>NC_133509.1:113665000-114290000 GCF_049354715.1 Callithrix jacchus
CGTATATCCCCAAGTGAGTATGTCCAAATGGCCAATGAACATAGGAAAAGATGTTCACCTATGATAGCCATGAAGTAAATGTAAATTAAAACACCACTACATACTCATCAGCATAGTTACATCAAAATCAAGTGTTGGAGAAGATGAGAAGCTACTGAAATGCTCATACAGTAGGACTGGTTACAAGAATTTTGTGAAAACTGGCATAAGCATTATGGAAAATTTTCTTACATCTACTAAAGGTGATCATAAGCATCCCCTATGGTTCTACTCCTAAAAATATGCCAAAAATCTGCTGTGCTGATACATAGGCACATCCTTTTATGTATGCAAATATGTTTGCAAACAAATTTAAAATAATCCCAAATAATAGAAATGGCCATGAGCAATAGGCTAATAAATAATACTATATTATCAAAATTGAATGCTATATAACAATAAAAATGAATGAACTATGTACAACAATGTAGATAAATGCCACAAACATATTGAATAAAATAAGCCAGACACAGAAGAGTGCCTATTATAGACTATCAAGTTTAAAACAGGCTAAATTAATCTACAATGTTAGAAGTTAGTTACCTTGGAAGAAGAATGAGGTGATTGAGGGCAAGAGAGAGGGGCTTTTTGGGTTCTGATGTTTTATTTCTTGGTATGAATGGTGAGTACATTAGGATGAGCATTCTGAAAATTATTTCTGCTGTTGGCTTCTGATTTTTGTACTTTTCCAAATGTGTATTTTAACTTAATACAAAGTTTTTTTTGTTTTTTTTTTTAAATCATGTTAGCCAAGAACAAGAAACAAAATGTTTAGCTTGGAGAAGGTTGGGAGGGGCTGGGATTTGAAAATTGGCCATTATTTTGCCAGACACTGGAGATAAGCAAAGAATATTCCATTAAAAGGAATAGCCTAAGCCAAATATACAGAAGTGGGGACACTTCTGCTGTTTTTATCCAACAAGTATTTGAGTGTGCCTAGAATATGGGGGCATATATGGAGAGAAGGGCAGGAGATGAGGCTGAAGATCTAAGTTGGATCCTGTTTGTAAAGTTTTAAAGATTGCAAAACATAATGAGATACCATCTAATACTAGTTAGAATGGCTATTATTAAAAAGTCAAAAAATACCAGATGCTGGTGAGGTATTGGAGAAAAAGGTACACTTATACACTGTTGGTGGGAGTGTAAATTAGTTCAGCCATTGTGGAAGACAGTGTGGCAATTCCTCAAAGACCTAAAGACAGAAATACTATTAGATCCAGCAATCCTATTACTGGGTATATACCCAAAGGAATATAAATCGTATTATAAAGACACATGCATGTGTATGTTCATTGCAACATTGTTTATAATAGCAAAGACATGGAATCAACCTAATTGCCCATCACTGATAGACTGGATAAGGAAAATGTGGTATATATACACCATGGAATACTATGCAGCCACAAAAAAGAATGGGATCATGTCTTTGGCAGAAACATGGATGGAGCAGGATGTCATTATCCTTAGCAAACTAACACGGGAACAGAAAACCAAATACTGCATATCTTTTTTATAAGTGGGAGCTAAATGATGTGAACACATGGACACATAGAAGGAAACAACACACACTGGAGCCTCTAGGAAGACGGGGTGGGAAGAAGGAGAGGATCATCAAAAATAACTAATGAGTATTCGACTTACACTTGGGTGATGAAATAATCTGTACAACAAGCCCCCGTGACATAAGTTTACCTATGTAACAAACCTGCACTTTTACCCCTTTATTCAAAAGTTAAATAAAGAAAAGAAGCACCTAGTCTCTTTATTACTGAAATAATAATTATTGTAACCCTTAAAAAGTAAGAGATGACAAGTTCTTGAGTGGAAACTGTGATTAGGAATTTTGGATTGGCTTCATTTGAAAGACTAACATAAAGACTGGTTTTGCCAGTGGAATCTGAGTTTGGAATTTAACTCCTCTTTTTCCTGCTATTCCCTTTCCCAGCTTGTACATGAATGTAATCTTCCATCTCATTTAAATTAGTTCTTTGACTTATAGCAAGTGAAAGTGGAGTCGTTTGATTTTATCAACTTGAACAACAACTCAGTTTTTGTAGTTTGTGCCTGTTGCTGTCCCTCTCCTTTTCAGATGTCATTAAGTGACTTTCCTAGACTTAAGAGTACCCCAAGGACCTCATTACCCTGGTTTCTGCCCGAGATGTCTGGTCTACCTCCTGGACCAGCATGTCTACCATCTGAGAAAATGCACCCTAAATTGATATGCTGGTATTTTCAGTGGGCTATGGATTGACAAGAAGAGAACATAAACACACACTTTATTTAATTTCTGGGTTAATTACTCAGGGAAAAAAGTATTATCAGAAACATGGTAGCTACACAGGAAAGAAACAGATGTAGTATTCATTAAAACAGCTTCACTTGGCACCCAGAGTCCTTCATGGCAGCAAGCAGCTGATAGAGACACTGTACATCTGGGGGTTGATTCCTTCCAAATCATTCTGGAAAGCTCAGTTCTTTCTATGACACTGTCTTATGTGCTGGGGGCTTATGTCACATTATAAAATAATTGACACTAATAATCAATGCTTGCCCATATAAAAGATTGTTTTGAACACTGGAATCTGTTGGTTCTTGATGTAAATGTAGCATAGCAAGGCCACATCTTCTTCTGGAGGGGAGTCAGAATCCACATGCAGATGTTCTGTACAAATGGCTTTGCTCCCAGATTTGCAAAATGTTCTTGAATGTCCTTATCCCTATTGGCACAAACACCATAAGAGAAGAAATAGAAATAAGCAGGAATAAGAATTGGGATTTGCTTGAATCTTTACAGCAAGACCTTCCCTGTATTTTCAGTTTTCAAAATCAGTAAAACACTTCAGGTCAGTGGTTTGTAAATTGTTCTGTGGAGATGTCAGCTTCTTTGATAATGCCAGAGGAGGAAAGAGAAGTATTTTTCATTCTTTAGGACCTCAATCATTCTTGGATAATGAATTTTCAGAAAGGAATGGACTTGGCTTATCTAATAAATTGTTTGAGCCTAAAGGAAAGTGACTACACCTCCCAAAGCAGATGACTAATTTTCAGAAAATGTGTTTTTGGAAAACGGGGTCTCCTGTTGAATTTCCTGTTCCCACTCCATGCATGTTCTCTTATCAGTGAAGGAGATGAGAAGCTACTCTGGGGAAAAGACATGTAGGAGATCAAGGAAGCTCTTTTCCTCATTGCATGAGTGATACTCTTTTCAGTGCTGAAAATTGGGTCGGATTTGCCAAAACCAATCTGAAACTGGTTTTCTGTGCCTGTGGATTCCGTTCCTCTTGTCTGTCCATTCACTGTTCTGTTTAGTTCATGCTTGGCTTAAGCCTGTCAGCATCTCAGAGTATCAACAATGGGATGTTTGGTGCAGGGAAGACATGAGCACCCACTGCCGATATTTTTTTTAAGGAAATAACCCCAAGGAACCAAGTATGACACCTTGACAGTCGTTGGGTTTTTTGAGCCTGCACCTTGTTAAGGCAGCTGCCTATACCTTTGTGGAATCATTTCAGCTATAGGCTAGTCCTCAGTGCTACAGCCTTCTATTAGCTAATAATAATGGTCAACATTAATTGAGTGTATATGCTAAGCAGTGTCCTCAGTGCTTACTTGTAGGAAATAATTCAGTCCTCACAGTAACTCGGAGATAGATACTGCACAGTCATTGGGGATGGGATGGGGGTTGAGTGAGGGTGGGGCTGGTGTGGGGAAAGAATCTAAAGCACAAAAATAGCTTTCCCAAGGTCATGCTGCTGATTTGGGTTTGGAACTGGGATTACAATCCACATTCTCATGAGTTTCAAGCCCATGATGATAGTCACTGTATTCCAATTCCTCACCAGCTATTCATCAAGTATTATCAGAAAGTGAGGAATTATTTTTCAGACTAACAAAATTTACTAGTGACTTAGTAATATATCAGAATACCACAGTAGGAAATCATTCCTGAGGTTTGCTGTCTAGTACAGTAGCCACAAGCCACATCTGGCTGCTGAGCACTTGAAATGTGCCTGGTCTGAATTGAGGTGTGTTATAAGTTTAAAATCACACTATATATACATTGAAGAACTTCATACCAAAAAAGTGAAAAATCCTTTGGGAGGCCGAGGCAGGCAGATCACGAGGTCAAGAGATCAAGACCATCCTGGCCAACATGGTGAAACCCCACCTCTACTAAAAATACAAAAAATTAGTTGGGTGTGGTGGTGTGTGCCTATAGTCCCAGCTACTTGGGAGGCTGAGGCAGGAGAATTGCTTGAACCTAGGAGGAGGAGTTTGCAGTGAGCCGAGATTGCGCCACTGCACTCCAGCCTGGCACCTGGTAACAGAGCAAGACTCTGTCTCAAAAAAAAAAAAAAAAAAAGGGAAAATCTTGCAAAAAATTTCTTATGTTGATTACATGTTGAAATGATGAAATTCTGGATATATTAGGTTAAGTAAAATGTATTATTAAAACTAACATAACTGGCTTCTTTTTACTTTTAAAAGATGTAGCCACTAGAAAATTTATAATTGCATATGTAACTTACTTTATATTGCTATTGGGCAATGCTATTCTAGAGAATTAAAAATGCACAAATTATCCACAGTAGCCATTTCCTCATACCTGTGACACTCATTCATTCACCTGGATTAACCTGTGGTCAGTTTGAGGCAGTTTTTCTAACGTTTGAGTTACGAGATCAGAGCAAGAGGTGCTAGTCCATTTTAGAGGTACTTTATTTAGCTTATAGAAAAACACACTGAACCACCCTATTCCACTACAAAATGCCTCAGCTTCACAAAGCACAACATAGAAGGGTAGACTAGTAAAAATAGGTAAATACAGATAAATAGGTTTTGATGTGTGATTGAGATTCAGGTAAGTGGAACAAGATGCTGCAGATTGCACTGGGTCAGTGACCGTGAGTGTATTCTAAGAGAGGAGAGGATCTTTCTGTGTGGTAAAGGCAGCTGGGGACCAAGTTGTTGAGAATTTTGTATGTCAGGAAAAGAAATGCTTATGGAGTGACAAAAGTTTACTTTCCAAAGAGTCCTTCTTTTAGAATTCTTTATTGATCAACAGAATATTTTGTCACGATTGACTTCATAATTTATGATATAGTCAAATTTCCAAATTTTCTGTTTATTTTATATTAGTTACATCTTAGATTGTTGAGTCCCTGGTTGAATTTGGATAGACATCTTAATCATAGCAGCAGTATTTATGTCAACAGTTTTTAAGGATGGTTTACTTCTTAGTTAACTCTAAAGGATGGATAATGCCGTCTATTGACTAGTCTTGCTTTTCTACCTGGGGATCGTATTGTCTTCTTAAGTCTTTGTCTCTTAGGCTTTGATAATGGACTACATCTTATTTGAGGGCCTCTCTTCTCTGACTGTATTAACCATACTTATCTTGGAGTTAAAAGACCTTGGAAGGAAGCCAGGTCTAACAGTCAGGGTCTATGGATCTTTGGCAAGTATTACAGGCAGACCATAGATGTGTGGTGTAACAGAGGCCTCTAACAAGGGGGCACAATAGCGCCAGCTTATGTGGAGATTACATTCTGAAATTGGCACATGAGGTTCAAAAATGCTTATAATCAAATTTGGCCTGGACAAGACTTTTAGACTACTCATAAGTTAGAATCCTTGAAAGCTCCAAAGCCAGGAGTTAGCACTGTTTATTTTGCTTTATATTTCTTCTGAGATACCCCTTCCGAGGAGACATTGAAGTCAGGTCTACTGGGAATGAGGAAAAGGGTTTTGTGGTAATTAGAAAATTCTCAGGCCAGGCACAATGGCTCACACCTGTAATCCCAGCATTTTGGGAGGCCAAGGCAGGAGGATCACTCAAGGCCAGAAGTTCAAGACCAGCTGGGCAACATAGTGAGTCCCCATTTCTACAAAATGATAGAAAATAAAATTAGCTGGGCAGGATGGAGCACACCTGTAGTCCTAGCTACACTGAGGCAGGAGGATCCATTGAGCCCAGGAGTTCCAGGCTGCAGTGAGTCAAGATTGTATCACTACGCTTCGGCTTGGGAGACAGAGCAAGACCTTGTCTCAAAAACAACAAAATATCCTACTCCCTCTAAGCTTTTCTCCAAGAGTGCTGAAAGCTGAATTTGTGTCAGTTATACATAAATATTATGCAACTTCATTGTACTGCTTATTTTGCCAATAAGTTAGTTGATTTGTATTATGCTTTACATATTTTGGGCTTATTTGTTTGCACCTAATGTATGAAGGCAAAGGTGAAAGGCAGTTAGAATGTACCTTTTTAAACTGAAGAGCTTTAACTCTGGTTAGGGAAATCCACAAGTAAACAAAGGGTGATAATGCAAATTGAGAAGTACTTCAACAAGGCATTTCCTCAGTGCTTTAGGACCACAGAGGAGGAGCCATTACAGTGATCTGGGCATCAGTAAAGGCTGTAGTATGACACCCTAGCCTAAGCCACCATCATTTCTCATTCCGTTGCTACAACAACTTTCTAAATGTTTACGCTGTTTCTGTTTTTGCCCCTGGGTCTCCCTCTTTCCCAAGTCTATAGCTTCCGAGCAGCTGCAGTATTCCTCTTAAAACCTAAGAGGTACATACACCCCTGTCTGCTCAAAACCCTCTGGTGGCTTTCCATCTTGCTCTGAATCAGAGCTCAAGTTCTAAAAGTCCTATAAGACCTTGTAGGACCTGGGCCTGCCTGCCTGTCTATGCTCATCTCCAGTGTGAGCCTCCGCGTTCACCTTGATCCAGCCACACCATCCTCCTTGATGTTCTTTGAACATGCTATGCACATGACTGCTCAAGACTTTTGTCTTTACTGTAGTCTGTCTGCCTGGAATTCTCTTTACTCAAACATCTACATGCTTGTCCTCTCATGTTTCCAAGACTGTGAAGAAATGTCACTTTTTTTTTGAGACAGAATTTTGCTCTTGTCGCCCAAGCTGTAGTGCGATGGCACAATATTCACTCACAGCAAACTCCGCCTCCTGGGTTCAAGTGATTCTCCTGCCTCAGCCTCCTGAGTAGCTGGGATTATAGGCATGCACCACCATGCCCAGCTAATTTTCTTTTTTTAAATATATATTTAGTAAAGACAGGGTTTCATCATATTAATCAGGCTGGTCTCAAACTCCTGACCTCAGGTGATCCACCTGCCTTGGCCTCCCAAAGTGCTGGGATTGCAGGCATGAGCCACCGCACCCAGAGTGTCACTGTTTTGTAGGCCTTTCCTGACTACCGTGTACAAATAAAAACAGAATAAGCCTCCACCCTGTCCTAGCACTCCTTCTTCCATTTAGCTTGCCCATCACCATCTAACATGCTGTAAATACACTTCTTTATTTGCCCCATCCCCTTAGATTTTAAAGTTCACGAAAGTAAAACTTTATGTGTTTTGTCTACTTTGGAACAGTTCCTGGCACTTAGTATTTTAATTCAATAAATGTTTGTTGAATGAATAACTTACTTTTCTCTCTGGCATGTCTTCCACATTTATTTGCCTAATGAGTGGATAGATAAATGAATGATGACTATATTCTCTTGGCACTAGCAGAATCTGTTATTTCCCAATGTACCATTTCTCTGCAATAACTTTACAGTTCTTTATTGGAACAAAAGACTTTATCAGTACTTGACAGGAGCTCTTGGGTTCTGCCAAGACAGCATCTCCCTCACAGATGGAAATTGCCATTAATTGTCTGCTTTGATGGTGGAGCACAACATTGGAAAAGACGACGCCTCCTGGAAAGCAGGATTTGCCGTTGGTGAGAGAGAATAAGAGTAAATTGTGTTGGCCACAGTCTCCCTTATATTGAGAAATCCAGTTGCTAATACCCAGCTAGCATACAGATTAGTAATGTGTGGGTGTCTGTGTCTGTGTGCATGCTTCTATGTTTATATGTTACCAGCGTATGTATGTATCTTTGTATATATAAGTAAAAATATATATGATGTAAAAAATCAAAATCTAATAACTCAAAGATCCAAAAACTTGAATACTCCCAAGGGAACACTCTGAAGTCTCAGCAGAACTCTTGATACTTGGGGAAGTAGAAATACAGGGAAGGTTTGCATAATTCCCTGTGTTCACTTCTAGCTCAGTGAATATGACTTTCTGCTGAGCCTAAGCATTCAGTAATGAATAACAGCAATAGTAATAACATCAGGGGTCCCTGCTTTCACAGAGCTTGCATTCTAGTAAGCGAGGAAAAAAGCAAGCAAGTAAATCTAAGTTATATATGGTGAAATAAATGCTATGAAGAGAGGAAAAAACATGAAGCATGATGAGGGAGCAGGAGATGATGGAGTGCGTTTTAGAAAGGGGAGTTGGTAGGGATCTGGGATTTGCTTGACAATAAGCTGGGACCAGCAGATGCAGAGACCTGAGATTCATGTGCTTGTTGAATTCAAGGAACCTGAAAAAGAACAAATTAAGGAAGGTCAAGTTATGTAAAGCCTTTAAGCCATGGTAAGACGTTTGGATTTTGTTCTGGTTACAGTGGAAAGCCATCAGGCACTATATAGCAAGGGAGTGACTGGCCTGAATTAGGAAACCTCCCCCCGCCCCTCCCTGGCTGTTCTATGAAGGATGGAGCATGGTGTGCACTAGTAGAGACAGAAGGTATGTAGATGGCTGTTGCTGCCACCCAGAGAAGTAAACATAGCAATGTGGGTTAGAGTAGCAGTGATGGGAATGGTAAGTAGATGAGTATGGGATATATTTTGTAGGTAGAGTCAACAGGATTTATTGAGGAATTGTACATTGGGTATGCCAGGTGAGTAATGGGGAATATCTTTATTAGTCAAGTTAAGCTGGGCTGTGTTGTGGCAACAAACTATTCCAAAATCTCAGAGATTTAATACAAAGGAACTTTATTTCTCAGTAATTTTTATATCCCTATGTTTTGGCTGGTGGTTTTGCTTTATTTATTATTGTTCTTATTCTAGGACATGGGATGGCAGGGTAGCCACTAACTGGAACATTGCCAGTTGACATTGAAAAGGGATAAATACAATTTAAAGGGTTTCACGCTGGGAATGATTAAACGTTTGGCCTAGACATGACACATAACACTTCTCACACTAACTGGCCAGGAGTAATCACATGGCTCCCTTCTGCACAAGGGGCCAATAAATACAATCCTGTCTTGTGCCAGGAGACAAAGGATTAGAACCTACTCAGAAAGCAGTGCCAATGACTCTGTAGTATCTTCCAGTGTTGAATAACTGTTAATGGCATTATCCAAGTGGGGATATTTGAAAGGAATGAGCTTGGGGGAAGTAAAATCCATATTCCTATTTTTAGCCTTGTTTAGTTTAAAAGCCTGTTGAGTGGAGATGTCAA
Organism: Callithrix jacchus; assembly: GCF_049354715.1. Classification (NCBI taxonomy): domain Eukaryota; kingdom Metazoa; phylum Chordata; class Mammalia; order Primates; family Cebidae; genus Callithrix; species Callithrix jacchus. The sequence goes on from NC_133509.1 coordinate 113,674,374, forward strand.
GAAGACACTTGGGATACAGTTCTTAAGATCAGAGAAAATCTAGAAGTAGAGAAATAAATTTGAGCATTAACAACAAGCATATGACACTTAAAGTATTGGGACTTATAGGTACCTGTTGAGAGCCCTCATGTTCTGTCTTTGGATTCCTATAGAGAAGGAATTCCTGTAGAGAAGGAATCCAAAGACAGAACGTGAGGGCTTTTAACAGGTAGAGGTTTTACAGAGGGAAAACCAACAAAGGAAATAAAAAGGCAGAGGTTCCAAAGGTAGACAGAAACACAAGATAGTATTGGATCTTAAAAGGCCTCAAGAAGTAAGTATTGCAAGAAAAAGAGAGGGCTGAGAAGTCAAGGAAAATGATAATTAATTATTGGATCTGGGAAGCTGTTGACCACATTACTGGTGTGGTATGAACAGGAGGGTAATTTAAAGGGGGCTAGAAGAGAATGGTGAGTGTGGAATTGATGAAAATTGTCATAGACAACTTTTGGAAGAGTTTTGCTGTAACTAGAGCAAAACTCTGGAGTTTTACCCCAGAGCTGTAAAGTGGGGTCAGTAGTAAAAAGGGACATGGTGTCAAGAAGATAGAGTGGTCAAGAAAGGGAGCAAGTTTGTGGGCAAGATGATGGTTTTGTCTTTTGAAATATATTGACCTGATAAAAAGGCATTCAAATGAAAAGTACTCAGATATTAGTTGGAGATATAAGTCAGACACAGAGAAAAACCAGTGCTGGCATAAACATGGAGGAGCCCTCTGCATAGAGAAAAGAGTTAGAACTGGGAATACAGATGAGCTTGGAAAGAGAAAGTATAGAGAAAAGAGAGTGGGGAGATGAAGGCTGAGCCCCGGGGAACACTCGCATTAATAGAATCAGGAGAAAAAAGATTATGTCTTAGAAATTAAGGAAAGAAAGTTTCAATATTTTTGCAAGAGGTTTTTCTTCAATTTCTATGTTCCTGGAAATATGTAGTCCATATTCTGTACTCTCTGGCCAAATTTGAAGGGGACTGTTCTGTGGTTAATTAAATATATAATCTAAGAACTGTGGAATAAAGGTAGGATTAAAGGTTTTTTAAATCTCAAATCAGTGGGTTGATGCTCTTTGCTTTTCTATTATTTTTGTTATTGCTTTATCTCATTATTTTGAAATTTCTCTAAAAACTACTTAACGATACAGTTAGTGCCATATTCATCATTGTAGTTTTCTTCTTTTTTACCTCCTCCTCCTTCTCCTTCATCACCATCTTCATTAGTGATTATCATTAGCAAAATAATCGTCACTATCTGACTTTATTAAATTAATTATTTTGCTTTTTTAATAATTCAGTTAGAGCTATTTTTTCCATAATTTGGTTAGAACTCCTGAGACGCATTAATTTTAGTATAATAGAACATTTTATAGGACTTCTGGTTATTTGAGTACTTATTAAATGATTACTTCAAACATGGGCATAGTTTCTGCTCTAAGTCCTTTTCAGTTAAATTTCCTAGGAAAGATACAAGAGTACCAGGACAGATAAGAAGTGCTCAGAGGGAATACAAGAGATTAAGATCACAAATATATGGTGTCACTAGAATAATTTGGCAGAAGTTTTTTTTCTATTTAGGTTAGTTGGCTATAAGAAACATATGTAGATAAGTAGTATAGGAATATAGGTGCAGAAAAAAATGGTGACTTAATATCTATCCTTCCTTCCTTCCTTCCTTCCTTCCTTCCTTCCTTCCTTCCTTCCTTCCTTCCTTCCTTCCTTCCTTCCTTCCTTCTTTCCTTCCTTCCTTCCTTCCTTCCCTCCCTCCCCCCACTGCTCTCTTTCTTTCTTTTTTTCTTTTTTTTTTTTTTAATGGAGCTTCTCTCTTGTTGCCCAGGCTGGAGTGAAATGGTGTGATCTCGGTTCACCAGTACTCTCCCTCCTGGGTTCAAGTGATTATCCTGCCTCAGCTTCCTGAGTAGTTGGGATTACTACTACAGGCATGCACCATCATGCCCAGTTAATTTTGTATTTTAGTAGAGATGGGATTTCTCCATGTTGATGAGGCTGATCTCAAACTCCTGACCTCAGCTGATCCATCTGTCTTAGCCTCCCAAAGGACTCAATATCTTAATATCAAATGAAAATGGGCTTCTTCCTCCTTCTAGCCTGGAGTAATGTGGTGTTATTGTCACCCCTTCTCTAGAGTATAATTTGACTTAATTCTGGTGGTCTGTTGGGTAGCTTGGTCTCTCTCTCTCTCTCTCTTTCTCTCTCTCTCTCTCTCCTTCTCTCCCCTCTCCCCCTTCCTTTTTCTCTCTGGCCCTCCTTCTGGTTGTCCATCCTTCTCTCCCTCCTCCCCTTCTCCCTACCATTTCTTACTCTTCCAACTCAATTCTTTCTATCAGTGACTTGACATCTACCTAGTTACCCTAGAGACCTCGAAGCAATTATTCTTTCCTTAAACGTTCCTTCAAGATCCAGTTGTTTCTAAGGCATGTTGACTTGAATCATGTCTATCTTTGTCTTTGCTACCTTCTTATTTCAAATATTCATCATTGTTTTCTGGGTTACCTTCATAGCCTCCTAGCTTGTGCCTGCCTCTTTTGTTTTATTCCATCCCAATGATCGCTCCTATCAGCATGCATCTCCTCCAACCTTCTCCCATCTTAGTTATTGTGCTTATGAAAATTATGGATCATAGACTGGGTATAGGATAGCATTGTGAAGAATAGATTGAAGGAGGGAGACATTGAACTTAGAGTTAGGACTAGTTTGGAAGTTAGATCGTACTTGTCAATGAGAGACTTAATCCAGATTCCATCTCTCTAGGACAGAATGGACCATTTCTACCTACACTGGAGTCTCCCTTACATGGTATCCATATTTCTCTTTTAACATCATTGTGCACATATGTTTACATGTTTAACACTTCTCATAAATTGTAAACTTCATATATATATATATATATATATATATATATATATATACATAATTGCACTTTAGGTTTTGGGGTACAGGTGCAGAACATGCAGCATTGTTGCATAGGTACACACATAACAGTGTGGTTTGTTGCCTCCATCCCCCCCATCACCTGTATCTGGCATTTCTCCCCATGTTATCCCTCCCCAACCTCCCTACCCCCTACTGCCCCTCCTGTATTCCCCCTCAACAGACCCTAGTGTGTGGTGCTCTCCTCTCTGTGTCCACGTGTTCTCATTGCTCAAAGCCCACCTATGAGTGAAAGCATACGATGTTTGATTTTCTGTTCTTGTGTCAGTTTGCTGAGAATGATTGTTTCCAGATTCATCCATGTCCCTACAAAGGACACAAACTCATCAATGTTTATGGCTGCATGGTATTCCATGGTGTATATGTGCCACATTTTCCTTGTATAGCCTATCATCTATGGGCATTTGGGTTGGTTTTAGGTCTTTGCTATTGTAAACAGTGCTGCAATGAACATACGTGTGCACGTCTTTATAATAGAACGATTTATAATCCTTTGGGTATATACCCAGTAATGGGATTGCTGGATCAAATGGAATTTCTATTTCTAGGTACTCGAGGAATCGCCACCCTGTCTTCTACAATGGTTGAACTAATTTACACTCCCACTAGCATTGTAAAAGTGTTCCTATTTCTGCACATCCTCTCCAGCATGTTCTGCACATGTACCCCAAAACCTAAAGTGCTGTCTCCAGATTTTTTAATGATCATCATTCTAACTGGCGTGAGATGGTACCTCAATGTAATTTTGATTTGCATTTCTCTAACGACCAGTGATGATGAGCATTTTTTCATATGTTTGTTGGCCTCATATATGTCTTCTTTTGAAGTGTCTGTTCATATCTTTTGCCCACTTTTGAATGAGTTTGTTTGTTTTTTTTTCTTGTAAATCTGTTTCAGTTCTTTGCAGATTCTGGATATTAGCCCTTTGTCAGATGGGTAGATTGCAAAAATTTTTTCCCATTCTGTTGGTTGCCAGTTCACTCTAATGATTGTTTCTTTTGCTGTACAGAAGCTCTGGAGTTTAATTAGATCTCATTTGTCTATCTTGGCTTTTGTTGCCAATGCTTTTGGTGTTTTAGTCATGAAGTCCTTTCCCATGCCTATGTCCTGAATGGTTTTGTCTAGGTTTTCTTCTAGGGTTTTTATGGTGTTAGGTCTTATGTTTAAGTTTTTAATCCATCTGGAGTTAATTTTAGTGTAAGGTGTCAGGAAGGGGTCCAGTTTCTGCTTTCTGTACATTGCTAGCCAGTTTTCCCAACAGTATTTATTAAACAGGGAATCCTTTCCCCATTGCTTGTTTTTGTGAGGTTTCTCAAAGATCAGATGGTGGTATATATGTAGTGTTGCCTCCGAGGCCTCTGTTCTGTTTGGTCTTTATCTCTGTTTTGGTACCAGTACCATGTTGTTTTGATTACTGTAGCCTTGTAGTATAGTTTGAAGTCAGGTAGTGTGATGGCTGCAGCTTTGTTCTTTTTGCTTCGAATTGTCTTAGCTATGTGGGCTCTCTTTTGGTTCCATATGAAGTTTAAGGTGTTTTTCTCCAGTTCTGTGAAGAGGGTCATAGGTCATAGGTAGCTTGATCGGGATAGCATTGAATCTATAAATTACTTGGGGCAGTATGGCCATTTTCACAATATTGATTATTCCTAACCATGAGCATGGAATGTTTATCCATCTGTTTGTGTCCTCTCTTATTTCGTTGAGCAGTGGTTTGTAGTTCTCCATGAAGAGGTCCTTTACATTCTTTGTTAGTTGTATTCCTAGGTATTTTATTCTCTTTGTAGCAATTGTGAATGGCAGTTCATTCTCAATATGGCTCTCTTTTAGTCTGTTATTGGTGTATAGGAATGCTTGTGATTTCTGCACATTGATTTTGTATCCTGAGACTTTGCTGAAGTTGCTTATCAGTTTCAGGAGATTTTGGGCTGAGATGATGGGGCTTCTAAATATACAATCGTGTCATCTGCAGACAGAGACAGTTTGACTTCCTCCTTTCCTTTATTTCTTTTTCTTGCCCGATTGCTCTGGCTAGAACTTACAGTACTATATTGAATAGGAGTGGTGAGAGAGGGCATCCTTGTCTAGTGCCAGACTTTAAAGGGAATGCTTCTAGTTTTGCCCATTCGGTATGATATTGGCTTATGGGTTTGTCATAAATAGCTTTTATTATTTTGAGATATGTTCCATAGATACCTAGTTTATTGAGAGTTTTTAGCATAAAGGGCTGTGGAATTTTGTTGAAGGCCTTCTCTGCATCTATTGAGATAATTGTGTGGTTTTTGTCTTTGGTTCTATTTATGTGGTGAATTATGTTTACAGACTTGCATGTGTTTAAGTGGCCTTGCATCCCTATGATGGTGTCTACTTGATTGTGGTGGATAAGCTTTTTGATGTGCTGTTGCAATTGGTTTGCCAGTATTTTATTGCAGATTTTTGCATCTATGTTCATTAGGGATATTGGCCTGAAGTTTTCTTTTTTAGTTGAGTCTCTGCCAGGTTTTGGTATCAGGATGATGTTAGTCTCATAAAATGATTTGGGATGGATTCCTTCTTTTTGGATTGTTTGGAATAGTTTCAGAAGGAGTGGTACCAGCTCCTCTTTGTGTCGTCTGGTAGAATTCAGCTGTGAATCCATCTGGACATTGGCGTTTTTTGGGTGGTAGGCTATTAATTGCTGCCTCAACTTCAGACCTTGCTATTGGTCTTCTTCCTGGTTTAGGCTTGGGAGGAGGCAAGTGTCCAGGAATTTATCCATTTCTTCTGGGTTTACTGGTTTATGTGCATAGAGTTGTTTGTAGTAATCTCTGATTGTAGTTTGTATTTCTTTGGAATCTGTGGTGATATCTCCTTTATCATTTTTTATTGCATCTATTTGATTATTCTCTCTTTCCTTCTTTATTAATCTGGCTAGTGGTCTTCTATTTATGGTGATCTTTTCAAAAAACCAGCTCCTGGATTTATTGATTTTTTGAAGGGTTTTTTTTTGTGTCTCTATCTCTTTCAGTTCTGCTCTGATCTTAGTTATTTCTTGTTTTCTGCTAGGTTTTGAGTTTTTTTGGTCTTGCTCCTCTAACTCTTTCGATTTTGATGATAGGGTGTCGATTTTAGATCTTTCCTTGCTTCTCATGTGGACATTTATTGCTATAAATTTTCCTCTAGACACTGCTTTAAATGTGTCCCAGAGATTCTGGTACATTGATTGTATCTTTGCTCTCATTGGTTTCGAAGAACTTCTTTATTTCTGCCTTCATTTCATTGTTTATCCAGTCAACATTTAAGAGCCAGTTGTCCAATTCCATGAAGTTGTGCAGTTCTGAGTTAGTTTCTTAATCCTGAGTTCTAATTTGATTGCACTGTGGTCTGAGAGACTATTTGTTATTGTTTTCATTCTTTGCATTTGCTGAGGAGTGATTTACTTCCAATTATGTGGTCAATTTTAGAATAAGTGTGATGTGGTGCTGAGAAGAATGTATATTCTGTTGATTTGGGGTGGAGAGTTCTGTAGATGTCCATTAGGTTTGCTTGGTCCAGATCTGAGTTCAAGTCCTGGATATCCTTGTTAATCTTCTGTCTTGTTGACTTTAAATTGTAAACTTCTTAAGGTCAGAGACCATGTCTTAACATTCACTAAACTCTCCATGGTTGTTTGTTGGGTAAATAAATAAAATATGGTCTTAAATAGAACCACTTGCAGAAGGAATAGAGTGGAGAAAATGAATGTAAAAAGGATTGGATATAGAATTGAATGGACATAGTAAAACATTAATTCTGGGACAATGAAGAGAGAAGGATCTGATACATCTACACAAATTTGAGCTTAGGTGACCATTAATAGACAAAAGGGAGTTGGGAGGAGGAACTGATGAGTTTGCTTTTAGGCATGTTGATTTTAAGGTTCTATAGAGAATTTTAATATTTCGTTGATGAATTCTTCTAGCAGACAATTCAGATTTGAAGCCTGAAGCTGTGGAGGGAGTTTTGGTCCAGAAGTAAATATGTATTACTGAGTGAAATTACCAAAAAACAGCAGTGAAAACAGGAAAGAGAGCCTTCATCAGAATCTTGGGGAAAGCCTCTTTTTAAGAATTTTGGAAAAGGAGCTGATGACAGAAAATGAGTCTGAAAATGAGAGGCAGAAATGAGTCATCGAATAGTTACTTGGAAAGCGTACAGTCAGGAAACCCGGAAAAGAGGATGTTGAGGAAGGAGTGATAGAAGTGCCAGCTATTGTGCATATATCACATACTATGAGAATGGAGCCCTATTTAAATTTAAGTACTAGAACATCAGCAATAGTATTTTAGAATTATTTGCTCATGGGTTAAGTATGTTTTATCTTAGGAAGCAACTAAGTTAAAAAATGGTATTTAGAATGCTCCAGAGGTTGTAAAAATTCCCTCCTATATCATCAGTGGTTGAATAAAATTCTTTTATTGTTTTTTCTTGGGACTGTACCCTCTAGCCAAACAGTCAAGTTTAATCCTGTGATAGAAGCCAAAGAAATAAAAGCTAAGTGTCTCAATTTATCCTGTTGTCACTTTCAGCTTTCTCTGCCCATTATTAGATACCAAGATAAGCAATAGATTTAGGTTTTTTGACAGAATTCAAGTGGATGCCTTGACTCTCTTTGACCTACATCTAGGGACACTCTAGTCAGATTCTTAATTTTTTTTTCTTTTTGCACATTCATGGTTTGAATAAGAGTAAGAGAACCCTGGATAGATACTAACAATCTTTCAGATATAATGGGCCGTGCTGTTAGTATTTTCTTTAAGGCAGCCCATGATTAGGCCAGAGGAGGAGGATGCCATTATTCATTTAAAAAAAACCCAAATAAACAAAAATAAAGAAAGAAAGCACGTGGCACAGTTCTTGACATTTAGTATCTATCCTTCACTGTTAGTCTTAGATGAAAAACTAGATGCCTCAATAGAGCTGGCCAGACAGCATTTCCACAGTCTTCAACAGGTCAGCAAGCTTTATCAGCTTTATCTCTGATGCTTTTTTCTAGGCAGTTCCTCTCCTTTTTCATCATTACCACTGCTGCTGTAGACCTGGGAACTACCTCCTCTTATTTGGATATTGTGTTAATACTTTATACACAGTTGCCATGTAGTTCTCAGAAAACTTTTTTTTTTTTTCTGCTGCTCAAATACCTGCTCTAGATCCTTGGTCCTCAGCTTTGTACTTAAGACTGTGATTTGGTATGAGCCAGTTTTATCAATTTAATCATCTATTTTTTATTTTCTTCATGCATTTCTCCCCCAAAACACATATCATTCCCAAGCTAATAATCATTCCTTTCAAAGTATTTTATACTTTTGGTCTTATATATATCATGTTGTGGTAGATTTTCAAGTTGATTTTCTGTGTGTGTGTGTGTGTGTGTGTGTGTGTGTGTTCTCTTGCTTTGTTTTAGTTCATTTCCTATGTAGCCACCAGATTAATCTTTTATATAATACCAACCTAACCTCATGACTCTTCTGAACCAGAGCGATTCCCTAGTGCCTTCAGGATCAAGTTAAAACTTATACATGGCTGGGTGCAGGAGGTCTTCTGGGGCACTATTCAGCCTCACCTCCACTGTCACTCCCACTATACTCATGCAATTCAGCCATATTGCTTACTCTTAGGAATACAAATATGCCAGGACTTCTCACCCTGGTTTCTCGCCATTCACGTTATTTCTGTTGCCTTCCTCTTTCACCTGGCTAATGTCACTCATTTTCAGGTCTCACCTTAGTACTTCATCCTTCTTTGAAAGGCATTTTCTGATTGCCTCTTCCCCCTACCCACTGCTTGAATTAAGAGCTCATCTCTGATTTCATGGTAATTTGGAAATATCTTTTTAGAAACCTCTATCATGCAAATTACTCATTTTGATTTTCTGACTGTCTCCTCTTCTAAAAGAAGGCTTACTTGCAGTATTTTTTTGTCTTTGTGTTTCCACAGAGCATGACACTGAATAAATATATGAATGTGTGAAAAACTGAATAAATGTGTATATGTCTGTTTCTTTTAATAGAGTAAGTTATTTTAGGGAAGGGCCAGTGACTCTTTTCTGCTTGTATGCTCCACATGTCCTGGCATGGTTCTTTGTGTATAATAGTTACTCAATAAATAGCGACTGAATAATGATATACATATCTGTCTTCCTCAGATCATTCTAAGTTCTTCAACAAAAAGCTTGTGTCATAAGAATTAGTCTCTAGCACAATGAATTACAAATACTTCATACTCTGTTTGATTCACATGTTTAATTTTTGCTTTGAGTTGAACTCAAGTTACAGTGCCTTATGAGAGTCAGGCAGCTTCTCTGTACTATATAAGCATGTACTTGATGAAGCTTGGGGTCAAAAATCTGGAAGCTAAGTTTAGCTGGAAATTTAAACATCAGATACTGGATGCATCCTAGGAATGGATTCCTAGTATTGATAATCCTAGAGAATTTTCTATTCTTAGTTGGTTCTTTCTCCATAAACCTGAGCAGTCCATGTATAGCAAACCTCAAAGGGTGCAGGCCTTGTCATGGGGTTGTTTATTGCAAGTCAAAGTCTAGCAGGAGCTAAAGCACGAGCAGCAGAGGGAGGGTGTATTAATTTCCTTGTGGTTGCTATAACAAATTACTACAAATTTGGTAGCTTAAAAACAGTAATTTGTTTTCTCATAATTCTGGAGGTCATACGCAGTTTCACTGGGCTAAAATCAAGGTGTTGGCAGGTCTGTACATCCTCTGAAGGGTCAAGGAGAGAATCTGTTGCTGGACACTTTCCATCTCTGGGAGCTGCCCATAATCCTTGGCTTCTGGGCCTTAATCTCCACCTCCATAGTCACGTCATCTTCTCTCTGTCTGTATGTGTGATCTTCCTTTGCCTTCATCTTATAAGGATTCAAATGCTTGCATTTAGGGCCCACCTGGAGAATATAGGGTAGTCTCATCTCAAGATCCCTCATTTAATCACATCTGCAAAGACCCTTTTCCAAAGATAACATTGACAGTTCTTCTGATTAGGATATGATATGTTTGGGGGATCATTATTCAGCCTACTACAGAGATACCTTTCTTTTTTTTGTAGACTCAAAGTGCTTGTTCTTCTAAGAACATCGTTTGCTCACAGACCTACCTCAGGAGTAAATGACTTCCAAGTGATGGTCCATTGAAAAAAGCTTGGGGCTGCTCTCAGGAAGGGTCTAATTTAGGTCAGCCTAATGCCACTGAACAGATGTATATGGCAACATTCCCAGCTCCCATTATGAAAATAAACCGTTAATGAATACTTACTGAGGCACTGGTAAGTAACTGGAAGAGCTGGTCTGATTTCTGGGCAAGGAATTAGTGACAGTCAGTTTCCACTATCTGGCTGTGGCGGGTAGATTGTGCTCCAGTTCTGTAGGATAAGGTGTGCACAGCTGGCTTGGCACTTGCTCTTTGGCGTGCAGCAGTAGCTCTTGCCATCTGTCTCATCAGGTGAACCAAAATGGATCTAGGTTGTCACTGGGAGATTACTATCAGTAGACACTATGAGGTCGAGTGGGCCACCCCATACAAGGTTAGGGTAGGGACTTCACCCATTTTTGAATTAGAGAAAGTCAGTACTTGAAATTGGGATGCAGATAGTTCTTGACTCCTTCATACCTTTTCCACCTCTCTCATATACTCTAAGGAGGATATGGACCTTGGAGGAGCCTTCCTCAAGGCTTTGGTAAGTGCTCCTAAACATGCTTCATTCATGCCTACTTGACTATAATCTTCTATCTTGAGCCACAGGCAGGAGAGATCAATTTTTCTAGTGACTTCTTTTATAATCCAGTTAGCTGAAGAAGTACGATCAAATAAGGGATTTTAAAGAATCTTAGTTTCTCTTCCATTGTAGAGAGGCAAGATAGTAATAGTTGTTGAGCCTATAGGCTCTGAAGCCAGACTTAGCTCTATTTCCATGCTGGTCCCACTACCTAATAGCTGTGTGAGCTTAGGTACTTATTAAAATCTCAGATTCCCAGTTTTCTCAATTGTAAAATGAGGATAATAGTAACCAACATATACAAGGGGCCAGGAGATATTCTAAGCATGTTATATATATTTAATCTTCTTATTCTCACAATGGCCCTCTGAGGAAAGCGTACTATTGTTATCCCACTTCAAAGATGAGGAAACTGAGGTATAGAGTGATTAAGCAACCCATCTAGATTACACAGCAACAAGTTGCAGAACAAGAATTTCAACTTAGAGTATACGCTTCAACTCAGAATATATTTCAACTCAGTATGTTTGCTGTTAACTATATTTTATGCTGCTTCTCATGCCTCAGGCTGTGAGGATCAAATAGGGTGGCCATCTATTACAGGTCACCTTGTTCTGGGTAACATCTCCTGTCCAGGTGAATTATTAATAGTTCCCCCTTCTTTTATTCTCAAAGGTACTGTCATATCTTGGTTCAAATATATTTCACATTTGTATTAGCAGTTTTTACATGTGAAACACTAAGAACAATGACGGACCCAAAGGAAGTTTTCTGTTAACATTAGCTATTGCTGTTTCTATTATGACTGCCATCATCACCACCATCACCATCACCACATTCATCCCATGTCTGGGATGCTTAGGGTTAGGGAGTTAACCCAAGTTCTGCAAATGCGTATCATGGGAGCCACTGTTCCCAATTCCCACAACCATAGCAGGCATTGCTCATTGATCACACCACAACAGTCTTTCTCACTTAGTGTCATAGACAACCATTCATGACTGATCACCCTTGACATGTGAAATCAAAATTATTTATCACACCTAGTTTTATTTAATACAAGAACCCAGTGTATGGAAAATCTGAATTTAGTCTGAGCTTGTGGTTTTATATCAAAACTTATTTGATTCCTAGAAGTGATCATGAATTTTGGACTTCTTCAGATACCCTACGTCCCTTTTTGCCAATATTCCTCTCTACCTATTTCTCTATTATTTCTACCTCTCTTTATATAAATATAAAAGAAATTTAATTCATAATAGTTTTCTGTTCTCTGCCTATAATTTTATATCTCATAATAAAAGACTCTTGAAATACTACTGAAGTGGACACAATATAAATAAGGCAAAGGAGTGAGTCATCATAGGAATTACAGTTGGCACCTAAGATCAAAGGCCTAGGAAAGCTATCTTTAAATGTGATTTGTGTAACTGGCAGTGAAATTCCTTTCAGGTTGATTTTGCATGGCATAAGGGACATCTAGTGGTTATCTAGGTCTCTGCAGATTTACTAAAGGTAATGAAAACTCATAGGTATAAGTATTGGGCTTATATACCATCACCTTGAAAGGGAGTTCCAAGAAAGGAGGGGGCCTTTTGTTGCATGACTATTTTTAAGCTAACAAAGTGTAAAGAAACCTTTTTGGAAAAAAATTAATTTGAGTCCTTGCATTTCTATCTATAATATTGTCGGTTTCATCCCAACTCTCATTTGCTGCCTCTGCACCAGGTTGGAAATCATTCTGTTATCAGCTACCTGCCAGCCTGGCATATTCTTCCTGTTACTTTCCCCATCTCTTTTGCTGATTGCAGAGGGGCTCTTTGGACCACTTTGAAAAGCCATCTGATTAAAGCCTTCATTAGGCTAGAAGTGGAATTGCTTCGCAGGCCAGGCAAGAAATAGTTTGTAATTGCTTCTGATGGGCAGATCTCCTTTGGAGGTTGCTCAACTATCAGGAAGCCATACAGCACTGGTCCACGTGCATTTTGTATAAATTAGTGGGCTTGATATTGTAAGCGGCTGCCCCTATGTACACTTATCTTCTTAGCCCAGAGTTTCCTGGAACTTACCCATTGGCCTGCACCTCTTGATAGAACCTGTCTTACACATGGTCCTGAGCTAACTGCTTCTGTCACCTGGACTGCTTACAATATTTGCTTGCCTCATGTGCTACTGTTGTTTCCAACCAGCTATGCTAGACTTCTTAAAGGCTCTGTTTCACTGAATCTTTTTCCAGTGTTTTCTCTGACTCTTTTGTCTTTGAGCCTCTCACATGAGCTCTTTCCACAAAAGGTGTTTGGCATGCCTATTGTCATCTATTTTCTTTCAGAGTAGCTGCTAACAGCCGGAAGCTGCTAGTTATGGCCAAAGGCTTCATTGTTGGAGATTGTCTCTTGCTCTTTGATGCTAGGTACAGAGGATGAAGGCTCTGAGGTACTGTCTCAAAACATCCATGTGTTTTCTATGACAAGTCAAAGCTACACTGTCATATTAGAGGTGTCCAGTGGCCCCTGAGCATGCCTCAGAGTGGGAGGTAGTGATGGCACTGAACTTTGCCAGCCAATCTCTTAGAGGATTGTACTGATGTTTGTGATTGAGCTTTTACTTCTTCTGTTAGTATTCTGCTGAGACACATACACTAATGCTAGCTGCCACTCTGGGGTGCAGAACTTTCCATATAGATTGCCTTAAAAATATAAGCACATTTTTCTAAGCATGCATGCTGGGGAAAACTCCACTAATATTCAGTGGTTCCATCAAATGCCTTTAAACTGTTTGTAATACTTTAGCTTTCTACCTTTCCACTTAATTACTTATTTTCAGGCAGAATAGATATAGAGGCTTCTTTGTGCATTATAGGCTTCTCTGACTTAAAGGCATCAAGAAGTAGCCCTTGTGATTTTCCTTGTTATTCTTCTTCCCATTTTTCTACCACCTCCTTTAAGCATGTACTTTGTGTCAGGCATTGAGAGATACAGAGAGAAAAGGTATAGGTTCCTCCCCTTGAGAGGCTCCTGGTCTACTGGGGGTAACAGACAATTCCAGCGCAATGTGATCGATTCAATGACAGCAGCTAGAACATGAAACCATGGGGGCTGAGAGGAAGAACTCAGCTGTGGGTGGGAGTGGAGTGAGTAGCAATATTGGAGAAGGCTTCTCACAAGAGGTGATGCCTAAACTGTGCCTCAAGTGGCAAATAGTAATTATCCAGGTAGAGAATCAGGTAACGCTTATCCCTGGGGTGATAAATTGGAGGACCTGCTGAATTTTTGTCGAGACTGGTAACAATGAAGAGAGGACTAGATCAGGAAGAGGTTTTTATATAATGCTTCAAAGTTTGCATTTAATTCCAAAGAACCGTTAAACAATTTTAAGCAGAGAATGACATGTTATTCCCAGACATATTAACAGTGAGATAATTAGAGTCTTTTCTAGTCCTTGGAATAAAAATAACAGTAGTTTCCTAGTGGTTCAGCGAAGTATGTTTTAAATTTTGTCATCTTTTTAATCAAGCTGCTTAAGGCTTCCTATCTACTCTAATAGTTACCTTTTTACCCTAATTGCGTAAGGTATATATTTTTAGAGCTTTTCATAATCACATACCACCTGTTCATCTGATCTTCGTTCCTCTGCTTTGTGACATGTAACTTTCACTCTAGTGGGGTTGGTGCCCTCATCAAATATTCTCAGACAGAAGGAAATGTAGGCGTTCTCTGGGTAGGTCTGTTTAGTGCCTAAGAAAATGCAGGAAATGAGTGTGTCTATTTATTGAGCTTCTACTATGTGCCACACACTTTGCTAAATACTGGGAATGAATGTATCAGTTACCACATCAGAAACACACAACCCATGTGTTTATGAAGCTTAGTCTAGAGGATTATAACAGTGCCATTGCTGGCAACCAGAAGGCACCGAACTATGATTTCAATCAAGTTTATGGTCATAGGTCCTTGTACATTAATTGACATGACAAATATATCTCACTCCAACTTTGATATGGAAAAATATTCCCCCCTTAAGTATCCTTCAACTTTCTCTATGTATGTTGGTGGCAGTGATAATGTCTCATGGTCTATCCTCCATGGTCTAGAACTAAAGATACAGTGGTTACTTAGCACATTTACATAGGTTTTTATTTCTAATATTTGAGTATAGCTAATTAATTAATATTAACTTGGCTTTTGCATTAGAGGATAAGAAATGTGGAGAATACAAAAAAAAAGAAAAAAGAAAAAAAAAGAAATGTCGAGAATAGGTTCATCTCAAGTTCTGGCTCTCAGTGACCTGTAGTTAACTTCCTGGAGCACTACCTCGAGAGGGTGCTGAGGCTTCATCTGGTTGAGTGGGAGTAGAATAGAAATACATCGATTGATGATGAACGGCATCTGCTGGGAAAGGAGGGTAGAGGCACATGTTTGCCAACATGGCTCTAAGAAATGGTAGAGTGGCTATCCAGTTGTGTCTGAAAAGATTAATTGGCAACTAGAAACTATTAAAACCACCCATTGACTAGTTAGTTCTATCTTGGAGCACCATGGCCCCTACTTGCCAGTTCATGTCATATGTCTCTGCCTCGGTCTGTCTATGCCAAGTTCTTGTTTATTAACTTAGTAGAAGCATACTAGACTCTGTGAAGATGATAAAGCCTGAAACAGCAAGCCTGTGACTGACTGTGATAGACTGAGCCTTTATAGTATCCTGAATGCTCCAGAAACTTGATTGACTGGAAATGTTTTCTTTTTCTTTTTTCTTTTTTTTTTTGAGAGTCTCACTCTGTCGCCCAGGCTGGAGTGCAGTGGTGCGATCTCAGCTCGCTGCAACCTCTACCACCTGGGTTCAAGTGATTCTCCTGCCTCAGCCTCCCGCATAGCTGGGATTCCAGGCGCCCACCCCCCAACCCCCCTAATTTTTGTATTTTTAGTATAGATGGGGTTTCACCATCTTGGCCAGGCTAGTCTTGAACTCCTGACCTCGTGATCCACCCACCTCAGCCTCCTAAAGTGTTGGGATTACAGGAGTTAGCCACCACACCAGGCCTGGAAACTTTTTCTATGAAATACACAAATACATTGCAACCTGTTTCTGATCAGCCTTTAAGTGGAATAAAAGTCCTAAGAAAGTTCTCCTAGAAGCTTAAAATGGAGACCTCCACTCTGAACAGGCATGGAGCAGTCAATAAGGCAAGAGGTTGGAAATCTTGCTTAACTTCTTACTGTTCCTATCTGTAACTGGGCATAAACCTATATGATCATTTTCCTTTCACAAATAATCCATCAGGAAAATACTCGTGAAAGCCTATGCTTAACTCAAGCACCGGTAGTAATGACTTGCATTATCAGCGGGGCTCTTGGGCTGGCACTCGTGGCTCTGTGATTCATGAAGGCAGGATAACTGACTGGCTTACAGCTGTCTGTCTTTTTCTGGCTGGCCTGCATGCATGCGTAGAAGACTGAATAACTTCTTTCAGAATGAGATATGGACTAAGGATTTTGCTACTTCAACATCAGTTTCCCTGGATCTTTTTTGCTACTCTCACTTGTCATATGTCCCTTTTATGTTTTCCTGGCCACTCTCTTACAAATAGGGCCATAGATCAGAGATGGTGGCCCCATCTAGTGAAACCTAGCTTTCAGATATGCTTCATTTGACCCATAGAGTGTTAGCTCACACAGAATTTTAAAAATTTAATTGTCAACATTGTAGTATTAGTTTCAACTGTCTCTGGAGGCTTTCTGACCTTTATTTTGAGCTCTAGAACTTGGACATTTTCTAGCTCCTGCCTTGCAAGTCCGACCTCAGTCTCAGTTTCCTGTTTCTGGTGCCAAGTTTTTTTTAATCTTTGGCAGATTCTGAACACTGTTAACAAAATATAAAGCATGAAAATGGTGACATCCACGAGATGCAGCAGCCGGGAATTGAGCTCAGGTTGGATGTCAGCTGTATCTCAGCAGGCGGAGTTAGTTTACTGACCCCTGTTAGCAAGACCAGAGATGCAGATGTGGCTCTGGTCATGCCAGACGTTAGGTTCTTCTGACTTTGGAAGCTAAGAGGACCATCTGCTGCCACATTTGTGTTTGGACTCACTGTTGGAGTTTGATCAGTGGCATCCTGTGATAAAAAATGATGTTAATGATTACAAATCTAAATCTGGGCAAGTGTTTGCTGCGTGTGTATCTCATAAATGTCATATTAGGCAATTAAGTCTATAAAATTTATAAATAAGTATGTTTATAAATAAATACATGAAGTTCATAAACAAATATTACTTATAAATAAATATATAAAGATACAATTTTATAGTTTGTTAAATCCACAATTTTTTTGTTGTATCCCTACCTCTTAGGCTTGATAATCGGTTTAGAAGTTATCCTCAAAATCTTTTTTTTTTTTAAATGGAATCTCGCTCTTACACCCAGGCTAGAGTGCAGTGGCACGATCTCAGCTCACTGCAATCTCCACTTCCGGAGTTCAAGCGCTTCTCCTACCACAGCCTCCCGAGTAGCTGGGATTACTGGGGCACCACACCACACCTGCTACTTTTTGTATTTTTAGTAGAGATGGAGTTTCACCATGTTGGCCAGGCTGGCCTTGAACTCCTGGCCTCAAGTGATACCTGCCTTGGATTCCCAAAGTGCTGGGATTACAGGCGCAAGCTCCCGTGCCCAGCCTGAATCTTTCTTTCTTAATGACCCCATGCTATACTGTCTGTTGATTTATTCTGGCTTTTCTCAGAAAATAACAAAATTAATAGTGATCACACCACATAGTGAGTGCTTATCAAGGATCAGAAACTGCATAAAGTACTTTTACATGTAGCACCAGCATCTTCTTTATTTCTTACAATCCTGTGAACTGAGATGGTGTCTACATTCTACAGTAGAAGGACATAGGCTGAGACAAGTTAAATATCTTACCCAACGTTACACAGTTGGTAAGGTGCCCAAACCCTGATTAGGGGGCTCCCAAGGTCATGATCTTAACCACTGCACAATACTGCTACTTTAGTCTAAGGTCTAATTTAATAAAGATAAAAACGTGTTAAACACATACGTAGTTAGGAGCAATTTCAGATTTTAAAAGGTGTAATTCCTATTTTTTGCTCTGAAGGTGTTTGAAATCTATTGAAAAGGCAAGACGTGTGCTGTACCAAGATAAGAAAGTTGAGAGTTGTAAGTGACAAGGGAGTGGAGTGGACAGTTTAGAGGACGGAGAAATCACAGCAGGCCCGAGTCATCGGTTGCCTGAGGGGGAGAGGGGAAGTGGGGCAGAGATGGTGAGGTGTGTGATTCTGTGGAGACCCCAGAAGCAAGATGCTTTCACAACACTTCTTCATCATTCTTTTACCCTGAGTAGGAATGTTACACAATAGTAAAATTAGCCTGAAAGTTTTGTCTGGAAGCTGTATCATCCTGGAAGCTAAAGAGATGAAGCTCATTTCATTATTATCTATTGTCAAAGGATTCAATTTGGGAGGGGGATAAGTATATCTTTAGTTTTTGCTTGTTGTGAGTAAACTACTTTGCACATAGGTATAGAGTTGAGAAGCTTTATTGAGATTTGTAGTCAACTCTGCTCTGCTCATGGTACCCCAATACTGGCTTCTCCACCATTCCATTTTGTCCAACTTCAGAAAATGTCCCCAGCGTCCTTACTTTCAAATATTCTCCAGTGATGTGGAGTGGATCACTGGTGCTGTGGCATCAAATCACAAACCTGTGAATGACGTGGTCTTATCCGCTGACCTGTTGCTTTTTTTTATCAAAGTTGTCCTCTATGCAGATAGTTCAAAAACAAGAGAAAAGAAAGACCAGGTGGTAACCCTCCTATTCCTTGAGAGGAGAAATAGTGCTAAGGAGCCACCTGGGCTCTCCCGGGCACGTGCCCACATCCTCTCATTCTTTCTAGTTCTTCCCTTGCTGGAGCACGTAGGGATGGAACATTTATAACAGAACATGTGGAAACACGGTCTCAGAAAGTTGAGAACAGAGTGGCCCGGGATAAGATGGAAGAGGGAGAGAAGAAAATACTTCTCTGAGTGGGGACTATCTCCAATTCTTAGATTTATTCTCATGCACCTGCCTTCTAACTCAAAAACCTTGGAAGAGTTCGATGTAATAAGTGCATCATAGAGGGTTAGGATAGTCTCTCTTTTTCCAACCAAGGCAAGGAGGTTGGGCAATAGGGCAGACAGCTTCCTCGTTGGTAGGTAATAAAAGGATTCTGATTTACCAGAGTGTGGGATCCGCAAGTACCAGAGTAGCCAGGGAACTTCTGGAGTGAATTTGAATATCCCGGTGAAGGGGCATCATTTAGAGAGGATGGAGAGAAGAGAAAGGTGCTGCAGCCTAGGGAACCCAGTGAACAGAAATGCAGAAGCAATAGCACCTAGGTTCAGTCAGAAGCCTTTGAGGTGACCCCTAAGTGGGGAGGTATAGACATCCATAGAAATGGATTACACCAGGGGTGAAGGGCTTTGCACATTAACATGGACTTGGGTATGGTTTTTGTGCATGACGAAGGGGTTTCTGCTTTGTGTGTAGGCATAGGCTATAGAAGGGCCTAGAAATTGCCCTCTCTGGAGCGTATCCTTACCCCAGTGCAGGTTATGCATTTAATGGCCTGGTTATGCATTTAATCGCCTACATGATCTTGGACGGGTATGTATCCCTGCTGACCCCCGTGTCTGTAAAATGGGGCATATCCTACCTATGTCATGTGCTTACTGTGGATGATATAAAATAGTGTTTGCAAAGTACCGAACACATGGTAGACTCTCAGTTTTTATTGTATTGTTCCTGCCCTCAGCTTGCCTTACTCCTGGTATTGCTCCTGTGTGTCTCTGTATTAAAGATCATGGAGGAATACAGGTATATTTCTTTTTCTGAGAGACTTTGTCTTAATTCTGAGATTCTGTCCTCAGCTGTTTTACTGTCTCGTCTCCTAAGCATGAGTTACGTGTCCAAACAGCAGTCTTTACAAGCCCTCGGGTGGGATAGTAAGAGCAGCTCATCACTCTTTGTGACTCTGTTTCTGTACCTCCAAGTCTGTGTGGCATCTTCCCCCACGGGGAGCCATTTCTAGTTTGTCTTTAATTGCTCCTCGCCGAGGCGACTTGTCAGCCAAGGCTGCTTTCTGTCACTTGATGCCACATCTCTTCCTAGTTCAGCCAGCCATTTGGGGACATTCATTTAGTTGACAGTCTGCTTTTACAGAGAACATTGTACTAGATACTAATTTGCCTTGTAAGGGGATCCAGCAGGGTTTCCTGCCCCCCTGCTGACCCAGGGTGCCAGTACCCTTCTGCGTGCCTGTGGCTGTGGTTCTGCACAGAGCAGGTGGGGAAGGTAAAGATATTAACAATGGAGGGTCCCAGTTCAGCATCACTGGTCTACAAGTCCCTTGTCCTCCTGTCCTTTTCCTCTTGGTAGAAAAACCTTCACTGAACCTCAGTTCAGAACCCTGTCCATTTCCAACAGAACCCCCACGCCATGGGAGACGAAGATATACTTTTATTTCTTCCTAGGTTTGTATGCCAGAATTGTCTGTGTCCTACTATGTCTGTGTCCGACCATTTCATCTTGACAACAGCCCTGCGGGGTGGGAAAGACGGACCGTTTGTAGAACAGATATTGAGGCTCTTACCTTTGGAATAAATAAAATGGGACTCAGAAAGGTTATTCAGCTGTCAGTGAGAGTGGTGTTGACTTTTTATTCATGACAGTGAAAACTCCATATAAATAGACAGGTAATTTCACGGCTGTGGAGTAGATAGAGCACTCACCTTCAAAGAGCCTTTGAGAGAAGTCTGGTTATCTCTGTCTGGCCAGTTTATGGCCCTTGATTCTCTTACCTATCTCTTCAGCAATCTTCATTCTGGCTATTCACCTTCTTTCCCAGTCTCAGTTAGGTATCCTTCTCACAGAAGAGTTTCTCTTCACTGCTCTTGTATCCTGTTAAAGGCTTTTTTTCTTTTCTTTTTATTCTGTCTCCAGCCTCCTGTAGGAATGCCTGATCTCTCTATTTATAGTTCCATGGAGCCAAGCCTCCTTCTGTCCCTTTGGGATGACCTATTGTTATACATTAATAATTAACCTTTACAAGGAACACTAGTGATAGGCATTTAACCCAAATGCAGAAAAAGCCCAAGTTTGTTTATGTCAAAGAGATCTCACATGCTGAGTTATAATAGTGAGGGTTAGAAAGGAGAAGCTGACAGTCATTAGACTTTGATTATTTTTTTCTGGTTTACTCACTTGAGTGATTGGCGGAGGATCCTGCACTATTTCCCTTTGCACATGGTCAGCCCAGTTTCACTAAAATGAAAAATCAGCTTTTGAATTGTGAAGTTGAGCATGCATGACTTTCTATGTAATATTAAAGATAAACCTCACAGGGGGTCTACTTCTGAGCATGTGGGCCCTGGGGCCCAAATGCTTAGGTTTAAGTCCTGCTCTATCACTTATCAGCTGTGCACCTTTGGGCTGGTTCCCTAACTACTCTCTGTATTCTGTTTCTGCATCTGTAAAATAAGGGAAGGATTACAGGTATCTCAAATGGGTGTGGTCTGGATCTAACGGGATGGAGAGGTGTTAAATCCTTAGCATGGTGCCTGGTAGTAGATGCTTAAGAAATGTTAGTATCATTATTTTCAATGTTATTGACTATGGTTAGGTCCATGGTCAAGGTTGCATAATAGATGAGTCATTTTCAATGCTTTGCCATAGTTATATGTCACTCTTGTAATGCCCGTTAGAATGCAAACAGCTCTGCCTGATTCTCTCTGGGTGACGGGAGAGAGATGGGAACTAGTTCTACACTTGGACGTGAGGGGGATTATATGATATGTTCTGGAATGAGCCGTCCAATTGCCTTGGTCTCACAGAGATGGACAGATGAGACTTATTTTAGCAATTAAGTATTGTTTTGGAGATGATAATACAACCTTTTCAGAAAAGAACAAAATGAGATTAACAGTAACTCTCAGAATAGCTGAGATTTTTGTGCCCTTATGTTTTTCCATTTCAAGTGCTTCACATGTTTTAAATCATTTTATTATTACAAAATAGTTTATTCCTATATTCCCAATTTCAGGAGGTGAAACAGACCCAGAAAAGTTACTTTGCCAAAGTCACAGAGCTTGTAAGTAGTAGATGTGGAATGCAAACCTAAATCTAGGTCCTGGCTGGAATTTGAATAAGGTAATATAAAGAAAATAGCAAAGTGGTTGGTATGCTCAATACTCAGATCCTTGTCAATTTCCCTTCCATTGTTTTCTGTTTATTAATTTTTAATGGATGTGACATTGGTCAGAGATCAGAGCACTGAGAACCATCCCAGGGAACTATATCAAATTTCAGTTCAAATAAGAGTAAAAATTTTTTGAAATTGTAATTTCAGGGAGAAAGATTATTTTCTGCTTTTATATGAATTATACCTGGTTTAGAAGGTCATAACTGATTTTTCCCATAGGTTATTGGGATACAGGTGGTATTTGGTTATATGAGTAAGTTCTTCAGTGGTTATTTGTGAGATTTTGGTGCACCCAACACCCGAACAGTATATTCTGCACCCTATTTGTAGTCTTATCCCTCGCCCTCCTCCCATCCATCCCCCCAAGTCCCCAAGCGCATTGTATCATTCTTACAAGCCTTTGTGTCTATATAGCTTAGCTCCCACATATCAGTGAGAACATATGATGTTTGGTTTTTCATTCCTGATTTAACTCACTTAGAATAATAGTCTCCAGTCTCATCCAGGTCACTGCGAATGTCAATTCATTCCATTTTATGGCTGAGTAGTATTCCATTATATATATATATATATATATATATATATATATATATATCACAGTTTCTTTATCCACTTGTTCATTGACGGGCTTTTGGGTTGGTTCCACAATTGCGAATTGTGCTGCTATAAACATGTGTGTGCAAGTATCTTTTTCATATGACTTATTTTCCTCTGGGTAGATACCCAGTAGTGGGATTGCTGGATGAAATTGTAGTTCTAATTTTAGTTCTTTAAGGAATCTCCACACTGTTTTCTATAGCAGCTGTTAGAAAGTCGTAACTTTTTTTGGCATCCTCACCTTCTCCACCCACCTACCCATTCTGCAGAACGATGACCACAGCTTTGTAGAAGTGTACACTAACCTTCGGTAGGGCATGGAGACAGGAAGCACTGCTGGACCCCCTTATGAGGTGAATTAGTATCTGATTCAGTGTTCTCTGTAAAATCAGGCTCACAACTAAATCAATAACCCTGACCGAACCAGGGCTTCAGGGTTTCTCATTCTACCACTAAACAGAGGGCACATGCAATGTGCAGAAAACAAAAACGCAACTGGACCTCTGTCTCCATCAGCTCTTAACACTTAATCTTTTGTTTAAAGCAATACATCCACGTGGTTGAGAAAAAAAGTCCAACACTACCAGAGGGCACAGTGAAAAGTAAGTCACCCTTCCCCTCTAGAATATTAATCCCACAAATATACTCCCCAATGACAATTTTATAGTTCCAAAGAGACTTGATGCTTACAGGAGCATATGTAAATATAATGTCCCCACACCTCAACACTTTCACACAATGATAGCATAATGCACCCTCTCTCCTGTTCCTTGACAACTTCACTTAATGTGACTTGGAGAGCTTCCACATTAAAACCAAAAGCAATACCTTGTTTTCAAGGGCTGCCTAATATTCCATCTCATAAAGCTGTGCCATCTGCTATTGATGGTCATTTAGGTTGTTTCTGGTCTTTTACTAACTAAGATTATTTCAGTAAATCACTTTGTATGAAGTATATGACTCCAAGCAACTCAATCTCTCTTGATTTTTATTTGCAAGCTCATGTTGTATAACTTTCTGACAACACAAGAAATTGGCCAGGAGACAAAATAAATTCCATGGAAATACAGAGGCTTTTTTTAGAGCTTGTGTGCACATCAGATGTTTCTACAGATACTTTCTGATTCCTGTGTCTCATTGTTTCTCATGTTGTTTTGGACTATGTCCTGAAAGCTCTTCTTGGGTCATTTTTCCAGGTGCCCAGTGAGTGATGGATGGATACTGTTTGCAAGATTGATTCATATGGCATTTTTGTTTGGCTTTTGACAGGTTGTTTATAAGAATAATGACATCCGTCTGGAGCTGTCTCGCCTGGCACGGATTGGGGACACCAAGATGAAAATCTATGGTGAAGTTGTGTTCAAGTGTGAGAATGTGGCCACACTGGACCCCATCAACTTCGAGACCCCAGAGGCTTACATCAGCTTGCCCAAGTGGAACACTAAACGTATGGGCTCCATCTCCTTTGACTTCCGTACCACTGAGCCCAATGGCCTGATCCTCTTCACCCATGGAAAGCCCCAAGAGAGGAAGGATGCTCGGAGCCAAAAAAACACAAAAGTAGACTTCTTTGCTGTGGAACTCCTCGATGGCAACCTGTATTTGCTGCTTGACATGGGCTCTGGCACCATCAAAGTGAAAGCCACTCAGAAGAAAGCCAATGATGGGGAATGGTACCATGTGGATATTCAGCGAGATGGCAGATCAGGTAGGAAGAGGCAGGATGTGTGACTGGGACTCAGGAAAGCTGTAGCTCCTCGGTTTGTTTGTTGCCTTTATTTTCTAAAAACTTTGGCCCTTGCATGCTTTTTGATGCTTTGGCTGTTCTCTTTAATGGCTGTTGTAAAATTATGTTGTAAAATTATGCCTCATAGATGGCTCATATTCTCTACTCATCTCTTGTATCACTCACCACACAATTGTCAGTGATCGCTCTACCGTCCTGGAGCTAAGGACAGTTTTACAAGTAGCATTCCTACTGCTACCAAAGAGACTGTCATGTCGCTGGTGTGATCCACCCCATCCCCCATTCTTTGCTTCTTCTTTTCCTCATCACCAAAAAAACCAATTGTGACATCACAGATGCTGCTTTATGTGATTATTCTGTTGGATAAACTTCACTGTGCAAGAGTTTATGCAACAATACACCCTTCAATAATTGGCAAGAGTCAGGTTGCAGGGAGAAATTATGACAAGAAAGGAAAAGGCAAATTGATTTTTCCTGAAGACACATTCAATTAAAAGCCTTCCTTTGGTGTAAAAGCCTGTATTTCACTCTTTGTTCAGACCTCACTAACTCTCCCTTCCTCTTCATAACCTTTTGCATTTGGTTTAAATGGCTTTGTTTCTACAGCTGCAGATCACACAAGCTAGCCCCAGGCAGTACATAGCCACTCTGGAACAGCAACAGAGTGGGGGTGGGGCTGGAGCACAAATAGTCAGGGGTTTTTGAATGCCTGGACAGTCGGCCTCGCTTTCTATGGACAATGTGTCAATGAAGATCACATTCTGTGCTATCAGAAAGGGCATTTTCCCAAGAGCAGTAATTAGAGTATTAGAGTCTTAGACTCATTTCCTGATTCTCCATTTAGGTAGAATATACTCAAGGAGGGTCTCAGCTTCCTGTGCCATATTATGGAGATTCACTTTCTTGATGAACATTAAAAACTCTTTATTTGGATATTTTCTTTCTAGGTTCTTTTGGCCAGTAAGAGAGAGCAGTAAGTTCCCCAAAAGGCTGAAGCTGGGAATGACTGAGCTTTGGTGGGATGATTTTCCTGCGTAATTCCAAAGCTAGACTGATGACAGAGACAGCAACATTGCCCTTAGGAAGAGCTGGGTGGGTTCTTTGCAGAGGGCAGACGGGTGGCAGATTGCAGCCCTGGATATTTTATTGCCCAGTAGGAATCTTTATTGGTTGTCTGAAATCTGATAGGAACCAAGAGGCTTCGAATTAAATGTGCTCATTGAGCAAGAATGAATAGTGTGTGCCTTTTTTTTTTTTTTTGAGACGGAGTTTCACTCTTCTTACCCAGGCTGGAGTGCAATGCCACGATCTCAGCTCACCGCAACCTCCGCCTCCTGGGTTCAGGCAATTCTCCTGCCTCAGCCTCCGGAGTAGCTGTGATTACAGGCACGCACCACCATGCCCAGCTAATTTTTTGTACTTTTAGTAGAGATGGGGTTTCACCATGTTGACCCGGATGGTCTCCATCTCTTGACCTCGTGATCCACCCGCCTCGGCCTCCCAATAGTGTGTGCATTTTTAAACAGAAAAACACCCCAAAATTAATTTCTTTGGAGGCTAAATCCACCCCCCCTTTTTTTCTTCTTTTCATTCTCTTTCTCTGTTTTTTCAGTAAAGTGTCAGCAAGGGCAGAGTCAGAAAGCTCTTCCAAAATTATAAGGAAACACTGCTGGTTTTTAAGATCATGTGTTTGGGATCTCTGAGGTTAGGTCATGCTGGACGGGTTTTGTGTCTGACTAACCTAGACCTTGGCACAGTGTAAAGGTTACCTACCTATGTCCACACGTAGGGTAGAATGCATAGAATTGCTATATGTTTATTTCTGTCTGTTCCCAGTGCAAATTGTTTTTTCAAGTAGAGGAACAATTTTTGCTGTTAGAACTACCAGTGGACCCATCTTCAGCAAACATGTTTAGATTTCAGAAGCTTAAATTTCATATCTGGGAGCTAAAGCATTGGCCAATTTTTTTTTTTTTCAGTTTTTTTTTTTTTTTGAGACAGAGTTTCACTCTTGCTGCCCAGGCTGCAGTACAGTGGCATAGTCTCGAGTTACTGCATCCTCTATCTTCTGGGTTCAAGTGATTTTCCTGCCTCACCTCCAAAGTAGCTGGGATTACAGGCACCCACTACCATACCTGGCTAATGTTTGAGTCAGAGACGGGGTTTCACCACGTTGGCCAGGCTGGTCTTGAACTCGACCTCAGGTGATCTGCCTGCCTCAGCCTTCCAAAGTGCTGGGATAACAGGCAGGAGGCACTGTGCCGGCCAATTTTTTAACTGCTGATGAATTTGATCAAATCCTATAAAAATTTACCGAGTAAACACACAATTGTCCCATGAAAGCAGTATAATATGAAATTATAATCAACCTGTTAAACTTTCATTTTTTTCATGAGAATGTTTTCTGGTACCTTGTTTTTGGTTATAAATCTGTACTCAAATGGATAGTTCTAAAAACAAGTGGATCTAAATGTGATGCCTCCTTCCCTGATCATCTTGAAGAATAATATGACTGGCAGTGATCTAGAAAACTTTTATAATCAATCCCCACTTCGGCAAGTGAGTCTTAAAACTTTTTTAAGTGCTTTCAAAACACTGAGGACAGATTTTCCTCAGGTTGCATTTAAGGCTCTAAAATTTAAATCAACTCTACTACTATCCTTACTTGACAATAGATATCTCCCCCCTCATTTAATTGGTGATCAGATTAGCCCAGTGGACAGGTGAGGGGTAAAGAAAGAAAACTGCAATAGAGAAAATAGTAAGAGATGCAGACCTCAATTTCCTTGTTTGTAAAATAGAGGAAATAATAACTCCTCTCTCCCAAGACTGTTTTGAGGATCAAGTCCAAAAATGCATATAAAATAGTTAAAGTGGTGGCCAGGACATTATTGTTGTTTCGTGTTTGAAAGATTTAAAAACAAAAAGGCAAAGCCTATTTCTCTAGGAGAAAACTTCTAGAAGAGAGTAGGAAAGGAGATTGTTCAATTCCCCTTAATATCCTTTCTATGCTTCTACTCTTGTGTTGACTTTGCATTTTATTTTTATTTTAATCAATTAATTATATTTTTTTGAGAGCAAGTCTTGCTCTGCCACCCAGGCTGGAATGCAGTGGCATGATCTCGGCTCTCTGCAACCTCTGCCTCCCAGGTCCAAGGAGTTCAGCTGCCTTAGCCTCCCGAGTAGTGGGTGGCATGCACCACCACACTTTGATAATTTTTGTATTTTTTGTCGAGACAGGGTTTCACCATATTGGCCAGGCTGGTTGTGAATGCCTGACCTCAAGTGATCGGCCTGCCCCGGCCTTCCAAACTGCTGGGATTCCAGGTGTGAGCCATTGTGCCCAGCTGACTTTGCATTTTAAAGTGTATGTTTCATTTTTAATCTCATTTGATCTTTGCAGCCCTTCAAGTTATATACCCTTCATAGCTAAAGGAACTGAGAATCAGACAGAGGTGAAGACTGGGTGATGGATGGCATGACCCAGTTATCGTGATACCAATAAAGCATGTCAAGAATATCAGCTGGGTGTGGAGGCAAACGCCTGTATTCCCAGCTACTCAGGAGGCTGAGGCAGGAGAATCACTTGAACCTGTGAGGCGGAGGGTGCAATGAGCTGAGATTATGCCACTGCACTCCAGCCTGGCAACAGAGTGAGACTATATCTAAAAAAAAAAGAGAATAGAATAATAAATGCCTGTTTTAAAATTTCTGACAGGATGTTTAGATATTACCTAGTCCATTTTCTTAAGTTTTCAGTTCAGGAAATTGAGCCATTAAGTGATTCAGGGATTTAGGGACTGACCTAGGGTCAGAAAGGCATTTAGAACTAGAATCCCTGTTCTCAAGGTCTCAGGTCAGCTTGTGGAGTTCCATCTTCTACAGTCTCATTTGATGCTGTCCAAAATCCAACCCCTTCCTGGGTCTGCTTATCTCTCTGACTTGATCTGCTCACCCACTCTTACCTTCTCTATTCTAGCCATGCTTCTTCCTGCCTCAGGGCCTTTGCAGGTGCCATTCACTCTGCCTGGCATGCCCTCTCTCTTGGACTTTGCATGGCTGCATCCTTCCCAACATTCCAACTTCAGCTCAACTGTTATCTGCCTAGAGAGACCTTCAGTGACTCTACACTTTAAAGTAGAACACATGAGTAATTAGCACACCACCCCTTTTACTCTCTTCATAGCACCTGCCATTAGCTGATTCATTTTGTTATTGGGTTGCCTGTTGTATTAGTCCATTCTCGCGCTGCTAATAAAGACATACCCAAGACTGTATAATTTATAAAGGAAAGACGTTTAATTGACTCACAGTTCAGCATGGCTGGGGAAGCCTCAGGACACTTACAATCATAATGGAAGGGGAAGCAAACATGTCCTTCTTCACATGGCAGCAGGAGAGAGAAATGCAGTGCCAGCCAGAGAAATGCCAGATAAAACCATCAGATCTTGTGAGAACTCACTCACTGTCATGAGAACAGCATGGAGGTAACTGCCCCCATAATTCAATTCGCTTCCCACTAGGTCTGTCTCACAACATGTGGGATTATGGGAACTATAATTCAAGATGATATTTGGGTGGGGACACAGCCAAATAATAGCATTGATTTTCTGTCCCTCTGCACTGGAATATCCCCTCAATGAGAGGAGAGGCATGCCTATCAACTCATCTCTGCCTAGAACTATACCAGAGACAGAATAGGTCTTCCATACACATTTATTAAATGATTAAATAAGGAATCATGTTTCCGTTAAAATTTATCACAGGGAATGCTCAAAATATTCACTGGCAGGGCTGGTACTGAATGCCAAATAGAGAGTACCAGTGCATGGAGGGAGAGACAGAAGAGGAAAGCTCCATCTTTTTGGGTTGGTGAACCCTTGAAGAAGACTCAGGCAAACGTATGGAGGCCTTATTCTGTCTCAGGCACTCTTAAAAGCACTTTGTATATATTCACTCATTTAATCACACCAACCTGTGAGGTAGTGACAGTTATTTTCCCATTTTACAGATGAGGAAATTGAGGCACAGGAAAGGTGAAGTCACTTCTTTAAGGTTATACAGCTCATTCATATTAGAGCTGGAATTTAAATACAGGCAGGAAGTGTGCCGCTGTCAGCCTGTGTGGTCTCAGCCAACAGGGTTAGGTGGAGAAAGCATACACTAGATGTTAGGTCGCTGAGATTTTCCTGGGTCTTCCTAAGGGCTAGGTGGACTTAGCTGGCAGAGATTGGAACCAGGTGGTCTACATTGTCTTTCCTATTGTCCCATAACATCGAATTCTCTTCCTTGAATTCTTTTCTCCTGGCCAGGCAATGGCTGGTCTCAGCACTTACCTGGTGGGCTTCTTTCATTTGGTTTAGCAACTGACGGACTCACCTGAGATACCAGGAGAGCTTCCTAACTCTGATCTGTCTTCCCACCCCAGGTACTATATCAGTGAACAGCAGGCGCACGCCATTCACCGCCAGTGGGGAGAGCGAGATCCTGGACCTGGAAGGAGACATGTACCTGGGAGGGCTGCCAGAGAACCGTGCTGGCCTTATTCTCCCCACCGAGCTGTGGACTGCCATGCTCAACTACGGCTACGTGGGCTGCATCCGCGACCTGTTCATTGACGGGCGCAGCAAGAACATTCGACAGCTGGCAGAGATGCAGAATGCTGCGGGTGTCAAGTCCTCCTGTTCACGGATGAGCGCCAAGCAGTGTGACAGCTACCCCTGCAAGAACAACGCTGTGTGCAAGGACGGCTGGAACCGCTTCATCTGCGACTGTACTGGCACGGGATACTGGGGAAGAACCTGCGAAAGGGGTGAGTCAGTCTGGAGGGTGGGAAGTGAGGGCCTGAGTGGGGCTGATGTGTTACAGTTGGATCCCTGGACAGCCCGAAGCTTTGCACCTACCTGCACTTTCTTTCTTCCAAGAGTTTTTGGGTTTACTGATTAACCGAATGCATCCTTTCTACTTCTGAATGCTTGGATTCCTTTGACTAAGATTGGGGTGCAGAATAGGAAGCTTTACAATAAATATTACCATGATTATGATACTTTTTGATTAAATACTTTCTATTAAGACAGGGTAAGTAATTCTCTTTTGGGACTCCAGGGAGTCTAGCCAACTGGCTGTTTTATTCATTTATTTGACTTGTACTTCTTTAGTGCTTTTTACAAGCTAACGCATGGCTTAGGCTTTAGAAATACAATGTTGAACAAGACAGATTCATCTCTGTTTTTATGGAGCTTGCTGCCTAGTGGAATATTTAGCCATTAAATAGCTGATTACAAACATGGTGGGTTTTATAAGAGGCAGAGTGATGTACTGGTTAAGAGCATGAACTCTGGGTGAGAAATCTGGCCCTCATGCAGTGATGTGAATTTCATCATGGTAGTCAATATTTTTGAGACTTGATTTCCTCGTTTGTAAAATAGAGATAATCAGGCACCTACCTTACAAGATACTGATGATGATTAAATAAGTTAATAGGTTCCTGAGCATTTAATATTAATGATTATTATGGTCATAATTATTGTCATCAACATCATTAAAGAAAAGGTATAGAGAATCTTGGGAGGCCCTTGCAAGGAGACCAACGTACTCTACAGGTTCACTGTATAGTGAGCAACCCTGACAAGGTTGAGGACCTGAAGAGAGTCCAGAATGGATTGGATGCTTTGTTATTTTCTGAAAACTGTCCAGAATGGAATTGGGGAAGTGTGGGAGTGGGAGGAAGGGCATGAAAGGGGACCGAAGAGATGAGGGCTGACCCTATAGATGAAGCCAGAATGCTGGAAGGATTCCCTTTTCATTCACCACTTCAGTATCTGACATTTGCACCCAATTTACAGTTTGGGCAAAGGGCAGAGATAAAGGCAAGAAGAGGGACAACATCAACACAAGGAGGTTCCAGGCAAGTGATTTGGAGATTGCAGCTTGGTCTATTTATTTTTATATGCCAAGCACACAGAATCAAGCTGACTATCCGTGGGCTGTCAGCTTCTATATTCTATGAAAGGATAATTCACATCAAGACCAAGTTTTTGTGAAGGGTATAGCTCTAGGGCTTTGGGAATACCATACCTGTATAGATAAAGTTCTTGCCTTCAAGAAGTTTATCATTTATTTAGTTGAGGAGTTGAGACAGCTATAGAATAAGCTGTAATAAGATATCACAAGATAGTAGCATGTTAGTGGACAGAGAAGAAGGACATAGAGATTCAGAGAAGGGAAGAATGTTTTGAGGACAGACCTACCGGATCTCATCTCTACAGACCAGTGGTCAGTGGCCAGAAATTGTTCAAGTATCAGAAGACAGGTGATATGTGGACAGATCCTGGACGAGGCCTGGAACAAGGGCTGGATGACCAGTGAGAAGGTGTTTTAAAAGGCATGGTTTTTGTGTAGCCAACTGTGTTACTCACTAAGGTGTATTTCAAGAGAACTAAAAACCCTTCTTGCAGTCAGATCAGAGATAGAACACAGGACATGAGGACAAAGGAGAAAAAGAGAGCTTTCTTGGAGCTTATGGAATTAAAATTCACTGAATTTTCAAGGCAGCAACTGCCAGAACAGGAGCTATGATAAGAAAATAGGCCCCAATGTGCTGGTCAGTCTGTCAAGTGCCTGGGCTTTTTCCAAATATCTCTGTAGGGTAACCTACCCTGGTCCTGGTTTGGGAAGATAGAAAGGTCATTTCATCTCTGCGATGCATGAGACAGTTTTGGTGTTTGCCAACATGTTGCAGATCTTCCGTTATCTATGAAGGCAGTATAAAGGCCAGCTCACTTCTTCTTCTTGGGTTTCTTCTTAACTCAAGGGCCTTGTGGTTGTTGGAGTCAGGACACAGTGACTGTAGCCAGCTATACAAGGTGTCTCTGAGCTCAGCCATTTCAAGGGTGAATCAATGGGAGCTGTTCCAAAGTTTGCCAAGAACAGTGAAAGTCACCGCACCTTTTACATTGTCACTTCTGACTAGTCATTAAAAGGCAGCTGATTGGGGATATATGAGGGACAATTATTCTTGGTGCAGTGCAGCCAAGAGTCATCCATTCTGGCCAAACAAGAAGCAGCTTAGCAAACTTAGGACATTTGATCTATACATCGCTCAAATCCCAGACAGTTCAACTAATTGTTTTGTTCCCCTACTAATTGTTTTTTGCCCCTGGATTGTTCCTGACACCATGTTCAGGATGAATCAGTGGAGTATAAAAATTACAGGACTCTTCTCTGCTAGAAAAGAAAAAGTTGAGATTCCCAATGACATTGTTTTTCTTTATTGAAATTGATTCCTTAGTGGAGACTCTTTTGTGTGTCTTTTGTTCATTTGTCCTACAGGAAATTGACATGTATGGAAGCCCTAGTGTGTTCCAGGCACTGTGTTAGAGGTTGGATATGCAACAGACAAACAAACCAACCAAAACACAAACATCAACTCGACACAGCATTTACTTTTGAACAAGGGGTGTATAGTCTTCCCGGAGAAACAAAGGGAAATGTGAGAAATGTTTAACGTGGTTGATGTTATGGCAGATGTCTATAGGGAAACGGTAGGACAAATGGGCAAGAACGGCCGCTTCTATATGGCAGGAGTGACGGTCCAGAGAGGGGGATCCAAGGTTTCTTGGATTTGGGGGCTCCTACTTCTTACTCTAGGCATCCACTCCAGGCACTTCTGAAGAAGAGTGAAGAAAACGTGTTTGGCATCGCCTCTATACAGGAGTGGGATCCTTTTTGGATTAAGGAGTCCTGCTCCATTCACCATTACAACACCAACACAGTCACATGGTTTGCCATTCTCTAATTTTTATTATCTAGAAACATTCTAGAATCAATCCTAAACCTAGAATGGATAATTTGTACCGAATGTGTTAAGCCTAAGACAATTCTTAAGGCTGTGTGTCCCAGTAGCTCGAACTGTGTCCTCTACTGGAACTTCCTTGGGAGTGAGTCCCTTGGCATCACTGGCCCCACACATGAATGGGAGTGTTAGAAAGAAGTACTTGTGTATATACAATGAAGAAAGCATAGATGGAATGCTGAAACTGGAGTTTTCATGGCCCAGGTCAGACACTAGCCCAATGACCCAAGCAAAGTGAGCAACAGATAAGTCTAAGAGACAATTCCTAGATCAAAGTCAACAGCCAAAGATAAGAGAATTAGATAATAAGGACTGGGAAGTAGAAAGTATTTGTGTATATGAGACTAAGATTAATTTGCATGGGTATCAGTATTTTTCTCTGAAAGTAAAATTGGGTAACTCCTACTTCTGTCCTCATAAGAATGCTTCTTCTGCCTGTGAAGATGAGCTACTTTAAATCTTGAAATCTAAAATTGGCTTGATATTGTATTTAGATTTTTTTCAGCATAATCTGCTGGTATTCTAAGGTGTAGCTGTCTCTACCCATCCCAACCATTCAGCTCTAGTTATTTTGGTTGGCTCTTCATAGTAATGTGTAAGACATCCGCATAACCTAAAAAGCAAAGGCCTGTTTTAGCTACTTAATTCTAATCGGATAGGTTGAAATTCTTAAAATACTGCAAGACCACCTGCCATCCTGTGGAGTCCTGTTGGACAGAGGAAACAGTCTACCTGGTCTTCAGCTTGTCCTGGAGTTAGTCCTTCATAAGGAACTATAATCAATTGACCTGGGACAACATCTTACCCTTGCTAGTACAGCCAAATTGTTTAGTTCAGTTGCTGAGCATCAAGTTCCAGTAAGGCAAAGCCAATGATTTGATTTATTTGTGGATCACGGAGCTTAAATTTTAGGCCATTGCTGTTTCTCTTCTCTTCCCTGAATGGCTTTTTGTAAACATATGCTGGCATTTATTTGGCAGGAAAGTAAATAAAGCTCAGCTCAAGTTCATCCCAGTGTCAAGAAAAATAACCTACAGTACAACATTTATCTGACATACGCAGCAGCTGAATATGAAGAATGCAAATATTTTGACTTCTCTCCAGTGACTCTTGTTCCAGTGGAAAAGGCATGTAGACAGCAGCTGCTGCGCCTCCCCACTCAGAGTCTCCCCTTCTTAGGCAATCTGCTATGTGATCCTGGGTAGCAGCAGCAGCAGCAGCAGATTCTGCCTCGGAAGGGTGAGACACCACTCTTCAATGAGGCTGGATTGTGTCATTAGAATGCTACACATATGCCACATGGAAATCATGACATAAGAAAATAGTAGGGTTGGTAGAGGCCAGGTATTGTGGCTCACACCTGTAATCCCAGCACTTTGGGAAGCCAAGGTGCGCAGGTCACCTGAGGTCAGGAGTTTGAGACCAGCCTGGCCAATATAGCAAAACCCCATCTCTACTAAAAATACAAAAATTAGTTGGGCTTGGAGGAGCATGCCCAGCTACTCAGGAGGCTAAGGCATGAGAGTCATCACTTGAACATGGAGGTGGAGGTTGCAGCGAGTCAAGATCATGCAATTATACTCCAGCCTGGGTGACACAGTGACTCTCTCAAAAAAAAAAAGAAAAGAAAAGAAAATAGTGAAAATAGTTGGGTTGGAAGATACATTAGTGTCACCGATACCTCATTCCTGTTACATGTACCTCACTCCTGTTTCGGTAAGTGAGGAATTAGAAGCCCTGAGATGTTAAGTCAACATCACTTTGACTTGGAATAGCTATAGAATGATTAGAATTCCCGATTCCTGGTTTCTCATACATCAGATTTTCCATGATACTGAGCAGCCTTTCCTTCATAGATTCTGTTATATACATGTACCAGATGGTTCTTAAATGTTTGAAGGCTCCAGAGTTTCTGTTTTAGGTTTCTTCTGGGCCTGCATAGTTCCCTTGGGGCTTTTATTCTTTGCCATGATATTAAAGGCCCTCTATATTAGTGACTTCCAAATTGAGGTCTCTAGCTTGGAACTGTCCCTGAAATCCAAGATTCTTGTATCCCTAGTTGTCTACTTGACATCTCCATTTGGATATCTGATAGACGGCTTAATCATATCATTGAAAAGCAGAAATATTGAGGTCTTCCTTCCTGCTTTTAAGGGTCTCAATGCTGTTGAGGAGGGGATCTGCCTTATGGCTGTGCCCTCACCCCCCATAGGTTTCCAGATCCTTTATTTAAATATGTGACCCTGAGACAGTCACTTGGATCCTCTGACCTCTCTTTTCTGCAAGAATAAAATGAGGCAGTTCAGTTTCATGCTCTTTCAGGGCCTTTTCAGGGACTTTTTAACTCTAAAACTCTGATTCTCAAATGTCATCAGCTTGGTAATGTCTTCTCTTATCCTGAGGAGAAAGAGAAAGGTGAATGAAGGACAGGACAGGAATGTGAGTCCTTGTTCCTTGCAATCTGCAGAACTGTCTGGATTAGGACTCTGGGTTTAGTTATATCAGCACTGCAATGAAATTTTCCTCTCCTTAATTCATTCATCTAAGAAAATGAATACCTTGGTGTCCAGAGTACACTTCAGGCCCATCATGCCTGAGTTTTAATTGATGAATTAATGAATAGAACCTTAGATTTATGAAGAGCGTTAAAAGACTGTTTCCTCTTTGGCCCATTGTTTACTCTTTTTGATATATAATGACATATATCTGAGAAAGGGGCCTCCCAAGAAATGTACAATTCATTGACATAAATCAAAGTCTCCATTTTGTTTGCTTTTCTATTGTTGCTTAAGTCATGCAAATGTATCCCTGGTGATAACCAGGCAGAGCTCAGATTCAGCCTCTTCTTTTTTTTTAACTTCCATTTCTACAAGTTTCCCCCTTCCACAAGCACAGGATTTTATGATTCCAGGAAGCTGTTCCATAGTGCATGAACCACAGCTAGAGTTATTCCACCAGGTGAGAGTCTGAGCTACCTCTGATCTCAACTGGTCCGTTTCTCTAAAAAAGAGTATCAGGGTTGTAGATTCTAATTATTCTAGAGTTGCAAAGCTTTCAAAGTCTGAGAAGGACAGGCTGGGGACTTTGAAGATCTGGAAGACAGTGTGGCAATTCCTCAAAGATCTAGAACTAGAAGTACCATTTGATCCAGCAATCCCATTACTGGGTATATACCCAAAGGATTATAAATCATTCTGTTATAAAGACACATGCACACATATGTTTATTGCAGCACAGTTCACAATAGCAGAGACTTGGAAACAACCCAAATGCCCATCAATGATAGATTGGATAAAGAAAATGTGGCACATATATACCATGGAATACTATGCAGCCAGAAAAAAGAATGAGTTCATGTCGTTTGCAAGGACATGGATGAAGCTGGAAACCATCATTCTCAGCAAACTGATACAAAAACAGAAAACCAAATACCGCATGTTCTCACTTATAAGTGGGTGTTGAACAATGAGAATATGTGGCACATGAAAGGGAACATCACATACTGGGGCCCGTTGTGGGGTGGGAGGTTTGGGAAGGGATAGCAGTGAGTGGGGGTCTAGGGGAGGGCTAGCATTGGGAGACATACCTAATGTAGATGATGGGGTGATGGATGCAAAAAACCACCTTGGCACGTGTATACCTATGTGACAAACCTGCACTTTCTACACATATACCCCAGAACTTCAAGTATATTTAAAAAAAAAGAGTCAAAAAAATAATTGACACCTACACCTGCATTCAACCTGAGAATGTGAGGGTCAGCACTTTGGTGCAGGGTGTGACAGCCGCATATGAACCACGGTACACCTGCTGCTGGCTGCAGTGCTGTCGAATGCAGGGACTCGGTGGCCATTTACATTGCCTCTCTGAATCTTTATGACTGTGTGTGCTAGAAGCAGCTTAACTGCCAGCAGACATCTGCCCATCATAATGCCGTAAGTTGAAATGCTGCTAAATTATGAGAAACAAGTGCTTTGAAACACAACACAAGGGGATCGTTGCAGGCTTTTCTAGCATCTCTGGCTTCATGTTTCTTTTCACAGAGAGATGAATCCTTCTTCACTACAGTTTGGAAAAAGAGGAAAGGAAAGTTAAAAGACCCACTAGTTATTGAAAAAAAAAGTGCCTTCTTTATGTTTGGTTCTTAACATATACTGAGTCATTTAACCTCACATCCACTCTGCAGGCTGCATATTATTATCCTCATTTTCTACATGAAGAAATTAAGCCCCCCCACCACAATTCGTTCTGCATACCTACTGAGTGCTACATGCCAGGGACTATGTTGAGCACTTGGGATATAGAGGCATTGATTGTGGTTCTCATCAATGTGCCATTATATTCCAGTATCTGAGGAATTGAGATATCAGTGCAGGAAGAAATACCATGGAGGGCATCACAGATTGGTGCCACTAGTGCTGAGGCTTGGTGGAGAAGCAAAGATTATCCAGACAGACTAGGCAGGGAAAAAAATATTCCAGGCAGAAGGAATGGATGTATAAAGGGGACTTCAATAAACAGTAGGTTTTCCATGTGGGTGGCATGTAGGGCTTGGAGAGTGAGGAAGAGGGATTTGAGGGGAAGTTTTCGAAGATGCGGCTGTAGGGGTGACAAGGCCAGCCACGAAACACTGCTCTCCTAACAAGTTTAGGTATTACCTTATAGCAGGCATACCATGTTTAAGAATGGGATAACCAGGTCAGATCACTGCGGCAGAAGGTAAATTGAATATAGAAGACAGAAGACCAGCAGGTCAGTATATGGTAGTCCAGTTTGCATTGGTATTAATTCAGGAATGAGAGATTAGAGCCCTCTCTGAAGAAGGGAGAGTGGAGGTTGAGTTTTGGAACATATCTGATAAATATAAAAGAGGCAATATCAATAGGACTTAGTTAGTCATCAATTATACACAGCTAAAGAACAAATGAAATTGGATTAGAACAGGGGTTTGGCCACGGAAGCCTTTTGCTTCTTCCTTTCTTCTTCTTCTTCTAAGCCATCTTGAATCAGTGGGAGATTCTCAGGCGTGGAGAAGATTGCGGTGACCATTAAGCAGACGTAACTGAGAGTCAAAGCCACAGCCGGGTTGGTTCCACTCGGAGCATATGTATTTACCTTCTCTCTGTGCCTCCGTTTCAATATTTACCACTGAGAATATTGGCAGTGGGTGTTTAACTGGCTTGTTGGGAGGCTCCGTTGTAGAGTCAAAGTGCATAATCTGCTCGCGTAGATAATCAAGGCAATATTCCCCTTTCAGAATCTGGAATTTAGCAATGCAAGAATTGAAAAAAACAACCTG
Organism: Callithrix jacchus; assembly: GCF_049354715.1. Classification (NCBI taxonomy): domain Eukaryota; kingdom Metazoa; phylum Chordata; class Mammalia; order Primates; family Cebidae; genus Callithrix; species Callithrix jacchus. Next base: position 113,712,845 of record NC_133509.1, read on the forward strand.
GCTGGTGTTTTTACTCCAGTTTTTTTCTTGTGTGGTGGAAATGACCCTGGTCTTATTTCTGTGTTTAAGGCATGTGATACAGGTTAGAGTTTAAAGCTGAGAAGGTTCAGCCATAAGAAAACATACCAAAGCATGCTTTTCTTTGTACTTTAGATGGTGGATTTGGAATTAAAATGTGACTCTTTTGTAATCCTAGGTTTTAAAGAATTGTGTTAAGAATATCTGTTGTGACTGTGGTCCTCTCAACCAAGCTTTGGCATATGTTTGGTAGAAACAATGAGTTGTAGTTTGCCTCTCTTTGTCTTATAAAACTGATTATATTTGAAATTAAGCTGAAAGATTTTTTTTCCTTGGAGATAAAAAAAATCATATTTTGAACTTCTCCATATTCTAGTCTCTCATTTGGGATTTATAGTGATGACACTTGATACCGAGAATTATGTACATGTCTGCGCACAGAGCACATGTGTATGGTTTCCCTCTGGCTTCTGTGAAGTTTTTCTATTTTATCATGGGTTTTGTTTTAATCCCACTGATGATTGTTAAGAGGAAGAACAGCAAATATGTAGTAATCATGAACAGAAGTCCCAAACTCAAAACCTGAAACTTGACTGACCCAGAGAAAGCCAGGCAGAGTATAAAGGGTTGTACAGTTATTTATCTTGCCGGTAGAACAGATGCTCAGATACTGTCCAGCAAAACCACCCACCCCCAATTTTAGATGAAGAAACTGAGGCCTCCATGTAGGAAATGAGTGGCCAATAGAATAGAGTAGAATGTTCTTAGTCCCTCATTTTGCTTCCTGTTTATTGGATTTTTTCAAAGAAATATACATGAGCAGCATCTGTGCATATTTGTGAGGATATACTTTTATGTCTTATGATCTTGTAAGCAGCGGTCGTGCCATTATAGCAAAGACATTTGGTAAATCTCCAGCAATTTGTTCTAATTGATAAATTTTATTTAAAATGTTGGCAACTGATTTAGAGAGAAGAAATATGGGGGAAAGAGACATGCATACATTTCTCTTTCTCTTTCATCACTCATCCCATTTTACCCCAACATATAAACCCACACCAACACAGAGGATATTGAAGTGACAGGTACATCTGGAACCTGAGGCTGGATCCCTTGGTGTGGGTGGCTTTTGAAAGACCCCCTTCTGTGGGCTATTGGACAGCTATTTTTCTGCAAAGTAGATGCAGTCTTTCTTGGAGAAGATCATTTCATGCTTCGTAGTATGTTTAACCTTTATAGCAAGACACTGTCATCAAAATGACAAACGCCAACAGAGCCTTCTAAGAGGCTAGTAAATCAGAAGCCTTATAAAATCTGTGGGATTAGCAGGCTCCCCCTCTTTGTTTCTGCAGGGTAAGAAAGCTCTGTGCATTTCAGATTTCAGTCTTCTCTGCAGGCCCCTTGTCTGAAACCTCCTGCTGTAGCTCACTGGTATTTGAATATTATTTTCATTCAGTCGCCTGGGGCCACATACTGACACCAGCTAAGGCTGGCACATTGTTTATCCCCATCAGCAATGTTGTAAAGAAAAGATAACTGCTCTGATGTTTGTTTAGTTGAATTCTCCCCATCCTGGAGAACATCCTTTCTGGGTCTGAAGATAGTGGCTGACTTCTCAGATTTCTCAGACTTCTCATGTCGTCTTTCCCGTAGTAGCATGCAATAGCTCAGCAGGCTCTCATCTCCAACCAGTTAGTTGCCTCTGATCTCCTCATCCCATGGCTCAGTCTGTAATGAAACTTTTATGAGAAACCTAGCATCTTCAGCTGCTATAAGATGGAGCTTCGTTCTGTGGAAATCCACAAAGTCAAGGCCGTATTGAGGGTAGAGGTAGAAAGAGAAAAAAAATGATGAATAACAGTGCTGTTATCAATATAGATGATAAAGTACTTACTGGGGGGTGACTCTTTTGTCAGAGTTTGCACATTCATATTTTCAAGTTGGAAAGGACCTCTGAGGTTTTTGAGTCTAACTGAATATCTGATACATATATACCCCTGGACAAAATTCCTAAATTGCTATGTAGACTCTAAAGGAATATGTACTCTCATCTCCATATGATGTACTAAATGCTTAGCAGTGGTTAGCTTATTTAATCTTTGCAATAACTACATATGATACATGCTATTTTCATTCTTAGTTTATATCTGAGGAATTGGGGTCAAGGATAGGTTAAGTAACTTGCCCAAGGTCACCCAAGAATATGTTGAGGTAATGATCGCTGGGTCTTCACTCCTGAGTCCTCTCTTCTGTGATCGATATACTTTACTAATCTCAGTAACAAGAATGTTCACCTCTTCGTGAAGCAGCCATTACATAGTGGATGTTAAAAAGTAGTCTAAAAATCTTCCTTTCACTGTAACTGAAGTCTCTTTGTTTAAACATTCTTTATTATTGTGATAAAATACGTGTAACATAACATTTATCATTTTAGCCTGTTTAATTTTTGAGACAAGTCCTGGCTATCTTGCCCAGGCTGGAGTACAGTGACACAGTCTTGCAGTCTCAGCTCACTGTAACCCCTGCTTACCAGGCTCAAGCCATCTTCCCAACCTCAGCTTCCTAAGTAGCTGGGACCACAGGCATGCACCATCATACCCAGCTAATTTTTGTATTTTTTGTAGAGATGGATTTTCACCATGTTGCCCAGACTGGTCTCGAACTTGTCAGCTCAAACGATCTGCCCACCTCGGCCTCTCAAAGTACTGGGATTATAGGTGTGAGCCATTGCGCCTGGCCTCATTTTAGCCATTTTTAAGTGTATAATACGGTGGTATAAAGCACATTCACATTGCTGTAGCCATCATCCATCTCCAGAATCTCTTCATCTTAATATCTTTCTTTTGGCCTTTGTTCAGGCTTTGGGAGCTACATAGAATTTATTCACTCAAAAACAAAACAAAACAAAAAACCTTCTCTAGTTGCTTACCATGCCGTGGATCCATGGATCCTAGGGAAATCCAGAACAGATCAAGCTGAAACCCTCCTCTACAACAGACCTTCAGTTATTCAAAGACGACTATCATTTTTTCCCTGAAATGTCAGTCATTCTGAGGATAAACATAACTAGTTTCATTAACTGATTCTCACCTATTGTTGTTTTAAGTTCCTTGCTGAGTTAATCCAGCAGTCACTGAGAGAAGTGGGGGAAGGCGGGAGAGGGTTCTGTGTTCACTGAATGGAAGGATGGCTTCCAGTACTTCACAGGGGTCTTTGTGAAGCAGGCCATGCCCTTCCAAGGAGAAAGCACGTATTATTAATGCGGTAACTCACATGAATATCAGATGTTATGGCATATATGGACTATAGGTTTGTGTGGCTGAAAGGATTCACTGGTATATTTATAGTGGGGGTGGAATGAGTGCTTTGTTAGTTTCTTATCCTATAAAAATGCTTTGAGCCCACATCAGGTAGCACCATATTTACTACCTCATCTTATTCCTCAAAATAGTCCCAGATTGAGTTTGTTAAATTGTATATCTCAAAAGCAAAGCTAAATGTATTTTTGACCATATGAACATCTCAGGGTACCACTAGACAAGGAAATTATGGTTTTGACAAGTATCAGCTGACACAGAATTATTGAATGCTATAGCTGGCCAGGGCCTTAAAAAATCACCTATTCTAGTGCTTATAATTTACAAAGAAATAACTGAGATTCAGAGTGATTATATAACTTGCCCAAAGTCACAGAAGTAGTAAGTAGGCACGGTGGGACTTATCACTCAGTACTTTGAATCTCAGACCAGAGTTCTCTAACCTAAAGCAATTTCAGAGGTGCTCTTGCTTTGTGCCCTTGGGCTGGTCCTTTCCTAGCTGAGAGTAAGATACTCCTGCTGTGCAGGCCAGAATCTTTCTTCACAAGCTCAGTGGGTCCTTGTGATTTTTATACATGTAATCATCTCTTTATTTATTGCAAATAAGCCTGGCAATTAATTCAGTTAGGAACTTAAGGCCTGGAAAATCTCATTACCCAAACCTTACATTATCAACACATCTGTTTTAAAAGAGATGCTTAAATAAGTGATCTAAATACACAGATTCTTGATCATCTACAAGAAGGAAATGACTAAAAAAATTCTGGGAGGGAGTAGACGATTGGACTGAGGCCAGGAAAGCCACTGACGTTCACACCTAAGGAAGAATAAAAAGGGAATTCACATTGATTGAGTCCCTGCATGTGCCAGGTATAATTTGGTCCTTAAGTAAAATGCACCAGGTTTGGAGTCAAACAAAACTGGATTTAGGCTGAGCGTGGTGGCTCATACCTGTAATCCCAGTGCTTTGGGAGACCAAGGCAGGCAGATCATGAGGTCAGGAGTTCAAGACCAGCCTGGCCAATATGATGAAACCCCATCACTACTAAAAATACAGAAAAATATTAGCCGGGCATGGTGGCAGGCACCTGTAATCCCAGCTACTCAGGGGGCTGAGGCAGGAGAATCGCTTGAACCTGGGGGGCAGAGGTTGCAGTGAGCCAAGACCCACTGCACTCCAGCCTGGCCAACAGAATGAGACTCAGTCTCAAAAAAAAAAAATGGATTTGAATCCCAGTTCCATCACTGACTATTATGTGGTCTTGGATGTGTTTTTAACACCTTTTTAGCCTCAGTTTTCTGATCCATATAAAAGCCTTTTTGGGGTTGTTTTGAGGCTTAAATAACATAATTGTGTAAAAATCTTGGCACAATGCCTATAATTTTGTAAGTGTGCAATGCATGGAGGAGTATTCTTCTTTTATTTAATTTTTAGAGCGAATCTTATAAAGTTTGTTGTATTATTCAGATTTTTAGATACTTAAACCAAGGATCAGAAAGATAAAACAAGTCCATAGTCACAAGGTTAGCAAATACGAAAGGTAGGAATTTTTAACCCAGTCTATCAGGTTTTCTATTATTCTCTGCCATTCGTTGAAACAGGAGGCCTTAGACTTGGGATTAGGTACTGTGGGTAGAAGACAGAGCTATAAGAAATGAGATGGCTTTTTTGGTTTCTCTTGCAACCTTATCAATTCTCTGTTTCAGGACTTTTCAAGGGGCAAGCATGAGAAATACATAGGGATGGAAGCTGTCCATTTGGAGTAAATTCAGGATGAGAAAAGCAAGCAGGATCTTCCACATCTTTTCATTCATATCTTTGTTTCTAGGTGGAGGAGAAGAACTGTAAAGTTTCATGGGGCTGGTCCAAAAGATCATGAAATGAGTACAGCTCAAAACCTGGGAAGACAAATTTTGCCTTGTCACAGTTTATCCAGGGCTGCAACATACCCTAACTCATACCCGCATCTTTACCCACGTGTGCAAACACACACACACACACACACACACACACACACACACACACACGAATACTCAGACACAAATTCTTCAGCCATAAACCTGGGCCTCTCTAATTTTTGCTTTGCTGGTATCTCCTTCACTAGACAGGGAGCCATCGACTATGTATCCCCAGTGCCAAGGAAAAGGAGCTCGATCTGTGTTTGTGGAGGAAGAAATAAAAGAGTGAATGTAAAGCAAAATGAATGGGACTATTTCTAAAGTTAACTACACTTTAGTTAGAATTCTGGTTTATTATCTGACAAATCTGAAGAAACTTAGTACTTGCTAGACATCTGAACTCCCTACCCTCACCCCCAACAACAAGAAGTTAGGATTTTCTGGTGGTCAGAATTGGAGATGCGCCTAGAGAATAAGAAGAAGCTCCCCTAGGCTGGGGCCTAGCCTCTTGGCCCTGTAGCAACTATTCCTGTAACTCAATATTAGCTATAGAGACGCAAGGTTCAGTGTTTCTTGAAGTAGACAGATGAGTAGGCATGGAATGAAGGAATCTAGAATAGAGGGAGAAGCAGGCTTATGCATCTGAGGCAGACATTTCTCCCATCTAAGACAATGGGGTGACTTTGCAGCTCTCCTTGGTAAAAGGAGCACTTTATGGGCGATACCCTTTTGTTCCCACTCATTCCCTTTTATTCACCGCTTCCCCTGTCCTGCGTACCTTTCCCTTGTTTTCTCTTCTTATCCCCTTTCTTCTTCATTATTGTTTCTTTGATAAGCCCCACACAGTCCTTTCTTCATTTCTATTTATCTTTTGGGCTCGAGGCAGCAATAATGTCTATTGTTTAAAGGACTCTTCCTTCCCAGAGGGATGAAACTGACCCTTCTTTATTCAGAATGACTTGACTCAGGGCTGTCATAAAATGCAGGCTGCACAAAACTGCAAGGTGGCTGGTGCCTGCTACCTAGGTAAGTGGCATCTGGTTGAAGGGGAGGACAGGCCTCTAGGGCCTCTTCAAGCACAAATGTCTAACCTGGAAGCATCTCCTTTGGAACTACAGTAAATGAGAAAAGGTGTGGGTAAGACAAAACAATGACTATAAAACCAGGTGGCTAACGTGACTGAGGAGTGCAGAAGAGTGCACTGTTACATCAATCCCTACTTCGGGAAATGACTTGGCTGTGGCACAAAGGAGCCCCTCTCTGTCTAATACTGGGTTTGCCCCTTGAGCTTTCTGTAAATGGAGGTTGATGGTGGTGACATGATGGTCAAGGAATGTGTCCTCAGAATGAGACTGACAACAATTATTTCTTTGTAAATTTTCTTTTTCTCCTTTCTTCCTCTCTCCCTTCAAACCTCTCTTTCTCACCTTTCTTTCACTCTCCTTTTCTTTCCTGTGATCCCTTCAAAACACTTTTAGTTTTTTTCTTATGTGGAGAACATGTTTGACCCATTCAATTTCTTTTCACTGCAGAGTAGCATTCCTGGGGGTTCTGATGGGACACTTGATATAATGAATCTTGACTTTGGTAGGACTGTCATTCTGTCTTCATAAAATGCTACTCAATAAACCAATCTCTAGATATAGCTCTGTTAGGAGTGTTTATCACTGTTGAAAGAAGCCTCATAAAAATTGTCATCTGTGGGTTATTGCTAACATTATAGGTTATGAATCTCCATTTAAAAAATTGATTTTTTTAATTCCAAAATTAATATATATTTACTGTAGAAAATTTGGCACATGGAAATTTATTAATTCAGCTTTTTATTTGGCCAACATTAACTGAGTACCTGAATACAAAAACGTATGGTGGTTCTATGAAACCCATTTCATGGTAGAAATATATATAATTATAAATATATAATCAAAAATAAATATAATTGAGCATAATCCTACCAAGAAGAAATGGTCATTATGAACATATTGATATCCTTTCTTCTACTGTTTAGGGAGTGTGTATATGTATGCGTGTGTGTGTGTGTGTGTGTGTGTGTGTGTGTGTATGTATTCTATTCTTGAATATATACTATTCATGAATATGTATATATTCTTAGAAAGGTATATATATGTTAATGTAATTTTATAAGTAATTATTCTATTTTTTTCAGTTTCTGTTTTTTCAAAAAATTATCTCATAGTTGCATAATTATACCATAATTTCAATTCAGCATTATATGATTTTTGTTTCAAATCATAAAATCTTTAAAAATGTGTTTTTTAATGACTTCAAAGTAGTTATATTTGCCAGCTACTGCCTCATTAATGTTGTGAACAAGCCACCCCACAACTTCGTGGCTTATAACAAGCAGTATTTAAATTCTATACTTATGGATTTGTGGATAGGTTGAGGTGGTTCTGTTTCAAGCTGTGGAGTGGCTGGAAATAGCTGCAAGTTTGAGGTTAGATTCAGATTGGCTCCTCATTACCACATGCTTTTGGACCAGAGGCTACCCAGGGGATATTCTCCTCCTGGCAAATGAAAGAAGTGCAAGAAGGAAGATGGAAGCACTCAGTAGCTCCTTAGACCTAAGTCTGCACCTCATACATTGTCACTACTGTCCACATTCTCTACGTCAAGACAAGTCATGTGGCCAAGCCCCACACAGGGTGTTTTAATATACTACACCTACTCCAGTGGAAGGGACTGCAAAGTCACAAGCAAAGGGTGTGAGTACATAATTCACACACAGGGGAGATGTGAAGAATTGTGAACAATGAAGCAGTCTACCATAGTACACTACTTGCTTTTCTTGTTATCACGAATGACCATAGGTTGATCAAAGAAGACTAGTTTTTTTATCCTTTCTGTTAACCTCTAATGTGTCCCAATGCTAATAAATACCATGAGACCTTTTTCCAAACACATAGGCCTCAGAAGACATCAGAGCCTTCTCCACCGCCTATTTTCTGTTTTTTGGTTCTAATATATCTGTTGATACTTCAACTCATCATATCTCTAGGAATTTGATTTCTTGCTTCACAGAAGTCTCTTAGACTAGTTAAGAAACTAGTTCTGATTTTAGTGCAGAGAATGCTTATGACCGTTATTTTAGATGGGCTTAAAGCAATGAAGCCTGGGACCTAAAAGGACCAGTTCCAGAAAATCATCGGCTTCAAAATCTAGGCATGAGAGAAAGATTCAACGGTTTTTGAGGGTGGTTCTACAAAATATAATGGAGGGAGGTCAGAAAAGGTTAGTGGGATAACCCTTGGATTCTCTAGGAGCAGTAAGAAATGAATTCAGTTTTTTGTGTTTTGGAAAATGTAGAATCACTGAAATTTGCTCATAGTCTGGGACCATTTTTCTACTTGAGGTTTTCTCAGGGCTTTGTATAATATGTACTGCATAGGGTTTTGGTATTCAGGCTTCATTATCTTTGGTTCCAATCTTTGTAATACTTAAGGTCCTGGTTCTCTGTTGAAGGACCTCTTAATTTTGTTTCTTTTGTATCTGTACTCAGGTTTTAGTTTGTATTTATTTTTTTGAAATATAATCTAGTTACCAGATTAGACAACATGCTCTTGGAAAGCTTGGACCATGCCTGCCTCACAATTTTCTGCCTCGTGCCTGGAATATAGAATGTGCCTCAACACATTGTTGTTGATGGTGAGGTTCAGGGCACAGGTATCCTGTATCCTTGGTCTTGATATCCAAAACTTGACAAATCCTTTTCTCACCTGTGTATTCTCCCTCTAATGCAAATCTTCTTACTCTTGACTTATATTTCGTGTTTCCCAGCCAGAAGTTTCCTCTAGGACACCTAGTTTATATAGGCATTTCAAAGATAATTTTCCAAGGAAGGGATATGACCATCCAAGCAGAGTTTACTAATTTCAAGGAATCATTTAGTGCTAGAAAAGCCAACTTAGCGTGGTCAGAGGTAATAAGGAGACTAATTAAGTTGATTAGGTTTAATAACTTCTATTCTCTCCCAAAGAGAAAATATTGCCGGCCAGAATTTTGTCAGGAGCCTGTTGCTCTAAGTTAGCTATATTGCACAAGGACTCAGCAAGTAAGTGTGCAGGAAAGGAGAAATTCATTTGGGAGGATTTTGTCATGGAAGGGATATTATGTAAGGCTAATATTACAGAATATTAACAGAAAACCATGTATTACCACTGTGGTTTACTACCATTCAGCATGTATTTATTGAGACCCCATTATGTGACAGTCACTATGATAAGAAGAAAGGATACAAAGGATTCAAGGAGTTCAAGTTCACCCTAAGAATAACCGGTGGCTGCCTCCAGGAAGATGGATTGAACATGAAGTCTACTGACCAAAGATCCTGCTCTTACTGTTGCATGAATGACCTTGTTTAAGATGCAGGATTGACTGTAGGTGGCAGAGGAGGGGGAAAGAGAATAGGCCTAAATCTCAGTCAGAATAGAACTTCAATTTCTCCAATCTCAAATGCAATGAGTATAGTAAGGCATTTCTCTAAAGAGGCAAAGAAACTTCTGATACAGTTAGATCAGAGTTTTATTGTGAAAAACATATACGTTTAAAAGAGCTAAACACATGTATCTGCATCTGAAAGACACACACACACACACACCCTTTTCATCTTACTAATCCCTGTATTTCCCATCACTTGAGTGATAAAATAATGAATTTCAGATGCAAGATCAAAAGAAAGTCATTTTATCCAAAGGGATATTATTTCAAAGACATACATAGATGAACACTCCTGTATATCATGCTATTCTTCACAATGTCATTTTAAATAATATTTACCCAAATATTAGTGATGACTAATGCCAGATACCATGTTAGTCCTTGAGAAGTACAATGGGGGGCAAAAATTGACCCATTTTTGGCCTAATGGGGTTTATAATCTAGTGGCAGGAGAAGGACATTTACCAAGTAATCAACAACTAAACATGCAGTTTCAAACTCTCAAACTTGAGAAGTATGAAGAGCCAGCACTAGCTGAGGAGTGATCAGGGAAAGAGTTCCTGAGGGAATGATGCTTGGGCTGACATTTGAAGAATAAGAAGGTGTAGCCGGACAAAGATGGATGCAGTCTTCCAGCAGAAGGAAGCCCAATAGGTAAAAAGAAGTATGGCAAGTTTTAGAGTTCAAGGAACAGAGGGTAGGTCAGGTTGGAGCACAGAGGGCGGAAGTGGGGAGGAGAGGAAAGGGGAGACAGGGCTTGGTCCTGCCATCACCTACTGGAAGAGTATAATACTGATTTAGGATTTACCCTAAAAGTAATGGCAAACTCTTGAACAGCTATAAGCAGGAGAATAACATGACCAGATTTGTTTTTAAAGATCATCTTGGCTATAGGATGGAGAGTGGATTGGAGAAGGATAAGAATAGATGTTAAAATACTAGTTCTCCAGGAAGGAGTTGACAGTGGACTAAATTTGGACTAGGGCATTGACTAGGGATGTGAAGGCAAGTAGGTGAATTTGAGATATTTATAGAAAATTCTATATTTGTAGCACTTGAGATGTCAAAGAAAAACAATTCAGGACTTAGAAGAGAGTTTTATTCAAAAGAATTCTTGCAAGAGAAAGAAAAGGACAATTGCAAAAGGGAGAATGCGTAACAATAAGGTTTGCAGACATCTAAAAAGCAAATAGAAAAAAAAGTTTTTCTTTCATAGGGTAAAGGAGGAGGCTAGCAGAGATAAGCAGAATCTTTGGGATGGGAGGAAGCTGGATAAGCAAGGGGAAATAACCCCTGAAGTCTGACAGGACAGAGGGTCACACTTTGGCCAGCTGATTCCTAGGAGAAACTGGTAAGCAGGTACGTGTTCCACTTTTATGTGTGTGCTCAGACCTGGGGACAAGCAGCATTCAGGAACCTGTAGAATGACTGAAGTTTGATCAAGACAAAACAGAAGGAAGAGCAATTGTGAACACTAGGTTAGAGAATGTAATTCACCGTGGCCTAAAAGATGACTTCGCAGGGGTCAGGCAGGAGAGGTTGAATCTTCACTGGGGATCAGTCAATTCTTGCCCTCCTCTCTCTAGAGGACAGTTGATATCTTTAATTCATATTAGGGGTTCATTTTAGAGGTTTAAAGTTTTCTCACACCCTTGAGTTCATTTACCTTCACAAATTCAGAGAGGTCTTTTAAAATTGAAAGAGATAAGTTAGAATTCAATTTTCTAGTCTCTTTATTTTACATAAAACATAGTCTAGAGAGGGAAATGTATCTAATGTATCCTCATTAGATGGAAAGCTATGACCAGCGTCCACGAATTCCAACATCCAGTTTGGGAATGATTCCTCTTTTATGTGGCCATTTCCTATCTAATAATTCTCATGACACTTCAATGTAGCATTGTAGACTCCTCCCATGGGGCAAACAGGTGCTTTCCACCCACCCTATCTCCTATATAACTACACACAGAGATGTTTACTACACACATATATCCATGTGTCTTATTCTGAAAGCTGCCAGATAGCAATTTGAAATTTAATTGCTTCCTTGAGTTTTTGGTTCCTCATCATCCTGCTCCACCTTTTGCTTAGTGTAGCCATCCTGGATTTTAAGAGATAGTTAAAAGGCAGGATGGTGTGGTGGATAGACTGTAGGTTTCGGGGGCAGGCAGAGTTGGACTGAAAGCCTAGTCTGCTGCTCACTAGCTATATCATCTAGGTAAAATTATTTAAGTTCTCTGAGCCTTATTTTTTTTTCACTCATAGGGTTGGATACTTACAATTGTCTTACTTGATTCTTGCAACTATTACATAGGGGTATAATAATATTAGCCACGATTTTACTGGGCATGTACTATGTGCCAGGCACAACATGCTTAATGGATGTTGCCTCATTCAATCCTTATGCCATAACCTGGTGAGGTGGGTAATATTAACCCTACTTTAAAATGCTTCTAATAGTAATGATTACTATTATTCACACAATCATTTATTTATACTTTTATTCATTCACTTATTACTATGAAGCGCCTACTCTGTTCTCAGGCATTCTTCTGGGCACTGGGGATAGAGAAAAAAAAACCCATAACTGACAAAGCTTCTTGCCCCTGTGCAACTAACAATCTAGTGAGGAGAAATAGAAAAGAAGCAGAATACGGTAAAATACATGTAGATTATTAGATAAGTGTTCAGGACAAAAATAAAATAGAGAAAGGGGGTGGAGAAGAGCCAGGATATTGCTCTGTGTAGTGTAGGCCGAGGTCTTGGATGTGACCGTTGATTAAAATGTATTTTATTATTTCAGAAAAGACTTCCTGGTAGATTACATGAACTGCTAAGCTAATTTGCTTCTTGGGAAAATGTAGCACTTGCTAGATCCTCTCATTCTTCCCTTTCCCCTTCCTCCTTCCCTTCATCTCTTAATGTCTCACACGTTTGTGATACTGCTTGTGTTAGTTGCTCAGAATAAAGATGAATGTTTCTTTTATCTGCTTCTCTACCGACCCTTCTTCCTACTTAATCCCCTATTTGTTCTACAAAAGATTAAGACACATACAAGCAAATAGGAAAGGTTCAGCCTTTTAATTCCTTTGCTCAGGCTGTGCAGATCTACGGGAGGTGATTTGGGATCTGGAAGCTGAACTGTCCTGTGGGTACCCAGGGGTCCAAGCACAGTTTCCAAGTGCACTCTAGGAAATCCTGATAGAATTGGCACCAAAGCACCTCAGCCTGCACCCCTGGGATGAGCACCAGAAATGTGCTCTCCCCATTAAGGGGCCTCCCAGCAGCGTGGCTCCAGTCTGTGATCTTTGCAGAGCAAAGTGATGGGTGTCGATGTGGTAAGTGCTTGACCCATGAGCTGTAGCTGTACACAGAGAGCTCTGCTGCCCAACACCCTCTCACCCCAGTCCTCAGATTGGGGAGGGATAGAATGTATCAGGAAACAGCAAAAAAAGGGGTAGAAATGGGAACATTTTCAAATTAATTTCAGAATTCCAGTCTTAGCTTTAAATGACAGCTGTGGGTTTAATCACTGAAACTCTCTTTCTATTCAAGAGCAGCATGTGTCTCCTGGGGAGGGGGGCCATTATCAAGCAGTTAAGTCATTGGAAGCTGCTTAGAGGCTGGTAGGCAGTCTGCAGGGGAAGGGGAGGATGGCTTCGCTTTTGGCAGTGACCTGGGTATAGAAGGCACTGCTTACCTGCTATTGTCTCACCCTATCTCCAGCAGCCCGTGAGGATTGCTCTGCTATGTCTGTCACTGAGTGGGGCGGGAGGTATCTTGTACAAGGGAAGCCAGTGGGGCCAAGAAAAGCCATGCCTCAGCATTGGGCTAAAGAAGCTAATGAGCTTCTTGATTTTTAAGGATTGGGGATTCAGGAGGGAATTTTCCTTTCCATCTGTTGCCACCACCACCACCACCACCACCACCACAGTAACAGCAACTGCAGCTACAACACACTCCACCAACCACAACAACTAATGCTTATGGAGCACTTCCTAACTCCCTAAACATTCACACCTTCATTCATTCATGATTTATTGAGCATTGAGTATGTGCCATACATTGTGCTAAGCCCTGGGAATAGAGCAGGAGCTAAGACAGGTGTCATCCTTCCCCTTAAGGAGCTGTGAGTTTAGTGGAAAAGACTAAATGGACATCTGATTAACTCAAACCTGGTCCCCAAAGATGTCAGCTCACGTGTTCAAGGCATGAATCTCATCTTTGGATGTCAGCTGGTGTGAAAGCTTTACCGTCCCCTTCTACTGACCACTCAGACCCCACACTCAGGGAAGTGGTGTCTGTCCATGGCCCCCATCTGTGTGTCACTGCCCATCACTTCAGAGGAACCAGAAGCACCTGCTAAAAAGCTTTATGTGGTCAGCCACGAGAACTTCGTCCATGCTGTTTGTTACAGTGGCCTATTTTAGGGAAAACTGCACGAAGAGGGAAGCTGAAGACACAGGGCAAAAAGCAATACTCCCCACCCTGTTCTTTTTTCTCTCTTATGGTTTTCTTCTTCTTCGTCTTTTGTTTTATCTATTTTATGATTTTACTTTTCATTCTAACACTGTATGAGGGGTGGGTTGGGGATGGGTGCTTTAAAACCAGAGGCACGAGCAAACCGTAATCAGATCAGGGGAATAAGAAGGCAGATGGAAGAATGATTTTTGAGTAAAGCCCAGGCCCAATGGAATTTGCCTTGACCATGTGGTGCTCACATGGGCCCATAGAAAAAAAACAGAACATTGCAGTCATTAAGTGAAAGGTCTGTGTGCTGTGAATGCAGATGAGAATTAAAAGGTGTGCTTGCTTCGCTATCTCTATAGTCCCCCAGAGCCTGCCTGTGAACGCCCAGCCTCCCCTCCCTTCTCCAGATCCCATTCTCTGTCATCAGTTCTCCATCACACATTCTCACCTCTTCCATTCAAGTCTAAATTAACACAGTAGATGTTGCTCTTTTTCATGATTTTTCCTCTACCATGACCAAGAATAGTAGTTAGGCAGATACTTTCTTCTTACATATCAAGAAGTTCCAAGCAAGGCAGCCCAGAGTTAGTAATGAAACCCAGCAATGCCACTAGGGAATATAGTCCATATTTTACTCCACCATGTGTGGCATGTTGACTGCGATCCTCAGGTTTGTTACCTTATGGTTAAAATATGGTTCCTGCACATCCAGGCATCATAGCCTCATTCCAGGCTGGAGGAAGAAGAAAGCATAAAGAACTCTGGTTGCCCTCCACAGAGGCTTTGATAGTCCTTCACAGAAAACCCATTATATCTTTTTTTTTTTTTTTGATGGAGTTGTGCTGTTGATGCCCAGGCTGGAGTGCGATAGTGAGATCTCAGCTCACTACAGCCTCCTCCTCCTGGGTTCAAGAAATTCTCCTGGCTCAGCCTCCCAAGTAGCTGAGATTATAGGTACCCATAGCCACACCTGGGTATTTTTCATATTTTTTAGTAGAGATGGGGTTTCGCCATGTTGGCCAGGCTGCTGTCAAACTCCCAACCTCAGGTGGTCCGCCTGCCTTGGCCTCCTAAAGTCCTGGGATTACAGGTATGAGCCACTGCATCCAGCCAACTCCTTATATCCCCTTGAGCCCATGTTTCTATCCCAAAACCAAACATTGGAGGAGGGGATACAATTACCAGGCCTGGCACGAACCAATCATGCTTCATCTTCTGATCTTCTGTGGGTATGGTGGGGACCTACTTTCTCTCCGAATAAGGGTTTTCTAACCCTACCTTAACAAACCAGGCTTCTGTGGTCAGAGCAGAAGGGGAAGCAATGTAGTTGATAAGTATTGTGCAATGGGTGCCACTTGCCTTTGAGGTCCTCCTTTTGCATAGGCTGGGTGCCCTTGCATCTCTTAAGTTTGGGGTGGATGTGAAAGAGGTATCTCTTAATGCTAATATTAATATTCTTGATGTTCAAAAGAAATCCACATGCAGTTTCTGACATTCTGTTTCATTTTTAAACTCTCAAAGCCCTAGTCTCTGAATTAGAAGTCTAGTTTTAGAAGTTTTCCTGGGCTTGCTTTTCTAATAGAAACCATCTGGTTTTATGGCCCTGGTTGAAGGTGCCATTGCTCACCAGTTATTTTTAATTTTAAAATTTTTATTTTTTAGAAAAAAAGAAAGAAAAGGAGTGAAGGAGAGGAAGAAAGAGGAAGAAAAAGAGGGTGAGAAAATGGGAATGTAGCTTTATTCTAAAAATGGGTATTAATAATGGCTGATCAATATTTTGTGTACTTAAGGTGGAGAATCTATATTTTGTGTATTTAAAATGGAGAGCTCTATAAATATTTATTGAGTTTACTTGTTCCAGATCTGAGTTCAAGTCCTAGATATCCTTATTAATTTTCTGTCTCGTTGAGTCTAAATCTCTTTATAAGTCTTATATATCTGGGTGTTAGGATCATTAGCTCTTATTGTTGCATTGATTCTTTTACCACTATATCTTTGTTGCTTTGAAATCTATTTTATCAGATGTGAGAATTGCAACTCCTGCTTTTTATTTATTTATTAATTTTTGCTCTCCATTTGGTTGGTAAATCTTTCTCCATCCCTTTGTTTTAAGTCTTTGTGTATCTTTGGATGTGAAATGGGTCTGGATGTAGCATATCATTAGGTTTTGGCTGTATCTTTTGATTGGGGGATTTAGTCGACTGAAATTTAGGGTTACTGCCATTTGATGTTAACTGGCTATTTTATCCATTCATTGATGTAAATTCTTCTTTATGTTGATGCTCTTTACTTTTTGGTGTATTTTTAGAAAGGCTAATACTGGTTGTTCCTTTCTATGTATAATGCTTCTTTCAGAAGCTCTTGTAAAGCAGGCCTGGTGGTAATAAAATCTCTGAGTACTTGCTTGTTCATAAAAGATTTTATTTTTCCTTCAGTTGTGAAGCTTAGTTTGGCAGGATATGAAATTCTGGGCTGACAGTTCTGTTCTTTAAGGATGTTGAATATCGGCCCCCACTCTCTTCTGGCTTGTAGGGTTTCTGCTGAGAGATCTGCTGTAAGTCTAATAGGCTCCCTTTGTAGGTAACCTGACCTTTCTCTCTGGCTGCCCTTAGTATTTTCTCCTTCGTTTCAACCCTGGTGAATCTAACGATTATGTGCCTTGGGGTTGCTCTTCTTGAGGAATATCTTTGTGGTGGTCTCTGTATTACCTGGGGTTGAATATTGTGCTGCTTTGCTAGATTCAGAAAGTTTTCCTGAATAATATCCTGAAGAGTATTTCCCAGCTTGGATTCATTCTTTTCGTCATATTCAGGTACACCTATCAATCGTAAATTAGGTCTTTTCACATAGTTTCATATTTCTTGGAGACTTTGCTCATTCCTTTTTTCTCTAATCTTGTCTTCTCGTTTTATTTCATTAAGTTGAACTTTGACCTCTGATATCCTTTCTTCTGCTTGAACAATTCGAGTGTTTAAACCTGTGCATAGTTCTCAGAGTTCCTGTATTGTATTCTTCAGTTCCATTAATTCACTTATATTCCTCTCTAAGTTGTCTATTCTCATTAGGATTTCATCAAACCTTTTTTCAGAGTTCTTAGTTTCTTTACATTGGGTTAGAACAAGTTCTTTTAATTCCCAGAAGTTTCTTATCATCCACCTTCTGAAGCCTACTCCTGTTAATGGCACACAGTCCTTTTCCATCAGGGCTTGTTCCGTTGCTGATGAGGAACTGTAATCCCCTGTAGAGGGAGAGGGGTTCTGATTACCAGTTAAACTGACTCCATTTGCCTGAGTGAATATCACCTGATGTCTTGAGGCTTACAAACCCAGAGAATCCTTTATTCTCTTCTTGTAACAGGTAATAACAAAGCACTTATTCTGTTGTCTCCTTTTTTCC
Organism: Callithrix jacchus; assembly: GCF_049354715.1. Taxonomy (NCBI): domain Eukaryota; kingdom Metazoa; phylum Chordata; class Mammalia; order Primates; family Cebidae; genus Callithrix; species Callithrix jacchus. Next base: position 113,730,403 of record NC_133509.1, read on the forward strand.
TGCTACAGAACTTTTTGACCTATTGTTTTTCCATCCTCTTTCAGCTCGTAGTAAATTTCTTCTAAAACATAACCAAATTTACCACTGAGGCTAATGTCCTCACTTTCAACATAGAGCTCTTTCATTTGCAAAGAATTTTTTTTTTACATATTAGGCATTAACTGTGCACTACTGCTCTCCACATCTGTGTCCTCTACATAAAATTCCTGTAAAAAAATGTCTGTTGACCCCTAGTGTTCTCCTCATGGATAATGGGGACCAAAGAATAACCCAACTTCTCTTTGCATGCTGGCTTGCAGGAAACCTAGAGTTGAAATACACAGCTCAACCTTGTAAAATCTTATGCCGTAATTATCAGTGATAATTTTCTTCTTTGAGACTATATCTTATATCTGAATTTATATATTTTTTTCTGGTTGTGACTATTTTTTTCTTTTGTTTAGCTCTGATATTTTAATTTTATACATTTTCAATAAACATACAAAATCCTTTGTTAAATAAAACTATGTATTTAAAAGGAAATAGCTCTGTGCAGTGGGTTGCTGTTCTTATTTTATATATTAGGATATTGGGGAAACTGAAAGTCAGAGGTGGCCAAGATGTTTTCCTATTGGCTACCCACTCTGGCTGATTGGCACATTTTTCACCCTAGCGTGTTGTAGAGAAACATTGAGAATCTGCATCTCTCACTGGGGTAAAGACTGTAGTTATCAATTAGTAGTGACTTTTGTAGGTTTCATGGAAAGAGGAGATGGGTGTGATATTTTCCAAGGACACAATTTTCCCCCAAGAAATCCAGGAATCCTCATTTTATATCCATGCTAAAGGGTCCTAGAGTGGCATTCCTCTTCCTCCCTCTCTCTCCCTCTTTCCCTTTCTATTATAACAACACATGGGAAGATATGATGGAAGGAAAGAACAGAGTGAATCCTTCAGCTCAATGGAAGGGCATCAACACTTCATTTAATTTGGAATCCAAAGAAGCAAAGGGTGAAAACCTGACCAGCATTGCAAGGGAGTGTTAGAAATATATAACCTACAAATCATTATAGCTTCTTAAAATCTCAGTTTCTAAATTTTTACTCTTTCTTTTCTTTTTCTGTTTTGAATCACTTTATTGAGGTATGACTGACATACGAAAAGTGGAACCTATGTAATGTATACAACTTGATGAGTTCCGGAAAAGTACGTACTCATGAAAAGGATGTATTTATGACAGAATCACCACATATTTATCACCTCCCACCTTTTTATTATTATTTTTGCAATAAGAGCATAACATAAGAATTACTGTCTTAGCAGTTTTCTGGGTATACAGAACAGGATTGTTAATTAAAGGCCACTATCACGTACAGTGGATCTCGAGGACTTTTTCATCTTGTATAACCAAAACTTGGTACCCTTGGACTCAGACTTTTTTCTGAGCAATAGGTCAGATGCTAATTTGCCTGCTCTGCCTACAGAAGTTATCAGTAACACAGGGGAAGATAATCTTCCCCAGCCTTTCTCCCTTGTCTAGTGTTCAAATTGTAAAATTTTCTTGAACTGAACTAGACTCTATAAAGCCCTGGAATGTTGGTGGCTTTGAACTCTTATTTTGAGCTCTATGGAGACCTAGGTTGCCCCTGGAGATGGTGCAGCCTCGTTTCAACAAATCAAGTTGTCAACAGGACTAATTGTTTCCTCACATGCCTCTCCCTGAGAATTACCTTTCTTAGCTGGCTTCCCACGGGAAGTGATGGCATCTGGTGACTGTCTACTTCCAACTCTTCCTCTAGAATATTGCAAGAATGCTGAAAGCACACCATTTTTGGACAGGCCAAGATGCCATGGGAGAAAACACACACCAGCCCATGTGCTTTCTCCAAGACTTGGCTCTGAAGACAGTCATATGGCAGTCACACCACAATCCAATAAATTGTTTTATCTCAGGTTTTGGAAGTTTCACTGTTTGCTCCCAATAGCTTGCATTAAGCCCTAAATAATAATAATGAAGAAATTCTATTAAGAACTATTTCAGAAGCTAGAGAATGTAATGATTATAAATAAGAAAGGGAATAAGCCGTATCACCTGCTGCATGTATCTTGTATAAATAGCTTGTTTTGTTTAAGCATTAGTTAAGCAACATTAAATTTAAAGACTGTTTCTGTTAGCCAAAGGTATGTAGTGTGTGATATAGAATGATTCTTGGAACTTTGATCAGACTTTTGTTTCTGGGATGGGAGAAAATCTGGCCAGAGTATGTCTCGTAGGCTGATCACAAATGCCTCACGTTCATCAAGAGTGGAATTATGACTGTATAATGAAAGCCTATTTTTAACTATGTAATAGTATTCTTATTTCATTACGTAGGTAATGAAAGTTTATATGCAAATGAATGTTTAAGCTTCTCTTTATAATAATTTATCACAGGAACTGCCTGCAAATAGACTCTTACAATAAGAATGTTCTTCTTTTAGCTATAAATCCTTAGTTTTCTACTTCTTGCAAATAAACAGCTTAGTTAAATAAACTCAAGGCACCATCATTAAACAATTCAGTAATTAAAGTCTAATACTCCTTTTATTACTAATCATAATTACTTCTTTATTTGAATTGAGCTTTAGTTTATTGCCTCCATTACTGTCTGAGAGAGAAGAACTCTTATATTGTCTGCTTTATGCAGGCAAGTATGGTTTTAGGAAGAGCTTGGGTCAAAAATCAAAGCAAAAAAGATTTGACTGGAAATCCCAGCTTCGTCACCTATCACAAATGATTATAGCCTCAATTTTTATTTTTTGGAAAAATATGTTAGATGCTATTTTACCTACTCTGTTCATTGTAGTTATCGCTGATGTTGCGCAAAATATCTTTGTGCCTTATCTGGTGTTCGAATTATAGAATACTTCATGAATTGGATTAATTAGTGTAAAGTCTTTCAATATTGGTATTTGTTCAATCAGTATCCTGTAATACCACCAATCCCATACCCTTTGCTAGCCACATATCTGCCTGGGTGATCTCCACTTGCATGGATTCAACTTTTGTCTGTCTGGATGACTCCAAATTCTATTCCTTTTGCCCAGAATTTCCCAAGAACATTAGGCACACATAGCTATGGGTTACCTGTCATTTCTAATTGGACATTTCACAATCAACTCAAAATCCACATGCCCAAAAGAGAACTCTTGTCAGATATTAAGGTATGAAAACTAGATATCTGGAAACCATTCTTAGCTGAATATAGTTTCTTAAGACCAAGGCACAAAATATATATGTAGAGGAGTCAGGGGACAAAGGAGAGAAGAAAAGCAAGAACAAGGTTGTACAGGACCTTGTATGCCAAGTAGGAAGTGCTTCTTTTTATTCTGAAGGCAATGGAGGAATCCGTCATGGAAATAACATGGTCAGATGTAAGCGTTATTGAGATTCTCTAGGATCATCTAGGGGATGCAGTGAAGAGAATTCTACTGAATTCAGGCAAAGCAAAATGAAAGCTATTGCAGTAAACCTAGCATTCAGAGAGAACACTCTATTGTGGACAATGAAATCCTGGTTGTTGTAGGTCTAAACCTCAGCTTTGGAAGGGCTTTTTACATAATCTAGTAAATTTTCCTTTACAGAAGTTTTTAAGCTTGTCCATAGTGACTCAGCTGGCAGATGACAAATACCAGGCTGATATCCTGCAGGTTTTTTGTTTATTTGTTTGTTTGTTTTCTTGAGATGGAGGAGTCTCACTCTGTTTCCCAGGCTGAAGTTCAGTGACACAGTCTGGGTTCACTGAAATCTCTGCCTCCCAAGTTAAAGGAATTCTCCCACCTGTCTCCTGAGTAGCTGGGATTACAGTAGTGCACCAGCACACCTGGCTAATTTTCTTATTCTCAGTAGACATGGGGTTTCGCCATGTTAACCAGGCTGGCCTTGAACTCTTGACTTAAGTTCGTCTACCCGTCTTGACCTCCCGAAGTGCTGGAATTAAAGGTGTGAGCCACTGTTCCCAGCCTGATATCCTGCAACTTTGAGATACATTATGTGTGTTTGCCTTGGAGAAAAAGAAGATATCAGTTGCCCATGCTTCATATATTTTTATGTGGCAGTTTCTTTGAAAGGGAACAAATGTTGAAGGGATTCATTTGGCAACATTATTCCCAATTTGTAGATGTGGGGTTTTAGGCTTGAGGAGGTTGTGACATTTTAAAAGTCATGTTATTAATTAGGGGTGAAGCTGTTATTTAATGACAGCATCTGTCAATATCAACGTCCACACCTTTTTTTATGATACTGTACTAAGGCGAGTCTCTCCTCTAGGACAGTTTCTGCCCTGTTCACTGCTATAACTGCACAGAGACTTGCAGTTTGAATGATGATACACACAGAGATAACTGAAGTGTCAACTAGGAAAGGCCAACTGGGGCGTGTAGGAGGACCACAGGGTACCTTACCAAGATGCCTTCTTCATGGTTTCAATCTGGACAGCAACCTTGCAGAGGCAGAATCCTGATCAGCAGTTTTGAGCAGTACATCAAGAGTGGCTTTACCTCCCAGGCATCGGCCCAACATTAGTCAAGCTACGAGACACTGATGTAGAAAACCGTAATGTCAGTTTACTAATGTACAATGAGAAATAAAATCTCAGGAGACCCGAGCTCTCCTGTCAGCATGACTTGCACTTGTACTTTTCCTTTTTGCAGAGAAGCTGAATTATAATCAGAAAGTTGCTCTGGTGAGCGTGGAATCAGAAAGTGGAGTTTAAGTCATCTATTCAACATGAGGCTTTCCTCAGCTGTGATAGATTTTTCCTGCTGTCCAGTCTTCGTGCAGAGCCTGGTCAATAGCACTAGAATGCTAAGTCTGCTGGCCAAGGTGCTGTCTCCTGCAGAGAGAGAAAGCCCTTCGAAGAGGACTTCACTGACTCCCCCTTCACTCACCCCATCTTCTATTGCAACTGAATCCCTTTCTGACTGACACATTGTTTCTGTAGATACATTAATGCACTCCATATTACCACAGAGAATTTGTTAGACTAGGAATCATTTTATTTCTTTGATCTACTTCGCCTTTCTCTGCGTTGAGTCTTTGCATACTAATTCACAGCTATTTTCTCACAGAGAGTCTATTTCTAGAATATCTGCATTTTCTTTTCTTTTCCTTCCTTCCTCCTTTCCTTCCTTCCTTCCTTCCTTCCTTCCTTCCTTCCTTCCTTCCTTCCTTCCTTCCTTCCTCCCTTCCTTCCTTTCTCTCTCTCTCTTTCTTTAGTTCCTCCTTTCTTTCTTTCCTTCTTTTATTTCCTTCATTCTCTCTCTTTCCTTCTTTCTTTCCTTCTTTCTCTTCCTCCCTCCCTCCCCTCCATTCCCTTCTCCTTCCCTTTCTTCTTCCTTCCTTCCTTCCTTCCCTCCCTCCCTCCCTCCTTCTCTCCCTCCCTTCTTTCTTTTCTTTTCTTTTTCTTTCTCCCCCCCCTTCCCTCTTTCTTGTCTTGCTCTGTAGCCCAGGCTGGAGTACAGTGGTGCAATCTTGGCTCACCGCAACCTCTACCTCTCAGGTTTAAGCAGTTCTCCTGCCTCAGCCTCCTGACTAGCTGGGATTACAGGTGCGCACCACTATACCTGACCAATTTTTTTTTGTATTTTTATTAGAGATAGGGTTTTACCATCTTGGCCAGGCTTGTCTTGAATTCCTGACCTCAGGTAATCCTCCTGTCTCAGACTCCCAAAGTGCTAGGATTACAGGCATGAGCCACCGTGCTTGGCCTGTATCTACATTTTCTAGCAGTTCTCTGCTTTTGCCTCTTTTCCAGACTATATAGGGCATGGTGCCAGGCACAGTTTGTTTTATTCCATATGCTGACAGGATCATCTTTTTCGTCTTTATTTTAGCTATTTCATCTCATCCAGAGTGAGAGGGGCACTTGGTTGCTCCTTTTTGTGTCTCAATTGTTGATACTGTTTTGATTAAACAATATTCTAATTTCTAATGATGTGTGTGTTAGAGTAAAAATAACAGGAAGTATTAGGCCAGTCAAAACTAACAGTTCTTGCTATTAGTCAAGACTAAGAGTTCACAGTTCCAAATCATAGTTCCAAGATTTCCTTAACCTTTCTGAACCTCACTTCCAACCCTAAAACATAAGAATGGCTATAACTACCTACCCCATGGAAATTATAAGGCTTCAGCAAGATTAAACTTACTAATTTATTTAACATACGTAGTAAGAACTCTAAATGTTAACTCATTCTTACTTATATTAGGATACTGATTTATGAGCAGAGAGATTAAACACATTCTGCAAAAGGACTGGTATTGACAGGCTCTGATTCTGATAGCTCAAAAGATGGGCTCTGGCGTGCTAGAGAAAATGAAAGCATACCCAAGGCTCATTAGATTAAAAGGCTGCTAATGTTCTCTAAGCTGTAAGTAGATTTTTGCCCACATTTATGAAGGTTGATTTCTAATGAGGTCAGAAATGACATAGGTTGGTGGCGTCATCTCTGAGATGCCACAGTGTTCTCAGGAGACTCAGCCATATCATGTTGGGTTGCTCTAAGTGAGAACACACAGAGACCTTTATGCATTTCACAAAAGCATACTCTTTCCCTGGAGTGTGTGACTCTCTGTGTTGCCCTTTAGTGGGGTAAGTTCTTGCAATGGATGTATTCTGGGGACAAAACATCACTACTTTGTGAGGATTAGGAAGATAGCACTGTTTGCTGATTTTACAAGTCCACTTTGAGTGTCTTGATGTGTCAAAATGGGAGTCCCTGAACACAGAGGAAATTCACAACACCCTAAGCAATTGTAACAGATTACTTATCTAATGAGAACTGGAGAAGTCTTCTCCTTTTAGGGAAAGTGGAAAATATGAATTAAATAGGACTTTCTGTAGGAGATTATCCTGACCACCATGGGCACACTCACTTTAACTTGTGCAGAGAGCTTGCACAATCCCTCTCATTTGGTCCTCACCCCTTCTTTGCATTCAGTTACTTAGCTAGAAAGGGGAATGGAAGAACACATTCTCCAAGAGTATTGCAACATATTTTTCAAGTAAAGTGCTGATGCAATTTTTGTTAAGACTATGATGAAAAGACAATTGAGAAAGAGTTGTGGAAGTCCTATCTTGACATATGTGTAAAAGCACATGGATGCCTGGCCCTGGGCTGATTCATGATCTGTGGTTGTTAAAATCCAGTTATGCCTCTGCTTGGGAGGAATAGGTAAGCTCCCAGGGCAGGTATGAACCTTACCATTTTAGAGAGGAAAAAACCTGGGTGTCAGGATGTTAAATTAATTGGCAAGACCTCAAAACTCATAAATGGCAGAGCCAGGACCAGGGGTGAAAGTCTGGTGTTTCACATTCTGCCACATCATCTCTCTGGCCAGTGTTGTATGTGTACTTCAGGACCAACCTGAATCCTATGTGGATTTAAGGCAATTTCTTACCCTCTCTAAGCCTCAGTTTTCTCATCCATGATGTGGGGGATCATAAATTCTTACAAAGATGAAACAAATTAATATATATAAGCAGGGTGTTCAATAATTGTTAGTTCCCTTGCCCTTCCTATTTTCTCACCAAGGAAATCAGGTGCAATGAGCCTTAGTGATCTGCTAAGGCTAGATAACTGGTGAATAGTGAAAGAAGACTGAGGAGTCAACAGATTATTCTGCATCTTATTTCATGTGCTTTAGTGGTTTTTACAGAGCCCCAGTGCAAGAGTTTCTCTTTATACTTAGAGAAGTTGATTTTCTTTTTCCTAATTCCTTCTTATTTGAACCGAGAACCCTCTACTTCTCTCCATCTCATCTGTATTTTTCTGATGAGTTCTGTAGAATGTGGTATCGCATTCGGGCTTCATTGTACTTTGGACAGCGCCTTTACTTCCTACATGATAACTGTCATTTTAGCAGCAATTTCTCAAAAATCTCCTGAAACACTCTTCTCACACCATCGGCCTCTCTTAACTAACTTGCAGACTATTTCTCCCTCCTGCTCAAGACCTTTTCTGCAAAAGGACTGGTATTGACAGGCTCTGATTTTCTGCCTCCTTATCCATTTCTGTCTCTTCTCCCTGTGCCTTATCTAAAGCTTTTGTGCATTATGAGACATTCTCCCAATCCATTTTGTAGTCATTCACTCATCTAGGATAAATACAGTTATTTAAGCCTTTCATTTTCATTTTACACGAAAGAGATCCCTTGGGTACTGCTGAAATGGTTAGGTTAGCAATCCTCTGAAGAAGATGTACATGAGGGGTATGTTGCATCCTGTCTTTCCCTCTTCAACATTTTCTCATTCAATTCTACGTAATAAATATTTACTGAATATCTACTCTCTGCTGGGTACTGTGCTAGGTTTAAGGAGTATATAACTGAATAAGACAAAACCCCCTTCTTTACAGAGCTTATATGATGATGTTATCTCAAGGGGAGCCCAGGGTTTCAGGTCTGGTCAACCTGTGTATAAAGTGAGAAATAAAGGCTGGTTAGGAGTCAGCCATGGAAAGAAGATAGAATAAGAATATCGTTTGGGGTAAAGGGAATACTATTTTCAAAATCCTAAAGAATAATACGTTTGGGAAACAGAAAATACAGTATGGCCAGAAGGTAGAGCTCAAAGGAGAATGAGAGCCATGGGATGTGGTAGGAAACGCGGAGAAGGGTGTGATAAGGGGGTTAGCGGGCTTATCCTCAAGACAGTGAGAAACTATTGAAAGAGTTAAATGAGGAATTGGTATAGTATGAATTTTGTTTAAAAAAAATAATCCTGATTGCAGTATTCAGTTGGTACAGGAGGCAGGCAGAAAGTGGAGAAAAAGAAGACACACAGTAAGGGGCCAACCTAGATTGAGCGGTAACAGAGATAGCGGGAAGTGAACAGATAAGAAAGATCTGGGTTTAGAAATGGCAGGACATGCTGATGATTGAGCTATAGAGGATGAGGAAGGGAGAGGAGTCAAATACCCCCCTCCCATGCACAGTTCTTAAGAGAGTTAATCTAGTCAACTGTTTTGAGCTAAATTGTGAAAATACAAATGCTGTGGCCGGAGCAACCATAACTAGTAATTAGCAGCAGTCCTTGGCACCTTCACCCAAAGCAATGCCTATGCTGGGAATACCAGATTCTGCGATAGACCCAAATCCAGGAGACCAGTGTGCAGAGCCTACTCAAATCACAGCATCTAATTTTGTTCACATAAAAGGCAGTGTGTGGCACAATGACCCAACTCAGAAATGCCTTCTTTCTGGATGTTTTTTTCCTCACAAAACACCAAATAAGAGAGTCTGGCCACATTCTGTTGATTTCTCTTAGAGAAAGAGAGAACAATAATTTCCCAAGGAAGTAAACCAATTAAATTGTCAGATGGGCTGAGCAGTGACTTCTTCCTGGCTCTACTCCTGACGGATGGACGTGGGTCCTGTGGTAAAGAGATGGCTTTAGAGATGCACAGAAACTATCGATTCCAAGTTGACAAATGAGAAATCCAATTGCCCCAGCCAATCAGGACTCATCAATTTGCCCAAATAATGCCTATAGATTGCCTACCATTATTATTAAGAAAAGCTTTTATGCTCATTTCACCTTCAGTGCCCTTGATCCAAGGTCTCAGATTGCTCCTAGTTTCATTTTCAGTGGAATATTGATTTGTTAAAAGAAACCAGTCCCTGTGGCTGATTGCTTAGACACTTGTTAGTTTCACCTGCATGTGTAGGGTGGAGTCGGCTATAGCAATAGAAAGAAGAGGTACTATTTTAGCAACAGTTTTCAGATCTGAGGCTGATGTTCTGGGAAGATCAGGGCCATCAGTTTATTTCATTTTTTCATTCATAATATCAGTGTGCATGTATCTTAATTCTTTGGTAATAGAGAAATGGCTTCAGAGAAGCTGGCTGAGTGGGGAGGCAGAAACATCCAATGCCATCCCTTTGGGATTCTGTCTCCGTGGAGTTCCTTTCATTTCTCCTCCAACTTTGTTTCTTCAGGTCATGGAGCTGGTGCAGAAATTGCCAAAAACATACCTACAGGACACACAGGTCCTTCATGTTCATTTTCTAGTACGTGGTGTGAATGTGATGTTTCTAGAATTCTCCTGTCCTTTCTCATCAAGAAAATTCCTGCTCATGTGAAACCTTCAAGCAATTTTCCGTTTCTGAAGATCAGGCTGCATTATTGATCTATAGTTCCTTCAGCCTCCAAAAGCCCTGCCTGGCCCTCAGTCTTGTTAGAGAACAGCACCTTTGTAAACAGATCAAAGGGATTCCCTGTCTGGCATGTCATGGAAGGTTCCATGAATCCAGCTTCTGCTAATACCAACCAGTCTAGAGGATACAGCCCAACATTGGCAAAGAGCAATCCAGCCTAACACATTGCCCTGTAAATATTCCTCAGACCAACTCATGGGTAAAGGCCAAGTTTGAGAATAGCACCTTTGTAGTCCATGAAGTTTCTTGCAGATTGACACATTTAGCCTCAAATACTTGCAGAGCCAATACAGCCGATATATCCTATGCCCATAAGTGAGCAAACTTTTCTTTATGCTGAAAGGCCAATCACAGGAACCTTGAGTTTGGAGGAAGTCTCAAAGGTAGGAGCATAGGTGACCTTGTTATGCTTAATATCTAGGGTGATACCGGAAGAAAGACAGCCAAATTGGAAGGTGGGGGTGAGGTAGAATGTGTCTTTTCTTTTTTTATTTTTTTTGAGACAGAGTCTCACCGTGTTGCCCAGACTGAAGTGCAGTGATGCGATCTCGGCTCACCACAACCTCTGCCTCCCAGGTTCAAATGATTCTGCCGCCTCAGCTTCCTGAGTAGCTGGGATTACAGACATCTGCCACCATGCCCGGCTAATTTTTGTGTTTTTAGTAAAGACAGGGTTTTACCATGTTGGTCAGGCTGGTCTTGAACTCCTGCCCTCATGATCTGCCTGCCTTGGCCTCCCAAAATGCTGGGATTACAGGTGTGAGCCACCCCGCCTGGTGGATGTGTCTTTCCTATAGGTTTAAAGGATAGTACACTGACCAGATATTATTAAAGCTACAATGATAAGGCCATTGAGGAAGCTGGATGTCAATAAAGTCTTGAGATACTCAGAGAAATTAGACAAAGCAGAGTAATATTTTTACCTGCTTAATCTCCTCTTCCCCCAAACCATACCAGCAAACAACATGGGCCTAAATTCACAATCTCTGACATAAGGACCTAAGCATATTGGCGTGAAGCATAAAGACGTTTGTGTAGACAAACACCCCCAAACAATTCTTTCAGTTACCTCATTGTGCTTTTATGTCTGTTTATGAAGGGTCTGAAGCTTGCTAGGCTCTCTGAGGGCCAGATCGCTCAGAGCTCAGGAGGTAACCAGCACTGGCCCTTCCTTTAGTTTCTCTTTGATAGTTTATTACTCAAGGACCCCAGGGGAACAGTGTCCCAGAATTCTACCATGACAATTTTACAATATTGAAAATATATTAAGCCAACATTAAGAGTGACATGTATAATTCCTACCGAATTATAGGAGTCCGTTTTGTCATGCAGCTTAGCTGCCGGAGAGAAAGTAAGAGCTGTTAGGCTCTCTGAAGCTTCTTAGAAAAAAGAAGTCTCAGCTTTGACTATAATACCAGCTACGCTCAAGCCTTTTTCTCCCCACTACATTCTTTACAATTTCACAGTTAATCTCTGCACTATGGTCTCTGTAGCCTGGAAGATGTTGCAGACAGGGAATTCAGAGGGTACTTGGTTTAATCTGCAGGGTCTACGGCGGTAAAGGCAATTCAGCTGCCGTCACAGCATCCCGGATGCTCCAAAGAAAGGAAGCAGAGCATATGCTTTACATGGGGCTAAATTCTCTTTACAGCTAATTAATTACAAATTGCCCCCAGTGCGGTGATGCACACTGGGGGATAGATAAACTCAGAGGAGGAGTCCAGCTGCTAATTCTCTTTTTTTCTCCCTCTCTGTCCCTCCTGGTGCTTTCCTCCTCTTTGCTCCCTATTTCTTGTAGGCTCTGTCTCCTATCGCTCTGTTTGTACAACTAGCACTAATCTAAAATCACAGTTATTAGATCACATTATGCTCCTCAAAGTGGGTAAAGCGGCTGTTGAGTGTCTCATTAAATCCTGCACATACATAGTCTTGCCACCCCTCTCTAATTAAGAGATCTCCACTCTTCCAGCACTGCTGGCGCTTCCTTAAGAAAGTGTGCCTGCCCTGGAGGGGATGGAAGGGGGAAGGCGTGAGGGAAGTAAGGGTGAGGCTTCTACCTAGACTATGTCTCTGCCCAGCAGCGTGGCCTGCTTAAGGAGTAGCGGTAGCACCTGGGAGCTTGTTAGAAATGCAAAATCTGAGCCCCATCTCAGACCTATTCAATTGCATTTTGGAGTTTAATAAGACCTCCAGGTGATTCATGTGCACGCAAAGCACGAGAAGCACTGGGCCAGGAAATTGATAGGCGAGTGAATCCCAGGAATGCAAGCCTGCAGAATCCCAGTTGTTAGGGGAATCCTGAGTCATTCCACGGGCAGAATTTATCTCCGCGGAAACTGAAATCACCAATGGCAAGTGTTGGCATGTTTCCGGCATTCCTTAGGAATTGTGTTTGTCAGTGTCTTTGTTCTTGCACTTGCAATTTTGCCTTTTAAAAGAGCGTTTTGGGGCCAGCCACGGTGGATCACGCCTGTAAACCTAGCACTTTGGGAGGCCGAGGCAGGCATATCTCTTGAGGCCAGGGGTTTGAAACCAGCCTGGGCAACATGGTGAAACACTATCTGGTTTGATCTCTACTAAAAATAACAAAAATTAGCTGGGTGTGGTGGTATGTGCCTGTAGTCCCAGCCACTTGGGAGGCTGAGGCGCCAGAATCACTTGAACCCAGGAGGCAGAGGTTGCAGTGAGCTGAGATGGCACCACTGCACTCCAGCCTGGGTGACAGGGTGAGATTCTGTCTTTAAAAAAAGCGTTTTGAAAGAGTAAAAGGAGAATAGTAATGTCACTGGACACATTTACTTAGAACCTATATATGCCAAGCATTGGGAGTAGAATGCAAGGCAAATATGTTACTCTCTTAAGAAATGTCCAGGGAAAGAAGATTCTGAATTAATATCTTTGTGCAGGGTTCTATGGGGATTCTTAAATATTGGGCTTATTTGTCTTGGAAGAAGAGATATTAAGCTGAGACTCTAAGTATGAAAAAGTATAGGCATGGGAAGTGTGTAGCAGGTAGAGGCAGCAATGTGGATAGAGGCCCAGAGACCGGAAGAGTCTTGTTCTCAGGCCTAGTTCAGATTGGCAGCAATGTGGGGCCTGATCAGAGAGAGATGGTGCTTGACTGGAAGGGTGCACCAGGGTCAGTTCATGCAGGGGATTTTAAGCCTGGTCATTATGAGCTTTATTCTAAGGACATAAGGAAGTAGTTGAATTCTTTTTTCTTTTTTGAGATGGAGTTTTGTTGCCCAGGCTGGAGTGCAACAGCGTGATCTTGGCTCACCACAACCGCCGCCTCCCAGGTTTAAGCCCTTCTTCTTCCTCAGCCTCCCGAGTAGCTGGGATGGCAGGCATGCGCCACCACGCCCAGCTAATTTTGCATTTTTAATAGAAACATTGTTTCTCCATGTTGGTCAGGCTGGTCTTGAAACTCCCAACCTCAGGTGACCCTCCTGCCTCGGCTTCTCACAGTACTGGGATTACAGAAGTGAGCCACCATGCCCAGCCTGGAAGTTGTTGAATTTTTAACAGAGAATTCTGAGCAGGAGATGTCAATGAATGTCCTGATTGTCGTCCAGGTGAGGGCTGCATTGACTCAGCATTGCAGGCGTCCTGAGCACACTGCAGGCTGAGGGAGTGGTGTACATACTGCTGCTTCCCCAGTGACAGTATTCCACTGACTGTGCCATTAGATACAGTGACCCCAGATGTCAATTTAGAAACCACACACCCACGCTGCAATCTCCGTAAGTGACCAGCCACTCAGGTGAAACAGGAGACTTGAGCGATGGCAGCAAAATGAATTGGCTCCAAATTCAACTGAATATAAAAACATCGATGGGTCCTCATTTCCATTCAACAAGGAAGTTGCAAGTCCCAAGCCCTCTTTTACATACTAGGGACACAACAGTGAACAAAACAGAAAAAAAAATCAGTACATTTGGGGTTAGTGGCTAGGGCACTTATATCGATTTCCATTACTATGTCCTTAATTTCACAGACACTGAAACTGCTCTGGTTTTTGGCTATTTAGAGATTCCACTCTCTTCCTTTGTGGCTTGAGCTGTTGTCACCTTTACTGTAAGGTATGTTGCCTAAAAGAGCTTTTAAGAAAATTAAATCTATTTTCTCCTGCCCCTGTGAATTAGAGGAAAACTTCCCATTGCCCAGTAGCGTTTTTTATTTATTATTATTTATGCTCTCAGTGACTAATGATGATAATGGCTGCTGAGATTTGAATGGTAACTTGGTACCAGACATGGGTCTAAGTACTGCATGTGATTAATTTAGTCAGTCGTCACAAACCTTATTAGAAAGGAATTACCACCAGCATTTTTCAGAAGAGGAAATGGAAACGGAAACTTAGAGCTGTGGGTAACTTAGCCAGGCTGTAATTGGCAGAGCTGAGGTCCAAATCAGAGAACTTCAGCGCTGATGGTGCAGTAGACTCTAGGAAGTGGCTTCGTCTTTCGGTCTAGTCAATAGAAGAAGCCAGAAAGCGCTTTTTAGAAAATGAGATCTAGTCTTGTCAATTCTTTCACTCACCACCTTTTCTCGGCTTTCCAAATCTCAAAGAATAATATATAGGTACTGCTAAAAGATAAACTCAGGTACATTTAAATTTTAAGGAGTCTATTTGAGCACTCAGCAATTCATGAATCAGGCAACATGAGATTTGGGCTGTTCCGAGCTCCATGACAAGGGCGTGAGCGTGAGGGGAAACCTTATAAGGTGTTCACAGAAGCGCAGGAAAGAAAATGTTTGATTGGTTAAAATGGAAGTTTGTTGTTTGAGGTTAGGCGTTCGTTTTGGATTTTTAAGCTCAGGATTTGCTTTTCTAGCTATGACTCTTCAGTCTCAGTTGGGTTTTGGTTTGCTTAGGTGGTAACCCAAGGCACTAGAGCTGACTCAGCCTAATGGCCTCCCTGTTAATTAACACTATGGTGAGCTTAGAAGGCTCTGTACCAAATGGCCCCTATTTCTCTGTTCAGCCCCAGTCCTGGGTACTCCCCACCACACCATTCCCCTCACTCCCAGCCACACAGGCCTTCATTTAGTCCCTTGTTTTCACCCTGTTTCCTTCTACCACCCAGGCTTTGTACATTCTCTTCTTCACATATTTTCTCAAACAAAAAACGCAATCTCAGTTGCAAGGTAATTTGCCCTTGAAAGCTGCCGCTCACTTCTCTAACTATATCAAATCCCACTCTTTGGTTAATTCCACATACCTTTCAATTGCAATTAACAAAATTGTGATTTTATATTTACTAGTGCAGTGGTTTACAAAGTGTGATTGCCACACTAGTAGCATCAGTGTCACCCGGAAGCCTGTTAGAAGGAGAAATTTTCCCACTCCACTCTAGACCCACGGAACCAGAAAACTCTGGAGGTGGGTGGGGCCCAGCAATCTGAGTTGTACCAAGTTGTCCTATTGATTTTAATGCACTTGTGAACTTGATAACCACCATTTCAATGTACATTTCTTTCTTTTTTTTTTTTTTTGAAACAGTCTTGCTTTGTTGCCCTGTATCCACACCTTTTTAAAATATGCTTTTGGAGGTTTTCCCATTAAAAAATGGAGTATATTTCTCTACTTATTTAAAATATCTGACTTTGGAGTTGTGTCATCTAGTAAAAGGCAGCAAAGTTATATTGGGCCAGTTCCAAGCCTGGAGGTCAAGAGGCTCTATGGTGTCCCATTTACTCTCATGGAATGCCAGGGCTAAAATGTAGTGGCATGACCATAGCTCACTGTCACTAACAACTCCTGGGCTAAATTCTCTCCCCTTTTCCAAGTAGCTGGGACTACAGGTGTGCACCACCATGGCTGACTAGTTTTTGTATTTTTTTATAGAAAAAATGGGATCTTGCTATGTTGCCCAGACTGTTCTCAAACTCCTAGCCTCAAGCTATTCTCCCGCCTCGGCCTCCCAAAGTGCTGGGATTACAGGTGCGATCCACCAAGCCCAGTCTAGCATGCACCTTTAATTGATGCCATTCTCCCCTCATAGGCTGTTGGTTCCATCAAGACAGAGACTGAGTTGTTGATTCTCTCTTGATACCCTTACTTACTATTCAGTGTATGTTAGGTATCCAATTAATAATTGTTTAGTCAGTAAATGAATGAGCACACCTGACTTGTACTGTCTTTTTAAAGAGGTATTATTTTACAGATTAAAAAACCCGAGGCTTTGGTAGTTCTACTGACTGCTAGGCATGAGTTATGTTAGGTCTTGTGAATTTACAAGTTTCTCCTTTGGAGAAAATAGCAACCATAGCTGTTCTGGGTGCAAAACATCTTTGTTGAATAGATTCCATTGATATTTCATGGATAGACTGAGGAAAGGTATTGTAGCAGTACCCTACCAACCTGAAATAAACCTGTTTTGCTTCCTTTCTTGCTCAGGCATTTCTCAAGTATACCATAACTAATCCTGGGATTACCAAAATGAATGCTATCCTCAGAAAGCTTCAATTATCTATATGTTTATCTACAGTGTGTATGTAGATTTTTCTATATATGTACGTTTTTATAAAAAATGCTAGGCAGGCAGTGACATATTCAAGAGAATGATAATCAAATTAGTACCAAATACTTCCAGTTGAAAAATATAGATTCCTTTGTGTATTACCATGGTGGTTTTTGACAAGGAAAAATACGAGAGATAGTTCTTACAAGGCTGCTTATAGCAAGTAAAATAACATTAGGAGTATTCTCTTTTTCATTGAATTATTTATCCAAAGTCATTGAGGGCTTCCCTACACAATGTGTTTATATTTTGTGTGGCAAGTATAATATCCAAGGAAAACAATTTTCATATTTTTTAACACTTCTAAATGGTTCACTAGCTGGGCACAGTGGTTCACACCTGTAATCCCAACACTTTAGGAGGCTGAGGTGGGTGGATCATGAGGTCAGGAGTTCGAGACCAGCCTGGCCAACATGGCAAAACCCCATCTCTACTAAAAATACGAAAATTAGCTGGGCATGGTGGCTGCCTCCACCTTAAAACAAACCTGAATCTTAAGACTCTTGGTTCCGATTTTCATACATAGCCTGTAATCCCAGCTACTCAGGAAGCTGAAGCAGGAGAATCGCTTGAACCCGGAGGTGGAGGCTGCAGTGACCCAAGATCATGCCACTATACTTCAGCCTGGGTGACAGAGTGAGACTTCGTCTGGAAAAAAAAATTTAAAAGGTTCACTGTAGAATGAAAGTTTGTTTGCATTTGCTTTTTAAAATCATGTATTCCATTCTCCCTCACCCTCACTCTGACTTTTAAAAATTGTCTTTGTTTAAAAAACAAAAACAGCTGTACTTGGCAGCTGGTTTGAAAACATAGCATTGAAGAACTGGGGAATTTGCACAATTAACAGCTATACATAGATACCAGTTCTAGGATGAGAATGTTTAACGGTGTGCCACCAACTCTGGTCCGTGTAATAGACAGATGAAAATCTTATTTACATTTCTTCCAAGTTCTTACAAATCCTGTATTTCTTCTTAATTTTCATTTGGTGGGTTATTAGATTTGGTTGAAGGGAAAGCTAATGCTCTTTAAGTGTTTAACAGGCTATTTTCTCTTCTTAGCTGATGTTTATTATATTTCACATTTACTCTGAATTTGAAAACTAGCTTTGCAATCGCAGCAGAACTTGTTGTTCTCAGTTTGAATGTGCCCTGCCTCCACCGTTAAACAAACCTGAATCTTAAGACTGATGGTTCAGGTTTTCATAACAATGATTAAAACAGGATTCTGTATGGCAAAATCAGCAATCACGTACCTCCCATATGCTAGGCAAAGCTCAGTGTCAGGAAAGGCCAGACCTCAGGAAAGGCATGGGGTGTCTGTCTTCAAAACACTGAAACTCTGCATTTCACAAAGGAGGATGGCTACAGGATGAGGTTCACTAATGAAACTGTGAATGCAGTGTGGTATCCTGGGTTGGCTCCTGAAACAGAAACAAGACATGAGTGGAAAAACTGGTAAAATCTGAATAAATTCTGGGGTGTAGTTAATGGTAATGTGCCATTGTTAATTTCTTAGTTTTGACAAATGTACCATAGGTGTGTAAAATGTTAATATTTGGTAAAATTGGGTGAAGGGTCTATGGGCGCTTAGATTAGATTTGTAACTTTTAGATTCATACCTTTCCTATAAATCTAAACTTCCAAAATAAAATGTTTATTTTTAAATAAACATAGTGGATTCTAGTAAAGGCTTAATGGAAAGCTCGTGGGTTATTTATGGGAAATAATTATTTTCAGGAAAGCACCCCATTCTTGCCCTCCCTCCTCCTCCTCCCAGCCTGAGAGGATGTGTGAAGAATTAACAGGTCACTGGGGGAAATGAACGTGTCTTTTGTGGATAAGGGCATGTGAAATGAACATAGCCTCGTGAAGTGGGCATTAGGGCCAAATCCGGACAACCTGATACCTGCTCACTACTTTATCATTGTGTGGTTTTGAGTCAGTTAATGTACCTGAGTCTCAGTTTTTTTTTTTTTTTTTTATCTGTACAATGAACATATTGTTTTGCTTATGTAGACAATGGGACTACTCTAATAGCAAATTTAAAATGAAGTAATGTAAAAGTGCTGTAATCACTGTTCTCTAAAAATGTGAGAAAGGTACTTAGATCTTCCAGCCATGGCCAACATGACTAATGATAGCTGAGGGGTCCTTCTAGGTCCTTCCCAGACTTGAGCCTTCAATAACCTGAACTCTTATTACTTTATCGAAGATGGAGAGACAAAGCTTTCCTGTAGGGGGCAGAAGTAGCCAAATGTGTACTTTATCCTCCTCTGGTGGATAGTCCAAGCATTGCAGCCTCCTATTGAACTTGGGAGTGTCTGCAAGAACAGTTCCAGACAGCTCACTTACGTATTGCAGTAGGTCTTCTCCATACATTCCATCTTCAGGCCAGCTGCATTCATTTTTCTCTCTTATGGTGCCTCCAATGGACTTACAACAACACTGTACTGTTAAATATATCTTTTTTTTTTAGAGTGCGCGAATGGTTTCCCCCTTATACCTCTAGGGGTTACTTTGTCACTCTGTCCATTTCTGGTTTATTTCAGCATACTTAGCATAAAGCCTAGAGGAGTGGGATGCAATATCTTACCTTAGCTGAACTGTGGCCTGGGTCGACAAAGTCCTTCACGAAGAAGTATATATAGCTGGAGGAAAACCTCATCTACTGTTTAGTTTCATCTCCTTTCATTTTGTTCTTGGTGTAGCAGCAAAGCAGCAGTGCTGTCTCAGGAAAAAGGGACTTTTCAGCAATTCATTTACCTCCCTAATTTTGATCTTCTTCAACTGGATGTAGGAAAAAAAGATGCTCTCATCCCGACTTCACCCACACCACGAACATACGTTCAGTACCTAATCCTCTGGACCAAATGTTAAGCACTTGAGGCTCAAAGGGTTGCTGCCCACAAGAGTTACTAACCGGGAAGACTGAGGCAATGCCTTAAAAATGCTTCCACTCTGCCTCATGTAATCAATGCCCATCTGGTGGTATTTCCACTTGGTGGTAACAGATAAGTGATAACAAGAGTAATAACAAAAATAATAACAAACATTGAGTCAGCTCTGACCATATACCAGCCTCTAGCTGGGTGTATTATATATAGAATATCTCTTTTGTTCAGTCCAACAATACTAGAAGGTAATACTCTTTAAGATATTTTTACAAATGAGGAAACTGGGGCTTGATGAAGTTAATTAATTTACCCAGATATACCCATACGGCTACCCGTAAGCAGAGGACTAAATATTTTGGATACATAAATGTATCACTGAGTTCTATCACCCAGTCTTTTCTCGTGGCTCTTCCTCCTTTGTGTCACACATCACTCATCAGTCTTGGCATATCATTTTTCCTCTGGAGATTCTGAAATTGGCCTCACATTGCTTCTTAGCCCTGAATCTAAGCAGCCATGATTTCTTGATCAGGGTTAGCATAGAAGATAAATCCTATTTTCCATTCAGCGAACAAATGTTTGTTGAAAGAAAAGAGGAAATAAATCCTGGTGGAGGTGTTTAAGGAAAAGCTTCACAGAAGGAGTAGAAATTTAGCTCATTCTTGGAAGAAAGGTAAGTTGTAGAGCCTGGTAAGCCAAGTTTATTATGATAGTAGCTTGATTATTGAATGCTTACTTTCTGCCAGCTTTTGACTATAGCCTCTGTCTATCCATCTAAAGCCATAGCATTTCTGGATGATACGTACTATTAGTATACTCACTTTGTAGATGAGAAACAGAAGAACAGAGAGTTAAGTAGCTTGTGCAAAATTACATTGTTTATTCAAAGCAAAGCCAGGACCAGAGCCTGAAGTCTTGATCAATGAGGGCAGAGATGTCTGTTCACTGATATATTCTAAGGATCTGGAACATAGTAGGTGCTTTCTATATAGTGAATAAATAAATACCTTCTTTCACTGGCAAAATAAAAAAGGTATTCCAGTTAGGGGAAAAAGCAAAAGCAACCACCCAAGAAGAAATACCAGTGATTTGTTATTGATAAATGGATTTTTATACAGCAAGAATTGAGCATCCATTTGACAAGGCAGATTGGAGCCAGCCCGAAGAGTATGGCCTTTTTGTTTTTGCTCTCATTATCAGAAATCATCACTTCATCCCTGTCCCGGTTTGAATAAACCACGGATGCTCTGTTTTATGGTTCCATATAATGAAGATAATGTGTAATTACTTCATAGTGGATTGCACTCTAGCAAAATTAACTGCCCACATTTCTATTCATGAGCCCTTTGCATTAATAAATGATGCATTTGAGGAGCTGGAAATGGTTGAGATTTTCTGTGGGGGAAATCCTCCTGAGGAGATAGGAGGAATTGTGGAGAAGAGTAGGTAAATATCTGGTTCTAACAAGATCTTGAATATTGACATCTGTTTCTTTGGTTTTTCAAAGTAGTGATTACCAGAGTAGTATAGATCACTGTAATGACATTTGGAATTTTCTGAGCAACTCATGTTTCATGTAAATTGAGGTATTTCAATGCATTTCATTATATCAGCACCATAGAAGACCATATCTAGAACTGGGGAAAGGAAATTATTCATAAAAAAACAATCTTCATGGAGAATTCAGCTAGGGGAAAAGACAAATGAATCAAAATTTCCCACAATGACTCTTTTCCACCCACGACTCACAACATGTATTTCTTCTTGAGACCTCAGTATCCTGAAAGAAAATCCTCTGTCTCAGAAAATGGAATTAATCCAGGTAGTATTTTGACTGCTGCTGCTGCAGAAGTCAGGAATAATGATTCCTGGGCTACCAGTGGACTGAGAGTGTGAAAGCCAAAACCCATTAAAAACCAGGGGAATTGCCCATGAAATAAGATGGCTTTGTGAATGTATAGGTGACTCTGATTTCCAGAGGGGGACTGTGCCGTAATCAATCTCTTCAAAGATATTTAGCGTGTTTAACTCAATGACATTTTCATTCATAATGCTTTTCTTTCTCATCTCAAGCAGAAGAGACAGTATCAGTTCTGCACAAAACTGAGCTTGAACTTTTACTTGATTGTATTTTCCCATCTATAAACTCTTATCAGGGTGCCAAAACTGGGAATAAAACCTAGCAGTTTGAAAAAATGTAATCATTTTGCTAATGAAAGAGTCTGTGGCTGGTGGTAAAGTACACATCAGGGCCTCATTTGAAGAATTAACAAGGATTAAGGAAGAGCTGCTTTTCATGAGAGCTTCTCTCAGGAATATCTCTATGTAAACATATTAGAAATGAGTGCTGGTGAGCACGTTTTGGACAGCATTTGATGTAAGCCCTGGGAGAGGGAGATGAAAAATAACAACCTGATGGCATTTAGAGTCTATTCAGACATTTTTGTATATTTTATCTCATCGGAATTCTCCTAATAGTTTGTATCAAGCAGAGTGTTATTATCCTCTTTTTACAGATAGGGAAATTGAGGCTCGGGTGAATTCATTTACTCGCCTTGGGTCCTGCAGAGGCAAAGTGAAAGCAAGTGTTTAAACGTTTACACTCAGATCTCTTACTCCAAAGACCATTCTCTTTAGTGTTAAACTGTTGATTAGTAGTGATTCACAAAGGTCTGTTTGTCTCCTACAAATGTGTCATTGTGTATGCACGACTGAACCTGTCTTCTTAGGAAGTCATGATGTATCAGTGGCTCCTAATTTCTCTTAGCGCATAACATATCTTTCTCACCCTGCCACCTAATGCGGAGTGTACTACTGTTCACTCATTCTGTTCTTGCACTTTGTAGACTCAAAAAGCATTCATTTTCACACCCACCATGGGAGACGGAGTTAGGTAAGGGAATGGATAAGTGTAGACTTGAATAGCAGCTGTTTTTATTACCACTGGGGACTCTGCCTCTCAGAAAGCTACACAATCTCTTTGAGTCTCAGTTTCCTTACTCATAATATGAAGCTCAGAGTAGTAACGACTGTATATTTTTGTAACAAGCGATGTAATATCTGTCAGCCCCTAGCCCATTGGAGGTGTCAACACATGGATATGAGTTAAAAAGAGAACGGTCAAACAGTCTCCATCATGAATCAACACTGTCCAAAGGGCAGGGGAAGAAGAAAAGTAATCACAATCAGTGCAGTTTCCTCAGTTGAATAATTAATGTGATAATATTGTTTATGCAAAAAGTTAGCTATGAGGATAACATGGGATAATGCATGGAGAACACTTAGAATCATGCCTGGTATATAGTAAGTGCTCAATAAATTTTAGCTGTAATAGTAATTAGTAAGTGCTCCATCAGAGGCTTGCACTGGTACAGTTGTTGCCCTGAGGTAAAAGGTTCAATCATTGGGCCAAGTCAGAGAAGGCATCACAAAAACAGTGCCATTTGAGCTGAGTCTTGAGGCATGTGGAGGAGGCTTCCATGCTGTCCAGAGTTCTTCACCCTGATGGCTACTTTCATAAGTAAACTTAAGTGCAATGTGTAGAAAAATTGGAGTGAAAGTTGGCAATGGCAGGAGTGCTGGTATGCGTTGGAGTAAGGGTGGCAGAGACTACAGTATCATTGCCAATAAATCTCAAATTTTATGGAAATGACGATATCCTGCAGAGTGAGGATTCAAGGCAATGCTGTGCCCTTTGCTGCTGATCCACTGCATTCATCACTTCCTTTATTACGAGCGTCAATGCACGATTGGGAGCAAAATTTTTTGAGGCTTAATTGTGAAGGAAGAAATAGGTGATGGTGCAGATGTTGACCCCCATTCAGATTGTGCTTTACCACTAGCTAGCTGGGTGATCTTGGAGTAATTACATTGCCTTTCGGAGGTTTCATTCCCCAAATCTTCAAAGGAGGTGACAAGTATGTACCTTGAAGCATTGTAAGCATTTGAGATAGTAGGCATACAGTGTGTAGTATTGTGATAGATTCTCAGAAAAATAAAAATACTATGTATTTATATCATTATAAATATTCTAATTTATATTTATAAATAATATATTTACAGTTATAGCTAAAAAAGCACTGTGTTAAGAGCTTTATAGGAACTATCTCCTGTAATGATGGTGACATGATTAATAACATATGATGGTGATGTGATTGACAGAAAGATGCCGGCAGGCCCAGATGGAGGATATAAAGTTCTTTAAATGAGAAGGATACAGAAACATACAGAGATTGCATAGTACTTAGTTTTAAAGCAGCATACACCTAGAGAGAGGTGGAGCTTCCCAGGGCTCCCAGTGTTTCCCTGGGGCACACAGCTGGGGATGATTCCCATCTACCTGGAGTAAGGATTCTATTGGGTACAAGAAGCTCCCTTTGCTGTCTCAAGGCGGGTTTAATCCCTTGGCATATCTTCCTTTACATCTGACTGTCCTGGGAATCTGTTGCAAGTTAGAGTTTAAGTAACGAATGCAAAGATACCCTAGGACATTTCTGATAGTTGACTGTGACACTAGGTGATGAGCGTGTCAGTTCCCCAGGATCATTTCTTATGAGAACTGGCTTTAGTTCTGTCTAATGTTCCCCGCTACAGCACTCAATAGCTTACCCAAGATCACACAGCCAGTACATGGAAACATTGGCTGTAAACGTGGTCCAGGTGTTCGTAAGGACCATGCCATATCCAGTTATGATTTGGATTGTGCAAACAATTTGCAAATTAGTTAAGAGTAGAGGGAGGTAGGCCAAGCATCAGCTTCCAAAGCGACACAAGTTAGATATTCTATAATAAAGCTATTGGTGGCTTATTGCTGGCAGAAGTCATAACCAAAAGAGTTAGAGAAGACAGATGACCAAGGGCTGGAATAGCTGTTGAGGAGGAAAATACCTTCCTGGCATGCAAGTGATTCATTGCAGGAGGGCTTACCACACCTCCTGATACGCCACCAAGCTTCCTTGCTTTCCAGCTGAAATACAACCACAGCTTCCCACTCACTTGCCTTTCCCATTAAGCTGCCCACCTATCAGGCTCCAGAACAACATGTGGGAAACGTATCTTAAACAGCTTTTTAACTTTAAAAAAATTCTCCTCCTACCGCCTCTTCTGGCTCCATAGAGAATAACAATTGCTGAGCTTAAACCATGTAACAAAAATGTTAAGAATTCTTCTCTCACTTTGCCAAAGTGACTACTGCCTTGGAAGAAAGTTGGGAATAAGTGGTGAAAAGCAGCTTAGCGGAGAGGAAATCCGTGGTCATTTCCTAAACGTGAAAAACACCCAGCGCTGGGATAATGCGAGAAGGAGGCAGTGATTACATGAGGCTTCCAAGAGTTTTCACGTGGAGTACACCATTAGACATGCTCAGCTAGCCAACATCCAAGGCTCCCTGATCAGTCTATTTGGCTAAGAGACAGCTGTGCCAGCCTCCCCAGCCTCACTCAAGGACTGAGGAATCAATATCTGGGGGCATACTTGTAAACAATTCATAAATCTTGTGTAAAGGGATTTAGACAAGATTTGCTTTGCTCGTGAAGGGAGTGGGTAGAAGAATTATTTGACCTGCAGCTGGGCAGGTAACTAGAGAGAGGAAGCTGAATTTATGCTATGGCCACCTCTGTAGGGGAAGAGAGCATACAAAATTTTACCTTTTCCTGGATTACTTTCCCTTCTTGTTTGCCTGGTGTACTTTTAATTATTCTTGAAGATCCAAATAATTGCTTCTCTTGGAAGCTAACTTTCTCAGGCAGACTTCATAGCTTCCATGTTTGTTCTTAAATGAACTCCGTAGGTTACAAAGACTTCCTCACAAGTCTGTTTCTCTTACTAGAGTCAGTGTGCAATTGTGACGGTGACCATGACTTACTCATCTTTGTATTGCTACTCTCTAGTACAGTGAATTTACTAGAGAAAGCATTCTCAGCAAATGTTAAGTGAATAAATGTTGAAATATATATATTTCAACCTGACCTGTTGTTTCTTTGGCTAAGGCCACCTGGGGTTTCTTTATTTTGGTCTCCATATCTCTAGGCTGCATAGATCTCTCACACACCAATTTGCATTGTTAGTTGAGGTGTTCTTGGAGCTTCTCAGTGGTTATGACACAAAGGACTTTAACAGTTTGTGATTGTGCTCTGGAGTCGTTCAGAAGACTGAAATACCTTCAGCTGAAGGAGACAGTACATACACAGAAGCCCAGCACCTAGCACATCAAGCAGTCTGAGGTCTCAGTTGGTGCCAGAGATAACTCCAGTGACAGAACTCAGCCTAGGTTTTGAGACATTCTTCCCCAGCTAAAGATGGCATCTTAATATAAAGGTTTAATTATCATGGATGGTCCTTTGTAGATGTCTATTGCTATGGAAACTCTAGTTCTCTTTACCTTGAGTAGCTTCTTTAAAAGGAAAATAAAGAGAAAAACTAGGAATGGGAAGGCAGAATGGGTATCAGGTTATATAACTAAAGTGATTTCTGTGGCTTATGCTTCTGTAAATTTGTTTATAATCATAAACCTCTGGTAACAGGGCATTTGCAGAAGGAAAATATCTATAGAAGTCTACCATACCAATTACATTGCAAAAAAAAATTGCCTTTAGGGTCCTTAAAAAAATTCAAATATGTTTTCCCTCTCCACTGCTACCTACACATCAATAATTTCCAGCTTGAGGTCTATGTCTAAATGATAAGAGTTTTCACAAGTTGATTGTGGATATCTGAAATTGAATTACATGTGATGGATTAGCTTCTTGAACTCCCATATTTCTTTCATTGCCTTCTTTGGATTCCATGCCTCATCTCTGTGGAAACTGAAATATGGAGAAATGATAATGTGACTCAGAGCCAACCTTGCAATCAAGGGGGAGTCATCTAACCCAAATTGGTGAGTTCAGGTCAGAAGCATATAGTATCTTGTAAAGAACATGAGCTTTGCAGTCAGATAGACCTACTTGAGTTGGAAACCCAGACTGTTATTATATTATCTTGGGCAGAGTTATTGAACTCTCTCTCACTCTCCTCATCTTTTAAAATGAGGTTTGAAACTCATCATGGAGCTAGCATAATAGGGAAAAGTTCTCTTGATATCAAGGTCCTCAGCACTTAGATTGCACTTGTCCTCCAACATAATTTCCCAGTAATTCCCTGTGTTGGTTTTCTTTTGCTGCATAACAAATTACTAGGGACTTAGCTGCTTAAAACAAGACACATTTATTACCTCCCCATTTCTGTAGGTCCTAGGTCCAGGCATTAATTAATTGGGTTCTTTGCTTTAAAACTGCACAAAGCTGCAATGAGGCCCAGGGTTGTGATCTCATCTGAGACTTGGGATCTTTTCCCAAGCTCATGTGGTAGGCAGGATTTAATTCCTTGAAGTTGTAGGACTGCGGCCCTCAGCTGCTAGAAGCCGCCCAGTTTCCTGACATGTGGCCTTTCCATAGGTGTTTCATAATATAGCAGCTTCTTCAAAGTCAGTGGTAAAGGCAGTAAAGAAATATATTTGCATATATATTTATTAATGTAATCACAGGAATAACATCCTAACACCTTTGCCCTATTCTATTGGTTAAAAGCAAGTCACAGGATTCCCACCCATCCTCAAGGGAAGGAAATCACACTAAAGTGTGAACATCTAGAGGTGAAGAGGACCATGTCACCCTAGGGTCGATCTACCACACTGTCAAAGTGCAATAGCCCTGGCACGTGTCGCAGATTGCCCTCTTGTCTTTGTTACTAATTGTTTCAGTGTACTTAGATTCCTCTTTCCAAAGAAATCAGAGTTGTGAAATGCTTGGGAAAATATGAGCTGTTTCCACATCCCTCACTGGTGTAGACAAAAATAACTGATACAGGGCATTTATTTCCTGTGAGTTCACACTTAGTCTCAAAATGCTTTAAAAGGCAACACACTAGACAAATGCTAACATTCGATCAGTGTTAGAAAGTGTTATAAAACCTATTGGCCATCCTCGAACTATGCTGTCTCCCAGTGGAGTAGAAGCATGGGTCTGTGTAACACCATTTTAAACTTAGTAGAGAGAACTCATTTCAGCCCTGTTTCTGGGGCCCTTGATGTCCAGGTGTCTTTAGTAAGGATAATAACAATTCATGTGGAATTAATTAGTAGAAACTCCCACATATAAGATTTGTCCTTCACCCTATTTCCTAACAGGAGAAATCAAATGCATTAAAATGAATTAGATGACAATGCAATCAAAAACAAATGTGTTTACCAAAAAAAAAAAAAAGTGTCGGTAGGTAACCTGGATCATTGTTAACATGACAGAGAGACTGCATGAGTCTGGGTCCTTTGGGAAGGATAAATATATTTGTAAATAAATTTCTCTGTCAATATTTACTTTTCTTTGTGTTCCTCTCCATGTGCTGAGAATTTCCTTATGCTTTCATGATTCTATGAATTACCAGAAATGCTCTTAGTCTCATTATTCTCCTAAAAGAACACCCTGTGCCTGTTCTTGGACTTAGTTGAAGTTAGAGAAAAACAAAATTCATGCACATGAAAAAGTTCTTATAAGATGAAAGAGACGTACTATTGATCTAAGACTTACTTGTTTTAATAGGGGTCCTTAGTCATGGATATCAGTAAAAAGCATTTTACAGTAAGTGCAGTTTTGCCAAGACCTTGTTTTTCTAGTTGAATAAGAAATCGCTACACGATAAGAAACAACAAGAAAAGTTTACTGGCAGAAATAGGGAAAAGATATATACATCCATTTTATCTACCTAAACGTAAGTACATAAAATAGGTGTAAACAGTTCCTTATGTCAGGAAACTGTGCCTGAATATCTTTCTGTTTTTAAAGGCCCGGCACAGGGCTAAGTACGTAGTACATAGTAAGCGTGTAGTAGATGTTTACATATTTCAGGGACAGAGTTTGGACACTAAAATGCCGTTGTTTGGCGGCAGCGATTTAATCCGGGAAAATAGAAATTAACTTCCATGTTCTCTCTGGAACTTCCACACCATTCTCCCAGCACTTTTCATGTATTCACCAGTCTGGAAGCTCTCCAGACCCCATTGCTTAAGGTTCTTAGGGAGGATCTATTACAAAGGCATGATTCATTAAATCACTGTCCGCTGGTCATTGACTCAATCTCCTCCATCTCCATCTCCTGGAAGTCTGGGGGTGGGGTTTAAAGTTCCAACCCTCTAATCATGTGCCTCGTTTCTTTGGCAGCCAGTCCCCATCCTGAAACTATCTAGGGTCCACTAAGAGTTACCTTATTAGGATAAACTCGGATTATGGTTGAAAACGGCTACTTATGAATAACAAAAGACACTTCCTCCTCCCTGTCACTCAGGAAATTTCAAAGGTTTTAGAAGCTCTTGTGATACAAACCAGGGACAAAGACCAAGTATGTTTTTCTTATTATATCACAATATCACAGGCTGTCTCTGTATCCATATTTCCCTCTTCCTATATGGAAATTGAATTAGGGCCAACTCTCATCCAGTATGACCTTGTCTTAATTTGATTATACCTGCAAACGTCCTATTTCCAAGTAAGGTCACATTTATAGGTACCGGGGTTAGGACTGAAACATATCTTTTTGAGAGACACAGTTCAACCAACAACAGTAACTAATTGGCTCCCTTTCTCCGGAGCTACGCTGTGATTGAGGCACAGCAATTTTCTCCAAGGACATAGCACTTCAACAATAGAGTCTATAATCAAACATCCTAGTTGCTTTTTAGGCTCTCACCCTAGGCCTAGCCTGAGCAGTTTAGTATAGTTGATTTCTACGAATAATACTGAATCCAAAGCAAGACTCTGAAAAGGATCCAGAAAGCAGTGACACACCTAACCATGTTGTAAGGCAGAATAAAAGAGAGAGACCACAGATGAAGTGTGTAATTTAGAAAAAGGAGATGTTGGTTATACCGAAGGGATGGCCATGAGAGGCAGTAGCCACTTGAGAGGCAGAAGCAGCATGAGCAAATGCATAGAGACAAGAAATTTCATCTACTAAGTGACTGTTTCCACTTGGCTGAAGTATAAAGTATGTTTGGAGGGACAGGGATGCCAGGGGTGGGGCAACACAGGTTTTTGCCTGTCTTCAATGTCTGAGAAAAAAGAGGCCACATAGGATGCTCTTGTCTATTTTTGCTGTTAGGTGATAAATAGGCAGGATATATCTAGGGATGTGTGTGCGTGTTGCCAAGGGATCTGTATCTGTACAGATTTAGTATCAACATTTATTAATGCAACGGGGTGACAGACTTTGGCATCAAGATGTTGTAATAGTCGTAATTTGGCTTGTATCAATACCCCTATTTTTGCAGATGAGTAAACTGTGGCTTTGAACACTAAGGACCTCACCCAGGGTCACCTCGGCCTGGTAAATGTTGGGTTTAGGAACTGAACCCAGGTCTGGCTGGTTCCAGAGCACACATGGGTGCATCCCACAGAAGTGTGGTATGACCTGTAGGTGACTTCTGAGGGAAATCAGCACCGTGGTGATGAGGGCTTAGCCATGATTCCTTTCAGAGTGAGTTCTCCTTATCTTCTTGGTCCTGGTGCCTGTGCTCAGGGGGATTTTCAAAGATGATAATATCTATGAAACTACCCACTGGAGAGAAATATATCTTGGAGCAAAGATGTGCAAGGATGGTTCTAGATTTCTCTATTCCTATTTATGAAAATTGGCAGATTTGCTTACTGGGAGCATCGTGGCCAAAGGACCGCAAAGATACGAGCATTTGAGAGCAAAATATGTTTTGGGTAGCTTTAAATTCTTATATTTGAAATGAAATAATGTCCAAATCAAATGGGAAATTAGTAACCAGGTTAGAAGATAAAACTGAGGTCTTCTAACTCCAAGATTAGTGTATTTTCTATTTTGTTAAAGAAAAAAAATTGCAAAGAAGATATTTAGAGAAGAGGAACAATGTAGGTAGGGTAAGGACATAATGGATACAGAGGGATTGATTGAGGAGGGAATGTCAGTTAAGTGTACAAATTTGGGGGTGGGGGGGTTGCAGCTAAAAGGAGCTGTCCTAAATCCTGGCAAAGGCCTTCCGCTTTAATAAGCGTTGTAACTTTCGCTTTCATTGTTGGAGGTAACACGTATAAAAGGAAAACAGCAATCAGGACAATGCAGTTTCCCAGAGGGCCCTTTAGCAGAAGTCTCCTGTGGTTCCATGCAATTGTTAATGCTCCCCTTATTCTAGTCTCCTGGGCGTCCTGAATGCCTTGGACCACTTAAGCAAGGCCATGTTGCTAATTGTGCTGAACACCTTCAGAGGCGGCATGGTGGAGCAAGACCAAGCAACTCAGGCTCTAATGGGCCTTGATTGTGGTCTCTGGAGTGAAAACCACCTCGTGAAAGCGGCTGTGAGACAGCTATTGGGAGGTTTGGTAGGAAGATTTAGTGCTGCTCGTTGAAGGATCGATTTTTAAGCTCTTGAGAACCTCCTGACACCTCAGATGGATTCTAGGTGATTCCTCAGTGGGTACAATCTCACCATCATCCACATATTTATTTGTCTCCTAATAGGGCCCATACCTGTATTATGAAGGCCTCAAAGCCTCATTATGGGGGTAGGATAAGCACACATGAAGCGGTGAATGAGTATTGCGTTGTATATTTCTGATGGCCTCTTCAAGGTGCAGAGAAAGAAGATCTCCAAGGATGCTATATGGTCAGAATTGTGGGCGTAAAAATTAGAATCTGAAGAACTAAGCATGCTTTAGAGAGACAGGTGATTGGCATCAGAATGAACTCCTGGCAGCGGGGAGCAATCTGCAGACAGGGAATAAGAATATACACAGATTGATCTGAATCGAATACTGAAGTATAATTTTAAAAAACAGGAAATGTGTGTTTCTTTTGATTATAACAAGGAAGAAGTCAAGTTTGTTTTTAGTTTGTCTGTAACCCCCACTCATTCTTATTAATATCCCTTATTTGCAAAGAGGTTCCCCAAACTCCATCTGAAACCACCTAGAAGCTATCTGAGGTATTAGGAGGTTTTAAAGAGCTTAGATATTGATCCTTCTTGTTTTATTTCTGTAACTCATTTTTGGTTATATTTTGTTCTTGATTATCATAAGCATAAAGTCCTGATTGGCCCATAATGAACTCTGAGTAGAAGAGGCCTGTGAAATACTGTAAAGTCACTATTTCATTAACATGGCCTTCCCAGGTCTTTAGAGAGCAACCGTACTATCTATAATTTATTGGTATTTTATTTTCATTCTACAGATTGAGTGTTCCTTATCCAAAATGCTTGGGACCAGAAGTGTTTTAGATTTTCGATTTTTTTGGATTTGGGGATATTTCCATATATATAATAAAATATCCTGGGGATGGGGCTCAAGTCTAAACATGAAATTCACTTATGTTTCATCTGCACCTTATAAACATAGGCTGAAGGTAATTTTATACAATATTTTAAGTAATTCTGAGTACCTGTCACATGAGGTCAGGTGTGAAACTTTCTGCTTGTTGCATCATGTCAGTGCTCAAAACGTTTTGAATTTTGAACCACTTTGGATTTCAGAGTTTCAAATTAAGGATGCTCAACCTGTGTTTATTTTTATGGTTCACTTCTACAGGCAAGTGCAACTGGTTTTCTATGTCTAGTACTAGTATAAATTTACTTTAAAACAAAAATATATGCAAATGAAAAGAAGTGAAACAATTTAGGGAAAAAGATGAAATAATAATTCAGGCAGTATGTAGATCGGGTAAAAATGTGTGACATTGACAAACGTACCCTTGACCAAGGTTTGGGAAAACTGTTGTTGACGAAGAGGGGTCGTAGGAAAATGTTGGTCCTTGTGTTCAAGTTTCTAATCCTCCTTCCATTACTCTCACCACAGATACTCCAGAAAAGTGAAAGAATGAGTCAGTAAATAAATCAGTCATGACTTTTCCAAAGAAAAAAATCCAACTATCTGGTAATAAGGGTCAAAACTAGGGTAATGGTAATGATAAAAAGGAATCAATCCAGGTGATACCTTACAGTAAGAACTAACAGATAGGAGATCAGAGTTAGGTCAGTGTTTCTCAAACTTTCATCTGCACACAAGTCATCTGGGGATTTTATTAAAATGCAGATTCTAATTTACTAGGTCTGGGGTGGGGCCTGAGATGCTGCATTTCTAGCAAGCTCTAAGGGGATTCCAATGCTGCTAGTCAGTGAACCATGTGTTGAATTGCAAAAGTTTTAGGTGGTATCTGAGAAGGGAAGAATCAAAGTGAACTCTGATGTCTTGTGCTACTTTAAAATATTGTTTAAAATACTGTTTTAAATAAGAAATTAAAAAAAAATTCTACCCCTAAATATTCTAACTTGAAGTTCTTTTCCCTGTAAACTTCAGTAATATCCTTTAATTCTGTCATCTCTTGTTTTATTTCTGTAACTCATTTTTGGTTCTGTTTCGTTCTTGAATCTCATAAGCATAAAGTCCCGATTGGCCCATAAGAAACTCTGAGTAGAAGCGGTCTGAGAAATACTGTTAAGTCATGATTTCGTTAACACAGGTTGTTTGCACTTGCGGATGGAGTTGTCCAGTGTTACACTGGAAAGGGCAAAGTTCTTTGCAAATTCAAGTCCTGTAATTCTGGATGCTTTTCTGTGAAGACTTGCTGCCATTCCCATGTTTCTATGTCAGTAACAAAACCTTTCAATCCTCTTAAGTTATTCCCTAGCTCCTGGGACTACAGGTGGGAGATTGTGAGGGTCATCTGTTAATACTGAGTGTGGCAGGAGTGAGATTTCTACTCCTCTCCTTTCCTTGCCCTTCTTTTCCAAGGGAATAGGGCAGAGGGCATGGAGTGTCAGCCAGGCTGCACGGAGAGCTGCCTACTGGCCGGAACCTGGTAATTATCATTTTGTGGAAGTGCCTGTCAGGATTGGCCAAATGTACAGAAAGATAAAGGAACCAACACATAATTCAGTTCCCTCACTCCCTTGCGGTTATAAGACTGACTTAGCTTTATTTAATTTTTCAGTTTTTTATTTTAAGTTTAGAAGCTTCAGTCGAGAACGGCAAATTAAGTTGTGTACGATAGCCTTTTCCAGCTCGTATGCTGCCGCTAGGTTGTAATTATTGCTCGACATCCTTCCTCAGCACTGACATCTTCGACAGCCTGAGAAACGAAAACAGAATTATTTATTTAATTGTGGTGGTTTTTCTTTCCTTTTTAATAATTCCTATACTTATTTTCATACTTCCATGCTTTATACTTGGCATTACTTAGTTCCTGTAATGTTTCCCAGGAAATATGGAATTATCTATGCCCGACTTTAAGCCAGTAGACTCAATAGTCACACAGCATTATGATGGTTACATGTTAGGAATGAATGTTAAAGTAAATTTTAAGTTGCTGCATAATAATTTATTGTGTATTAACTAATGATAAATCTTAAGAATCTAATATCCCGAGATAAATGAGCCCAAGAGTTTATTCAGACTATGTTCTATAATATTCTGTCTGAACAAAGGGAATAATTGAACAGTTTGAGGGGTACCATGATTCCTTACATGTTTGTACAACTTAAATATTCTACGTATCTCTTAGATGACATGCTACAAATATCTATTATCACTAATTACAGCTATCAGATATTGATCTCTAACTATTAAGCATTGTGTAAATAGTCAATATTTGTAAGCACTCATTGAGGTGGATACTATTATCTCCACTTTATAGGTGAGGAACATGAGAGTCAAAAATAGAGGTTAAGGCCAGGTGTGGTGCCTCACCCCTGTAATCACAGCAGTTTTAGAGGCTGAGGCAGGCAGATTCGCTTGAGGCCAGGAGTTCAAGACCAGCCTAGGCAACATAGTGAGACCCTTGTCTTTGCAAAAAATAAAAATACAAAATTAGCTGAATGTGGTGGTGCACACCTGTAGTCCCAGCTGCTTGGGAGGCTGATACAGAAGGGTTGCTTGAGTCCAGAAGACTGCAGTGAGCTATGATCGTGCCACTGCACACTAGCCTGGGTGACAGAGCAAAACCCAGTCTCTAAACAAAAAAATAAAAAATAGAGATTAAATAACTCATGGTTAATGAGTGACCAAGCTTAGATTTCAACTAACTGTTTAATTCCACCATCCACGTTCTTAACCATTACACTATACCCATTTAATATTATCAGTAGATTTATCTGTGTCTATCTTGAATATATTTATTTTCAGCCTGTATACTTCCTGCATAATGTGATTTATAATCAATATTTGTATTCCACACCCAATGGGTATAATGCAATTTGCTCAGTTCTGTTGAGAAATGCACAGAAGTAAAAGCCATAGTATTTGTTTAAGAGCTTTTTACAGTCTTGTGAGGGGTTCAGTGTGTACATATATACAACATTTAGTAGAAGATTTCAGCATCTATACAAGTTAGTGGGGTAAAAGCTATGCCATATTCAGAAAAAAAATTTCAAATTAGTATCATGGTTAAGTGCCACTTGTCTAACCTGTGGCCCAGGATGGCTTTGAATGTGGCCCAACACAAATTCATAAACTTCTTAAAACATCAAATGTTGTTGTTGGTTGTTTTTTTTTTAAGTTCATCAGCTCTTATTAGTGTTAGTGTATTTTATGTGTGGCCCAAGACAATTCTTATTCTACCAATGTGGCCCAGGGAAGCCAAAAGATTGGATACCCCTGGAACTTTAGAGGAATAAGGGATGGGGTGGTCTGAAATATTCTCCTAGGTCAGTAAGTATCTCTGATGTGAAGAATAACTAATCGTGGGTTATCATAAAATATTCCCTTTTTAATTTGAAGGCACGTTTCTGTATTTAGGTATTCTCAATTTGTTAAACAAGGCCATGTTTGAGGATATCTGTATTTTAGAATACACTAGTCCTCTCATTCAGCATTTCACTTTTCTCAGTTTCACTTATCCTGTATGGTAATTCCTATATGAAGTTCCTGTATGAAATAGTATAGAATTATATTAACTGTGTGTAGCTGTATATAAACTGTATGAAACTATACGAAATAATACACATTCATACAGATAATTTCTGTATAAAACTATTACACGGAAAATTCCACAGATGAACAACTTAGAAGTTTTAAATCGCATTCCTTCTGAGTAGCAGGTGAAATCTTGTGCCATCCTGCTCTGTCCTGCCCAGAGTGTGAATTACTATTTTGTCCAGCATGTCTATAACGTGTATGTTACCACCTGTTAGCTGCTTAGTAGCCATCTTGGTTATCAGATTAGCTGCTGTGGTATTTCAGTACTGCTGTTCAAGTAACCTTTATGTTACTTTGACCCCGAAGTACAAGGGTAGTGATGCTGGCACACTGTTATAATTGCTCCATTTTATTATCAGTTATTGTTATTAATATCTTATTATATCTAATTTATAAGTTAAACTATCATAGGTATGCAT
Organism: Callithrix jacchus; assembly: GCF_049354715.1. Classification (NCBI taxonomy): domain Eukaryota; kingdom Metazoa; phylum Chordata; class Mammalia; order Primates; family Cebidae; genus Callithrix; species Callithrix jacchus. The sequence continues at coordinate 113,766,375 of NC_133509.1, forward strand.
ATATAGAGGAACAAAAAACAGAGTGCATACGGGGTTCAGTAAACCTGCAGTTTCTGGCATCTACTGAGGTGTGGAAACATATCCCCTCAGGATAAGAGGGGCTACTGTAATTCTGTCTGGCCAGTTATTGGATTCTATTAGCTTCAGAGATTCACCAAGAACTAATATTACATATGAACCAAGAGTCCACTTCAATCACACACTCACACCCAGAATGTTAGAACTTGAAAGCCACTGTGTAAAATATAGTCTGGAAATTATTTAATGGAACATAGTTATATGGCGATACATGAACAGTTTTTCAAGCATGTATATGTATAGTGATCGCCGTATTATTAAACTGTGCCAATTGCCTGCCCTACCCCTTCCACATTTTAACTCTGATTCTTAAACCGTTAGTGAATTCAGAATTCTTCGTGTTGTGCAATTTCAAAGGGCTGCCCTTTAATCATTCTGTTCTGCCTCTGATTAAATACCTTCTTTGTGTAGATCCTTATATAACATAGAGACAGATATAATCCTTCTAAATGGTCTCGTAATTTTGTATAAACTGGAGCAGATAATCGTATTGGGGGATATAGGATTTAGAGAAATTTATTCTGATAACTGTAAGAACAAATTTATAGGTCAGTGTGGCATTATATTAATCTTTTTTTATCTTATTACACATTTGGCATAGGGTATAAAATGTGTACAGACGTGAGATCTGTACATTAGATAGTTATTTATTTTTCTTTGAATAATTCCTTTCTAAAACAAAATGTTGGCCAGCAGAGGTGGTAAAAATGCTAGATTGTTGGTCTTGTTTGCTAGAATTCATGACCCGTTTCATGAAGGACTTTGCTAAGATTCATGACATACTCCATGAAGGACTTAACCTGATTAGAGACGTTAAACTTTGGAACTGAAAGAAATATCTGAGCTTGTTGAGCCCAGAGGTTCTCAAACTTTAGTGTGCATCAGAGACCAACTGGAGGGCATACTATAATATAGTTTGCTGGGTCCCATCCCAAGAGTTTCTGATTCAGTAGGTTGGGGGTGGGGGTTGAGAATGCATTTTTAGCATGTTTTCAGATGATGCTGATATTGCTGGTCTCAGAGCCCTACTCTGAAAACCACTGGTCTATAGTAATGCTTTCTTTTTACTGTTGAGAAAACTGAGGACATGAGGGAGGCCATATATTAATCAAGTCCTGTTCCTTTCTAGCCAAAAGCCCTCGTGTAGTATCCTGTTGAACTTTGAATAAAATCCCAAATCCTTATCATCCAGATCCTACATGCCTGTTCTCTGCACATCTTTCCACCTCAGAGTCTCCATAGAGCCTTACTTGCCTTCACTGCAGTTATTCAATGGACACACTCTTAGTTCAGAAAAAAAAAAAAACAAACAACTAATATGGGCACATGGCACAGAACAAAAGTTAAGGTTTGACTTTCAGAGACTTTCAATTCAATTTTTCAATTTTTGCCATTTTCTTGGGGGCTCCAAATACAGCTAATATAAGCCACATACTTAGTGACTTATCAGTCTATACTCCCATGTGATGGGTCCATCTTGATTCCTCTGTTTTATCTAGCAGAGAGTTTGGTCCTCATTATAATAATTGCTATTAATATGTATCTATCAGCTGTGTTGAGATTTAGATGCTGAATTCTGAGACTAGAATCTTCATTCTTAGAAAATAAACAACATTGCTCCTCTGTTACATACTGAAATAATGATTATGTTTGTCTAGACAACCCTGGATGGTCAAATAATGGTAACTCCATCTCCTGGCTGCTGTTTTACTGACCATTTAACAAAAAATTAGGTGGTCTCTTTGGAGGGAGACAAGGGAGATTTAGGTTGAAGGAATTTTTTTAAAATTTATTTTTGAGACAGAGTCTCATTCTGTTGCCCAGGCTGGAGTGCAGTGGCACCATCTCAGCTCACTGCAGCCTTTGCCTCCCAGGTTCAAGTGATCCTCCTACCTCACCCAAGTAGCTGGGACATAGGTGCGTGCCACTCTGCCTGACTAATTTTTGTATTTTTAGTAGAGACAGGGTTTTGACATTTTACATAGGCTGGTCTCAAACTCCTGGCCTCAAGTGATCCACCTGCCTCGGCCACCCAAGATGCTGGGATTACAAGTGTGAGCCACTGCACCTGTGTGTGGTTGAAGAAATTCTTTGAAAGACATGTGAAGAGAATAAATTGAAGATAAGTATGATCATATTAAAAGAAAGCTCAGTACTTCAAGATATCATGTTCTCTGACTTGATAACTGAAGACTTTGTATAAGTAATTAGAAGAAAGTAATTTGTTATACTTTATATTCTATGTTAGAGCTATTTTTGAGAATGGTTTCTGCTTCTTACATTTTCAGTAATAGAAAAGTCTAGGCTAAGGAATCCTAGAGGTTGCAGCCCATGGGGTGAAATAACAGAATTTCCTTTTTTTCAGACCTTAAAAAAGGACATCAGACAAATACTCCTTCCTCAGTGCAGTTAATTTTAGGCCAAAATACAATTTTTGGTCAGATGCACAAATTATTTCTTATTTCTTAAGGGTTAGAAAAAATTTTGAGCAATCCTACTTTCTTCTTAAAGCAGATCTGAAATAGAATGAATTTTATACAAGCTAATTTTTCGAGGGTTTCTGTTTGTTTCCTCTTAACAAACTATTTTACCAGAAAATATGAGTACATTCTGAAACCTTACCATAAAAATTCTCCCTTCTTCCCTTCTTTCATTTCTCTTTTTCTACCTCTTCTTATTTTCTTTCATTCAAGCATTAATGACCTATACATTCTACAGATAGTTAACTCACACTTACAATGTGCCTGGCATATTTATTTTAAATATTGAAACCCACTAGAACCACAGTCCAAATACGGACGCTCTGTAGTGAGTCCACTTGTAACAAGGACCCCAGGAAATGAAAGCAACTTGGATAGAAACCAACACAGACCCAATTTAATACCATCAAACAGTCTTCTGTTCTAAAGTACAATTGTATGTCTATTAAACATATGGTTCTAATAGAATTTCTGATGGCCATACCAGCAGATTTAATACAGTATTTTTAAAAATGCATCTTAAACAAAAAGATTTTTCTCAGGAGTGTGAAGATGATATAGCATCAGATAATATATTAAATTTAATATAAGATGGTGATAGTAAAGATAAAGGAAGAAAAGCAAAATTATTTTTAAACTGTAGAAACATTTAATATAGTCAGTATATTTATTAAAACGCATCTCAACAAGCTTAGAGTAGAACATTTTTACCATGAAAACATGCTAACAATACACTACAGCAAACATCACATATATTCAGATTAGTAACAAAGCAAGAATGAATACTATTATTGTTCCTATTGATTATTGAAATGAAAAAACTAGTCAATGGAATAAAAAAAAACAAGCAAAAAGATTGGAGAGGAATCTACAATACTTTTATTTGCAGAGAGTCTGTAAGGGTTTGTGGGAAGACTATTAGACCTAAAAATGATTTACACAAGTTTGTTGGGTACAAGGTAAACAGGTAAATCTAATCAGCCTCTCTCTACAATTACAGTAACCAATTAAAATGTAGAACTGAAAAAAAAAATTCACATATAATAGTGACAAAAATGTAAGGTAGCTAAGAATAATAGAATAAAAGATTCAAGACCCTTACGGAAAAAAAATGACAAAATATGATTGCAGATTATCAAGCCCCGAATAAGCCATCAACATTGAGCATATTTATGTATGGGTGGACTCAACACAAAGATGCCAATTTTTTTCTAAATTTTTCTGTAATTCCATACATTTCCACTCAAAACTTGAACAGAATTGTTTGTGGAATTTGACAAGTTAATTCCTTAACTCATATATGATCAAGATGCCAAAAATAGCCAAGATAATTCAGGAGTGGGAGATGGAACTCAAGAGAAAAGACTTGCCCAACTAGAAATCAAGACATATTTTATCTCCAAAATAATTAAGACAGTGGGACATAGGTACAAAATAGGCATGCAGGCCTTTGGGACACAGTGGAGCTCAGTAACTGTCCCTTGCAGTATGGAAAATTGATACATGACCAGGTAGACATTTAAAATCATTAGTTAATTAATGAACTGGTCAACTGATAGTTCTGGAATAATTTTTATCTATATGGAAAAAAAATGAAATTAGACTTCATTTTATATCACACGTGAAAACAAATTAAGGGTACATACTAATTTAAATGTAAAATGAAAAACTTTAAAATTTTTAGAAGAAAATAATGGTGATTGGCTCTAAGACCTACATGTGGGAAAGATTTCTTAAAAGAAGGGAAAAAAGCATAGGTCATTAAAGTATTTGTACATTAGATTACAATTAATGTTAAAACTTATGTTCCAGGAAAGACATGATAAATTAAAAGAGGAGCTACAGACTTGGAGAAAACATTGGCAATGTACACAATACACAAAGGATTGGTATTATAAATTATATAGTGACCTTCTGCATGTCAACAAAAGAAAGACAACCCAATGAACAAAGGATATGAATAAGCAAATGACAGATGACAAAACCAAAGTGGATAGTTAACATATAACATATAAAAGCATGTACAGCCGCAATAGAACCTTGAGAATACTGAAATATTATTTCAAACCACCAGAGTAGCAAAAATGTACAATTCTGACAATATTAAGTGTTGGCAGGGAGGAGAATTGAGAGCTCTCATATGTTAAAGAGTGGGGATGTAAATTTAGGCAGACACTTTGAAATACAATTTAGCATTGAAGCTACACGGGACATTTGGCCTCACAATTGCATATTTATGTAAACACTTAACGGAAACTCAAACAAGTTCACATTGAGCTAGTTGTTAGAATGTACACTGCTTGTTATGTGCAAAAAAATCTAAATCTGAGAGTGCATAAATAAATTGTGGTATCTCTCTATAATATCCAATACTGGAGCAAGACAAACAAGAGCTGCATGCAACATTAGTGAACCTCAAAGTCATGCTCTTGAATGAAAAAAGCAAATTACTAAATGATACTATTTAGGTGAAACTTGTAAACATTTAAATAATCCAAAATGTTTCATGTGTAGTTTCATATATATTAATAATACAAAAACATGCACGGACATGTTTCTAAAAGGAAGAAAGTGGGACTTCTACAAGTATATTTACCTATGCCTGTAATATTTTATTTCTTAAAAAAAATCTGAAACAAATATACCAGAATGTTAGGAATTAATAAAAGCCAGGTTATAGGTACACAGATATTTAGTATATTATTATTTCTACTTGTTTGAAATACTTCAAAATTAAAGAACCTCTCAACTTCACTGAGATGTGTGTGCTGAGTGCCCTACTAGGTTTATTCATGAAGTTCTTACACTCTCTGCTCTCAGTGGGACTGATTAAAATTTATGGCTCAACAAAATTATATATGGCCACATATCATAACTATTCAGACTCATTGGGAAAATGTCAAAATTGAGAATGTTACATTCTGAAATATCAAGGGTCAACTATAGACATACAAAACTAATTAGGTACATAAAAGAACAAAAATAAAAACAAAAGCCATTTGATAATAGAGTTCAGAACAATATAGAATGTCTTCTTCCCTATTAAAATCAGGACAGAGATTGGCATTTGCCTTCCTGAAAGATTGTCTGTCTATATGAGTAATAGGTAGCAAGAAAAAACACACACAGGTTCGTATAATACAAACCAAAACAGAACAACCTTCTCACATGAAGGGAAAAGAATACTTTGCAAAATGACTGCCCCTTCCCAAATACATCCTTCAGCTCCCCAAACAGATTTTCCATACTTGACCTTCTCATTGGAAACTTCTCCTTAAGCAGTTACACACAGCTCTGCAAATGTTAGAGTGACATTTGGACTGGGCTTGCGTGATCAGCTTGCCCGCTCTTCTGGGCTTCCCCAGGGGCCTGCCAAGCTCCAGCAAGTTGGTATTAGCCTTGCAGGCCTCACCTCCCAGAGCTAGCAATAACATTTACCAGCTACAGTTTTCTCCATTTTCAAATATTTCCTCTGGCCCACGTGACGGTGTTCCAGCTCCTCTATAGAGTAGAACCTGAAAGGAGTGGTTTAAAGAAAGGAGAGCCCTCCTGTAAGAACTTTTAACATTTACCTTTCATTAAAGATTTTACTTGTGGTTTAATCGAGCTCTCCCACTAGAATTTTGGTATGTTTGGGAAAAATTAATTACTGAAATCTCCCATCTCTGGAAGGCGGGGCACATTTTTGAACATTCTCCTGTCAGTGAAAACTGAAAAACAATGCCTCTGGTTGGAAAGGAATCAAATCTGAGCTTCTACTGAAAGCTTTTTGCAATCCCAAGAAATCAAGATTAACCAGGAAATTCTAAATCATAACTGTAGACAACAGTTTCAGAGCCTTGCTATCCTAATGGGTGACAGAGACTGGGTCTAAGGACCTTCATAAAGTCGGGTGTGTTGTCGCTCTCATTTGTTATATCTCAAGTGCCTGAATGAATGAATGAGGAATGAGTTGAATATTCTCCCAGAAGCTAATGAGTCATGAGCTAATATCATTCTTATTTCATAAACGAGAAACCTGAGACCCAACTGAGAGATCAAGTGACTTGTCCAGTCACAGAACTAATAAGTGGCAGGCAGGCCTCACAGAGAGGCTGAGAAGTTAATTGTGCTGGTTTAATCTGCACTAGTAGAGATACATACATGTTCAAATGTCATGATAAGCACTGGCAAAAGAGTTACACACGAATAAGAACTCAGTTGAGTTCCAACTCATAAATGTAGGAGGAAATAGGGAAGGAGAGAATCCCCAGTAGACAAACACCACAGTAATAAATGTTGCAAGCAAGGTTACTGATGGATGCTGAAATTAGTGGCTAAAAGTTTCAGGAGAATAATATTTGCATAGACTCAAAGTATCTTCTCTAATACGTGTATTAACTGCAAAGGAAATTACAATCATTTAAAACTGGAGAGACTGGAACCTGGAAGATACTGTGTTATCAAATAAGCAGGAAATTATTACCAGGAACAAGGCACATGTATATCATGAACCCCTTGATAGAATGCACTGAAAAGGACACAATATCATTTTTATGGTGTTCTTGCCAAAAATGTATAACTTCTCTCCAATCCTGAAAAAAACATTGGACAAATCCAAAATGAAGATCTTTGATACAATATCTGATTAGTCTTCTTTAAAAAGACATGAAAGACAAGAAAAGACTGGGGAACTATTGTGGACCGGAGGAGAGCAGAGCAAACTACCAGCTCTTGTGATGTAGAATCCTAGACCAGGAAGAAAGAAGCATATGAATGGGAAAATAGTAAAATTTGAATAAGGCCTGAAGTTTAAAATACTGAAGCAATGCATATTTGCTATTATTGATGACCATACTATGGTAATGTAAGAGATTATTAGCATTAGGGGAAGTATGGTGAGGAGTGTAAGAAACTCAGTATAATTTTTGTAACTTTTCTATAAGTATGTAAGTTTGAAATAAAAAGCTTAAAACGACAGCTAAAACAAAATAAAAAATGAGCAGAAAATACACTTGGCCTTCCAGTTTGCTTACAGAATTGAGAGAGAGGCAAACATGTAAACTAAGCTAAAATACACACACAAAAAAAGTTCCGTAGGCACTGCTGATAATGAATGTATGTACCAGATAGAAGGCCATGGAAAAGGGTGGTCATCTTAACTGGGAAGAGCACATGTAGCCTCAGGATAGGCTTCATAGAGAAGGTGATGCTCAAAGATTTTTTATTTACCCACCATCTATTTTATAAAGCATCTACTATGAACCACATTCTATAAAATAGCCACATAATGGTAAACAAAAAAGAAAAGATATCTGCATTCATGGAGCTTACAGCCTAGAGGAAGCCTAGAGGAAGTCAGATAAACACACGAACAAAAAAACCCCCAAAAACCAAAAAACCCAAACAAAAAGGATTACATATTTTAAGTATTGTCATGAAAAATAAGTGAGCTGATACGATAGAATATGCCCAGGCAGATAGGAAGATTGGGGAATCCCTTTCTGAGAAGATGATAATTAAGCTATTTGGACTAGGGCCTGAATGGGAAAGAGCCAGCCATTCGAAATGAACAAGGGGCAGGTAATTCCATACCAAGGAATCGGGTTGGCTGAATGCCTAAATGCGAGGACAAATTAGTATGTTTATGTTTAAGAAGACAAAAATAGGCCAGCATGCTCGGCTGTAATGGACAAGGAGGCAATAGTAGAAGATGAGCTATAAAGTAAGGTTACCAGGTGGCTCTGAGTCCAAACCTGCACATTTTTGAGTAAAAGGTGGTGCTATTAATAGTTACACCAGGCTGGGCACGGTGGCTGAAGCCTATAATCCCAGCACTTTGGGAGGCTGAGGCGGGTGGATCACGAGGTCAGGAGATTGAGACCATCCTGGTCAACATGGTGAAACCCTGTCTCTACTAAAAATACAAAAATTAGCTGGGCATGGTGGTGCTTGCCTGTAGTCCCAGCTACTCGGGAGGCTGAGGCAGGAGAACTGTTTGAACCCAGGAGGCAGAGGTTGCTGCCGAGATTGCGCCATTGCACTCCAGCCTGGGCAACAAGAGTGAAACCCCATCTCAAAAAAAAAAAAAAATTGTTGCACCAGGACAACAGAAGTGAAATGAGACTGTCTGGCCAAACCTGGACATAAGATCATCCTTTAGCAAGGAAACAAATCATGTAGGACTTGGCGAGCCAGCCAAGGAGTACAAAGTTATTCCCAGTGCATTAGAAAGCATGGGAAGGGATAACAAGGATAGGAGGTGAATGTTCTGGCTGCCATGTGGAGAACCCACTATTGAGAGCAAAATGAATGTAGGGGGGATAATTAGGAGATGATTTCAGAAGTCTAGTTAGAAGACAAAGGATGGGGGCTTGGACTATAGGAGAAGACTTGGGAGAGGAGAGAACGGGATGATGGTAGAGTCAGTGAGCCTTGCTTATTCTTAGAAGATAGGCTGAGAACATTTTATACAAAGGGAGCGACCTGAGCACAGTCATGGGGCAGGGCATATTCCAGGAGCCAAGAGTGTATTCTATAGCAAAAGTGAAAGGAACAACAGGGGCGGGCCATTGGGCTGGAGGTAGGATCGAAGGCCAGATCACTTGTGATTTAGAATTCAAGGCTAAGTAGTAAGAACTATGGTGCCATTGAAAGTGATATGATTCGATTTGTTTTTGAAAAATGTATAAGAGAAACTATAAGAGAAAAATAAAAATATGAAAAGAAAAATACAGTGAAACAGAGGTAGCTTTTGCTAGTTAGAGAAATAAGAAGCAAAACATTTTGAGGGCGGTACAGTAATGTGAGGAGACATTTTTATTTTTACTGGAAATTGTCCACCCATTCATCAGACACACCCTTGATCATCTAGTATTTTACAGTGTAATTAGTTGTTGACTCAAAGACTGCTGAACAGTGTCACTGAGTCATTAAGACAGCTCCAAAAGGGAAAGGAAACAAATTAATGCTATGTACCCTGTACTTCCCATCTTCTCCTCCAGTGCTATTCTTGGCCCACTCATTTCTAAGTTTTAGCAGTATTTCTCAGGCTGGTGTGCCTCACATGTAATTCTGGCAAGCTAAACATGGTGACAGAGCCAGATTATTTGTTCCTTGTAGACTTATAAACTCATCAGCTGTGGACTGGTAATATAATTTACAGTATACTTTGCCAGCCCTATAAAACAGCTTTCTGCTTGTAGAGAAATGAAGCTTTGACAAGAAGAAGTGTTTATGACTTAATTTTAGCTGCGTTCTTCGTTGTTGCTGCAGCCGCAGCCTGTATATGATGCATCCTAGTCATCTGCCAGACAGTTACAACTTTGTTGTTGTTGTGTTTGGCAAACTAAGGACGTTAGACTTTGCTTAATACCCACCCACAATCCTGTTACTGTGGTGGCCATAGCATGTGCCTCCATCTTTATGAAAAAATGAATCAAGACACAGTCGTTGGATACCTCACAGTCATGGCTTATACCTCGATGAAACTATCTGATACCTTATCCTTCTAGATAAAGTTTCTGAAAAATGATATTGTCAGAAGCCTTGAGAATGGGAAAATCTGAGATGTGATATGCCTGTATCCAGTCAAATGATTATCCTTCTATTGACTAGTTGTTCTTGTTTAGTCTTCTCCACAGTGTATTATAGTAACTACCATTCGTATTTCAGACTAACAGGGTTACTTCTATTCAGCCATTACATAATGTGACTGTAGCAAAAATGAAAGCTCCACAAGGTGGGACATTTGTTTTATTCATTTAGATTTCCATGGTCTGGAACAGGGCCTGGAACAATAATATGTACTCAAAAACTATGTGTTGAATAAATAAGCTCAAATATTGACATATTAAATCTACCCTAATGATTTGGGAACTAATACTACAAATAATGTAGTCATCTCCCAAGAAGAGCATATTCTCCTGAGGTTGGCCAGGGGGTTGATGAATTGATGTGTCAGCCTTGATACATTATAGGGCATCCAATAGTTATTCCAATAATAAGATCTATAAAACTATATATATGAATTCAAATCCAGGGACAGTTTATTAACCTGGGTAACTGTAGATTCTACTGTACACAAATTTAGAGCTGTGATATTTTTCATTATTAATTCTCTTTTTTCTCTTAGCCACATCTACTCAAAAAGATATATTTTATTTCATATCTTGTGTGAGTTCTATGTAAGGTCGGGCTCTGTCACCATTCTTTTGTTTTCTCATTCCATAGCTAACTCTGCTTAAGAAGTGTTGTGATAGCATATATTTCAATGTTCACAAAACACAGAAGCAATGTTCTGAACCAGGTGACTATAGATCTTTATGTGTTTTACATACATTTATGCACACACACACACACACACACACATGCACACACACACAAGTATTTAATTATCTGTTTTAAAACATTGTTGATTTTGTATTACCTAATTTTGGAAGTAGGATCCCAAATAAGAACAATAAAAAGCAAACTTTTTCATATCTCTATACGAAAGGAAATCAAGGCCTTAAAATATTACCTCAGTTTCCTCAGGTACAGAATAACGGGTTTGAATGCAGGTAAATTTCAACTTTCTTTCTAACTCTAAATTTCTATGCAATTCAGGGAAAGTAATGTGACAACTTCTATGCTTTTTTTTGATAAAATGACCAGAAACCGATTTTACCTTTATCAGTTTATCAGACTTCCTAAATTTTCTTCGTTAGCTTGACTTTTTTAGGAAATGTTTTTTATATCCTAGACCAACATAATTTTGGTTCATGTTGTATGAATGATCTAGTCTGTCCTTGTAAGAAGTATGTATAGAATAGAGGTTTGTTGAACTGGTTCACTGTGGAACAGTTGGCAAGAAGGAAGTATTTTCTTCTGCCACCCAGAATAATTTATTTCTCTGATCTTGCCCCATGTAATATGAAAGCACCCATACTCTAATGAGTACAACTGCCTGTGGAACGGTTCAGGTATCTAGACCTTCAACCCAGTCATCTGGAAATCAAAAGCATTAACACCTAGCATAGATAAGACAACAGAATCAAAAATGACCATTAATCACTTTTCAAAATCAGCTCAATGATATTTTAGAATAAAATGAAGGAAATAGGTACACAAATCTATTTGTTACAGATCTGTACCTGCAGCCAAACATCCTTCTTGATGGTTCAGAGGTAAAGCCTTTATTCAAATGTTACTAACCAGATATTGTCAATGATAATGAGAGAGTAAATGTATTCCCTGGAATACTGAGAAAAAGACTATGGCAGAGTGAGGCAGCAAGCTTTGAGCAAAAAAATGAGGATGTCGTACAACAGTGCCGTTCAAGAGGAGTAGCACAACCAGACCATGATATCAGGCTCAATCCCTGAACATAGTCTGCCCATGACTGTTATGAGCCATTCTTAACCTCAAAGAAATAGAAAAGACTTAACTTTGGGTTCTTGAATGCAATCTCTACCATGATTGTGAAAGTATATCCATTGTATGGGGAATTTGAGAACAGAAAATAGCAGAATGTCGCCCTTATTTCTCTGTTTAATCAAAGTAGACTTCATAATGATGAGGAAGACTAACAAAGAATTGTAATTAACCCTTTACAATTATGTTCCACTTTACAGTTTGAATTGCAGAGTCCTTTCAAACATATTTTCTTATGAGTTTTTAAATATGCTTCCAGATTTACATAAGGGAAAAGGGAAGTCCCACAGTTGCATGCCTGTGAGAGGTAGCACTGGGAATGGAGCACAGGTCTCCTGACACCAAGGCTGTTTCTACTGACCAGTGCTACCTGTAACATGGAAGTATACTCTCATGGAAGCAATGGGCCATCTCTAGACCTCAAGGAAATTCAGACACACACACACGTATAGTATGTACTGAGCATGCATTAATATGAGGCATGGTTTTGGATAATACTTCAGGATTTGCCTTTGTGCTGGATACATTTTCTTTGCAACTCTGGACCTATTTCCCATCTCTCTCCACTCTTCTTCATTCAGTTTTGCATCTTGGGATGTGATTCTATCTGGATTGCATTGACAGCTCTCTTGCCTTCGGTATTTCAGTTGAGTTTGTCCAGCTGAAAAATACTCGGCCGGGCACGGTGGCTCAAGCCTGTAATCCCAGCACTTTGGGAGGCCGAGGCGGATGGATCACGAGGTCAAAAGATCGAGACCATCCTGGTCAACATGGTGAATCCCCGTCTCTACTAAAAATACAAAAAAATTAGCTGGGTTTGGTGGCACATGCCTGTAATCCCAGCTACTCAGGAGGCTGAGGCAGGAGAATTGCCTGAACCCAGGAGGCGGAGGTTGCGGTGAGCCTAGATTGCACCATTGCACTCCAGCCTGGGTAACAAGAGCGAAACTCCGTCTCAAAAAAACAAACAAACAAACAAAACTCATGGACAATGAAAGGATGAAAATGAGATCTGGGTGTTTAATTTCCTGGCTCCTGGAAAAGCTGCCAACTGGTTTGTCTCTTGGCCCCAAGGTCACCACTCACTATCTCTTTCCCTTCCCCTGAACACTTCCTAAATACCGCACTACCCCTAGAGGTCCCACTGTCTCTTACCTATACTTTTTAGATCGTAGATTTATTAAACTTTCATTAAATGGCACAATTCAAGTGGGTCTTCTGTTTTCTAATAGTTTCCTGACTGATTCAGTGTTATTTTACACTTGGGAAACTGAGGCCCAACAGGTTTTTACCGTGAAATGACTTGCAGACCTGGAATTCCAGCCAGAACTTCTAACTCCAAGCTCACATGCTTACAGTGATGGCATACCAAGCAATGATTCTGAATGGGAGGCTGACCCATCTATGTAATCACAGCTCAGCACAATAGAGCTTTCTTGGATTGACTCAGAGTTGGAGCAATCCTCAGAAACATACCACTGTCATTTATAATGGTTGTATTTTGAAATTTTATAACATGTTTGCACAATAAAGTGATGACAAAAATATCTGGGAGAAAATGGAAAAGATTGCATGTAGTCTCTTACCACACCATTCTGTCCTCCCTGAATTATCAGAGTTAGTCTAAAAAGCAGGTCTGATCATGTCACTTTCTATCTAAAAATGCTTTATATTGACTAATATCTAAACTTCCTAACTGTGCTTTTTAGAGTCTTCTATATGTTCCCCAATCTCAAATTTTACCGTTCTTTTTATGTGCTGCAGTCAAGAGGTTCCCCCTGATGGGCATTTGGCAGTGTCTGGAGATGTTTTTCATTGTCATGACAAAAGGGAGTGCCACAGGTAAATAGTGGGTAGAGGCCGGGGATACCGCTCGATATGACAGCCTTTGCAACAAAGAGTTATCTGGTTCAAAATGTCAGCAGTGTCACTGTTGACAAACTCTAATCCACTCTAGCCACACCAAATTCCTCTGGAACCTTGAATTTTCTGCATGGTATTAGATTGGTGCAAAAGTAATTGCGGTTTTCACAATTAAAAGCAACGGCAAAAACTGCAATTACCTTTGCACTCACCTAGTAACTATCATTTACGAGATTCTGTGCTTAATAGATTATTTCATTTCATGCACTTGTGAAAGCTGTGCTTGTACATATGCTCCTTCCTCCTCTCTTTGCACTAGACTCTTATATTCTTGAAACACAGGTGACAGGTCTCCTTCCTACTAATTCTCGTCTATACCTTTGTATAGATGCCTGAGTGGAATTCTCACATTTTCTTTATTCTTCAAGTATAACAGTCTACCTGTTTGAGTCTACAGCTCCAACTTGCTCTATTCCCTATTAATAACAAAGAACATGCTATTTGTGCTTTCCCCCAATTTCAGTATAGTGCCTGTCACTTATTAGATATTAGACATTGAATGAGAGAACAAATATCATCGCAAGCAGTTGATAGAGTTCTGGATTGTGTTATAATTTTTATAAATTATGTCATATTTTTAAAATTCAGTAGTAAAAATTGCTATTTAAGAAAAGGCTCTATGAACTTTTTGGTAAATGGACATTCTATTAGAAAGTATGTATTTATTAACCAGAGTTTCTGTGTTCCACTTTTTTCTCTTTTGAATATTAAAAATATGGAAGAGTACATGCCTGCTTTTCTTAAAGTGAGAACTATCAATCAAAATTGTTGTCACCCCTTTAGAGCGTTCTAGCTTTTGGGGAATGAGAAACCAGTATGACCATATGTAATGGCAATGGTGCTGAGAATGTAAAGTCAGTTTTCACCTTGTTCGCAAGAGGGAGGACATCACCTGCATCCATTTTGATGATTCCATATAACCCTTGGGTCTGTTTGGAGCTGGAGATTTATGTTGCTCCTGCTGTTGCAAAATACAGATTTGGAACCTGGCAGGCATTCCTGCATAGATTTGCACGCAGTTTAAGTTCAGCCCAGTTTCGGTGGAGGGAAAGCAATCTGAGTGTTTTGGAAGCTTTGTCAGAATAAAACACACTTAAGCAATGTGTGACGCCAATTGCTGCATGAATGAGCAGGAGAGTGTCTTGAAGGTACAAAAAGAGGAAAGGGTGAGGGATGTGATTATTTGGTGGTAATTTGCTCACAAGGTTGACCAGGAGAATGTGTTCTTTTCATAGGAGATGGCTTAAGGGCTGGTGGGAGTATAGTGATAGGAATGAATGTCGGCTTGATATGCTAAGAACAAAATGAGAGCAGCAAATTCCACTTTGTCGAGGTATGGAGCTAATTGCTTATAATACTCTATCAGTGCCCGTGGGCCTCCTGCGTTCACCAGTGATATCACATTAATTGCATACTCTAGTACTTTAGTTTTACTTCTTTCCTGTTACTACCTGCCAGACTGTCTTTGCCTTTCAAGACTCTAAGAGATGTAAATGGTATCACTTCCTTGTAATTGTAGGCAAGAAGATCTGGCTATCATTCTCTGCCTACAGTCTATTTTCCTTATAGTTTTCACTTTTCTTTTTGATTAGGACTTCATCACACCTAAAACAATATATGCATTAGTAAAATTAAAGATGTTTGAGCTCTCAGTTTTAGTTATTTTCTATCTCTTTGGATGTTCAGATGTACTAATTTGATTAAAGAAAGGGAAGTGGGGCTGGGCGAGGTGGCTCACGCCTGTAATCCCAGCACTTTGGGAGGCCAAGTGGCCAGGTGGATCACGAGGTCAAGAGATCGAGACCATCTTGGCCAACATGATGAAACTCCGTTTCTACTAAAAATACAAAGATTAGCCAGACCTGATGGTGCACACCTGCAATCCCAACTACTTGGGAGGCTGAGGCAGGAGAATCACTTGAACCCCAGAGGCAGAGGTTGCAGTGAGCCAAGAACGCACCATTGCACTCCAGGCTGGGCTACAAGAGTGAAATTCCATTTCCAAAAAAAAAAAAAAAAAAAAAGAAAAGAAAGAGAAGTGGGAAAATGGTAGAAGAAAACTTGCCTGCCAGAGGTTTTCTCTTTCAAGTTAAACAAAAAAGAGCGTGTCAACCAAATAATCATTAGCCCAAAGTAAGAAAAGTGGCACAACCCAATGCCATAAGTCTCAAAAATTAGGACCAAGACAGAGGATTCTGAAGCTAAGCCAGGAGGAATGGTAAAGCATGATAAGCCTGCTAGCCCCGCTTGTGTTCCTAAGGTATAGTACTATCCAGTTGGTTAAAATGATGAGAATTATTGCTAATATCCTTAAATATGAAAAGAAACTTAGTAGATATTCTTACCTGTTCCCACTGAAAACTGAAGAGTAGTGGAAATGGCTATAGGAGAAAAAAATGTATGTAACAGAAACAGACAATAGGACTGAGGATCAAAAGAGAAGTCACTGGGAGCACATGGATTCCTCACCATTGCCTTGGGATGTTCTCTTTAACCAGACAGGGTGACTTCTGGAATAGGACACTTAACAAGCTTCAGGAATAAGACCACAGTCCAGATAGCTAAATGAAGTTTACGCATAGCCTTGACAGAGGTTTTTCTATTTCCCCTCCATTTCCTTTACATATTCTGCCATCTTTGAAGCTACAGAAAAAAGGTATATAGCACTTGAAATATTACACTATTAAACTATAGATAATTCTGGGTGGCAAGAAGTCATTGAAACTGTATCTGACCAATTAGAAACTCTGGTCAGAGAACGCCTGAGTGTAAGCAAGGAGAGAGGGAATGACATGGCAATATAAATGGAGAGCAATAGAATAATAAAGTTAAAAATAAAGGAAAAAGCTTAGAAAAAATCAAAGAATTTGATCTAGAGGAAAAGCAAAAGAACAGAAAATTTCCCATGAGCTACATTCTATAGCTTAATTTGCATTATTGATTAACTTAAAAATTGAATTAATGCCATAAGAACTTAAAAAAAATTATCTGAAAGGAAAAGGGTGATTGTAGACTAAAGGAAAAAAAAAGTTGGAGAGCCAAAACATAACTAACTGGAAATAATTAGTAACAACAGGGGGTGGAGAAGATATGGCTAAACATTGAAATATTGCCAGAGGGAAAGAGCGAGATCATCACAGTGAACGCTGATGAAAAAGTCAGAGATTAAATTCGTCATAGAGAAACTGAGCTATAAGGAGGGCAGGTGGTATCATTAGATCCCTGAAAGAGGAAAACTAAGTACTTCAACAAAAAAATTACTCAAAAGTATCAGACTGGAAATTTTCCCTAATATTAGGAACTGATTCTGAAGTTTGAACAAGCAAGTTAAGTTATAAGAAAACCACATTGTGTGTTCAATGCTTAGATGTGTATTGATCAAGCCATTGGACTTCAAGAATTAAAATAATATTCTTAAGGCATATAGGCAAAATTTACATCATTTATCACCCATGAGGTAGACTGATGGCATTATACAATTTCATTACACAAAGCAATGTCTATAAAATTGAGCATAAAATAAAATGGGACAAGAATTATCTATAACATAATGTAACTCAAATGTAAAGAGCATGAGCACACATTCACAAATAAGAACAAACTATGGTAATATAACACAATGAGTTCTTTTTAAAAAAATTGTTACCATATGATAACTTAATAGAACATGGGTGAGCTTTTTTTTAAAAATGTTGTTACCATACAATAACTTAACTGTATATTTTAAAATAAAGAGTGTAACTGGATTGCCTATAACTCAAAGGATAAATGCTTGAGGGCATGGATACCCCATTCCTTATGATGTGCTTATTTCACACTGCATGCCTGTATCAAACCATCTCATGTATGCCATAAATATATACACCTATATTATTTACATCATGATTATGTACTCATAAAAATTTTTTAAATCCTGAGTAAACTAGCTTATTCTTAACTTGATAAATCTATTTACACCTCCCCCCCAAAATTAAGACATTACAATAAAATCCAAGTATTTACAAGATGAAATAAAGTTACTCATAAATGAACAGCGGCAGCATTTAAATATACAATAAATACATGGTACTCATTCTAAATATAGAACAAAGTATATGTGTGTCGCAGGTCCCAACCACTCTCAATCTGCATTATTCTCTAGAAGGACTCATAGGACCCAGAAGCGAGTATATTATGAGTATGGTTTATGAGTATGAGCAAAAGTTGCAGAATAACATCAGCAAAGGACAAAGGCATGTGGGGGCAAAGTCTAGAGGAAACCAAGCACAGGTTTCCAAGAGTCCTCTCCCAGTTGAATCACAAAGGATATGCCTAATTTCTCCAGCAATGATGGTTGGCAACACACACAAAGTGTTGCCAACCAGGGTTTTTACTGGGGGGTCAGTCACACAGGCACACAATGCTTATATCATTGACTTAGTTACCAAGGCTCCAGACCTCCAGAGGGAAAGCAAATGTTTCTCATAAATTATATTCTTAGCACAAACTATCTAGACCAACTGATACTGTCTGACTCAAGGCCCTAGGCTTGCAAAAACACTCATATTACTCAGAATTTCCATGAGCTCAATACACAGGAACTGGTGAAGTGCCAGTCATGCAAATAGGCCTTTCTTGGGAATGCACAGTTTGATCAACCCAGATCTTTCCAGGTAACCTTTTCTAATACAATATGTGATAAAAAAAATAGCAAAAAATCATAGATGAAGAAGAAAATGTGAAGAATAATGTTCTCATTTTTCATAGGAAGAAGGCAGTTTTACTGAGTAAATCTGCAGGAGAGAGTTCAAATAATAACACCAGGCTGGGCATGGTGGCTCACACCTGTGTAATCCTAGCATTTTGGGAGCCTGAGGTGGGTGGATCACCTGAGAAGTCAGGAGTTCGAAACCAGTATGGCCAACATGGGAAACCTCATCTCTACTAAAAAGACAAAAATTAGCCAGGTGTGGTGACCTGTGCCTGTAGTTCCAGGGACTCAGGAGGCTGAGGCTTGAGAATTGCTTGCACCTGGGAGGTGGAGGTTGCTGTGAGCCAAGATTACACCACTGTACTCCAGCCTGGGTGACAGAGCAACAGAGCAGGACTCTGTCTCAAACAAAAAAACCAGAAATAATAAAACTAATCTTTGTTTTTAATAATATATTTTGTAAATTTTAGTGAGTTATCTTGGAAGGTAATACCTCCTAAAAATAGTTGAAATTCAGTTTTTTTCTTTTGCTAACTTCATGTAATATTAAAGTTTACTTTAATTAAAATAGCACATATAGAGTTTATTCAATTAAAGATTTTGTCTATTCTTCTATTTGTGTGTATATGCTTAGAAAAATACCTAGAAATATGCCTCTCTACTGTTAATGGTGGTGGCGAGATTTGAAAAGCTTAATTTTTTACTTTATGTATGTCTACATCTCTTTATATTTTAAAATGGTGGCATGTACTATTTTAAAAAATAAAATCTCTGCCTGGATGAAATACCTCACATTGTAAGTACCTTACATTGCTGTAATCCCAGCAATTTGGGATGCCAAGGTGGGAGAATCACTTCAGTCCAGATGTTAAAGACCAGCCTTGGCAACATGGCAAAACGTTGTCTTTACTAAAAAAGAAAAGGAGCCGGGCATGGTGGCTTACGCCTGTAATCCCAGCACTTTGGAAGGACGAGGTGGGTGGATCATGAGGTCAAGAGATTAAGACCATCCTGGCCAACATGGCAAAACCCCATCTCTACTAAAAATACAAAAATTAGCTGGGTGTGGTGGTGTGTGCCTGTAGTCCCAGCTACTCAGGAGGCTGAAGCAGGAGAATTGCTTGAACCCAGGATATGGAGGTTGCAGTGAGTCGAGATCATGCCACTGCACTGCAGCCTGGCGATGGATCAAGACTCTGTCTTTAAAAAAAAAAAAAATAGCCAAGTATCGTGGTTCGTCCTGTAGTCCGAGCTACTTGGGAGGCTGAGGTGGGAGGATTGTTTGAGCCCAGGAATTCAAGGTTAAGTGAGCTGCGATTGTGCCACTGTACTCCAACCTGTGTGACAGAGTAAGGCCCTGTCTCAAAACAAGAAAAAATTCTTAATTTGATATTTGAACTTTCTTTGAAAGGGGAGGAGGATAATGAAAGACTGAGGAAATCATAACTCTCTGAGACAAGTTTAACATAGACTGGGAAGAATGGCTTTTATTTTGAAGGGAGTTTAATCATCATATATGTAAAAGAAACATAAATACTATGATTTCCTTTCTCCCTGTATTGCTTCTTTAACACAATAATTTTACAGAAACATTTTTCCATACTAAGTTTTATCATATTGCCCAATATTCCAGTGCCAATCCCTTCCTTTATTTGGAGGAGCTTCTCAATACCAGTTGGAAGGTTGTTTTCCCCTTACTCGCCAAAGAATGGAAATTTAGAGAGAAGTCATTGATTATTGAGATTGAAAAGCAATCAGACAATAAATAAATAGTCAGACAACAAAAACAAAAATCAGTACTAAAATGTGTTTGAAAATGACACAATGATTAAATAAAATGAATTACTTATATCCTGTAGAAGTAGAAATGGGCCTACTATGACAGATACAAAAATATATGCCATTAAGGGCTAAGAAAAATTTTACGAAGAAAGGTATGTGAAATATTTTTAATAGCCAAAAATAGAGGAACTCTTGAATGTCTGGGAAAGGTGCTTAGCTGACTTCCTTCTCTGTGAAACAGTCATTTAGCTGGTAAAAATTATACACACACACACACACACACACACACACACTTAAAAGAAGCTAAGACGCACAAATTTAAAATTTGTCATAAGGCCACGCAGCAAATGGAAAAACATTTATTCAAGACATTTATTAACTATCAGTTAGAAAAATGGAAGATGTGACATTTAAACCGTAACCTGCTCCCATCCCCTACCTCACCTCTGTTCCTTGTTTTGGAAGCCAAGAGGGCAAGTGCTTCTTTACCTGCTAATTTCCAGTCTAGGACTACAGTCTAACCCCAGAAGGGGCAGGCTCCTGGTGCCTCTCATTTTCCCCAGATTGCAGAATACTGTTGCAGAAGCAGTGTTCTGGGAAGGCATAGCCAAGAACATTGGGCTCACTTCTTTTATCCTGCCCCTATTTATAAGGTATAAGCTCCCTCCCAATTGTGGCAGACCAATAATAATGAGTATCCAATTGCCTCTTCCTCAGCTTGCTCCTAGGGCAGAGGTTTCATGCTGGGAAGGGCAAGCTGGAAAGACCAGAGTTTACCATCTTCTCCCGCTTTCCACGTATACAATGATAGTGTGACTCGAGTGGTGGTAGGCCACTATTGTGCAACCAGCTGGACTGTAATGGCACAGAAGTTTTGCCCAGAGATGGGTGCAGACTGTAACAATAAGAGTTTTACACTGCCTGGAGTCACTGGCTATCTGGAACAGAAGTTAGAGAAGTTCATGGCAAACAGTTTTCTTAAATAATGGAGATTTTGATGGTGAGCAGTTTATAGGGAGCAGGCAGCTCTATGATACCAGTAGCAATGAGCAAACTGGCAAAGCAGCCAGGAGGCAAGTAGTATCAGGGAATGAGAAAGCCTTGAAGGGCCCTCTGGAAATCACATATCCCTGAAGATCTTGAAAGTTGTACATATTTGCCAGGCTCCAGCACTAAGAGGTAATTAGAGTAAGACACAGGGCATATTTGAAAGCATTCTCAAGCCATACACAGATACAACATCCAGGAGGAAGAGTCGTACTGGTTCAGAAGGCTTAAGCATGATCACTTAACCAACACTGGCTGAACAATAAGCTGCTCTTACCTAGATGCTATTCCTAGGAAAAAAAGCTTAAAAATAAAGTCATTCATTCTTGGTGGTCTGGAAGACTGTCTGAAGGCTGAAACTGCTCAAGAGTGATGGGAGGGTAATTTCTAAGCTACCAGTCCTTGACTAAACATGAGGCAAGATCATAAACTTCCTAAAAGCTGTTTCCAAGTCACACGTATCCAACAGACAAAGGGCAAAAATCTAACTGACCCAGTTCAAGTAAAATATTTAATCAGTAAGTTACTTATACTCATACAGGGGAAGCACTCACAGAAAGGCAAGCCCAAAGATAAAAACAGGGGAAACTTTCTTAGCAGGGAGACCAGAGCCATCTGCTGAGACAATCAGAATTATCTCTAGCAAATCACTAATTAAATGAACATATGAACAAACAATTAGGTATAAATATAGGAGTAAGAGGGTTGGTGTCTAGACTTGTTACAATGTATTATCTAAAATGTCCAGTTTTCAACAAAAAATTATGACAATGCAAATAAACAGGAAGTGTGACCCAAACACAGAATAAATGCAGGCAATAGAAACTGCCTTTGAGTGGGCTTATATATTAGACAATAGACAAAGAATGCAAGTAACTATTATAAACATGTTCAAATAACTAAAGGAAATTATGCTTCAAGGAAAATGAGAACAATAATAAAATAATAAAATAAAAATTTTAATACATATTATATATATCTATTCATCTATATTTTAATAGAAATTTTATAGTTGAGAAGTATAACAACCTAAATGTAAAATTCACTAGATGAGCTCAATGGTAGATTATAGAGTTGGTAGAAGATAGAATAATTGTATTAGTCTGGTCTCACTCTGCTGATAAAGACATACCCAAGGCAGGGTAATTTATAAAGAAAACAAGATTTAATGGACTCACAGTTCCACATGACTGGAGATGCCTCACAATCATGGTGGAAGGTGAAAGGCACATCTTACATGATGGCAGACAAGAGAGAAAATGAGAGCCAAGCAAAAGGGTTTCCTCATATAAAACCATCAGGTCTTGTGAGACTTATTCATTATGATGGGAACAGTATGGGAGAAACTGCCCTCATGATTCAATTATCTCCCACCATGTCCCTCCCACAAGACATGGGAATTATGAGAGCTACAATTCAAGATTCACAGCCAAACTGTATCATTCCACTCCAGCCACTCCCAAATCTTATGTCCTCACATTCCAAAATCAATCATGCCTTCCCAAAGTCACCAAAGTCTTAACTTATTTTGGCATTAACTCAAAAGTTCACAGTCCACAATCTCATCTGAGACAAGGCAAGTCTATTCTGCATATGAGCCTGTAAAATCAAAAGCAAGTTAGTTATTTCCTAAATACAGTGGGGGTACAGGCCTTGGGTAAATACAAGCATTCCAAAGGAGAGGAAATGGCCAAAACAAAGGAGCTACAGGCTCCATTCAAGTCTCAAACCCAATGAAGTTATCATTAAATCTTAAAGTTCCAAAATGATCTCCTTTGACTCCATGTCTCACATCCAGGTAATGCCAAAGAAAGAGGTCTGTTTCCATGGCCTTGGACAGCTTCAACCCCATGGCTTTAGGGTATCAACTCCCCTCCTGGTTGCTTTCAGGGGCTGGTTTTGAGTGTGTGTGGCTTTTCTAGGTGTACAGTGCAAGCCGTCAGTGAATCTACCATTCTGGGGTCTAAAGGACAGTGGTCTTCTCACAGCTCCACTAGGCAGTGCCCCATTGAGGACTCTGTAGGAGCTCACACCCCATATTTCCCTTCTGCACTGCTCTAGGAGAGGTTCCTCATGAGAGCTCCACCCCTGGAGGCTGTCTTTGCCTAGACATCCAGGCATTTCCATACATGCTGTGAGCTCTAGGTGGAGGTTCCCAAACCTCAGTTCTTGACTTCTATGTATCCACAGGCTCAATATCACAAGGAAGCTGCCAAGGCTCGGGGCTTGAACCCTCTGAAGCCACGGCCTGAGCTCTACCTTGGCTCCTTTTAGCAATGGCTAGAGTGGTTGGGACACAGGGCCCTTTTTAGCCATGGCTAGAGTGGTTGGGACACGAGGCACCACCCTAGGCTGCACACAGCAGGGGGCTGGGGGTGGCCTGGCCTACAAAACTATTATTTCCTCTTAGGCCTCTGGGGAACCTGTGATGGGAGGGGCTGCATTAAAGGTCTCTGACATGTCCTGGAAACATTTTCCTCATTGTTTTGGTGATTAACATTTGACTTCTTATTACTTATGAAAATTTATGCAGCCAACTTGAATTTCTCCTCAGAAAATGGGTTTTCCTTTTCTTTTACATTGTCAGGCTGCAGCTTTTTTGAACCATTATGTTCTGTTTCTCTTTTAAAATGGAATGCTTTTAATGGCACCCAAGTCACTTCTTGAATGCTTTGCTTTAGAAATTTCTTCCATTAGTTACCCTAAATCATCTCCCTCAAGTTCAAAGTTCTATAAATCCCTAGGGCATGGAGCAAAATGCTACCAGTCTATTTGCTAAAATGTAGCAAGAGTCACCTTTACTCCAGTTCCCCCAAATTTCCTCATTCCATTTGAGACCATCTCCACCTGAATTTTATTGTCAGCATTTTGGTGAAAACCATTCAACAAGTCTAGGAAGTTCCAAACTTTCCCACATTTTTTTCTGAGCCCTCTGAATGGTTCCAACTTCTGCCTGTTACCCAGTTCCAAAGTTACTTCCACATTTTCAGCTATCTTTACAGCAGTGCCTCACTCTCAGTACTAATTTACTGTATAGTCAGTCCATTTTCACACTGCTGATAAAGACATACCTGAGACTGGGTAATTTATAAAGGGAAAGACGTTTCTTGGATTCACAGTTCCATGTGGCTGGGGATACCTCACAATCACAGTCATGGTGGAAGGCGAAAACCATGTCTTACACCATGGTAGGGAATAGAAAAAATGAGAGCCAAGTGAAAGGGATTTTTCCTTATAAAACCATCATATCTTGTGAAACTTACTCATTATGATGAGAACAGTCTGGGGGAAACTGCCCCCATGATTCAATTATTTCCCACTGCATCCCTCCCCCAATATGTGGGAATTATTGGAACTACAATACAAGATGAGATTTGGGTGGGGACACAGCCAAACCATATCAATAATCAAACTTGAAAATAGAACAATAGAGATTATGGAATCTGAATAGAAGAAATAAAAATTAATGAAAATAAATGAACACAGTCTTGAAGAATGTGGGCACCATTAAGTTTACCAATGTGTGTCTAGTAGTACAACAAAAAGAACAGGAGAAAGAGAAGGGGACTGAAAAAATATTAAAATAATCATGGGTGAAAACTTTTCAATTTTGATGAAAAAGATTTATTTACACATACAGGAAGCTCAGTGGATTCTGCATAGAATAAACAGAGATACACATCCAGACACATTATAATAAAAATGTTGAAAGCCAAAGATACTGAGAACATTTGGAAAGCAGTCAGAGGAAAAAAAATGACTGATCATTTACAGGGGCACTATGGTAAAATGAACAGAGCTGACATCTCTTCAGAAACAAAGGAGGCCAAAGACAGTGGGGTGGCATTCAAAGGGCTGAAAAAAAAGTAACTGTCAATCAAGAATTCTATATCCAGCAAAACTGTGCTTCAAAAATGAAGATAAAGTTTACACATTCCTAGCTAAAAACAGAAAATTTATTACTAGCACACTTACAAGAACTGCTAAAAAGTCTTCAGGCTGAAAGAGACAGCAAATAGTAATTTGAATTTACATGAAAAAATAATAAAGAGCTCTAGTAAAGGTAATTATGTAGGTAATGACAAAACACAGTATAATTATACATTTTTTTCTTAACTAATTCTAAAAGCAGTCACATAAACAGCATCTGTAAAATTGTATTGTTATGCCTATAACATATAGAATTGTAATATATTTGACAATAAAACATGAATGAAGCTCTACTGGAAAAAGGAATTGACATAAAGTGGTAATTAGAATACACAAGAAGAAGTGAAGAGAGTCAAAGCGTATAAATAATAAGCTTTATTTAACAAAATTTCTATATACTTGAGCTCTCTTTGTTCCTCTGGCTTCTTAAAAAAGACATAAATTGGGTGGGCGTGGTGGCTCATGCCTGTAATCCCAGTGCTTTGGGAGGCTGAGGTGGGTGGATAACCTGAGGTCAGGAGTTCAAGACCAGCCTGGCCAACATGGTGAAACCCCATGTCTACTAAAAGTACAAAAATTAGCCAGGTGTGGTGGCAGGTGCTTATAATCCGAGCTACTCAGGAGGCTGAGGCAGGAGAATCACTTGAACCAAGCTCAGGTTGAGCTAAGATTGCACCACAGTACTCCAGCCTGGGCAATAAGAGCGAAATTCCATCTCAAAAAAAAAAAAAAAAAAAAGACATAAGTTGTTATAAAGGAATTATGACAATGCATCATTGGGTTTGTAATATATATAGACATTGGGTTTGTAATATATATAGACATTATGTGAATAAGAGGACAAAAAGATGAAAGGGAGGAGAGCTATCTGTGACTAAAGTTTCTATGTCTTACTGGAATTGAATTAGTATAAAGATGAAGTAGATTCTGGTAAATTAACATGTATATTGTAAGCCCTAGAGCAACCTGTATGAAAGTATCACGAAAATATAGTTAAAATTATTAAAAGAATTAAAATAGTGTGCTTGGAAGTATTCACTTGAGACAAAGGAGATAGTAAGAGAGGAAAAGGGGAACAAGATAGGATAACTATTTAAGGACCATTAGCTGGGTATCCCATGATGTGGTGCTCAGTACTCAATAATCTGACTGATTTAAGACTGAATAACTTTTCCTTATTAGGCTCATTTCCTCCCTAAAATTAATATTTATTCATGGTTCTCTTCGTGTTTTTAATTTTTGAAAAAATTATTATGAATCCACATAACATTTTATTTTAGTTGATTCTCATATTAAATTTTCTGCTTCATCATCCTCCCCTTACCATTAGTCGTTTAACTAAATGCTCACATGATATTTATTCTCTGAAATATAAAGATGCATTAATTTATATGCATGTTCTGGCCCCACACATATCTAGAGGAACAAAAGCAATCATTGATTTTGAGATGTATTTCAGTGGGATGCATCAAAACAACCATTTCATGGCTGGCTTCGTATCCTAATATTTCTTAAAGAGGAGTGTGGTTGTGTACAGGCGAAGATGATAGTGATCATTAATGGTGCTCACAATTACACAGAGAGCATTGCATATTTACACAGAGCAATGTGTTTAGAAATATGTGTATTATCTATGTTTATATAATTTTGTATATTTATGATAATATATGACTTTGATTAATGGCAGGTTTGTATGTGTGTGCACATACATACAGTAGAACTTCTACCTTGAAGCCTTATGGATGTGCTTTGGTGCTTGGAAACATGGGTGTTCTCCTGGCATAGATCTATGACAGTTTGGCAGGACTGTTAAGTATACCCTGCCTGCATGCAACGCCCAGCTCTGCCATTGTTTTTAGTCATGTTAGTTGATATCTAGAAAATGTAATAATAATGGCATCATGGTGTTCTTGAAGATTAAATGACTTCTTAATGCATATAAAGTCCTAGAAAGCACCAGACAAATAGTAAGTGCTCAGTTTTAGGTATCATTCTTGATCTTCTTCTGATTCTGCTCTTCCAGGAGATAAAAGTTTTGTTTTGTTTTGCTTCACATCTGGATCATGTGTTAAATTTAGATTGTTTCCAATCTAAGAAGAGATCTTCATAATATGTCTTATTGTAATCGTGTTTGCAACTGTCTCACTTTTATCTGTAATCCCTTTACAGTTTGCAAATTGTAATGTGCTGCTATTAGCATGTCGTGAGTGTCACCTGGGAGATTGCTGATTTTCAGGAATATCATAAGTGCGTTTATATTACTTTTCATGGATCTTTCGTGTGATATCTACACAGGGTAGGGGCATGAAACAACACAGACTATTTTGGCATCCTTCAATGTGGTCTGCCGGACTCTTGCTTCTCCCTGTTTCAATTCTTTCTTGTATGAGGGTAGGGGTTTTTTTCTCTTTTGTTCACTGTTATGTCTACCACTGTTATGTCTACCACCTAGAAGAGTGCCTGGCAATCAGTAGTCACAAAGAAATATATTATAGCATCTCATAATCTAAAACCATTTACTTAGCTTTCCAGTAGGTACCCAAGTCCCCTGATTTTATTCTGGTCTCAAACTACCTTATACAACCATTTGTTAAAAATGTATGTCAGATGCTGTAATAGTCTGTTTTCACACTGCTGTAAAGAAATACATGAGACTGGGTAATTTATAAAGGAAAGAGGTTTAATTGACTCACAGTTCTGCATGGCCCAGGAGACCTCAGGAAACTTACAATCATGATGGAAGGAGAAGCTGGCATCTTTTTCACAAGGCAGCAGGAGAGAAAAGAGCATGGGAAGGAGGAACTGTCAGACACTTATAAAACATCAGATATTGTGAGAACTCATGAGAACAGCA
Source organism: Callithrix jacchus (assembly GCF_049354715.1). Taxonomy (NCBI): domain Eukaryota; kingdom Metazoa; phylum Chordata; class Mammalia; order Primates; family Cebidae; genus Callithrix; species Callithrix jacchus. The sequence goes on from NC_133509.1 coordinate 113,794,552, forward strand.
TGGGGGAAACCACTGCCATGATCTAATCATCTCCCATTAGGCCCTCTCTCAACACATGGGGATTATGGGAATGATAATTTGAGATGAGATTTGGGTGTGGACACAGAGCCAAACCATATCAGATGCTTCTGTTAAATTGAATAGTTTGCCTACCGCCTAGAAGAGTGCCTGGCAATCAGTAACAACAGAGAAGTATATCATAACATCTCATTATCTGAGCATCCTCCTCTTTATTTCCTTTATGTCTGTAGAGCTACTACCTGATCTACCTGTTGAATATGATGCCATTGCTTCTTTCATTACAAACCCTACCCATCTATCAAGACCAGCTCAGACTCTATCCCATCTACCTTAATCACCTGCATTCTTCATCTTCCCTCCTCTGAATGTTATCTGTATTGTATGTATTTCCTATCATTTAACCACTTGTATGTCCAGTACAGTTACTTGTGCTTTCTGTATCTCTCTTTAGAACGGGACCTTGTCTATTTCACCTTTGTATCCTCCATAGTGCATATAGGTAGTGAATATTTGACAACAGCAAATATTTAGTAAAGACCTACTCAGTGACAGATACTGAACCCAATGACAGATTTGCTTTCTAGGAATGTAAGTGATATTCTTCTCCTCTGTTTCCTAAAAATGTTTGCCTAGTGAGTGTTTAAACACATTTATATGTTGAACATCATAGTGTTTTGAAACAGTCCTTGGACTTGGTATCAGATATACTGAGTCAAATCCAGGGAGGCTGTGTGACTTTGGTATGATAAAACAGCCCTTTAAGGATCTTGGTTTTCTTGTCTGAAAGTAGGAGTAATAGAATCACACTGTAGCATTAATTGAGGTAACATATTGTGGCGGGAGGTCTGGAGGGGATCCTAACCAAAGTACTTAGACTGAGGAAGGTATCAAATAAAAGTAAGTTTTCAGCCAGGCACAGTGGCTCACACCTGTAATCCCAACACTTTTGGAGGCCAAGGTGGGTGGATTGCTTGAGGTCAGGAGTTCAAGACCAGCATGGCCAACATGGTGAAACTCCACCCGTACAAAATATGCAAAAATTGGCTGGGAATGGTGGCATGTGCCTGTAATCCCAGCTACTCAGGAGGCTGAGGCAGGAGAATTGCTTGAACCAGGGAGGCAGAGGCTGCAGTGAACCAAGATTGTGCCATTACACTCCAGCCTGGGCAACAGAGTGAGACTCTATTTCAAAATAATAATGATAATAATAATAATGACTTTTCATCTTACCCTATTTGAATAAAAGTAAAATAGTTTTTCAAGGGTGTCATTAGCTTTATGTTGTTGTTCTGACTCTGCCTCTATCAGATATTCTTTGAATGGGATAAACAAACTCTCACAATGTCTGGGCACTGGGGATGTTATGATGCCAGACCATGCTGCTACTTTATCCTGCCTCTAAAAGCTCTATGGTGCATATTGATTTCTCTGCTGTGGTGTTTATAAACTCCTGCTCTCCTCCTATTCTTCGTGAAATACAGAGGTTCTAAGTTGTGTTTTATGTACTTGTGTTTTGTCTATAATGTGCAGAATTGCAAACAATGCTATTTGTGGGGGTATTTCACTTTTTCAAAATATCTTCACATCCATTATTTAATTTGGTACTCTTGACAAAGTCTATGAGCTTGGTAGCGAAGGTACCAGTGTCATAATCCCTTTACAAATGAAGACATAGAGCCTCAGAGTTTAAGTGGTCTGCCCAGGGTCACACCGTTAAAAAGGGGGTAACAAAAACGGTTCATCAAAAACAAGTCACTGGGCTACAAATCTGGCACCCTCTCTACTTTGCTTAGCTTGAAAGCAAAGGGGTATTTGGCAACCTTAACATCCTTCATCCTAATGATCTTCTCCATTCTTCTTTGGCAGAGGCATCCATCCTGAGCTATGATGGCAGCATGTACATGAAGATCATCATGCCCATGGTCATGCACACGGAGGCAGAGGACGTGTCCTTCCGCTTCATGTCCCAGCGAGCTTATGGGTTACTGGTGGCTACAACCTCCAGGGACTCTGCTGATACCCTGCGTCTGGAGCTGGACGGGGGGCGTGTCAAGCTCATGGTTAACTTAGGTATCGTATGAAGTACCCTCTGCCACTCTGTTTGGGCTTGTCTTCCCTTTCTTTTCTGATTTTCATTGGTTTGATTGAATTCTTTGTTTGTTTCTTGAAAGTTAGCTGCTCACCTCTTATTTAATAGACCAAGGATAAAACCCAACAGCAACAAACACCTCCTTGTTTCTGCATGAGGTTTTGATGTCAATTTCTGGTTTCTGACAATGGTGATTTCTTTACTAAATTATTTGTTTTCTAAGTTTCCTTTCTTGTTTTTTGGAATCGTTTAGCTTTGTGTAAAACACGCTACTTTGGTCCATCTTTTGATCAATCATATTCCCATAAGTCCAACTCCTCGGTCACCACTCAAAACAGTCAAAGCTGAGGACAGGGACAGGGCAGGAAGTGGAGGCAAAATGTGGATGTGGGGTTGTAGGAAATTAAACTCCGTGGGTAGTGTGAGAAGTACATTGTTTCTAGCTCCATAGTTACTATTCAAATGGAGAATTCTGGTGGCCTTGATGTCACTGATATCTCTTTTGACCTTCTCCTAGTGGGAGGACAAGTAGATTGTTGTTGCCTTGGAAAATAATTCCCTAAGTTGAGAGTCTGTGATACATGGAAGGAAAATGTGGCTCCTGATATGTCCCATTTTTCTTGACATTCGTAGCCATCACTCAGCATCCCTTTGTGCAAAGGTTGTTACCTTGTACTAACACTCGCTAATAACTCTCTTCTCCTCGCATAATACGTTTCTGTTTTACCTCAGAGTTGAAAAATTATAACTTCAAATTTGTAGCTTTATTGGAATAGGATTTTCTCTTTCATTGTAATTACCCATAACAGAATCTTTGGAAATTTTCCTATTTATGGCCTCATATTCTCTTCTGCTATTGACCTTTACTGAATTCTGATTGATATTCTATAGAGATTGGGGTCTTGTTGGTTTTTGAAAAGAAAAAAAAAAACCTCTATTTCTGCTATTTCTAATCAGCAGATAGTCAATACCCAGCATTGATAAGATAACTGAGATAGCTGAGTCCCAACTTTCTAAGCTGTTGGATTTATCTGGGTATGCCGGATGTGTTTGGATATAGTGATACCTTATAAAGAGTTGAGTGCAATGGTTTTTGTCAGAGCCATGGAGAAGAAATGAACAAATGTACCAGACGCAAGATCCTATGTAGGGCTAGATGTCCTGGTGAGAAGGTGGGGTTTTTGAATCCATACCAGTCTTATCCGCTGTTGGGTCAACTGGACACGCTTGGAAAATGCCTACACCATAACCTAAAATCTCTGGGACACAAAGGACTGTTTTGAGCAGTGACTTATTTAGTTACTCTTTTTTTTTCTTCTAGTTTGCAGCATTTACAACACTGTGCCCTTTTTCTTGTCCAACTTCATTTGATTTCTGTTGTCAGTGTGTCTCTTGGTTTTCTTTTGTTTGTGTATGTGTGTGTTCAGTCATTTTATGTTTTTTTACTATTATTATTTTTGCTGGACCTTTTTGTGTGCGTGTGTTCTTGAGTTTCCAATCCTCTCCACCATCAACCATGGTAAATCAAAAGATGGTATTCAACCCTTCAAAGGCCCAAAGCCTGCGGCCCGCATAGCAAACAGCCTTGAGAACACAGCGTACTGAGCAGCCTACAGAGACTGGCATACCCCTGACCCTGCTGCCTTCCATCCCTGCACCATCCTCCCCACCTTAAATCAATGTAAGAGTGTGTTACCTAAAACCAACAGCCAGCAGCTGATTCTCTCCTTCTCAGAAAAACAGCAGAAGAAATAAAAAAAAAAAACAGAACCAAATACAACCCCCTGACTAGCTCACTGAAAAAGATGAGGAAGACCATTTTCATCTCTGGATCCATTTCAAAGTCAGAGAGAAACAAACATATGCGAATGATTCAGCCCTGTGGGATCCTGAGGGAGTGCACACTGTGTCATGAAACAGACATCTTTTTCCCCATTAGATGTTGTTTAGTAAAGATTGGAGTGTCAACTTTGACAGGTCTCATATCTTAGGAGGAAAAACTGGGGTCAGCAGGGGTAGAAATAAAAAGGTATTTAGGAAATAGGTATGCAGATTCTCAAACACGCACATACATACATACACCTTGAGTTAGTCATAGAAAAGGCAAAAAAAAAATTGCCTTTTTTTGAGTTAGGCAAAAAAAGGCAAACAAGGAAATAGGTATATAGATTCTCATTCTCTCTCTCACACACACATACATACGTACACCTTGAGTTAGTCATAGATCTCATGTGCATTCCTAGAAGCATTATTTTATTTTGTGACTGGGTTTCACTCTTGTGGCCCAGTCTGGAGTGTAAGGGCGCCATCTCTGCTCACCACAACCTCTGCCTCCCAGGTTCAAGCGATTCTCCTGCCTTAGCCTCCTGAGTAGCTGGAATTACAGGCACATGCCACCATCCCCAGCTAATTTTGTATTTTTAATAGAGACGGGGTTTCTCCATGTTGGTCAGGCTGGTCTCGAACTCCCGACCTCAGGTGATCTGCCCACCTCTACCTCTCAAAGTGCTGGGATTACAGGCATGAGCCACCATGCTTAGCCTATTTTTGTATTTTAAACTCTAGCCAAAATCTGGGAGATGTGCTTTTCCAGTAGACTTTGCTCTTTTTTTTACTTTGCCTTTATCTTCTTTTGTTGCAATTTCAGTCTACCTCCTGCTGAGTTGAACAATCTCAGTAAAAAGAGAGGTAGCCTGTCCGAAGAGAGTACTGTGCTTGTCCAGAAGCAGTAGGTAATTTTTTTCCCTGAAGGATATGGTTCATCATAATTATGGCTTTCCTTCCAACCTGACATGGAAAACTGAATTTAAACTCTTACACTTGTATAGATGCAGCTCTTCATATCCATGCTTTGTTTAAATGTTTTCCTTCCATCCCCTCCCCAAAATATGCCCCTTTGTAAATATTTTCTTCCTCTGTGCCAGGAATGTATATTTCCTTTTTCTTGGTTGTAGAAGAAAATGTCTCCAAGTAGAGTTTGCCTTCACATGCATTCCACCAAAACTAATTCCAAACGATGACTTTGCTCCCTCACTCTATTCAAGTTGTGTTTTTTCAACTCATGCACTAATAATGTTTTAGTTTATTTCAAATTGATCACACATATACACTCATAATGTAAAAGCCTAGTGCATGTTTATCTGATGTAACACATCTTCCAAACGTCAAGGAGACGAGGGTTTTCTAATGGCTTTGTCTTCTGCAGGGAGCCATATGTGGTGCTCACAGGTATGAGAAACATCCTGTAACACAGCACAACTTTTAAAAAGTTGAGAGGTTGAGTTTTGATCAACCATATTTTGATCCTTTAGAATTATAAGCTACAACCTTTTATTATTACAGCATATTTAAAGATTTAAAAGACCTTGTCTTATTATAATCTCATGATAATTTTGTGAGAGAAATCAATCAAGTGTTTTTATGCTTACTTTTACAGATGTGTAGCACAGAGAGAAATACAACTTTTCAGAGCTTTCATAAGAAGTTGGAGGCAGAGCTGGAACTAGAACCCATGTCTCTAAACTGCTAGATCAGCGTGGGTTATTTGTTCCCTTCACAGATCAGGACTATGGGTCAGTGATGTGTCAGTCTTAATGACTTCCAACTGTTTTCACGATGGTCACCTTTGAAACATGCACAGAGGGAATCTCCATTTTCCTCAGTGCCCAGTTTGAATTAAGCTGCACAAGAGAAAAGACTGTTGATATGGGCAAAGCCTTTAAAAGATCCTTAGCAGAGTGCCAGGAGCCCTTGTTCAATGGCAGAGACTCTGAGGGAGTGACTGGCAGTTTGGCTAATTGCATTTGAATTCTCCAGATGTTCTGTCTCTGGAAATGTGGACTTGCTTCCACCGTTTATTGTATATATTATTGAAGACACACAGCTCTTAGAAACATTTACCTCTCCCATGCTCAACCCAAAGCTCACCAATGAGAAAATCTTTCTTGGCCAGGAGCAGTGGCTCACACCTGTAGTCCCAGCACTTTGTGAGGCCGAGGTGGGCGGTTCACAAAGTCAGGAGTTCAAGACAAGCCAGGCCAACATGGTGAAACCCTGTCTCTACGGCAGTACAAAAAATAGCCTGGCATGGTGGTGAATACCTGTAATCTCAGCTACTCAGGGGGCTGAGGCAGGAGAATTGCTTGAACCCAGGAGGCGGAGGTTGCTGTGAGCCAAGATTAAGCCATTGCACTCCAGCCTGGGGAAATAGAGTAAGACTCTGTATCAAACAAACAAAAAAAAAAAAAGGAAAAACTTTCTTATCATTTACCATAATTAAAAAAAAATAGTTAAAACAGGCAACACACAGATATGCACATATAAGCGTCAAAAGACATGTCAGGACGTAGACAGACTTTTTTCAAGCAAAGAAAAATCTTTCTGCTACCAAAGGTAGATCTAAAGGAAATTGCCTTCCCAACTCAGTTCTTTCACTCATTTTTTTATTTAAAAGAACCACATATATAAATATGTGTGTGTGTGTGTGTGTGCATGCACACATATTTATACATACATACACACACATTCAGTAACAAGAACACCCCCCTCAGAGCCTCTCAAGAAGGTTCTGGGATAGATTTTCCTTCTCAAACCATTTACTCTTCAGGTAAAATAACAAAGTAATTCTTCACTTACTGATGTAAAGTAAGCAAACTGCCTGCCATCTTGGAAGCTCCAAGCCTTCACATTGGTTTAAAAACCCCATCCACTTTACATGACATCATTTGGGTGACTCGTAGAGATGAGCCCAAGCCAGCACCTCTCACTAGGGCAGCTTCTTACCTAATAATAAAATCCTTACTCTTCCTCTCTCATAAGCAAGCCTGTACACCAGTTTCCCCTCTCTCTTTAATGTGTCAGGAAGGGACATTTCTCCAGCTTCAGGTGATGGTAGGTGCAGTCAGTAGCTGAAGCCACCACCTCTTCCACCCTCCCTTCCCTCCCTCCTTCCAGTCCTCACCAGGGGCACGGCCTCCTCTGTCTGGTGATCGTACCAGTTGCTCCAGGGCTGTTTGCTCCCACTTTTCTGTTGCGGTTGACGACACATGACAAACCTAACCGCACGAAACCAAACCCAGATTTTTCTCAAGAGATGTTCTTCTCGGGAACAAATAAGCATTCTGCCTCCTTCCTCAGAATAACTGGGTGTTTTAAATGGCTCCTCTCCAGATTTCACATAGCTTCATTCTGCCCTTTATTCTTACTCCTTTAAAATGATTAACTTTGGGGAATTCACATGGTGGCATCATCTTTGACAAGTCCTCTAAAAACTATTGGGTCAACTTAAGACAGAACAAGAGTACGTTGTGACTATGTCTTCCCCTCTACTTTTTGTACTTTAAAAAAAGAATTTGCTCCCACCTTTTAATATACAACGGTAAACAAATCCTTATTGGAATTTCCACTGTGATAAACCAACCTTAGGCTGAACTGGGCAGCTTGGTAACAACTAACCTGAGACCTTTCTCTGACACTTTCTGCCCAGTGCCCTACTACCGCCCACTGATTCTACTCAAGGACTTCTATATTGTGTGTACATGACTCTCAAGCAGAGATTAATACGGTGATAGTTATGCTGATCTCTGGCACAGAATACCTTGTCTGATTACCAGCACTGGTCAATTAGTCACTCTTTTCTTCCCTTCCTTTCCCATTTAAAACAGTGAAACCAAAACCAAAAAGTTTTCTCTCCTCAAGATGCAGAATCACAGAGTGAAGTACTCAGGAGGTCAAAGGTGCCGAGACCTCCTCCACACGTGCCTGTCTTGCCTTCTCCCTGAATGCTGTGGGCACTTGATTCAGTCTGAGCATTCAGGCAGGAAGACATAGATGGGCTTCCTGAGGGGGTTGGTCTGGGAGCCTTTGAATCACTAGTAATCAGAGAACCCAATTCACTGTGATAACATCAGACACCTCCTTTGACCCTACACCCGACCCCACCTCTCTAAAATCTGGGATGGGTGTTTGTGCGGTTAGCTGTTTGCAAGTGGCCATTTTATGACAGGAAATGACCAGGTGGTGTTAACCCTTTCCTTACCTCTAAGGAATACGGCAAGTCTGCCAATGCACATTTCTATAGCATTTGGGGACCAACCTAGGGAGAGGGTGGAGGGAGTTTGTTTTTAGAAAAAGAGAAAGGGTTAAATACTTCACTGAGAAACTTAATGGGCAGATTTTTTAAATGATACAATGTGTCAGACTGGTGATATATCTTTGGAATACTAATACAAAAATTTTACTAATGCTACTTTTAAAAATGAATTTTAAGAAAATAAATTATAGGGAAAAATAGAATATAACCTACATTTGGTGGGAAAATTTTTGCCTATTTTTCCAAGTTTAACAAAATTAATATTTTAAAGTCCGGGTTTAAAATACTTTATATAAACGAATAGGTTTTTTTTTTAAAAAACAAAACAAAACAAAACATGTTTGGTGTCTACTGTGGATATATATGTATACCAGTATATATCTCTATACATATGTGTATATATATGTGTGTGTGTGTATATATATATGTATCCAACTTTACTAAATAATATACTGTACATATACACCCACCCTTAAACTTGTACATACTGTATATATATAAAATGGCCACATTTCTTACGTGTGTCTGTCCCCGGAAGGGTGGACTGATGGTTTTTGGATGTCTGCAGCTGTTACCTTGAAGGATGCAATTTCATCTTTCATTTATTTTTCCCCATCTAGACTGTATCAGGATAAACTGTAACTCCAGTAAGTTTTCCCTCAAGTTTCATTTTGTTCTTTAAAAAAAAAAAAACAAACTGAGTTTATTTTGTTTACTGTTTTATGAGCTGTTTTTTATTTGAATTATTTTTTCTTTTAACAATGGAGTTGGGGGGAACTGGGGCTAAGAAGATGGGGGCCTGGGTGAGGGTGAAGGGCTGAGTGTGGTTTGGGGTGTGGTTTCTGGGCAGGTCCTCTCTTTTTTTCCTTGCATTTGCTCTATATGAAGAAAAGAAGGCAAGGGCACATTGAAATAGTGAAAAATCAACTTGGGAAGATCATTTATTGTCTTTGGGAAGTAACTCTGAGAGTGAACAAAAAGCTTTAGGGCAACCAGCATGCACTTCTCCACTACCGAACACTTCAGAAAATAAAAGCAAAGTTCTTGACCCAGAGGTGGCTGCCAACTCTGACCTTTCTTTCCTGGTGTTTATCACCTTTGGGAACTTCTAACAGGGTGGGCAGATCACTGCTACTCGTGATAAGCCAACGCTTCAACCAAAGACTTGAGACTGGCTCTGCAAAAGGAAGAATTGTAATATTATTTTCACCTTCTCCCGTTCAGATACCCTCATTCTTCGGAAAGTGTTCTAACACGGTACAGGATGAAAACATCTCATGTGTTTCTTCCTGCTCATTAAAAGTAAACACTAACTAGAGTCAACATAGAAGGGGAATATGAAGATAAATAGAAGAATAGGCATGAGAGAAAGAATAGGCCTAGATGATAAAAGGAAAAAAAGGAAGACACATGCTTTGATATATACTATAGCATATTATATTAGGCTGATTAATACTAACTACTGTAACAAGCAATCCCAACATTATAATGGCTCAACAAAAGAAGGGTTTATTTCTTGTTCAGGCCTTATTTCAAGTCCAATACTAATTGAGCAGTTTCCCCAGACAGCTCTCCTCAAAGAGGTAAACCAGGGATCCAGGATCCTTCCATGAGGTGGGTCCACCATCTTGGAGTTCTTTACTTCTGGCTGTATCCATAGGGAAGAGAAAGGGAGCGAGAGAGCTTGAGTGGTGTGCAGTAGGTTTTATTGCCTTGCTTGGAAGTAAGAAACATCACTTCTATTCATATTTTATTTGCTAGACATGAGTCCATCCTACTTGTGAAGGATGCTGGGAAATGTCATCTTCTAGTGCACGCAGGAGAAGAAAAACTGGATTAGTTGAATATCTAGCATGTGTAATTTTCCATATTATCTCATCATTTTAAAAATTCTTTCCTCGCTAGGGTCTTTCTGTAGGAACAAAAGGAAAAATCCAACTTCTACATTTGGTTTACTTGCTGATTTCATCCCAATAAGTCTTTTATAGGTGCTAAAGTTCTTTCTTGGTGGAAGCTATATTATGGGCATGACAAACTAATAAAGCCCAATTCTACTTTTGGTGGGGTGCAAATGTCCCATCTAAGTTAATAACGCAAAAAGAAGACATTGAAGATTGATATAAGCAACTGCTTCCAAAATGAGTGCTTTATCCTCGGCTTGGCATCACTTACAGTTATTTTAAGCACTGCCCTATTTTCTGTGTTTAAATATTTCTAATTAGCCAGAAATTTGTTATGATATTTAGATCATTAAAAGCCTAATTGAAATATCCTTTCTCTCCAAAGCCTGGAGTTTTCTGTTCCTGTATTTTTTTTTTATTTGTTTGTTTTTTTTAAGCAGCTTTATTGGGGTCTAATTTTTATACCGCTACATTTACCCATCATAAACCTACAACAGTTCAAGGACTGTAATTACATGTATAAAGTTGTCCAAACATCACCACAATCACATTTTAGAACGTTTCCATCATTCCCAGAATTTCCTTTCTGCTCTTTTCCAGCTAATCTCTGCTCCTACCCATGGTCCTAGGTAACTATTGATGTGCTCTGTTTCGATAAATCTGCCTGTTTGGAAATTTCATGTCAATGGAATTACATAAATTGTTATGTAGTCATTTGTGCCTTGCTTTTTTAAAAAAATTTTTTAATAGCATTTCTATGGAAATCTTTTCTCTTTCCTTTTGCACTGGTTTTCAGAAGGAAATAAGGTAAAAACTTAGCATGAAGGTGGAAAGCCTCATATCCAAAGCTACATCTAGCATCTTCTAGCTTCAGAGACTTATTTGGAGAAGAGGGAACTGAGGCAATTATTTTATCAGGATATCAGGATTTGCTTTTGCTTTCTCTATCCACGCTTTCTCATGAAGTCAATCCCATATATTCTGTATGATCAGCCACATAAAGCCATCATAAGACAATTTCCAGGATTCTCTCTGTTGGGAAGATAGTGACACAGATGTCAGCAGGTTTTAATTTGATAAAATATTTTCTAGTTTCAACCACCAAAAACAGCATTGAGAGGAAAACATCTCAGCAGAGGTATGTTCCCAGCTTTGATCACAAACCATAGAAAGAATATAACTGATTTCAATTCAGTACTTACGTAAAGAATCAAGATTAGATTTTGGAAATTATTTTTAAGATTTTCCTAATAAACCTTTACCATACTAGGAACATTAATAGTGTTGGAAATATAATATCAGAGACCTAATACAGTGTTCACTGGTTAAACAGTGTTTGACTAGAAAAAACCAACACACATGGGTCTTTTAAAGTAATCTAACAGCTTTAGAGCTAAACAATGTAACCAAGCATCTAGGGTTATGCAGAGTCACAAAGTCAATATGGCACATTTTTTCTGAAGCTAATTTTAATTGTTAATCTCGAGTAAAAGTTTAAATTGAAACCACATCGATAAATTATGCAGAAGAATGCAAATAAGCATGAATGTTTAAGAAAAAAAGGATTTGAATAAGAATTCAAAGATATTTCATTTTTATTGTGTATCTTCTCTATTTCATCTCTTCTATTATTGGCATTTGAGTGGAAAAGTTTGAGAAGACTGCAGTTAAATTTGGGGAGAAAAAGGGTATATGCGATTCGAACTTCTAAGCCCTTCTTCTTCTTGACTCCCTGTCAGATTTCATAGCTTGACCCATTACAGGATCTCAAGTTGTTTCTGTAATAGTTGTGCAGATCCTTGCTCTTCCTTGATTTTCAACTGTGAGAATATTTGCACCCTGGGTTTGAGAGGGAGGTACCTTTCCCTCAGCCTTGCCTCTTGCTGTTATTTCAATAGAAGTCATAGGGTACCTTGCTTAATTTTAAAAACAGAGCTTCTTTTTTTCCCCCTTGAAGGAAAATACTGAATTAAATTTGAATCAAGGTGGATTATAAGTTTGTGAACTTTTCTAGTCATTCTTTCTTAGGATGCCAGTCCTTTGAAAAGTCACTCGGGTAAAATACTGAATGACATCAGCTATTTTTTTCCCCTATTCTCTGTTATAAAATATTGATTTTTTTGTGGGAAATGCCTATTTCCAAGGCATTCTGTGACACTCGTTAATGGAGACAAGAGCATGAGAAAGCAGGATGATCTTCCAGCATCAAGAGAAAACTGTGGGCCATGAGAGAGAACAGTGATCTTGAGGTGGAAAAAACGCAGTTTTCTTCTAGCCTTCTTCCTTTTGGTTTTGCTGTCTGGCCTTTTTGTTGGAGACTATGGCCCAGTTCCATGCCAAGAATTTCCCACCAAGAAGCAAAAACAATATTCTAATGAGCCGCTGTCTCTTTCTTCCTTTCCTAACTTCTCTTTTTTTAATAGTTTGTCTTTTCTCATGATATCTATGATATATTCATTATTATTCATTACAAATCTTACTACCCCTGCTTTCCAAATCCTCCAAGAATACCACATCATAAATTCCTCTCTAGTTACTATCAACAAGCATACATTAGAGAGTGTGCAAATCAAGGTCTTTGGTTGAATCAAGGTCATTGCTGGATTTGATTCATCTGGCAGAAATCTATTTGAAGACACTTAATATATACAGTTCTAGCTTAGAATTTATTTTTAAATTGCAAAAGAACAACAGAGTTGGCAGCCATCATGGTGAATTGAACTCTAGGGTGACCTGGAACACTGGTAAAGAAAACAGGGCTGGCTGGGTGTGGTGGCTCACGCCTGTAATCCCAGCACTTTGGGAGGCTGAATTGGGCGGATCACAGGTTAAGTGATCGAGACCATCCTGGCCAACATGGTGAAACTCCATCTCTACTAAAAAATACAAAAATTACCTGGAGGTGGTGGCAAATGCCTGTAATCCCAGCTACTCGGGAGGCTGAGGCAGGAGAACTGCTTGAACTCAGGGGGCAGAGTTTGCAGTGAGTCCAGATCGTGCCACTGCACTCCAGCCTGGTGACTGAGCAAGACTCTGTCTAAACAAACAAACAAACAAACAAACAAACAAACAAACAAACAAAACAGAGCTGTTTTCTGGAGGAAATGACCTGTTCCTATGGCTCTAGTTCCATAAGGCTGGTGGTCACCTAAGAGGCATGCAGTTCTGAAAACAGGTATGAATTTCTCGTTGGTGTGATGAGCGCACAAATGAAAGTATGGAAAATGGCTTTTTCTCTTTGACCTTGTCTGATTGTGCCTTTGCCCTATGACTTCCTAGCCCCTAATTTATTCTATCCCTTTTAAGCCATGTGCAGTATGAATGAATATAGAGAACTAATATTACTTAAATATATGTATAGCTTGAATGAATTTAGTAAACAGATATTAATGAATTTCAACTTTTCCTTTTTCTATCTCTCTTTCCTCTCAAACGCTAATTCTTCTGTGTTGTGGCCATTTTCATTATCTTTCTAACATGGAGTGTATATGTGGCATGGGAATTGTGAGTTTGTGTAGATGCCTGATTATTTAGGTATATGTAACAACATCTCTCTCATTAATTACTTTGAACCTAAAGACTCACTAATTTATCTGTGACAAGGTTTATTTTTTTCTTCTAAGACACTGAGGAGAAAGTAAATAGAGTGCTATACAAAAATGTATTGACCTTAAGACACTCAAGTACCACAGTAGAGTTGTGTCAGAGAATAGCTTTGACGATCTTGTCTATTTCCTACATACCCTGATATCTTTGATTCATCATAGAGATACTCTCAGAGATGTATGAAATTGATGATCTTGTCTATTTCCTACATACCCTGATATCTTTGATTCATCATAGAGATAATCTCAGAGATGTATGAAAATAACATCACGAGGATATGATATCTGCAAATTGTATCTCCCAAGCCTACTAGGGTTTGAGTATTTCTCCTCTTGGACTCGCTTGGATAATTCCTTCTCCCTTCCCCTCCCCTCCCCTCCCATCCCCTCCCCTCCCCTCCCTTTCTTCCTCCCTCCCCCTTCCCCCCACCTCCCTCCTCCTCCTCCCTCCTTCCCCCTCCCTTCTCCCTCCACCTTCCTCCTTTCTACATTATTTCCCCCTACCTTTCTTCCCTGCTGACTTTCTCACTCTCTTTTTCTTTCTCTCTTTCTCTCTTTCTGCCTTTCTCTTAGCTTCTCTGCCTTAACTTTCTACGCAGATTTCATTTTCAGTGCTTTTGAAAAGTCAGTAACGTGAGTGGTCATCGCTTAATTTAGACCTAGTTTAGTGAGCTGCAGTTTATTATGCTGAACTTATGGTTTTCTTCTTTCTTTTACTCTGTCTTTCCTCTCCGTGGAACCAGAATATGTTATTTCATCTTTAGGCATGGTTTATCTGAGAATCTCAGAGCTGAATTGTTTAGCTCATTCCTTTAACTCAGAAACTCTTGCCTCAGACCAATAAGGAGGGCTTACTTCTTTCACTATTAAAAGTCTTTCTCAAAGGAAATTGTAGAACCCTCTTTGGTATCCATTTTAAAAGTCAAGTGATCGTTACTGTCAGCCATTTGCCTGGTGATGTCACTTATTGGAATCTTACTAGAGATGGCAAATCATAAAGCAAGAGGCTATGTGTAGTGATGTATTCTTTGTCAAACTATAAGCAGCTATGAGCATCACACTTGAGATTTTCTAACTTCATAATGCATATTTTTGCTTCTTTTGGTATGTTTTATATTTCTTGTAACCTATGGAATACTTCAAGTGGAAGAATATTTATAGTATCAATAATAGCCAAATTTTCATATGATAGTGGGATGCTTCCTAAACATATAACATCAAACCTTTGTTAATAAATATTAATTCAGATTAGTTTTATTTTTAAATAGTTAATAAAATTATATGAGAACAAAAGGCAAAATAGTAAAAATTCTTCCCACTTATGATCCTAGTCCTCAAACTTCTTTTCTCAGAGGCAATCAAATTTATCAGGGATTTTTTGTGTCTTCCTTCAGGGATAGCCTATGAGTATACAACATATAATTGTAACCATGTCCTTCTTCTCTGTTTTCTCCTTGTCTTCTTTCTGCTCCTCCTCCTCCTTGACACAAATACCAACATAATTTTCTACATCTAATTTTATTTTTCCACTTAAAATGTCTTAGAGACTATTCCATGTAGGAATATACAGGTTCATTTTATTCCTTCTAAAGGCCACATAATATTTCATTATATGGGGATACTATATTTTATAAAATCAGTACCCTACATTTAAATTTTTCTCAACTTTATACTACTAAAAATGTAAGAAGCATATATTTTTGTACAACAAGTTCTATTAGATAAATTCCTACAAGTAGAATTCCTGAGTCAAAAGGTAAATGCATTATAAATATTGATATATATTACAAAATTGCACTCCAAAGAGGTTTTACAAATTTATGTTTCTACCAGCAATATATGTATTTGTTTCTCCTCACTCTTGGAACACACATCATATTATCAAACTTTATTTTCATTTTCTTAAGATAGCTCTTCAAAATGTGGCTGTCACATGTTCATTTCCCATAGGTCTTTTACTTTCATCCTTTCATATTTTCAACTATATATAGGGATCATTGTCATTCATGACTTTGGAGACCACTTATACCAGAAATCTTTTAAATCTTTTAATAGCAATCTATTATAGCAGCATTTCATATGTTAATCTTGTTTTGATAAACAGGGATAATGTAGAAAAGTAGCAAGTGTGATTTATCGCCTATATCATTATTGATCTGTGTTGAGATCTCAGCACAGACGGGCATTTAGTGCAGTTGGGAAGAGCAAAGAGGACACGAGCCAAATAGCCTGGGTTCAACTCTTATCTATGCTACAAATGAGCTACATGTCTTTGACAAGCTACTTCAACTCTTAGTTTCCTCAATTGTAAATTTCATATGAAATTTAGAAAGAATAAAGGGAATGGGATCTAGCACCTAGTTAAAAAGTAAATGTGATGAGGTATTTATTGCATTACAAATAAGTGGCTTCCAAAAGAGAGTTTACTTTGTCTCATCAAAGGAAGAAGCAGAGAAAACAGCAAAAAAGGAGGAGAAAAAGAAGTTAAAAGCACAAGCCCTCACAACTTACATTTTAGTCTATTTGGTGTTTCTGTAATAGAAGACTTGGGGCTGGGTAATTTGCAAAGAAAAGAGGTTTATTTGTTTCTTGATTCTGGTGGATGAAAGTTTCAAGATTGGGCAGCTACATCTGTCCAGGGCTTCACACTGCTTTCACTCATGGAGGAAAAACAGGAGAGCTGGTATGTGCAGAGAGATCACATGATGATAGATAAAGCAAGAGAGAGAAACCAAAGAATCAAAAGAACTCCTTTTAACACCCTACTCTGAAGGGAATTGATCTGTTCCCATGCACAAGGAGAGGTAACTAACTCTTGCCTGAGGGCATTAATCTATTGATGAGGGATTCACCCCATGACTCAAATGCCTCCCACAGAGCACTGCCACCACAAAGAGGATCAACTTTCAATATGAGTTTTGGTGGGAACAGACCATATCCAGACCATAGCGAGATATATTGATATAAACAAAGTTAATAGAGCTGCTGAATTCTAGGAAAGATTGCTAGGCAAAGGAATACATTTTTTATATCTGAACATCTTAAAAATAGGTAAATACTCTGCCAATGTAGATATTTTCTATTGTTAAATATCAGGTTAGGAGAGGCAGTATATAGACTCATGCTGTGTTTATCAATCACAATTTGAACTGCTGTATTATGTTAAATCAGTGTACATAGTTCAGATATATAAAGTTAGTGTACCTAGTTTGGAGTTACGAATACACACCACACATACACACACATGCACACAGAAAGAGTGAGAAAGATGTAATGCCAGTACAGCCTAACGTTTTACATGGACATCTGCCACTGTGTGATTTTTATTTTGGTGAGACAGAGTCTCACTCTGTCACCCAGGCTGGAGCACAATGGCATGATCTCAATTCGTTGCAACCTCTGCCTCCTGAGTTCAAGTGATTCTCCTGCCTCAGCCTCCCAGGTAGCTGAGATTACAGGCGTGTACCATCACACCTGGCTAATTTTTGTTTTTTTAGTACAGGTGGGGTTTCATTATATTGGCCAGACTGGTCTTGAACTCCTGACCTCATGATCCGCCCACCTCGGCCTCCCAAAGTGCTGGGATTACAGGCGTGAGCTACCATGTCCAGCCCACTGTATGATTTTTATGATTTGAAGCTACCTTGGATATAGTATATACTTGGTAAATAATTGTTAAGTAAGTGTATGGGTAATGAATTGTATCCATTGCTTTACCTTAATTTATTGTTTATACAAAATCTTAAGAATCAACATGCAAGGTACAAGCCTAAAAATTGTAAACTATGTTTTGTCTTTTTGTTAATTTGTCATCTTATCCTAATAATCTAAAAGAACATGTATTCCTTTTTCTGTAAAATAGATTTCTGACAAAATAAATGTTTTCATGAAGTCTGATTGGGCCACATTTTGGTTGGAAGTAGGGAAAATTTCATGAAGGAAGATGAACGTGTATCTGTAAATATCGTATGTTGTCATTCTTCCTTGTTCTTTCTCATTCACTTATTCTATGGACATTTTCTGAGAGTAAGCAGAGTTCCAAGTGCTGAGTGTCAGTTTGAGGAATTTATACTGCAAATTTCCAAGGAAAATGGAGAAGAATTCTCATAGATTGAGTAGGTACTTTCTCTCACACCCTACTCTTCCCTTCTACACCACCCCTCTCCATTTCTTGTTTTTCTTAAAGAAGTTGGACCTCAGATGCATGTATCTCTAAAATCTAGATGAGTCTCTCATGGATTTTGTTCAGGGCGAATTCAACATTCAATTCAATGTAATGATTTCTTTTTTCACAACATATGTGCATTTCTCATGTTGAGGTCCCGAACACTGGTCCACTTAGCTAGGACTTTCTTTTCCTCATTTCCTTTTTTGTTTTGACTTGCTCTCCATCATCTGACCACTTGCTTAAAGCCTTGCAAGCTGTGTTTCTGCTCTCTTTTAAAAGGCTGATATTTCAGGGACTACAATTTTGAGTAAAAATACTGTTTCTGTTTTTCTTCTACCTTTCAAAGATTTCTTTATGAACTCCAATCCATTTTATGTGTCTGATTGCTATACTCAGATATACAAGGTGACAAATTCTATAAGTATAGTTGACCCTCCATAACTGCTCATTCTGCATCTGCAGATTCAAACAACAAAAAAAATGAAAATAATTTTCAAAAACAATGAAAATTAACAACATAACAATAGAAAATAAGACATAAAAATATATAACAACCATTTGCATAGTATGTACATTGTGTTAAATATTATAAGAAATTTACAGATGATTTACAGTATAGGAGGATGTGTATAGATTTTTTTTTTTTGAAAGGAGAGAAGGAAAGAAAGAAAAAGGAGTGAAGGAGAGGAGGAAAGAGGGAGAGAGAACGGGAATGCTGCTTTATTCTAAAAATGGGTATTGAAAACCTCTTTTATGCCAATAATCGTGCTTAATAATGGCCTATCAATATTTCATTTAAACCTATGAGTAGGTGCGATGTGGTACTGACAATGTATATTTTATGTATTTAAAGTGGAGAGCTCTATAAATGTTTATTAAGTTTACTTGATCCGGATCTGAGTTCAAGTCCTGGATATCCTTATTAATTTTCTGTCTTGTTGATCTATCTAATATTGATGTTGATGTCTCCCACTATTATTGTGTGGGAGTCTAGGGAGTCTAAGTCTCTTTATAGGTGTTATGTATCTGGGTGTTACGATCGTTAGCTCTTCTTGTTGCATTGATCCTTTTACCACTATATCTTTGTTGCTTTAAAATCTATTTTATCAGAGGCGAGAATTGCAACTCCTGCTTTTTATTTATTTATTTATTTTTGTTCTCCATTTGGTTGGTAAATCTTTCTTCATCCCTTTGTTTTGAGTCTTTGTGTATCCTTGCATGTGAAATGGGTCTGGATGTAGCATACCGCTGGGTTTTGGCTGTATCATTTGATTGGAGGATTTAGTCGATTTAAATTTAGGATTACTGCCATTTGATTTTAACTGGCTGTTTTATCCATCCGTTGATGTAAATTCTTCATTATGTTGATGCTCTTTACTTTTTGGTATATTTTTAGAAAGGCTAATACTGGTTATTCCTTTCTATGTGTAATGCTTCTTTCAGAAGCTCTTGTAAAGCAGTCCTGATGGTAATAAAATCTCTGAGAACTTGCTTGTTCATTTTCCTTCAATTGTGAAGCTTATTTTGGCTGGATATGAAATTCTGGGCTGAAAGTTCTTTTCTTTAAGGATGTTGAATATTGGCCCCCATTCTCTTCTGGCTTGTAGGGTTTCTGCTGAGAGATCTGCTGTAAATCTGATAGGCTTCCGTTTGTAGGTAACCTGACCTTTCTCTCTGGCTGCCCTTAGTATTTTATTCTTCATTTCAACCCTGGTGAATCTAACAATTATGTGCCTTGGGGTTGCTCTTCTTGAGGAATATCTTTGTGGTGTTTTCTGTATTACCTGGAGTTGAATATTGTCCTGCTTTGCTAGGTTGGGAAAGTTTTCCTGAATAATATTCTGAAGAGTAATTTCCAGCTTGGATTCATTCTCTCCGTCGCATTCAGGTACACCTATCAAACGTAGATCAGATCTTTTCACATAGTCCCATATTTCTTGGAGATTTTGCTCATTCCTTATTATCCTTTTTTCTCTATTCTTGTCTTCTTGTTTCATTTCATTAAGTTGGTCTTCGAGCTCTGATATCCTTTCTTCTGCTTGATCAATTCGGCTTTTAAAACTTGTGCATATTTCGCAAAGTTCTCATGTTGTGTTTTTCAACTCCATTAATTCATTTATATTCCTCTCTATATTGTCTATTCTTGTTAGCATTTCATCAAACCTTTTTTTAAAGTTCTTAGTTTCTTTACATTGGGTTAGAACAAGCTCTTTTAACTCCCAGAAGTTTCTTATCCACCTTCTGAAGCCTACTTCTATTAATGGAACACAGTCCTTCTCCATCAGGCCTTGTTCCGTTGCTGATGAGGAACTGTGATCCCCCAAGTAGAGGGAGAGGCGTTCTGATTTTGGGTATTTTCAGCCTTTTTAGGCTGGTTTCTTCCCTTCGTTATAAATTTATCCATCTGTTGTCTTTACAGTTACCACCTTTCTAATTAGGTTTCTGAGTGGACATCCAATTTATTGATTCCCAGCGCCAGAATCTGAGCAACCCATTGCACCAGCCAAAACAGTGGCATTAAGACTGATGGTGCTCTTCTGCCTGGTTATCTCCGGTCTGGCTTCCTTCTTGAGTCTGTAATAGGTGATTCTGCCTTCCTGGAGCTCCAAACGTCGGTCAGAAGGGGAACCAGTTTCGTTTACTCTGCATCAAGAGCTGCCGCACCGGCCACAAGAGTCGCGCTAGCGACCTGTGGGGCTCCTCTGCTGGGAATCTTCTGGTCCATGAACGACAAAAATTCATCTGAAAGTGTGGTGTCCTCTCGTTCTCCACGTTTTCACTGGGAGCTACAATCCCGAGCTGTTAGCAATCAGCCATCTTGGATCTCTCTCCAGACGTGTATAGTTTATATGCAAATACTACAGGACACCATTTTATATAAGGAGTTTAAACATTTACAAATTTTGGTATTCACAAGGGTCCTGAACTCATTTCTCATGGATACCTAATTAGGACTTTATATTTTGAAAATTAGGAAGCATTACAGTAAATTTAAATGGAAACTGGGCCTGAGAAATCCCTGAGCAGAACAAAGCCAGTTAGGCCTCATGAGTGGCAAATAAGAACAAAAGTTAATTTGAGCTACATCTCATAAATACCTATATTCAGGAAAAACAGAATGTAAGCTCAACCAATCAGAAGCAGCCAACAAGTTTACAATTATATAACTAGAGACTTTCCAGTAGGATGGCCAAATAAGGCAACAGAGTAACTGTAACTGTAACCAGTCAAGTGTTTTCTTTGTTTATTCCCCTGTTTGTCCTGTAAAAGTCTGCTCTTTATATTCCCTCAGTGGAGCTCCAGAGCCATTTCTGATTTAGAGCTTCTCTGCCCAATTCACGAGTCACTATTTGTTCAACAAGGTCTTTAAAAATTTTATTATGCCTCAGTTTATCCTTTTAACAGTTTGACCTCTATGAGGAGTAGAATGTACAGCAACCATTTGGCAAGTTAGCATTATTAACCTAAATTCTTCATTCTTGTTTGGTAACAAGATAAATGTATTAATGGATGTATTTCCCTTTCATTATGCCTAATATATATAAATTATATATATAAGTACATATATATATATACATATATATAAATTGCAGCCATTTTAATGCATATTATAAAACAGAATATTATCATTTGAATTCTGGAATTTCCAGATCAAATAGCCACAAAATGGAAGTCTGTTTACTGATTCAAAGCATCTCAGGAAACACAGTTTTCAATTTTAGAACCAATTTTGGGAAAAAAACTTACAGACCAGGAGACATTACTTCTAAAAAATGGAGTAATTTTCTGACTGTTCTGTTAATGAACTAGAATCACATGGCTTTTTAACTCTGAGTTTATTACAAGTTAGGGAAATAAAACTAAGATTTTATACATTTCCTTCTCAGAATGAAACCGTTCAGAGGAAATCTGATTATGTAATATCTGTTCACAGAATCATTGGCATCCCCAAGCTTGTGCCAGTCTTCAATGGTTGCTGCAAGGGACCCTGTTGAAAAATGAAAACAATATACGTAATCTAGGGGTATAAGGAAGAGGTGCAGTGTTTAGTTATAACAATCTCAGTGTCCTTCCTTAATGGCTGAAAGTATATTGCAGTAGAAAAGTATTAAAATGCATATGTGTTCCAAAAGAAAGGCAAAATGTAATGGAGATCATGTCCTCTAAAGTAAAATATTTGGATGGTTATGAGCTCAGGATCCTCAAGTAGGCCTGTTGGGGCACATTTTTTAATATCAATATATTACAAATGGAGAAACGTGGACAACCGGTACACAACATAAAATCTCAAGGTGATGAATGGCAGGCATGGGTCTTTATAAATTTGGTTTATAATTTTCATCATATGAGTACTCTTGTCTCCTAAATCAAGCTATCTTTTAATGATGACACAGGACTTTCTTTAAAAGGAATAATGGGGAAAAAAAGGGGATCACTGCAAAGGTACCAAATTAGGAAGAATATCATTACCTACACCGATGAATAGCAATAGCAATGGAATGAAAGCTAGTTCTGAAATCCAGATGACAAAGAAATGAAACTGGGGTTATCCTCAAGTGTGGGCAGGATAAAATCTAAAGCAATAAACAGAGGGCTGCTACTCTGTTCGAGTATAATAAAAAGTAATATTCGAAACACAAAAGCCAGAGGGAGGAAGTCCTGCTTATTTCCTGTGAGGGGTTTTCCTGTGATAGGAGGCACTTTCCTTCCTTTCCTCCCCAGAATCTAAGGGGAAGGGGCTGCCCCACTGACCAGAGTGAGAATACCCATAAGATTGAAGGGGTAAGAGAATGCTTGAAAGGAGCAGAAACAGCGTATGGCAACAGCAAATGTGTGTCAGATAGAAAGACAAAGATAAAGGGGCACAAAGAAGTATTCACAATGAAGGAACACACGTATAGTGTGTTTTATCACTCTGGAAAAATTCTGTACCTTTCCCATCTCACAGAGAAAAGAGAACACAAAGGAAGATGGATAAAGAAAATACGATGCAACCACTGGGCTGGTTATCCCTGGCTAGAGAAGGATTACTATTTCCTTACAAAAAGAAATTGATAATTGAAATTAAACTCAGATTGCCTAGGTATACCTGCCAGTAGTTGGAATGTTTAACTTAACTGCTTGATTTACCTGTTGTTATTGACAAGTAAACTCCCTTTTGCTGATAGAACCAATTAAAGAAACTTTCTGATCGTCAGAATAGAAAAGCCAGATATTGTAACACCCTGATGACTAGTTAAGTACACAGTTACTTATCTATGACTTGGTTTATCCACACTCCTACATACCTGATAGAAAACACAAGGAGGAGGAATCTCATGGTTAGCATTTCAAAGACATGAAGATTGAATACTAAGTGAAGAAGCTACTTCATTCTTTCCCCTCTTCATATCTTCCTGGACTCTTTTTCTTCTTTGTCACAGCAAAAATGGAGGCTACTAAGTCCATGCACAAGGATATTTACAATAAACATTTGACAGCCTTTGCTATTGCTATATAAAGTGCATGCACTTGACAGGTAGCTACTAATTATTATAGTAACAACAATAGAATTGAGTGATTTCTGCTATTATGGGTTAAGGAGTTTGCTCCCATTCTCTTACATAATCTTCACCACAGTCTTATAAGGTAGGTGTCATTATCTTTATTTTAGAAATGAGACTTATTCATATGGAGGCTGGGTGTGGTGGCTCAGGTCTGTAATCCCAGCACTTTGGGAGGCCGAGGTGGGCAGATCACTTGAGTTCAGCAGTTCGAGAGCAGCCTGGCCAACGTGGTGAAACCCCGTCTCTACTAAAAATAAAAAAAGTTAGCTGGGTGTGATTGTGGGCACCTGTAATCCGGCTACTCGGAGACTGAGGCAGGAGAATTGCTTGAACCTGGGAGGTGGAGATTGCAGTGAGCCAAGATTGTACCACAGCACTCCAGCCTGGGTGACAGAATGAGATTCCATCTCAAGAAAAAAAAAAAAAAGAAATGAGACTTAGTCATATGGAATGTTTACCTAACTTCAGATTCAGTCTGTTTCATTCCAAAGCTTCTGCTCCTCGCCACAGTACATATTGCCTCTGCTGCTTGTATGCTGAAGTGTTGATGCCTAAATGAATGAAATCCATCACTCTAGAATGAGTGCAGATGGTCCCAATGAAAGAGGCCACTTCTAATCACTAATAAATCCTATCTCTGTAGGTATCTTTCTGAAATCTTGACCTTCCAGAGTCAAACTCCCTCAGCTCAGCTCCATAGATGTATTACTGCCCCATGCTTGTTCTAACCAGTCTTTAAGGCATTGCCTATTTCAGTGACTGAAAGGTACTTTGCATTTAGAGATGCATAGAAGATGAATTAGGAATTATTATTCAGGAAAAGAGACAACTAAGAAGAGGGTAACATAGGAATGCCATAATTCAGCTTCACTGATGTGTCACCCTCCGTGTGACTGATGCTTTGTTGACCCTCCCTTAGTGATGCTGGTACTCAGTCTCATCTCCTTCCATTATACTCTAGTCCTCTAGTCTTAGCCAACAGTTTGTGGCTGCTGCAATCCCCAAAGCTCTTCTACACTGTGTCTGTGTCCGTGCTTGGCTGTGTGCACTATAGACCATTCCTCTCTGTATCTGCCTTCCCAATGGCTGGCTGCTCATCCTTCATAACTAAGCTCAGGGGGTCACCACCTAGATGAAACCTTCCTTCTACTTCAGGCAGGTCTAGGTTTTTCCACCTCTAAGTTCTCATGGCACTTTGCAGATCTTTCAGAACTCTCATAACAGTCATATGCTGTAAACAAAGAATCATGAGTTTTATAAATTAGGAAAGGGGAACTTTGTTTCTCCTAAAGGGTTGCAGCCTGTGGGCTGGCCATCCCAGAGGGTGGGAAGCATAGCTTCTGGCAAAAGCTGAAAGAAAGCACAATGAGGGGATTTGGGGTAAAGGGAACAGGAATTTACGCTGAGCAGGGTGGCTGAATATACATATTTAATAAGCTATAGAAAGAGTCATGAATATTTATGGAAGGAGAACCATGCAAATGTGCAGTTGAGCTTCATGCCTCTTCATGAGTTGCATGTTCAAAAAATAGCAGTGTTAGCGTGATCTGAAGGTGGAGGTTTTAGCCCTCTGACATCAAAAAGTAAAGCAGAGGACATAAAAATCGTCACTGTACCTCCCCCACAAATCAGCCAAAACTGGTCCAGAGATGGTGGTTGGCTTTTAGGAAGGGATGGCTTGTGAAACTGATGAGCTGTCACATCAATACCGTAAAGAGGGAGGGAGAGTCTGGTTATGGCCTCAGGTGACTGGCTAAAGACAGAGGAATGGGTCACCTGCCTCTTTTTTTCCAGAGCTGGTTTCTGGCACTCGTTGGGAAAGAATTCTGGTTAAAGGTGAATAAGGAAGGGGTATACTATGGCATGAATATACCAAGTCATGTCTACCCTCCCTGCCCATTATGGCTGGAAACTTAATTTTTAAGGTTTCTCTGGATACTCCTTGGCCAGTAGGGGAGTCTGTTCATCCAGCCACGGGGCTTGGGATTTTATTCTCATTTCTCAATTCTTTATTTGTTTCCATGGGTATCTTCTGAACCAAGCTCTGGACTTGTCATGATTTGGGAAAATGTACTATTTCATCATTGTATCTTCACTGTCTAGCATGCACTAATCATTTATTTATTGAATTAGTCATTGCAAGTGTAATGACTTGAAACTTCAAGGCACAGGATAAATCTGTAGATAAATACAGATTTTAGTAAGAGGAAAATTATTGCATACTTACAAAGACAGAAATCTCAGCCAATCAGATGAAAGTACCATAGATAATCACAATGAGGGTGCTTGTCCAACTCTTGAAGAGAAATATGTTTCTAGAAACCCTATTTAGTACAATGATGTCAGAAGGCTAAATTTAAATAAAGAAAATGTGATTCTAAAACAACCTGAGCACAACAGGGTGACCACAGTCAACAATATTTCATTGTACATTTAAAAATAACTAAAAGAATATACTAGGATTGTTTGCAACACAAAGAAATGGCAAACGCTTGAGGTGATGGATACTCCATTTACCCTGATATGATTATTATACCTTATATGCCTGTATCAATATATTTCATGAACTCAATAAATAGATACACCTATTATGTACCCACAAAAACTAAAAATAAAAAAGTAAAAATCGGATCCATGTTTTACATAAATAATGATCAAAGAGACATTTAAGGCACAAATGGTGTTTGCACAGTATTGTTTTGCACATGTCACATTCTAGGTTTTATGTCTTACCCACCCTGGATAGAAACGTATGCCCATTTTAGGAGGCGGAGGTTGTGGTGAGCCAAGATTGCGCCACTGTACTCCAGCCTGGGTAACAGAGCAAGACTCTGCCTCAAAAGAATAAAAGAAAAAGAGAAAAGAAAAATTTATACCCATTCTTGTATTCTTTTCATAGGCTTCTGTAAACTTCAAAATGATCCTTAAAGAGATTGGAGAAGATGATTCAGAGCAGAAAAATAAAACGGAAACAAAAACATGGGTGGCATAGTTGCATGATAGAAAGAATAGAACCTTGAGGTCCAGCTAAACCTGCTCTGCTACTAATTAGTGTTTGGTTTTGAGGTGATTTTTCCAAGCCAGCATTATTAGTAACAATAGCTACAGTATCACTGAATGAAGAAGAAAAATTTCTGAACAGAAGCATAGTTGCCAATCATATGTTTTCCATCCTAGTGTTTAAACAGGCACCAGAAATCATGGATGTTCTTATCGTCTTGTGTCTCATAGCTTGAATTGCTCATTGATCATTTGAACTTGTAACAATAGAAACATCATTCCCAGGCCTCCTGGGCACTTGTCTGACCTTTCTGATTTGTCAAATGGAATTGCTTCTTTTGTAAAATGTTTCATAGGAGACAGGACAAGAATCCGTGTTTGATGAAGGTGAATGTACCCAAGACAATTTCCGGGTTTTAATGAAAGAGTTTTGTGACAGCTTGTTTAGCATCTCATGTGAAATGAATTCAGGGCCTTTTGTCTCACTGAAAGTAAGGTCACACTATTGAGAGAGAAGATTCTCTTCTACCAAAGTCACAGGGATTGACTGTTCAGTTGAATCCCAGAGGGCTTAATCTGTCCCTGAAAAAGTTGAGTTGGATATGCAACTCAATGCAAAATACGCATTGCATGTGTTTGCCCAAGATGAAGTATATGCAGAGGAGACAAAGGCAATAATATAATAATATAGGCTAATATTTACTGAGCACTTACCTTGTACCAGGTAATATTTTCAATTGTCTCGTGCATTAGATTCTTAAATTCTCACAAAGATGGTATGGAGGAGGCAGGACCATTTACATTATTTGTGAGATCTAGTGCCAAAGACAAATGTGAGCTCCTTATTTTAAAGGCAGAATGAAATGTTTTTTCCTTTCTTTCTCAATATTTTAGTTAGCTTGTCAAACATAGGCATACTTGGGGAGCAAGCGTAGACCCTCCAGGTACTCTCGACCCCATCCTATGATTCTTAGTGTGGAGGTAGAAGGCTGTAGCAGTTACTAGAAGGAGGCAGAAAAGTGGGTGAGCAAGAACCTGCCTGGGTAGGAAAGACCATTCAAACCAAGGTTCTAAGTCCCTGGCTCATGTTGTATTGTGTCATTGAACTTGAAGAAACATGCACACACATAAATTAGCAGATGCAATTCTTAAGCATTTCAAGACAGTGACTAGAAAGCATTGAGCTCCAAACTCACGGGTTCTAAGTGACTGCACTCATTGCGTACCTTTGAATATGGTTATAAAAGTAGGTAATAACATTAGATGAATTTTACAGATAAAGAAACTACTCCAATTACCAGAAACAAAGTTTTTTTTTTGTTTGTTTGGTGATGTATTTGTCTACCATATAATCACTAAATATACTATGCATATTATACAAAAATTGCTTGTTCTATATTTTGGAATACTTTTAATACTACCTTTAAAAATTCTTAATTGCTCCTGGATGTCTTCCCTCATGGCTAAAGATAAATTTGGTATCCTACAAACTCTTTTGCATCAATGTTTGCACAACAGCATGAAACAATCCATCACATTTTCCTGGTTAATAGACACATGCTTTATTTCTGAATGTTTAAGAGACTGAAGTCTGTGACTAGTACTAACTTTGCTAGTAAAAATAAGTTCACCCTGATTTTGGATATTATCCATTAAAGATGTTATCTTCAATAATCATCCATGCTTATGTCATGATACCTTTACTTCTGCACAGATGTTATCCTTTTTAGATGCTCAATTGTGAATGAAAAGTCAAGCTCCTTACCCATTTTTACTGTACCTCTACCTTCAAAGGCCTAAGTTACTGTTTCATTTCTGTTGCTGATCATCAGCAACTAGAAAACAGAATTTGGATTTTCTCACACCAATGTACCATTGTGGAGAACTTCTTTGGGCTAACCGAGAGGACACACACACACACACACACACACACGTAAAAGAAATACAGAATAACATTTCAGAAATAATTGCTCATTCACCATATTCAGTACAATGCTATACAAATAACTAATTTTTGATTTGTTATTCTATATTCAATTTTTCCTAACATATGGACTTGTGTATATGAGTCCAAAGAATCATATTCAAAGAGAATAGATGATGGGACAACTATTGGATGCCATCAGAATATTTTAAAGAAAAAATCCTTTGAAACAAATTCTACAGGATATTTGGAACAGAGAAAGAGAAAATTGGCTACGAGTTAATAAGAGAAAGTGAAACACTTGCTGAGGCCATAATAACTGCCACTCCTAAGGGGAGGCAGGCCGTGCCATTATTCAGTGTGTTCCTGAAAAAAAATCATTTGTGTAGGCTACCACTGAGCAGCCATACTGGTTTGCCTCGTCCCTGCCTGTCCTCTGATTTGGGGCACTCCAGTGGGAGTTGACATGCTGAGCTACTTAGCTGTCTCAGCTCCACAACCATTCCTCACTCAAAACGGTGTCCAAATAAAATGACAACATCCCTTCAGGGAACTGAGCTAGACCTGATATGGTATTTGCATTCATGGGAGAGCATTTCCTTGTACTTACAGAACACTTTGTTCTATTTAACAACATACATAGTTGTATCTGATTTTATTGCCATTGCCTTTGAAGGCACACATTTATTGTCCTATAGTTTGGTAACATTCTTCTATTCAAGCTGATTTGTACCAAAGAACGGGTTTGCTTGGACCCTCTGCATCTAGTGTTGGTTCATGTCACAATTACCTGTAGGCAGCAAGTATTTATTGATGAGGATTTTATCGTTGTTTTATGTGATTACATGTGAGTTTAACTTTCCCTTCTAAATCACCACTTAGTTTATAGTTCAATATTATTGATCCAAGTGCTACCAGTGAGCAATTCTACTGATGGCGTGTTACGTGTTTGGGAGGCAGGCTGACTTTCGAGCTCACACTCTCTTTTGGAGAGAAGGTTGCTTCAGCTAACAATGAGGCTCTTGCTTAAATATTCACCTCACACATTAGAGTAATTGGCATTGGATAAACTTCATCTCTGAATATTTTCATTAAGAATTGGAGAGTTGGTGTTCCATTCTAAAGTGTCTATATAGAAGTTGGCTAACTTTATCTGTAAATGGCCAGATAGTGAATATTTAGGTTTAAAAGCCATATGGCCCTGTCACAACTACTCAGTTATGCTTTTGTAGCACAAAACAGCCATAGACAATATCTAAACTGATGGGTAAGGCTGGGTTCCAATACAACTTTATTTACTGAAACAGGTGGTAGGCCAGATTTTGCCCTAGGGCCATAGTTTGCTAATCCCTGTGCTAGGACAATAAGAGAGGTACATTTGTAGAAATTATGTTTGGAAAGCAGACTGGCTATTCAGGATTTCAAACAACAGGCACATGGAAGTTTGGAAACCTCTTCATTTAAAGGATTTCTAAATTCTAGGTGCTGGTAATACAGTGGTGAACAAGACCAACATGGTTCCTCTCCTTATGATATTTGCATTAACATTTATGAATGCATAAACACATAAATAAGTTCAAATAATGCCAAATGCAATGAATAAAATTAAACGGAGTAAAGTAAATGCCTGGGGGTGGGAAGAAGTATATAGCCTTAGATAAAACTGTCCTGGAAGCTTTTCTGAGAAAATGATATTTGAGCATTGGACATTTGATACTTGGATGATGAGAAGGATCTAGTCTAGGAAGGGTTTGGCAAAGAGCATTCTGTGCAGAGACATTCACAAAAGTGAAGGGAGTGTGGAAGATACATACTTGGTATCTTTGAAGAGTAGGAAAACTTCAGTATGGTTGAGACTGGAAAGGGACTGTTATCTCTATCTTGAACTGTCCTCGTTAAAGTAATCTATAATCAGAATTTTAAGTAAGTCAAGACATTCTCTTTCTGATTTACAATCATCCTTTCTTTTGTTCTTAGTTACTCACTTGTGGAGGCAAATTTGAAGGTTTATCTGCAGCCTTTTATGTCAAAATGTAAATGTGATATAGCTAGCCCAGAGTTAGAACCTGTACAATGCCATTTTATGAAGGACAAAACTGTTTCCATTCTCCTCATAATGACAGCTAGCCATGGCCTCTGTAAACTGCTAAGTTTACTTTGCAAAATGCAAAGAGAGGTAAAGCTGCATACCTTCTCTTATCTGTAACTGCCAGAATTGCTGGCCTCTGTTTACTGCTACTGACCAGAGTAAGCACCCCTGAATAATTCCATTCTGGTGCCAAGTAACCCCTACCCAGACGATGTGTAAGCAAATGGTTATCTTAACTTCTGTAAATATCTTCCCTGGCCCTTGGAATGTCCAGAGCCCCCTCACCCTCCTCTCTACCCAGGAGGTGATTTACAACCCCCTGAAATGTCTGCAGACTTTCATTCCCATCTCCACTCCTCACCCCCACTCCCAAGGTGGTTTTGTGGGTATAAAAAGGTCTTGTCACCCTTCTTTCTCTGCCACGGTTGGAGAGACATGAGTCTTCCGTGGTCGCTGGCAATAAACCCTGCAATTTGGCATACTTTTGTCTTGGTGTTGACTTTCTGTGCTCGGTCCGATACAACATAAATGTTTACAAATTTCAATTCCTCATTAAACTGGAAGCAAGCCAGTGCTTGAGTTGAGGTATAGTTAAATCATACTGTTTGAACCATATTTGAAGAAATGATGAGACCAGTGTGTTAGTGGTAAGACTTGCAGGGTTAAGGATACGTAGATTTAATCATTTGAGCTATAGAGAAGTTTTCGCTGTAGTCACTGGTCTTCAGCTGCTAAATTGGGCAAAACAGCTCAACTATTAGTTTCACTATGAATATCTAGAAGCCCAAAACTAATCAGTTAATTGAATACTCTAGACTGGGGGAAAATATTAAAATGAAACTTTATCCGACCCCAAAAGGATCAATTTATTTTACAGCAAAATATTGCATCTAGTGTTATATGGTAATTTTCTGAAGCTTTGAAAATAAAATTATTTTAAATCCTTTGTTGCTCACGGTTGTAAAAACAGGAATCCAAAGAGAATTGCGAATTGCCAGTATCTAAATAAAACACCCTGAGTTAATTTGACTCAGAAATCAAGTCCTTTGCCTCAATTAAGTAGAATGTGAGGAAATGGTTCTAACAGAATTAAGTTCAGCCCAGGGAAGTTAATTAGAGTGTCTTGCCTTGAAAGACAAGTTAGTTTTCTAGGCAATGGTATTTGATAACAATGCTTCACATGAATGCAAAAGAATTCTGTGCTCTGTTAAAAATTGCCGGAAGAGACTAAAACTCTGAGAGAGTAACCTGTTAGAGTTTCAGACAGCCAGAGGGGGAAATCAGTCTCCGTTAATAAAACAGTATATAATGGATTTTTAAAAAATAAAATTACTTTGAAATACATACAATAACTGGCCCAAGATGTGTATGAGTGCCTGTGTGTGTTATTTATCTCCATACCAATAAGTGCTATTGAGAATATAGAAGGTTGACTTATTATCATTTTAGTTGATTAAAATAAAATATCGAAGTGACTTAAAGCCTGCTTAAAATATTTTCATAAGATAAATAGGCTTAGCAAACTGGTTTGATATCTTAATTTGCTTCTCATATCCGTTTGTATGGATATTATAAAGATACTCCTCAGCCTAGATTTTGTTACAAATTCTCAATTTACGTTTGATTCTGAATAAAATTTTATTGAACATAGAAGTCTAAATGCAGCATCTCAGATAACATAGGATTTCCAGAATTTTAGTTTGTCAGGAAAATGAAGAATAAGAGATTACATTGTGTAACATGGGACATTTTTTCCTGTCTTGTCTTAGCATAAGATATTATGAGGATTCGAAAAATTTTTTGAAGTTTTAAATCAGGATTAGCATACTCATCTTTCTCTTGGTGATTCCTGTGTGTAACTGATATAATACCACAGGCCTGGGAGTTTAAAGAAAATTATTTAATAACAAAATAGTATTTGGGGACTCTCTTTTTTTCATTTTCTGAGGAGTTATAATGTATTTCTTTAAGCATTCTGAATCTCTTCTCTAGGAGTTGGCAGCAGCAAATGTTATAAGGGAAGATTTTTGAAACATGGATCTTAATCACATCTTCTGCCATATCCATCAGAGTATCCATTTTATATGCCACATTCAACTGCGTTCATCTGACAGCAATGGAAAAATATTACTTTAGACATCTTTGGAAGTTTTACTGGATACCATCAAATGCTTAGCAAATATTTAAAACATTTAACAGTCTTACAACCAGAAATTACACAATGAATAATACTTCTTGGTTTGGGAACTTTACTGAAATAAAAAGAAGTGAGCAATATATCTTGGTCTGACATGGAAGGTAGAGTAAGCTGATAACTTTACTTAGTGACTTGCTATATTCCTTTTTTTTTGAGATGGAGTTTCTCTCTTCTTGCCCAGGCTGGAGTGCAATGGCGCATTCTCGGCTCACCGCAACCTCTGCCTCCTGGGTTCAGGCAATTCTCCTGCCTCAGCCTCCCGAGTAGCTGGGATTACAGGCACGTGCCACTATGCCCAGCTAATTTTTTGTATTTTTAGTAGAGACAGGTTTCACCATGTTGACCAGGATGGTCTCGATTTCTTGACCTCGTGATCCACCCGCCTCAGCCTCCCAAAGGTGACTTGCTATATTCTTATGGAACAAGGTGGTGGCAGTATTTTTCATTAAACTCTTTACATGGCCAAGGTCACATGACTTACTCTTGTTGTCTAAGCTGGTGCTAAAGCTTGGACTTTTAATTTCCAAATTATAGCATGCAGGTATTAGAAGACTTATGATGCAAGCCACGATTCTCACTGCAAAAGAATAGACTAGCACTTTCACTCAATTGCAATTTTAGCAGAGTTTTCATGGATGAATATCAACATCTATTGCTCCATTTCCTGAAAAGTCCTGTGGGTTGCAATGCCAGTGATGTCCCAATTCAGTATGTCTTTTGCTTTAATAATAGGAAAAAACCAATGTAATTACCATCACTATTTACATTTGTTTTATGAATAGCAGAACCCTCATTTAAGTAGATAAAATTGTTCTCTTTGTTTGCATTTGTTTAGAATCACATATGAAACTCTTTTCTGCAAGATGTTTTTCTACTTCTATTGGCCTTGAAATGAAAAATTCTTTTAAAACAAATATTTTACAAAATTATTTCCAGCTCAAAAAAGATTTAGCTTTGTCTCTTGAATCAAAAATGGCTGTCAAGTTTTCTGGTTGCATATACTTAACACCTGCCAAAGGTAATGATGGCTACTTCAAGAAGTCCACATAAGATCTTGATACAATCAATGATGTTCTTTAGTTGTTCTTGCCAAGAAAAAAAGAGATAATTCCAGATTCCAGGTGTTAGTACTTAGCTAGATGTTTTACTTTACAAGGAGGCAGCCATTCATGACAAACATCTGTAATTACACAGCATTCAGGTATTTTATAATCAAACTAACAGCTGATTATAATGTGGCACATGGCATAATATTTTGCAAGGAGGCTAAGTAGGAATGAAAGTATATCTTAGTTCTTCTCTTGCTGTCTTCTTTGGACAAATCCTCTCTGTGACTTGCTGTACAGCAGTGGGTAATAGCAGCGTGTTTCTCAGTGGGGTAAAGGAGGAAGACAAGAAGGGTAATTAATGCATGGAAGTGCCCAGATCAAAGGTAGGCACCACTGTAAGCAAAAGGCATCTCCTTGAACATTTTCTGCTAACTTTCCAAAACGAATGGAACTCAGCTGTGGTTTAAATAACCACAGGAAACAGGTCATTGGCAAGTCAACAAATATTGGAATCATAGAAAACTGAGTATTCTTATCAGTATCCCTGTGACTCAGTGATTTTGGTTCCTTAGAGAACTAACTCATTTTGTTATGCGGGACTGAAAAGGAGCCTGGATGTCAGCTGGATAACATTGATTCCATTGAAGCTATACCAGGCACTGTTTAAAATACAAAAGTTGTAGAGTCATCTGCAGGTCTGGTATTTATGGAATTTACAATCTAAGTTTCACACATAAAACAGCTTTCTGGAAAGACATAGCTATTGCCCTTGAAGATTTGTAACCAAAAGTTTGGAAATAGACTTCCATGAGGCTGAGGTTCCTTCATTCCCCATGCTGCAGGAGAGCTGCTCAAGTTACTCATGGCTGTGCCTTTGCTTGTCTCTCCCAAGTTCTCCTCTTTCTATTGCTTAACAAGCAAAACAGCTTATTTTCAGGGCTCTCTAACAGATTCCATAATTAGTGCTGTGTAAATTGTTCAGTGATCCTGACAGTCTTATTTTTCACTTTTGCCTAAGACCTCGTGTCTTTTGAGTGACCTCTTCCTTCAGGAACCCTTAGAGCCTTGGTCTTGTGAACCTGTAAACGTCAGGAAGCCTCCAGGTTTTCTAGCTTTGTGAAGTGTACAGCCCATTCATTTCCATAGTCTCCTGTTGTCATTTCTAGGGCAACTGCAGTGTGTCCATCTACCCTTGAGGCATGGCAAGGTGAACATCCCTTGGACTGAAGACTGAAGACTGGTTTTGGTCCCATATTTAATCTGAGAGATTCAAATAATTCTTTATTTTGCTGCATTTTAAAGAGTATTTTAATAAGAAAAGCATTAAAAAAAAACTTGGTCAAGATGGGGAATCTTGGGTCAGGAAAATTGAGAGACTTATGAAAAAGATTCAAAGATTTTGAACTACCGGGTTAGAGAGAAATCATTTCTGGTGGTTAAAATGATAGGAAGTGGCTTTCAAATCTAAAAAACAGAATCTAAATGTTTTAAGATGTTCCAGGCACTGTGGTTAACAATTTATATGCATTTTCTTTAGTCCCCTCAACAGCCCTGCCAAAAAGATATTATTATTCCCCTTTGAAGTGGGGAAACTTAAGTATATTCAAAAATATTCACCTACTATTTATTGAGCACCCGTATTTCTTTTTTTAATTATACTTTAAATTCTGGGGTACATGTGCAGAATGTGCAGGTTTGTTACATAGGTATACATGTGCCATGGTGGTTTGCTGCATCCATCACCCCGTCATCTACATTAGGCATTTCTCCTAATGCTATCCCTCCCCAGCCCCCCACCCCCTGACAAATCTCTGTTGTGTGATGTTCCCCTCCCTGTGTCTGTGTTCTCACTATTCAGCTCCCACTCATGAGTGAAAACATGCCATGTTTGGTTTTCCATTCTTGCATTAGTTTGCTGAGAATGATGGTTTCCAGCTTCATCTCTGTCCCGGCAAAGGATGTGAACTCATCCTTTTTTATGGCTGCATAGTGTTCCACGGTGTATATGGAGCACCCATATTTCTAAGTGCTAATAATGTCGTCGTGAACAAGATGGCTTATACTTTAGAGGAAACGGGTCATTGGCAAGTCAACAAATAAGTAGCATAATTTTCCTAGGAAAATATTTTGTGTAGATGGTAAGGCTAGGCTACAGGTCATGCCACTTGAAGGTGGGAACACAGTAGGTGTGTTTGCAGGATGGAAGGAATGTGTGTATGGCCAGTGGGTAAACGAGAGAGGGGTGGTGGTGAGAAAAGATGGAAGGATCAGGCAGGGTCTTGCTGGCCAAGGCAAGGAGTTTGCATCTTATTCTAGGACTGACAGGAAGCTTGAGGAAGCGTTATAAGCAGATGAGTGATGTGATTCAATTATGTATTGCAAAGTTTTGTCCAGCAGCTGAGAGGCTGAATAATTCGTTCAAGGTGAGGTGGGCACAAAGAAGAAAGACAGAGGGGGTTAAACTACCCTCCTGGCACTTGGGCTTTTGTGCCTTGAAATCCCTTTCCTGAATACTGGTCTATTTTCCTTGATTACTAGTTTTAAGAGATCGGAAAGAAAGAATTCAGGTAATGGTAGGAGAGGCAAACCAGACTTAAAAAGCTAAAGCAAAAGGTTCCATTATTTCAGGAAAATGAAGCAAGGTCATTAGTGCTAATCCCTGGTAAGCTGGCCTTTGAGTGTCCGGCTTGTGTGGCTCTTGCAGTGTTGCTCTGTGACCCACGTACTCAGGTGAGGAGGCGCCTTTCTAAACATTCCGCTGAGAACAAAGCTTTGTTTCTGGGTCCTGAGGTACAAGGATGACTGATATGTTTGGCTCTACTGAACCCTGTTCCTGAATTTCCTCTGCCTTGTTGCTAATAACCTGAATTGTGCACCCACTGCTGCGGCTACCAGCTCACACCAGTGTTGAAAGCAGCAGGCATTGGAAGGTTAAGGAGCAAGCTGTGCATGAAACACTTGACCCGACCCTGCTAAATCAAGAACCCACATACAGCCTGTGGTGGGAAGAAAAGAGAGAAAGGATGCTCCTTGATAATTTTTTGTGTGTTTCAGATTCCTCTCCCCTCCCCTCCCTCCTCCCAACCCACCCCCAGTCCATCTGTGATGCCTGAATTCTTTACAGGCTGTCTTTCTAAAGACATTCCAGGCTTAGTCACATTCTCTGTATTGTGTATTACTCCTGTATCTATCTACTTATGTCATTTGTTTACCGGTTCCCTTCAGCTCTCTGCTTTTTATCATATTATTGATCAGTCGATCTTGGGCATCTCAGGTTGGAGGGGAGAGAGAGAACCGGGAAAGGGAAGCAGGAATAGAGAATAGCGGTGGCGGACAATCAGTTAAGATGGTTCCAAAAATAGCTCAGCCCTGCTGATGATAGCTCTGCTTGCAGCCACTCCGTATGGGATTTACGCACTTCACTAAGATTCTCTGCTGAATTGGATTCGACCAGCTGCTCCTGCAGTTGGTGGTGGCTGGTGGTGGCGGCAGCAGCAGTGGGCTGGCTACATCTTCAGAGAAGGAATCGGAAGTGATTGGTTGGGGCAAGGCAGGCTCCCACACAGGGAAATGAGATTTATTATCAGAGGCTATTAGGACTCAGGTTGTGGGGAAATTGTATTCTTTGTCCACTATGCTCTGGGCACTTGGCATCCAGGTTCTTTTTGTCCCTATCTCTTTTGAATGATTTGAAGGAAAAAGTGATGAAAAGTGTTTCTATTTCTCACCCACTGTATGTGGGTTGCTATTTTGTTGCTATTGCTATACTTTGTTAAATACGTAGGCTTTTCTCTCCACTGCACTTTCTGTTAGGAGACTCAGCTATGTAAAGGTCCTAACTTTATAATTCTTTGGTCTTATCTAAGACTTTCATTTGTCAAAGAACCTCTGCAAAGGTACTGGGTCTAAAAATGTTACGTAAGTAAGTACAACTTTGATAGATGTCCTCTGTCCCTCAAAGATTCTAAGTCTATGCCAAGTGGAAAATGCACTGTTTCTCATGTCATCTAGTAAGGTGATTCTCTCTGAGAAAAAAACATGAACTTGCACAGGCTCTCAGAATTTTGTAATCAAGACTCCTTCTAGCCACAATACCTCTAATTACAGGGTTTTGGGCTTCTTGATTGTCCCCCAGAGTACTATGTGCAGGGGGCACTGTGGGGGTGCCTCTATAATTTGTCAAGCTTATTGTCTTGCTCTGACATACAGAATACACTGAATCAGTTTTTAAGGTCTCTTTCAAAGTATGTCTACCTCATCTAAAACCCCTAAATATTAAAATCATATGCACTTGAAACAGTTAAAATGTTTAAATTTTCCAAAACACAGAGACTTAGTAAGTAGGCAAGACACAACACAAAAGCAAAACAGGAAAGGGTTTTGCTTTTAGATAATATTCTATTATCTGTCATGATGGGGAAAGGGGAGAGAGAAAAATAACTTTCTCCTCGTAAATCCCCACTTCTGCTGCTGACTTTATTATAAATATCGTTATTCAAAAGGCCTTGACCTACTTCTTGGGGGGCTATTCAGTGAAGTATATATAAAGAGCAATCTTATTGCCTAAGTGAGAGGCTGGCAACAACATGTAGTTCCCTCGTCTCCGTGCTCAGAACATCTGATGCAGTAGGCTGAGCTGGGACTGAGAATATACATTTTAATAAGCATGTGCAGTATTTCTGATATAGCTTGTCTGGGGACCACAACCCAGAAACCATAGTCTTTTAAATAATTTTTAAGATATCATGGTGCTCTAATTTGGAGCCCTCAGGAAGAAAAGAAAAATAAAACAGCATAACCTGTGTCCTCCATGATAGTTTACTGGGCTTTCGTATTAGTTTATTTCATGACATGTATTTTTTATTTCATGACATGTATTTTCTTTTAATTTTGCTGCACAGTTAGTTTTATATATAATCCATGTTGAGATGGGAATGGGACAGTTTACATTATTTAGTGACTGTTGGCATTGGCATACATGAGGAGATAATAGACTATGGCTGGGGAAGACTTGGGCTGACGTCCTGCAATGTTCTAGGGTCAGCCATTTCCTTGCTGCAAGACAGACAAGATCCATACTTCCTTGTGTTGTATTGAACCTTAGAGTGGCCACAAGCAGTATCAGCTGCTGGAGTGTCTGAAGGCTGGAGTCTGTGAAGGCAGTGTTCAAGTTCACTTGTTAACCCACATCGCCACCTACTGTCCACTCCCCATCTTTAGTTGACAAAGTTTTGCTTGGAAGTTGGGTGGAGATTCGTGTGAAAGGCTAGAGCAGGAATGCAGAGAGACTGTGAATGTACTTCTATTGACCCCTCTTCAGAATGCTTGATTTGCAATAGCTTATTCAGAATTACAGCATTTCCGTCCTTAATTCTAAGGTCTCTCTCTTTCAGTCCAGAAGCAAATTACCTTTGGATTAGAAATAGCAGCTAAGTTTCCGTTAAAACGAAAAGAAACTACTTTCCACCTCGTGTGTAAGGCTCTCTTTGTTGGCTTTAAAATGTTTATTGATTTGGGGATTTAATGTTGGATCCAACCGTGAATGGTGGTGGCCATTTTGGGATTTATGAGTGCTCTTGGAAGTTGTCGAGCTAGTTTATGGAAGGAAACCTGAAAATGCTTCATCCTTGTCCTTTGCTTCTTTGTTTTTCTGTGTTTTTTTTTTCTCTTTGAGAATGTTTTCTATTTGAGTTGGGAATGCTCTCATATAGTACCTTTCTCTGATCCCTTTGGAAAGAGCAAGTGTCCTTTGAGAAATACCTATTTGTGGTGGTTCCCTGTTCCCCACGCCCATGCCTGTCCCTGCCATCTCTAGAGCAGGTGGAAGTCACGTATGCGTTCCTCTGGTCTCAGGCTTTGACTGTTCTCCTCCTCACGTTTGTTCTTCATTTGATTTTGTGTTGAAGCACACCTGTTATTTGGGTTTTCATCTTTAGTGAAAAGCCACTTTTACATATTATGTCACATGATAGGTTTCAGAAAACATACTTGTATAGATGCAAAATCTTGCCTTTATAATTTCTAGCCTTACATTGGGTTAGGGAGCATATTTTCAAGTTGATTTCTTGGAACCTCAGCATGAATATCTAAATTAGAAGCCCAGAGTATGGTAAACAGAATCTTCACTGGGCAATATTAGATCACAAATTATTTTAGCTATCAATGAGATGTTAATTATATAGATTAGAATTTGTTTATTAGGTGTCAGCTATAGAGTGATTGCCAAGGAGGGTAAAATAGGACTAGTATAATCTCCTTTGCCCCACATTAACTCTACTATTTAGGAATATACTGAACGTTTTGCAATCAAGTCTTTAACGCTCTTTACTTTCCCTAGCAAATTTCCTTCCATTTAGAAAGTCTTTAAAGTACCTCTTCATTTTAACAGTGCTTCGGAAAGTCTATCTTAGACGATGCTGTGCTTTAAAATCTATAAGATCAATTATGTAGCCTAACAACCTCACTTGAGAATACTACTTCATTCTTGTAGCATGAGTTCCTACAGACTTTTTTATTGTGTAGAAGTAGATACATAGATGTTCTTAATAACAATAGTATAATATAAAATTAAAATCCTATGCGTTGAATCATTATGTTAATAATAACTGCCATTTCTGCAGCACTCTGTCCAGCAGGCCTCTGGTGAACATGGTTGCATGCATTAGTTTTCTTAGTTCTCAAAATAATCTTGAGAGGCTTGTAGCATTCTTTCCATTTTACAGATGCAGACGTTGAGGCACACAAAAAGAGTTCTTAGGATCCTAAAAGTTCATAAATGCCTCCAGGAGGATTCGACAGTCAATCTCCATTAGGATCACATTGCAGTAGTTTTGGCCAAGGAGAGTAAAGGAAAAGCTTGTCTTTCTTGCCTGGAGGTTTAAAGGTCAAATCCTCTCTCTAGCCATGTTGCAGTGCTGGGGACAGTCCTGTTGATTGAGCACTTTCTTCTAATGTGCTATTGAACTGAGAGTCTTTCTGGCCAAGAGCTATCCAGGGGCAGGTGACTAGATTCACATGCAAGGAAGGCCTCTGATAAGAAGTTGCCAGCAGGGAGAAAAAGGTGGCTTTGTTCAAATGAGATGAAGCTCATAGGTACGCTGTGCTTCATACCCTCTCCTAGCCTTGTTCATGTAGGTTATTTGCTGAAAACTATGCCTGTGTCAGGGAGAATAGTGGGTCCTGGAGATCTGATGGTGAGTGGACACTGTTTCTTCCCTCATATAGCTTAATTGTTGGTGCTAGAGACAGACAGTAAAATAAACGTACTGGTGTAAAGTTAAAAACTTGACTTCATAAGAGCTATAAGGGAAATTTTGAATCGTGTGAAAGTATGTGACCAGAAGAGCTGCCCTATTCTGGGATGGCCATGGAGCATCAGGGAAGGCTTTGCTGAGCACGTTTGTGCTGGACTTACAATGATGGCTAGGAATTATCAGGCTAAGAGAGAGGGGTGTGCCAAGGGTCTTTAAGGAACTTAGAGTGAATATGGCTGAGGGAAGGTGAGGGATGAACCTAGAGAGGCGTGGACAGGGTCAGATAATGAAGGACACAGTCACAATAAGGATTTTGCTCTTTATCTTAAAGCAACGGGGCTCATGTCCTTTCCTCTTGATCTGCCCAAGTGCTTCACTTTTCTTTTCTCCTTTTATGCTTTTCATCTGTCCATGCTGTTCAGCTGAGCTCTCCTCGCTGATGCAGCACCATTGGGAGTGAAGGAGGTGTGGATCCTGAGGTGGACTGCACGCCCCCTGGGGCTGGATGGACCACTCTTTGAGTGAGATAAGGGCGAGCATTTTGCCTGAGTCACTCAAATGTTCACCACCCTCTCTGCCCACCTTTCGCCCCCCCCCCCCCCCCCACCCCTTGCCTAAGCCTTGCTGACTAGCCTCGTCACTCTGGCCACTAACTTGCCTCACTGTAGCACGTAAGTCTTAGGGTGCCAGAGGGTTCCACAAGAATAAAGAGAGCCCACCACATCTGCATGCATAAACACCACACAGCTAGCTCCTGCTTCATTCTGAGTCCTGCAAATATTCTTTGAGTGTTTTTACACATCACTGCTCCAGTAAGGAAAACTTCTATAAAAACTAATGTTTCTATGCTTCCTTTATAGAACATGAATACATTTAAGGTTTTGTTACTTATTCTGGAGCATTAATGCAAGGTCCAAGAATATCAGCTTTAAGATTTGTTGTCCTATTCTCTGAATAGATTTGAAACAGAGAGCAAAATGCCTGCCTGTATGCCTTCTTTAGTGACAGTTTTTTTCTTTTTTCAAAATATCTGTCTTCTAAGAGAACTATTTGAGTAGTGAGAAGTAAGTAGGAGTGGACATAAAGAGATGATCATGAAGATGGTTTTATGATCATCATTGTCATTGCCATCATCAAAGAGGCATTTATTAAATGCCAGATCCCATTTTAGTGTTGTTTTAAGTTCTGTTACCTGAAGAAAACTCAAAGCCACAGTCTTTGTCCTATAGGAATTTCAATCTATGAGACAGCCTTGATTTAGAAACATTTGAAGAGGGCATAAAGGCAACAAGAATGAAAAGAGATTGAATCAATATATAAAAACTAAAAGCATTTATATTACTTAGAAGTTAAAAGTCAGAACAAATCTAGGACTCTGTTGTAATAGTCAGAATAGGTTAGGTGTGCTGCAGTAACAAACCAACCCCCTACCTCAGAGGCTAGCACAGTGGAGTCAATTTCTTACTTTATATTTTATGCCCATCACAGGTTGGCAAGAGGATTGTTTTGTGTCATCACTGTTAAGAGACCTAGACTGAGGGAGCCTTTACTATCTAGAATGTTGCTGGTCACCCTGGAAGCAGAAAGGAAATAAGGTAGATTCTGACTGGGCTTTGGAATATTTCTGTCTAGAAGTGACACTTTACTTTCACCTAGGTTCCATTAGCCCAGGCAAGTCACATG
The DNA here is from genome assembly GCF_049354715.1 of Callithrix jacchus. NCBI lineage: Eukaryota > Metazoa > Chordata > Mammalia > Primates > Cebidae > Callithrix > Callithrix jacchus. The sequence continues at coordinate 113,837,168 of NC_133509.1, forward strand.
GCAATGCATAACTCCAAGAGAATTAGTCTAACAGTAAAGAAACACTTCTGATCAAATTTAGTAATTATTCTGGCCACAGTAATCATTCAATCTGCTAATTAGATGATAATACTACTCATATTTATCAGCAACAAAACATAGGCTAGGTATCAAATGCTTTGTTTAGCAGTTCACACACATTGCTATTAAATGTGTTTAATCTTTACTGACTTAGGAGCTGGGTTCTATCATTATCTCTATTTTCCACATGATGGAATTAAAACTGGGAGTCTTTAAGGAACCTGCCTCAGGCCATGCAGCTGGTATTTTGTAGAGCTGCGATCAAACCCACTTACTCCTAATTTAAGAGTCTGAGTATTTTTTCAAGACTCCTATCATGTACCAGAAGTCCACGGATTTGTTTTGATTGAGCTGAGAAGAACAAACTAGAGTCACTTCTGATGGGCCACTTGGAATCACTAAGAAGTATCTCTGCTTTGCTAGAAATATGTCTTTGGCTTTGTTGGTATTTAGAAGGAGATGGATTATTTTATTATTATTATTATTAGTGTAAACTATCTTCCACTTGTTTTCTACTTCCTTTCTTTTTATGTTGGTGAATAATTATTTCTTTCAGCTGGGTTCCTGGAGCTCTTCCCAGGTTCTTTCATGTTTTTCTGGCACCATCTTGGATGACGAGGGCTTAGAACATTTTGTGACTGTGCCCATTGTTAGGAAAGGCTTGTAGGTAAAGGTTCTTTAAGAAAACTCAGATACTTTTTGCAAGTTCACTTATGATGATGTTTTCCTGAATCATTTTTATCAATTCTATTTTTGGTTGCTCTCATGAATTGTCTGTCTCTCCTTTGTTTTAGGACATTTTTCTAGTTCATTTTTTTTTTACTCTAATGTCTAGCAAAAGCCAAACACACATTATTTGCACATTCATATCTTAAAAATGAAAGAATAAATTAGTGAGGTGGTAGACGCAGAATTGTAGTTCTTTCTCAGCTCCTCTGCCTTGATTACCTCTCACCAAAATTTTAAGAAAGAGTGCTGGATTAACCACTGTGCCACTTACCTTCTCTATTACTATGTGATTCTAATAAGTTTGGTAGCCTGTTTTCTCACCTGTAAAAAGAGAATAATGATAGCACATTTGTTTCACGGTTAGAGTGAGGATTTAATAATTTCATGCTGCAAAGTACTTACAATGTTGCCTTACACACAGAAAGCGTTACAACCTCTTTATCCTTTGCCTTGGGAGTCAAATTTTTTCTACAAATTTTATTTTTCAAGTTTTCGTTGTACACTGAATCATACCTAAAATTTCTTGTGCCTCCTATAAGAGTTCATCACAAGGAGATTGGTTGCATTATTACCATATATTTATATATTTATTTCCTTTAATTTGGTCATTTATCATCTATTCAGGTAAATGTCCCAGAGAATCACATTTTGGTAAGACACTTATTCTTTTTAGTTATTATAGTGCAATAGGCTTGATGATTTTGGCTCCATGTATAGCAATGTTTTCATTTGTTGATTTATTCTTTTATTCAACATACCACTTATTGAGAAACAGAAAAATACTTACAGAGACTCTTAGAGCTAGAAAGAATCTTAAAATCTTTTAGGCCAAATTCACCTATACAGATATAATACTATATATTTGTATATATACCATATATCTGTGTATATATATTATATATCTGTATGTGTGTGCAAAAAGATCAGTGGCAGAATTTGCTTCTTCAGTGTCAAAGTAGACTTAGTGAGAGCAGCAAAGGAAGGAACATTTCATTTCTTTTTATCTTTTCCTTGGGTAATTCCATTTCCCTCAATAAAGAAGGGAGATTCTTCCGTGAAATTAGGAGCCTGTGCTCCTGTGGGTTTGCTTTAGTATTCATTGAAACAGTTTGAATCAAATATGAAGATAGTAATTCATATATAGGCTGAAGAACCTAGATATTAATTCGTTATGGCTGGCGCCACGTCCGTGTTGACATAAGCAATATCTAGAGTACATTCTGAGGTCTGTAGCCTTGCATTCTGATGTCAAGAAGCTTGAATGGCATCCGAAGACATCGTGTGTCAGTTTTCTGTGGCTGCCAAGCAAATTACCACCAACCTGGTGGCTTACAAAAATACAAACTCTCTCAGAGTTCTGGAGCCTCAAGGTCTAAAGTCAAGGCACCAGCAAAGTTGTAGCCCCTCCATAGGCTCTTGGGCGGACTTCATTCCTTGCCTCTTTCAGCTTCTGGTGGTGCTCAACACTGCTTGGCTTGTTGCTGCTTCACTCTAAACTCCGCTTCCTTCCTCACACAGTGTTTGCGGTGGGTCTCTGCTTCTCTCTGTGTCTGACTTATAAGGACACGTGTGATTGCATTTAGGGCACCCTTGCCTAATCCAGGATAAGTACCTTCTCTCCAGATGCTTCATCATGCCTTTTATCATATAATAGTCACTCTTTTGCCATATGAGGTAACATTTATTCCTTCCAGGGATGAGAACATGGGCTTATCTGTTCTTTTTATCTTGCCGTTCAACTCACTATACCTGAATTCAAGTTCTCGTTCTTTGACTCCCTTTCCATGATTGGGCAAGATACCACATCTCTCCGAAACTAGAGTTTCTCCTAGTTTTAAGAGAATAATCATGCCTAATTTATAGGATATAATAAGAAATCAGTGAATAATATATATAATCAGGATATATGTCTATGCCTCTTTTATTTCTTATTAAATTTATACATATATATGCATATATAAATATATATATGCAAAGTTACCTAACGAAGTTCTTAGCACAATTAGTTGCCCTAGTTCCAAACACTCAATGGGTAGAACAGACTTTAAACTACTTTAAAGATTAGCATAAGATTGGCCTGTACTTAGTTAAGAATGTGTTAAAGTTTGATGATTCGGTTGAAAAGTATTCTTGAGTGTTGATGGGTAATCCCTCCAGAGAACCCTGACTGAGTAACTGAAAAATGATTTTATATTTAGTTCACCATTATACATAGAATAGCCACAAAATGATTTTATATTCAGATAACCATTGTAGGTTGGCCACGTCTCATTTAATAATCATTTCCTCTCTGCTTTCTACTGCTTCATAACCACTTAGCACATTTCGAAACATATTACTATGTGATGTCAAATTCTTTAAATAATAATGTGTTTTTAGTTTGAGTAACAAACCAGTGATATCTGTGATGGCACAGGCCTGAAAAAATCTGTTGCAATGATCTTCATTGGCTAAATTAAAATAAAAAGAGGGTATGGAATTTATCATCCACACTTCACAGAATTATTGTTTATTTAGGGTTTCTATTCCAGTCTCTTAATTGAACTGTGCTTTCTATATCTGCAAGTCAAAACATTCATCAAAAAATATGACTTCAAATATGATAGCCAACTTTTGTGTTACTAGTGTTAATTTTATAGTTTTTTTAATATGAAATAACTCTCTGAGGAGACAACTAAGGAAATGTTGCCAACATTCATGGATATGAATAACATAATTTAAGGCATGTTTCAAAACAACCTTTTAATATATTCCTCTATATATTCTTACTTTTAGAACTCTTAATTCTCACATGTTACCTCTTTTAATCTGATTGCATTTATCTTCTTATTTAATTCTCTCTTTTTTCTACTTACGTCATTTTCTCCCCAATGACTTCTGCTCCTCCTTCCTGCTTATAGAAAGAATGTTGATCTCGAATGTTCCTTATTTTTTCATTCAATGAACTACAGTAAAGTTGAGGTGTAGGTGAAATTGGAGTAGACAGAAGGTAGAGTCGTGGGCTATGTGGCTTTCCAGGTATCTTCCAACTCTAATACTCTGTGGGCTTAGGACATACTTGGGAGTATTCATTCTGTATGTAAGGTCTCACACTTCTATACATTTACTCTGCCTATGTCTCTTTTTATCCAATCTAAAGGAAAAATATTATTTTCATCTCTTCATATGTTTTTGGTTACTTTAGGCTATTAAAAGAAAAATAATGAAGATGTTAAGTTTAGATATTTCAAGACAGTGTGAGCATATTGTGTGTGTGTGTGTGTGCGTGTGTGTGTATGATTTTAGTTTTTACTCAACCAACACTTTAGAAGTCTTCTGAGTTTTCAAGTAAATTTATTTCCTTAAGATGTATCTGTTTTCTTTCATACAGCCATGCCACATCTTCCAAGAAATGACTTCAAGAACATCTGCTTCAGTACTCATAAACATCCTATCTGCTCATCACTTTCATTCTTTTACAACACCCCCACTTCCAAATCACATCCAAAATGGCAAAAAAGCCCCAAAGCTAACATGATTTTAGATGCCAATTGTGTCCTCTCTATGAATGTTTTTCATATTTGAAATGACTGGGGAGTTATTGCACCTCTACCTGCAGTAATTGAGAATGACAGGAATCGGAAAAGGGTCGTTTCCCGGGTCTCCTGGGATTCAAAAAGCTCTGTGTTTTCTTTTATACCTGAACAGGTCTGCCAGTTGCAAAGCTATACAAGGTAGTGGAGAACTGCATACGGTTAATTATGACAATTACAATCAGTTCTTTACAATCTCTGCTGCTGTTACGGGATTTGAATACCATAATGTATGTCAAAAGGACAAAATAATGTTCTTGTGTTTTCTGCTTACAGCTGCTTTTATGATTGGGTTTTGCTCATAAACAGGTGGTTAAAAAGATGCAGTCCTTCCATGAATTCCTTTATCTTTCCTATCTCCTAACCTGAGTTCCCTGGTGTGTCATTGAATAGTCTCATTGAATTGAGATTCCCGGCATCTCCCAGGTGATCTCAGGTCCTAGACAATGTCCCTTGAATATGCTGCAATAAGAATGAAACCACTTCTGGTCAGCAGAAGTAGGTAGATGAATTTAGTTAATTCTCAAAGGCTCCCTTGCTACAACTCTCAGACCTCTGTGGTCTGCCTTCCCACTGCCTCCTGCACCTTCTATTTTCTACCCTTGCCTAATCCCCAGTTTTTCAATTTTGCCTCAGTGGAATACGGTGCCTAGTTTCTTCTCACCAGTTTGGTCTGCAGCTCATAGCATGTTGTGAAGACTATTGCATGTGGACTTGAATTTATATGCTCTTGATACCTGGGTACTTGTCTCTGATCTTACAAGTTAATCCACACAGTGCACATGTGGTCGCTCACCATTGCTGAAGGCAGCTGGAAAATAGGTAAGGTAATCTTTTTCTTTCAGCACATCTTCCTTCTCTGCAGCTCTTACCTCTACCTGAAAGGTAGGTATAAAGAGAATTATGGCCAATGAAACTCCATATGACAGCCCGTCCCCCCTTCCTGAGTGTATCTTACTTAAACGACGCATTTACAGTTAATGACCATCTGGTAAAGCTGACAGCCTTTAGTCCTCCTAATTCTTAACTGTCTGAAAAAAATGTGCCCCACCTGCCACGGCTTGTGACTGAATTATAAACCATGAAGCATAATAAAGTCGTTAAGTTTCAGCATGTCAAAATTGACTGGAATTGCATCTTGCCCAGAATTTGATCGCCTCTGCCTAGTACTTAAGAGAGCAGGCCTATGCACTGTTCAAAAAGCACTTTGTCATTTCTCGAAGAACTATTAGCTTTGTGTGGCTGTCTGGATGCAAGCATCAGCAGCTTCAGAAGGAGGAGGAAATCCAGTTAAGTGAGAGCGTAGAGCAGGCGGTATGCTGCTTCCTAGGGAAAGGCAAGGCCCCTTCTTCCCAGGAAAAGAGCAGAGGATGATGCTCTACATCATTTGGGTACCGCTCAGCCTCCTGAAAATATGATTTATTTTACAGTGGGAAAATTTGGATAAAGGTTTGTGCTTTACAATTCCATTTACCCTTCTCCCTCTGTCCCCCACTATCAAAATAATCATATTCTATAAATGTCAGTGGAATGCGGTGAGAGTGCAACTACGTTTTAGAGAACCAGGTGTCAGCTCTGTCAGAGTTCTATGAATAGGCACATCTATATACGCTTTTTCAAAGAAAGAAAGGTCAACACCACCCTACTTGTAAAACTGTCAGAGGATTTAGGAAAGAACTAAGTTAGGCTGTCTTTTCACATGGGAAAGGAAATCTGGTTCTCAAGATATTTGGGGCATTGCAGTGAATAAGGGATATTAATAGAATTCCACCCCCGGCCTCTGACTAAGAACTGATCTGCCTAGAATCTGAGGAGGAAAGGAATCTAAGGGTTACCCAAAGCAACAGGAGGAGGTTAACACTAAACTTGGAGGGGGCAGATGTGGGCTTTGGTATTTGTTGCTAGTTTATCTTCCCCTCAGCACTCCCCAGCGCAGTACTTCCATCTCTTCTTGCCCCCGGAAGTCTCTAGTTTAGTGAATGGACTTAAGAATGCCCAGGGATCTTCCTCTCTTAGAAAGAGACTGGGATAATTTGAGTGCTCCATATTCTGACACAGGTGGCATGGATGAAGAGGTGTCACCAAGGAAGCTTTGGCAAAAGCAGATTTTCTCTTTCCAAAGGCTGTGTTTCAGGTGCTGGATAGCCTTGAAAAGAAGGGAAAGCAAGCCCTCTGGTGGCTGGCATGCAGAAAAATACACCTGCTAAGCCACTGAAACGTCACAGGCCACACCTTCATGTTAGAGAAGGAGATGTCAGATTTGTTGGAGAGATTTAGAATACTTTATTTATTCCAGCATGTACGTGAATTTTCCAATGCATCTGCCACTCCAAGCATTTTCAGATGAAATAATAGAGGCACGTCTTTAAGGTATTAAGGTTCATCTTCTGAAATTGTTTGACATTTCTTAAACTGCAGTGAGCCCAGTGGGGCACTAATAACAACTTCAGCTGTCATTACTTTGTAGCATGCAGATCTCAAGAATATTTATTTAGTAAGAGAGAGCCAGCTGTTTGTTTCTGTAAACAAAAGGAGATTAAAGAAGAGAGACCCCCATTGTTGCTGAATTAAGTAGCTGGGAGGAGTTGCTGGAAGTGAAGTTACCCCAGGCTGTGAAGGATGGGTAATATTAGAAAACATAAAGGAAATAAAAGTGAAGATTTCAAATATAGGGGCCAAGGAAGCAGGAATGGGTTTGTTTTTGAAGTTAGTAGCAAGCAAGAGTTGAGAGTCAGTGGTAAGTAATTATGCACAGAGAAAACTCGGTAAATAGATAAGAAATAATTACACTAATATTTAAAGGGGTTTAATATAAATTGAATCACAAGAACATCTTAGGTACTCATATGAAGCTAAAGACAGTATAGTCTCTGGACTTAAGGGGTGGGTGAGCATTCAAATCTTACGTCTGACACTTCTGAGAGTCCTCAGGCAAGTGACATTGCCCTCTCTTTGACCATTTCCCCCAATCTGTTCACTTGGGATGAGAAAAGAATGTATCTGTAGACTCAGGTACACAAACATTATCTAAATCCAAGACGTAGAAGTTGAGTGCAAGGAAAGTCTCAGTTGGCCCCAAATTGCATATCATTCTAGTGGTGAGTTTCCAGCTGCTTGGCGTGCAAAACAGAAGCTGAGATCATTGGCAAGAGCATTACAAGGGAAGTTTATAGATCAGATGGATATTTGGACTAAATGACACCCAGGGCCCGCCAACCTAGAGATCTGGTGGTTCTAAAAATTCTGTGATGGCCCACAGAGAGCTGAGATGTGGACATAGTAATGACATAAGTTTACATCTTATGCTAAAAATGTTTAAATTTAGTTCATAATGTTCTGTTCCATGTTAAAAAAATACTATCATTTTAATTAATGTATCCTATCACTGAAATGACTATCTCAAGCTGTTTCTCTTTATCTTGTGGAGGGGAGGAGTGGAATTGGGGGTAGGGTGCAAGGTAGAGAGAAAGGAGAGGTAATACTGCTACCCAGAGCCAACATGTCATTCTTCAAAGGGGCTTAAGAAAACAGAACAAAAATTCCAGTCTGAATGGGAAAGGAGGTGGAGCATTTGGGGAACACAAACTTTAAGTGGAATTTACCTCATCTAATTATTTGCAAAGGAAAGGGTGGAAATAAATGTTGACAATAAAGATGTCATGGAGTACAAGAGCAATAAGGCCCTGTGCCAGAGCTACGTACTCTTTGACGTACCACATTTAGAGGAGGGATGTAGAACTTGAGTTCAGCAAAGTTTAAAAGGCAAAATGTAATCAATTCCCTTTAATTAACTCAACCATGCGGCAGGTTATGTTAATGTACCTGTAACTGAGATAGAGGCCGTCGGCTTCCAGTAATACCTGAGAGAGAGAGAGAGAGAGAGAGAGAGAGAGACAGAGAGACAGAGAGACAGAGAGACAGAAAGAGAGAGATTCCTGCAATGCCTGAGAAGGAAGGACCTAGAAACCTTGTAGACTCATTTTGCAGATAGGACAACAAGCCTAGCAAAATGATGGAACTCGCCCAAGGTTATATAGTCTCTCACTGACAAAGCGACGATAATGCCTCGGGTCTTTACTAATTTAGTGTTCTCTCTAAGGCGCTGTGTATAATGGAGTTCGTAGTGATTTCAAGTTAGCCCAGGCGACTAACCATAGTACATTTGAATATGGATTAAGATTTGGTGTATGTTTTGAACAAAAGGTTAAGTAGAAAGGTAAAATGTAGAAAGGTATCTACCTATATTCATTTCAATCAAGCTTTACTTTTAAAGTTGCTTTAGAATGTTCTTATTAAAACCAGTGGTGATTTCCATGCAGCTGTTTTAATTAAAATGCTGTATGTTTTTAATAAACAAAGGGATGAAAATTTCTGGTTATAGCCCTGTAGGAGACTGAGCAGGGAAAGCCATCAGAATTGCAAGTGGAGCAAAATTTTTATAATTTAGATCATGTGACTGAAATACCACCACCGCTGGGTAGAATCTGCTTAAACTGCAGCTTTGGATTTTTCAGGGATAAACAAACCTCTTATGAAAAAGAAAGCCATGCATTAAAATTATAAAGGCACATGAAATATTATAGGAAAGAATAAGAACAAGTAAAGAAAACTAACATTCTTTTGCTTTACTGCTTTCAAGGAGGAGTTTTATGAAAAATTTCCAAAAGGATTCTTAAGTGGTTGTAGATTTTATTTTGCTTTACGGTTTGACAGTGTTTTAAGATTTTATGTTTATTCTCTTTTTGAGCTGAATTATGCAGGACTAGACAGATATCTTTTCTAAAAGTTTTTGTTTCCCTGACAAGTAGGAGAAATACCAAGTAGGAAATTCTTTGGTAATTGTTGGAGTTTGGGATAGTGCAGTCGATAATATCCCTTTACTGAATTTATTATCAAAATACACAGGTTACATGAAAGGAGATCAAAATACAGCCTCTATTTGGTGATATACTGGTAAATGTTTAATTTTCTTGCTTTTAGAAGAGAAGAGACTGATATGTGTTGACATATTTTTATGGCACAAATACTCCCTCCCTGGTGAAATTCAAGATGCCAATGGGCTGTCACTCCTTTTGAAGTTGGACAGAGGTGCAGTCTTAGGACCCGACTGCTGGAGTCCATCACTTGTAAAGGCCATATTAGAGAGCAGGGCCTAGATCTCATAGCTAGGCAGGCTTGTTAAGACTATACTTCAGAATCAGTCAATCTTCAACCACAAGTGTTTCCTTCTTGGGGTACCTGCACTTGTAGCAAGAAAGAGCAAAGCAAAAAGTATACTTACCATAGGCAGGTTGGCAGCCAGCAGAGTTTATCATCTCCCAGACTCTACCAGTCTGATAAATCAACAATCTGAATCAAGCTGGGGAGGCCAGGAGTGTCACTCAGATAGAAGGAAACAACGGAAGTAAAGGATAAATGTTAACTCTCAGCAACATCAGAATTCAGAATGATTCTGAGAAAAATATTATAGGTTTGTATCAACAATACCATCAGAGGCAGAACTGTATTTTAAATGGCCAACATTTTGGTGTATGGCTATTCATAGTAAAAGCATCTTTGAGGCTATCATGTGGCAAGAATTGTGGTAATCAGAACAAAAATAGGAGTTTTTAGCTTGCACTTAAAATAGAGACCTTAGGCCGGGTGTGGTGGCTCACGCCTGTAATCCCAGTACTTTGGGAGGCCGAGGCAGGTGGTTTCACGAGGTCCAGAGATCGAGACCATCCTGGTCAACATGGTAAAACCCCGTCTCTACTAAAAATACAAAAAATTAGCTGGGCATGGTGGCGCGTGCCTGTAATCCCAGCTACTCAGGAGGCTGAGGCAGGAGAATTGCCTGAACCCAGGAGGCGGAGGTTGCAGTGAGCTGAGATCGCGCCATTGCACTCCAGCCTGGGTAACAAGAGTGAAACTTCGTCTCAAAAAAAAAAAAAAAAATAGAGACTTTAATAGACCTTTATTTTGTAGAAAGATATGAAAGAATAAATTCATATTTAATTTCTTCAAATTTATTTTTTCAACTGGGTGTAACTGAAAGAATTACAGCAGACACAGAAATTTTACTTAACTTCATTGCTTCAGAGACAGCAGGTGATGAATTATTTTAGTGAATATATGGAATGATATCTGGCAAGAGAAAAATACTTGATCATCTCACTTCCTTCTAGTTGATATTCAAGAGTCCCTGCATCCAGATTTATAGCTCTTTGCTTACACATCCATCATTGTTAGTATGCCAATACCCTGACGGAGCTAGCCTTTAATTGGCTGCCTGAGTCAGTTTTTTCCCCCCAGTGGAGAGTGGATTATTATTCTTGTTGCTACCGTTGTAGTATTATTTAACATCTGACAATTTTATAATTAATAATGATTATAAATTAGCATATTATTATGACATGAGCCTAAGTAGACATATTGATATAGCTTATTTTTTAGTGTAAAAATTCTGGTTCTAAGTCAGGTGTCTGGAAACGTGCTAGAAGATAAATTCTAAGTTGTGAAAGAACCTACTTTCTTATTCCGTTGCCTATGACATTGAAGCTCATGTTCGTATATTTTAGTTTATGTGTTTTTACATTTGTTCCTTTGGATGGAATTTCTGGTTAGTTGTGACTCAAGACTCCTAGGTCAGGTGGAGATGAATTTTAGGCTTGGCTCTGCCATTTAACAAATAAGTGAATGAATCTCTCCAAATCTGAGCTTATATATAAAATAAGAATGATAATGCATCTACCTCTTAGGCACTAGTGAAGATTAAGTGGAATCATGTATATAGTATGTAACACATTTTATGTGTGTGTAGTTACTTTCTTTTTTTTTTTGAGTTTGTTGTAATTTTTAGCTTTCTCGAATAAGAGAACATGTGAAGTTTGTCTTTCTGTGCCTGACTTATTTCACTTAACATAATGACCCCCCCATTCCATTCATGTATATGCAAATGACAGGATCTCATTCATTTTCATGGCTGAATAGTACTTCATTGTATACATATATCATACATTCTTTATTCATTCGTCTGTATGAATACCAGTAACTGATGGACACATCAGTTGCAGGGGTACATGTGCAGGTTTGTTACATAGGTAAATGTGTGTCATGGGGGTTTGTTGTCAGATTATTTCATCACCCAGGGATTAAACCCAGTACCCATTCACTATATAGTAATTTCTTAACGTATATTATGACATTTGTTAATTTTATAAATTCAAGTTTTATAATTATTACATTTCTTAATTTTATAAATTTTGTATTATAAAATATGTATATTCACTGCATGGCTACTATTAGTCCATGTTTAAGGACTGACTCACTTCTAGAATTTGGCAATACTATGTCTCTCAAAGTTTTCATAATGAAATAAGCTATTTATTTTTCCAACCCACAAACTCTTCAGATTCGCATGTATTTCTTTGTTTTCTCACTGCCCTGACTTCTACCCTTCCCTTTTTGTCTCCCTAGTACCCAGAGTCCTTTTCTTCTCCATGTAAAAGTCTGATTTAGGAGGGTATGAGAAACTCTTTCACAATAAAGAGTGCATTTGTATTCTTATGGCATTGCAGCAGAGAGAGTGTCAAAGAGTATAATTTCAATATTCAGTCTGTGGGTAAGAGAGGTATTTGCTTAGCTGTAGATTCTTTTTGACACCTCTGAAATCGCTGTCATGGTTGTAACTATGTACTGTACCATCCATATGGCAGCCTTTAATTATACCTGTTGGAATAATCCACTTAGCCAAGGTCAAGCATCCTCTGATTACGTGTTCTCTTGTTATTTCCTAGTTGTCATATATCCTTGGCAGCTGTCATCAGCCAAATTTGGTCTTTCTAATTTTTAGTGGCTGTCATCCTGTCCCAAGGTTCTGTAACACGTGCTTCAGCCTTGTCAAATATGCTTTGCTATAACTGTTAGTCATCATTTTGTGAGCCTTATCTTGGTGGGCTAGTGGCCACATTTTACTGTAGGTGATCTCTGCAGGTGACTTCTGCTCACTTTCCAGCTTTTCCTTTTCTTTTATTGCACAAAATTCTGTGTAGCATGTCAATCGATAAGCAAAAAGATCTGTTAGCTTCTGCCATCCCAGAATGGGCCATATTTCAGTGGTAGGTAAATTTAGTCCAATTTAGTCCAACAGTTATGTTTGAAATGCCAACAATGAATAAATTAAGACTTATTGAGCACCTACAGTGTTATAGTTATTTGCCTGCTACCTTGATTTTATGTGTGTGTGTGTGTGTGTGTGTGTGTGTGTGTGTGTGCGTATGGATAGTAGAGGCTAGTCTCTTCAAGGTCATACAGCTACTAAGTGTAAAAGCTATGAATTAAATTTAAAGTTTCCTGGCTTAGAAGTCCTTGCTCTGTCCCCAAAATAGGTTTTTACTAAGCCTAGGTTAGACATAATGAGAAATACATGAGATATATGACTATAGACCCTTGTCTTCATAAGGTTTATAGTTTCCAAGGATAGAGTGACTTTTATGTTTTCCTACCAGAAGTTTCAAACTTCTGTACAGACAAATGCTTATGATATTATTACTTTGGTAAAGTTAAGTAAACCAAATAAGACAAAAACCTGCCTGCTGAGGTTGGTTAATCTCTTCTGAAAAAGTACACTTTGGGGTAATGCTTTATAGAAAGCATATGGACACTTTATAGCTTTACTTTTAGAGTAAAACCAGTAATCCCCATGTCTGTTCTATGTGTTACACCTGTGTTTTCCTGAATTATATGTCTGTGTACCTCCTCTTCATTTAGAGATTCATCTTAAAGGGTGGCATTTACTGCTAGAACTTGAGATCATGGAAAGGAATGATTTTAGCACAGAAAAGAACTAAACCTGTTTTCTATGAACCCAGAGGCAATGAACGCTACTGTCAAAAATAATTTGAAGAAAGTGTATCTGACAGTATTTTTCAAGTTTAGCTACAATTTCGGTTTCACTTTGGGGAGTAAAACTCCAGTGGAGATTTATTCACAATTGCTCCAGTGGAGATTCATTCATGATTGTATGCCTTCCTAGAATACACAGATTTTTCTTATTAGCCATTCTAAGGAGAGCTTTTTAATGATATTCTGCAGGACTTTACAGGCACAGTATTTCATCTGTAATATTTTCTTATAATATAGAATACAAAGATTTTCCTGTAAACATGAAAGTGTCCTTATGCCTGTGTTTCTAGTTACAATTCACTCACTAAGTAGTGTATGACCTGGCCAAGCCACTTAACCATCTTTCTGGGTTTCCTTTCCTCATTGGTACCATAAAAGGGTCAGAGGGCTGGGTGCGGTGGCTTACGCCTGTAATCCCAGCACTTTGGGAGGCCGAGGTGGGTGGATCACAAGGTCAAGAGATCGAGACCACCCTGGTCAACATGGTGAAACCCTGTCTCTACCAAAAATACAAAAAATTAGCTGGGCATGGTGATGCTTGCCTGTAATCCCAGCTACTCAGGAGGCTGAGGCAGGAGAATTGCCTGAACCCAGGAGGCAGAGGTTGCAGTGAGCTGAGATCGTGCCATTGCACTCCAGCCTGGGTAACAAGAGCGAAACTCCGTCTCAAAAGGGTCAGAGGATTTGAACATTAATGTCTTCTCTAGTTCCACCATGTTGCTATGTACAACCCTAAACTACGGCTTCTGACTGCTGTGTAAAACACTCCAACCACAGTTACCTACAGCCATTCCATCAGAGGTCTAGGAGGTTTTTCACAGTTGCAAAGTCATTTTTTCCCCTGTGAAACCTAGACTCCAATACCATTTTGGTTCAACCTGTGTTTTCTTATGCTGGTAACAAGAATGAGGGCTCCTAAAAGTGTAGATGTTCTTTATAACATCAACCTCAAAAATGTAGAGGATAGATTCAAAATGTAACTCATCTAAAATAAGAAACCATTTATCCAAAAATTTAAAGAATATATTTAAAATTTAACTCCCCTAAAATAAGTAACCTCTTATAAAGTAATGTAAATCCTTCTGGATTCTAAAATGTATCTTTTGGGTTCTTGGGAACTTGAAATAGCAATTATTATTGTTGTTGTTATTATTATTATTATTATTATTATTATTATTTTGAGATGGAGTTTCGCTCTTGTTGCCCAGGCTGGAGTGCAATGGCGCGATCTCGGCTCACTGCAACCTCCGCCTCCTGGGTTCAGGCAATTCTCCTGCCTCAGCCTCCTGAATAGCTGGGATTACAGGCATGCACCACCATGCCCAGCTAATTTTTTGTATTTTTAGTAGAGACGGGTTTTCACCATGTTGACCAGAATGGTCTCGATCTCTGGACCTTGTGATCCACCCACCTCGGCTTCCCAAAGTGCTGGGATTACAGGCTTGAGCCACCGCGCCCCGCCCAATAGCAATTATTTTATAAATCCTTTGTAACAGTCCATAGCAAGGTAAGATCATTGATGTGTGTTTACTCCTTGTCCTTGCACATTTTTTCCAGAGGATGAAATTCAGTGCAGTAAAAAAGCTGCTATTTGTAGACCTTTAAAGTCTTTAAATATTTATTCTGCCCTGTTGAGTATCTTGTGGATAAATAAAATTATCTTTAAAGGTGATGCTCAACTCTCATGCTGTTTTGTTTGTTTGTTTGTTTTAGACAGTTTCTCAGTCACTCTGTTGTTCAGGCTGGACTGCAGTGGTGCCATCTCGGCTCACTGCAACCTCTGCCTCCTGGGTTCAAGCCATTCTCCTGCCTCAGCCTCCTGAGTAGCTGGGATTGCAGGCATGTGCCACAATGCCCAGCTAATTTTTTATGTTTTATTAGATACATTTTATCACCATGGTGGCCAGGCTGGTCTTGAACTCCCTACCTCAAGTTATCTGCCTGCCTCAGCCTCCCAAAGTACTGGGATTACAGAGACGACACAACACACCTGGCCTGTGCTATATTATTTTTTTATCACATGGTTACATATGTTATGCAATAAAAATGTTTTCATGCTGCACATTAAGTATAAAACTCTTCAGGCAAGATTTGTGCTCCTATACAGATTAAGATGGCATATATGAATTGCTTTTTTTTCTCCCAAAGTCATAGGTTAGGCATATGTATTGTTTTTGCCTAGCCTTTTCTCACTTTTTAAGAGATCTGAATATGTAGATTTCCCTCCTTCTCAACATTTACATTGAAAGATGAACATATTTAGGATGAGCCAAAAGAAAAACTGCTGCATAAAGCAATGTTGAAGGAAGTTATTCTGGTAGTTTTAGGGTTGAAATTCACAATTGGTTAGAAGTATAGAAGCCGTAGAGCCTTGGATGAGACTCTACAAAATTGGGATTTGTAGAAATTGGACTGGTCCAAACTCTGTAATTACTTTAAAGAAATCAAAGCTTTCTGAATTAAAAATATGTAATTAAAAACTCATCTAGTATGTGTGTGTTTGTGTGTGTAATTCATATCCATAAATATGCATGTACTATATAAAAAGTATCTTAAGGGACATTAATATATGCTAAAATCATTCAGCTAGTATAAAGAAGGAAGGAAAAATAATTTATGTTACTGGGGGAAGGCAGTCAGATAAACATATGAGGAAGCACCATCCTCAGCAGAGACAATAGGTTAAGAAAAAGCTACAAATAAGAAAAATCTGGGTTCGTATGGAAAAAGTGACTTCAACATATGATTAATTAGAAATGGTGGAGAAAACAATCAAATATCAATATGCAATAAGTAAAAAAAGTGGAAGGGTGGTGGGTAGAGGAACAAAGTATAGTGGAGGTTATTGAATGCCCAAATAATTAAACTCTTAGGTCATACCCTTATCAAAGATTCTGAATTAGTTTTTTCTACTCAGCTTTTCTGGGGATGGTTAGGACTCCTACAGATAGGAAGTAGAATGCTATGAAAAGAAGGTACACTTAAGAAGGAACGTTTCTGAAAATAAAACAAAACTAATTTGCTAGGGGAGTTCCCTAGTGGCAGAGTTTATACCATAGGTCAGCCTTTCTCTCTGCAATTCCAGGAATTCCATCTGCAGAAGGTTAAGTGACTGACAGGCCAGTAGTGGTGCTGGTAAAGTCTGTGCTGAGGCAGTAGGAGAGGTGATGTCAATGACAAGGCAACCTGTGACTGAAGCCCTGACACCTGTCTGGGGAGTTTAGACTTTAGTGACAGTCCTCAACCTGCCATGCAAATCTGGAGCTATGCCGTTGGATTATTTCCCTTGACTGGGAGTGGAAATGGAGAGCTTTGGGGTCCAGGCAGTAGGCAGTTTGCAATGTGTGGATTTTTAGCCTGGCAGGCGAGATGTTCTACCTTCAGCAGAGCAACTTTAATTCATTCCCTTCTGAAGAAAAGCGCAGACACAAAGGTTGTCTAGGGAGGAGGAATCTCAATATTTTTCTTCATTAAGACAGTTATAATCTTGAGACCAAAAAAAAAAAAAAATGTAAATAAAGCTCATTAACAAAGGGCAATCTACTTCCTTTGGAGCTTATAAATTCCTCAACTACTTAGAACTGCTACTCTGTCTCACCCTGACATTTCTTTCATCTTTGTATTTCAGATAGGATTTGATGTACATTTAAGTTCTCAATGGACTCTGGTTTCTGGAGGGCTTTTTTTTGTTAACTCCTGATTGAGGCTTTGTTCTCCTCCACATGATTCCTTTGCTGGCTCCTTTAAAAGGTTTGTTCCTGGCAAAACACAACAAATAGGTGAGCTCATTTTCTTTCTAAGTAAGGTCTTTACAGTTTGGGATTCCAAGTATTCAGTGTTTCATGCCTTCAGCATTCCTTTAGAAATCTGTACATATTCCTACATTTTTCACAGGCAGCAATCCAGAGGAATTGATATGGTTTGGTTTATCCCCCACCCAAATCTCACCTCAAATTGTAATCCCTGTAATCCCTGTGTGTCGAGGGCAGGACTAGATGGAGGTAATTGAATCACAGGGGGCAGTTTCCCACATGTGGTTCTCATGATAGTGAGTTCTCCCCAAATCTGCTGGTTTTATAAGCTCCTGGCATTTCTCCTGCTGGCAATCACGTTATTCGGCCACCGAGTGAAGAAGGTGCCTGCTTCTCCTCTGCCTTCCATCATGATTGTAAGTTTCCTGAGGCCTCCCCAGCCTTGAGGAACTGTGAGTCAATTAAACCTCTTTTCCTTATAAATTACCCAGTCTTGGGTACTTCTTCATAGCGGTGTGAGAATGGACCAACACCGGATCAAATCTGGCTTATGTAAATCTGGAATAGAGAGTAATAAAACTAAACAGATGCTAATAATAGGACGTTACCTCTTTTCTCCTACCCAAGATATAACTCTCTAGATTTTTGGGTCTGATGAGGTTGTGGAGCTCACAGTTGACCTGTATCTTCTTGTTATAAGCCCCATGTGGTTGAGCTTGGTGTTTATAACAGAAGAGCAAAATAAGGGATCCCTTTCAACAGAATTCTCCTCCCTGCCCCCACACTTTGTAGCAATTCCCTCTTTACCACTTTCAACTGTTTGTTGATCTAATTATTGATATGTCTACCCAACTAAATCATAAGCTTATTTGGGGACCATGATCTTGATATACATATATCATCTCCCAAAATATGAGAATAGGTTAAACACCCAATTATTACTCAGTAAGTGTCTGTTTACTTGAAAATTCACATAGAATACCTTCATTTTCTTAACACTTAGGTTTGTCAACAGTGTAGAAATAGTGAAGAAGATACAAGGTCACTTGAGACATGTTTGTCACCCTCCCTTTTATCCTCTTCCTCCCATCAGTGAAGTCTCCTACTTGCCTTCTTTCCTCTAAAGATCCTTAGTCCCTGAGAAGCAAGAGCTACTGAAGATTATATCCTAATAAGTTTCTAAAACTCAGGATTTTGGGTAGGAAAGAACGTGTGGGCTTAATTCCTTTCTCTTTGACAATTTGGCCCAATTCTATGCTCACTTATAATATGCTATTATTAGCCCTGAGATGAAAATTTCAGGGCCAAAATAAACAGTAAAACCCTTAACATCTATTACATTTTTATGTATGGAGTATTTAGTGTGTAAATATTTACTGCACTGAGTGCCTTACATGCACTGTTATATTTAATTCTCATTATAATGATTTCTTACCCATTGCAGAGGTATTTTAACTATCATCCTTATAACATATATGGAGAATGAGGCTTAAAGAGATCAAGTAACTTGCCAGTGTCTACTAGCTCTTAGTAAATTCAGCATTCAAATTCATGCTTAAATTCTGCCCTATATGGCCTTCGTCTTACATAAACATTAACTCTGGGAAAAATTGACCTCTTTTGTACTAACTGTCATATATTTGGTAGAAGAGGCAAGGAGATGTTTTTAAATCACATTCTTTCAGTATGTGTTGAGATAAATTTCAGAGTTTGGAATTTCCAGCAAGTACACATATACACCTCTTAAAATTGTCACTTTGAATTATGAGAACTAGGATGCAATTCTTTTTATAAAAGAAGTGTATTTTGTATGTGTATTATATACTGTGTTATTACAATAAATTGAGCTAAATAAAAGGTGTTATTGATAAAATAGCAAAGAGAAAATATGTTTACTATTATTACATGAAAGGGGATCATCACAAAGGTCTTCTTACTTATTGTCTTCATATTGAGGAGTTGGAGGAGGAGTAAGAGAGAAGTTAGGCTTGCTGTCTCAGATTTGGCAGAGGTGGAAGATACACGGGGTGAGAGAAGAAGTGAGGGAGGCAGGTGTATTCAGTGTAAACTTTATTGAAAAAATATACATATTATGGGACCTATATGGTTCAAATGCATGCTATTCAGGGGCTGACTGTACCTGGATAATAACATCATTCCTATTACCATTTTCTGAGCTGGTGGTATAAATGGCATTGTTCTAGGTGATCATTATCTGTGTCGTGTAGTCCTGTAATAGCTCCCACCTTTCTGCAGAAAAATCTCCACAGAGCTAAATTGAGAGTTATGGTAACTGTAATTAAGGAAGGTAATTACAACAGAAAATATGTTGCATTATGTGAAATATAACTTTTACAAGTTGTTTTACAGTTTACATTATATGAAATAACAGAATTATAGGTTTTGTTATTCGGAGCATTAATTTGCATTAGCCAAACAGGAGATTTATTTTGGGAATATTTATATCTGTACACTCTTTGTGTTATCTATCTATACCAATAAACACTGACAAACATTTAAGCATTAGAATTTTTGTCTCAATTGAATGAAGCTTTCAAAGATGCTTTTTCTTTTGTTTTCTTGGAATCCTGCTGAATTTCCTTGAAAAATAAGTAAGAGTTCACATGTTCTCAGAGTTTGCTCTGAGGTGTTTTGATCATGTTAACAGGAGCATTAAAGTATACCAACTTGAAACACACATAATTACTTAACTCTCAGTGTATCTCTAAGAACCCTTTCATATGCACCCTCTTTATTTTATGCTCATGTTTTATATAGACATGCATGATGCTGTGTTCTCATAGTGTCCATGTTCACTGCTCAAAGAAGTGGGTGCGAGTGTGAGTTTGAGTGTGAGTCTGTGATGTGTGTGTGTTTAGTCTGTAATAACCATTCTATTAATTCAATGCTGTTTTAAACATGGACTCACATTCTGTCATCAATAAAACCAAGTGTCAGTTATCCACACAATTAATCCAGTTCTCACTCAGGCTTTCTAGTAATCCAGCCAGCTTCCCATCTTATTTCTTCTAGGTGACATAGTAGCTTTTTCATCTGTAAAACCAGTATAGGATATTTTAATTATTTATTTAGTTAGCAATATTTTTAATAGGCATTGTTTTAGGCACTGACGATATTAAAGTGAACAAGACAGTTAAGTTCCTGTTTCCATCTGAACTAGAGTTTAGATTCCAGTCGTACTTGTAAACAAGTAAACACTCTACATAAGGTAGTTTAATATAGTGATGAATGTCCCACGGAATATGAATCAAAGCAATGTGGTAATGGGGTGGTATAGGCTTATTATTTTATATTGAGTACTTAAGGAGACCTTTCTAGTTGGTGACATTGAACTTAGACACGAATGAGAAGTAGCTAGCCAGAAGAATATCTATAAAAAGATTGTGATAAATTGCAAAGATAGATAGATGGGTAATAGCAAAAGCCCTAAAGTTTAAAAGAGCCTGGTATATCTGAAAAGTAGATTAACTAGTAGAGAGTGGATATTTGTAAATATTTATTACTAACGATAGATCTTTCAATATCCACATAGCTTTAAGGGAGCAGGAAATTTAGCTTAAGGTTAGTAAAATGTTCAGTACCAGCAGTATATCCCTATAAGATTTTTTAGGATTATAGAACTAGGATAAATGGTGTATTGGATCAACAACATGCCAATTAAAGTTGTTGTATGGTCTGTTTTATTAAATCTCTAATTTGTATTTATGTAATACATAATTATAACTTACGGCTTATACAGAATGGTTACCTGTTTAGTACTTTATCAGCTCAACAACCATTTACTAATGTTCTATTATATGCAAGGGAGAGTACTAGAGGCTGAGTATACAAAAATAAATAAAACTCTTCCATCATGAAAACATATACAAAAATGTAGATAAAACAGGATTTAAGTATATTTGGTGGGAAATATATTTTCTCAATTTAAACATGTAAAAATATAAAGTAGAACTTCAGATGAGAGTGGCATTGATAGATATAAGTAGGCATAGCTGATGCAGAGAATGTTAAAATATAATTTTGCAGGTCTCAAAAACCATTTGACATTTACCTGTAATTCTGTATTAATGCTTATATGATGATCTCTGCCACAGTGGAAAGGTTTATAAATTTAAATTAATGGAAATTACTGTTGATGAAACCCTCTAGAGGATAATACATTTGTGATGTGCATTTAGGGCCCCATATTTAAGCTAAACTCCTGCCCAAGATACAGGATGATCTTTATTTTGGCCATCAGACCTATTAAAACCATGAGCATCCCCATAGGTCCACAAGTCAGGATACAATACAACATCGTCAGTCTGACAAGAAAATTAACTGATTTCCTGAATCTAGTTCCTGTATGCGCGACAGCCAAAAAAGTTTCAGAGAGAAAACAAATTCTGCGTTAGTCTGAGATTTTGAGGTTAGGAGGCTGCACTTAGAGGTTCACCAGCTCAGCGCCCATGGAGCTATCCAAGGTTCTGAACACACTCTGAGACTCAGTCTCCTTAGTCTCTCTCTGGGCTTGACCTATTTTCTCCATTGTTGTTTATTACCTTTGCCTTTTCCCCCGCCACCCATGCTTCCTGTTCTTATTGCTCTTTGTATGATCTCATCAACCATATGTGACAAATTTTTGTCCTGACTCTTGCTTTGCCCTACATTCTAACCTGGTACGTTCTTCAACCCATGTTTAGCCAAATTTCAATGAAAATTTATACCTAGAGCCTCCCCAACAAGTGCTTGACTCCCGATTTTGTATCTTGAAGCAATGAGACCATTGATTTTATCTCTAATTATAAAGTAATTAAAAACAATTTTATTTCAGTTCACAAATATATAAATGTTCAAAAAATAGCCTTCAATTTATTTCATAATCCATAAAAATAAACTAAAATGTAAGCATGGTCTTCTTTGTCATTTTCCTCTTTCTCCTTGTGGCCTTCTCTCTTCCTCCACTTCTCCTTCCTCCTCCTCATTATAAATTCAATGACTCAGAACAGTTTGATTGAAATTATTCATTAAAAAGGTAGGATATTGGTAAAATGTAGGTTCAAAAACAATTTTACAGTAGTTTAGTAAATGAAAAATAGTAAAAGTATAAACAGCTCCTGTGAACATGTTATCTTTGAACTTGGTAAAATAAATAAAAGAGAGATCACTTCTTACTCTATATCTCCAGCTTGTTTTAGGATGTATTTTTCTTTCTGACAGGAAGACTCAAAATACCCTTAGAGAGTTGGAGCTGGTGTTGACAGTCAATGATTAGGGCAAAGGTTTTGAATGTACTTCACTTCTATATTTTTCCCTAATTTCATTCACTGTAATTTAAGAGAATGACATGCCTGAAATGGTTAAGAATGTGAACTTTGAATAAACAGTCTAGATTTTTATCTTAGAGCCACCAATCACTAACCATGTAATCTTGGACAAATCTCCTGGATCTATATTTTTTTAAATCTGCAAATTGAGGATGATAAAACATCCTCACACTGAAGATTGCTGCTGGAAATACATGAGATAATGCATACTCAAAGTTTAAGGCAGAAACTGAAAGCTAGTCAACATTTTAAAAATGTGAATTTTTGTTATTAACCTATCCTTTCTGTGCTTCACCTGTCCATACATTTTAAGGTACTGTGGTCATTATGAGTGCTTGCCACATGTATGTAGGAGATAAAATATTTATTTTCCCACCCATCATTAGGTTCATGGCTGAGGTATCCTATAATAAGAGACAGATAAACAGGAGAAAAGCATACACATTTAATATAATTTTTATGTGACATTGGAGCCTGTAAAGAAAAGACCCAAAGAAACAGGGAATGCTATGTATTTTATACTTTGGTTTGATAAAGAGTGGACAATCTTGGGGAAGTATGGCTGGACAAAAATGGAGTGTGGCCTAATGAAAACAAGCTGGGGGAAACTTAGCAAGGCCTGTTGTTGAGATTCTTCTTGGTGTCTCTGTGTCTTCAGCTGCTTTCCTCTAGTTATAGAGAGAATACCTCTTGAATGAATGTCTTATGATTTGCTTTAGATGAAAGTCAGACATTTATTTTATGGCCTGCTTCAGGGGAAATGAGTGAAAGAAAAAGTCAGAGAGAGCTTCCTGCTTCTGCTACTTTCTCAAATGCCAAGTTGCTGCATTTCGGATAGCATGTCTTGAACCCCATCAGGTACTTGTCATTTCCTCAACATAAGTCGATCACTGTTTCATCCATGGCACCCATTAAAGTCTCAATTTGAAATGTTGCGAGCTATAAATAATGATAAGGAAGGTAGTGTTTATCCACTCATGAACAGCCATTCTTAACTCCCTCTCAACCGTTGATTACAATTAATCTATTGGCTGTGGTATTGTAGTCAACTTTGAAATATATTGTCTTAGCATTTCTACTAAAACGGTGGTCTGTAGGCAGATAATGCAGTGCTAACATAATAAGTAAAATAACGAATGATAGTAAAGTTGTAAAAGTATGAAAGTTCAATGTGCTTGAGAGTCACAGAATTTTGAAAAGGGCAAAAAATAAGAAAAACTTATGAACAAAATGTGACAACTTGAGACTGGCTATGCAGACAGAAGTGAACCAGTGACTTTTAAACTAGTAATTCTTAGAGCAGACAGCCTATAGAAATGTAAATATGGCTAATACAGGTACCTTTCTAATTTGAATACCTATCAAAGT
The DNA here is from genome assembly GCF_049354715.1 of Callithrix jacchus. NCBI lineage: Eukaryota > Metazoa > Chordata > Mammalia > Primates > Cebidae > Callithrix > Callithrix jacchus. The sequence continues at coordinate 113,860,862 of NC_133509.1, forward strand.
TTCTATTTGGAAGAAAACTAGATTTATACATTGTGACATGCTCAAAATCTATGTCTTCTCCAACACCATCTCCAGTAAAATACTCCTAGCTTAAAATATATTAAAGTGAATACCTCTGAAATTAGGTCCTTTTGGAATTAAACAAATTAAACTATGATTTTCCAGGGTCTACTGTAGATGTCACTTTATAATAAGATGGATAAGGCAGTCAATATACAGAGGTTTTGTTTTATGACCAGAACTAACATGTATTCAATGAGAAATTTCAATTAGAGCAGCATTACTTCTACAGTGGGAAAATTTCAGAGTCCCTGAAATAGAACATTATTGTTAAATTATGAAATATGTTACAGTTGTTGCTAGTATAATGACCCTTGCTCTTTATCAGAATCAGGGGAGAGAAAAGCCAAATGATGACTAATCTATCACCAGATTCGTAACTAAATTACCAAAAGACTGAAACTGATAAGGTCTGATTTTCAAAATCAGCAGTAACATTTAAAGCATATTTGGGATATACAGATGTTTGGATCACTGATATCCTAAGAATTCTATAGTCTATATTGATTTTAAAGTTGAGATTTGATTGTTCTTGTATACCCAGAGTAGCATAGCTCTAAAGGAAAGGTGTTCTAGGATAAGAAAAGAAAAAATGACATTTTCTTCATCACACTGAAGAAGTGCCAACAAATTCTAAATAATTTTGTGTTGATGATACTAAATTAGAATAGTGATGGCTATAATCATTTGATCCCTGAGGCATTAATGAAAATTCAGCATTATTTTGTGTGGAATATGTATTATTACCCTTGAGCTTAGGAATGATTATTAGTAAGTCTGATTAAATCTGGAAGCAGTGACACAAGCTATCTTTAACCCACTAATGACAGGGCCATATTGTAATTTTATGATGAATGAACACAGGTTAGCATTTTTAGCACTTGGTGGGGAAAATAAGAAGTCTGCATTCATTTGCTTGATTAGACTGCAAAGTAGTACAGAGAAGCTCAAAAGAAATGCTTCTTAATGAAACAGTGTTCCTGCTGATTGATTTATCAGCAGGATATGATAGGTTTATCATAGCTTCAAAAATTCACAGAACTGGTTATCTTTGTATGATCAAAGATATTATTCTGCAACATTCTTGAGATCCTAAATTCCCAGATAGAGAATTAAAAATGATAAAAATACTACAATGCTGTATGCATGTATTACCTTATCTTTTTAAATGCTTTCACATTTACTTTATGGTGTTCTCATCATAGTAATTTAAAGCGAGTTAGACTTTTTGCCATTTGCTCTATCAGTAAGAAAACTAAAGCACAATCTAGTGGAGGTATTTGCCTAAAATCACACAGGTTGTCAGAAAAACCAGTATTAGAATTCCAGTGTCTTGATTTCAAGTCTAATATATGTTTTGGCCTCAGTAGGAAAGTAATTAATTTTATATTTACAGACAATTTTTTTTGGCTAGTATCTTGAATTGTTTCTTTTTAAAAAGATATCTATTCTGTATTGATAGAAAATATTAGAGAGTCTTACTGATCAAATGGATCACAGCAACTATTTTTTTCAGTGCTAGGTAAGGGGGCTCAGAATACACTGCCTCAAAATATGACATTTGAGGAAACAGCAGAAGGAGGCCATAGAAACTGGAAAGAAACCCATTTGCCCCTTTTTCCCTGAACAGCCATAGAATCTAACTAACTTTTCCATGAAAATAGGTCATAAGACCCTTATATCAGAGGAGTCCTTCCTGTACCTGGAGGAAAAGAACGTCCTTGTCTCTGAAGACATAAGAATACAGAAAAGAATCTGAACAAGTAGGCCTTGCTAAGTTCTTCCAGTTTATTAGCATTATTTTGTACCCTTTTGTCTTCCAATTATACTTCTGCATGGCTGTCTACTCTTCCTCAAACCTAAGCATAAAAATACAAGATTTCCCTGTTTCTTTGGCTCTTCAATTCTGAAGGTTCCTATGTGTAATATAAGTTTATATAAGTAAATATATACTTCTATATAAATTAATATAAATTTTACTTATGCATTTATATAAATAAATTTAATATAAATTTATATAAACAGTTTAATATAAAGTTATATATATTTTTTAATACAAAATTTACTTAATTTTAATTTTACTTAATGTAAATTAACTTAATATAAATTATTAAGTAAATTTGTTTTTCTCTTATAAATCTGTCTTTATTACAGGTGCCTCATCCAGGGACCTTGTGATGGATGAGTATTCTTTCTTCCCTCTATAGGCAAAATTGTTTCTAAAATCCCCATATAATTTAGGGCAAGTTCTGATCCCTGCATAGCATCTGACACTCAGTAGTAGCTTGATAAATATTAGTTCTTTTTCTCCTAATTCCCACCCCAATGCTGTGACCCTCTCTATGCTCAAAAGAAGAAATCTTCAGAATTCTTAGTTGACCTGAAGTTTGTGTTGATGGCCTACATTATTTTATTGTTAAAACTATATTTACAAGTGACTACTCAGTAGCAAAACATAAAAGTTAGTGAAAGTACAACTGTTGTAAATGCTAGATGGAGTTAGTATTTTGTTTCCATCAAGGCCACAGTATTTCTAGTTGAAACGTAGCTTTGCAACTGAATGGCATCGCATTCACTTAGCATCATAATGGCTTTCTGTTGAATAGCTTAAATTTAGGGCAATCAGAGCCAAATACTCAAAGTTGTGGAGTCCTGCAGGTCCTGCTTGGCATGTAACAGATTAAGTTCCTTGGAGAAGATAAATCCAGAAATGAATCGTTTTAATAAAGCAAAACACATGATATAAAGAGTATGGATAAAAAGCTATGAAAGTGCCCAGGTTAGAGAAAAAGAAAGATATCCTGGGATAGTGAAAGTGAAAGGAACATTTGAACATCAAATTAAGCAAAGTCACAAACTTTGGAATTGTCCTTGGCATTTTCTTCCCTTACCCTGCTAATACCCAATCAATTGTCAATCGATTGTCGATTTTACGTTTAACCATTTCTCCTCTTCATGTCTTTCTCCACACTATTACTGACCTAGGGGTAGCTCTTACCACCTCTAGGCCGGTTTATTTGCTGTTTCTATTTTCAGGCATATCACTCTCAAAACCATCCAGATTTTTTAAAACCTTAAATCTAATCACAACTCCTGCTTGATTGAAACCATTCAAAGTTGCCTATATAATAATATCTAAACTTATGGTTGCCTACAAGATAAGATCTAAACTTATGGTTCTCCATGGTCTGGCTTCTCCTTACCTGTATAGCCTCCTCTTATGATGAGCCATTCTGTGATGGTGCTTTAGGCTGTAAAATTGTTTATGGTTTCAAAAACATTACCTTTGATTTCATGCCTCCATACCTTTTCCTCTTTTTGTAATGAATTTTCATGTTCATCTCCAACAGGGTAAGTTCTGTACATAATTCAGTGACCCTTTTACAGTTTGGTGTTGCAGCTCTTCCTTTGTCTTAAATCTCCATTGGATCAGGTACACCTGTGTGTACTTCATCTTATCCATCCTGTTAAAGAAGAAATTATAGAGGGACAATTGTTAAAGCATGATAGGGAAAGCTTTATTCAGGACCATCATGATAAATATATGGGCCACTGCAATGGAGTTATTCGCAGTATAGGAGAGAGATTAAGCTCAACTCTGAATATAGCATGAACAAGTGAGAATTTTTAACCAAGGAACAAGGTAGAGGTCAGCAGATAGACAATGACTAAGAGGTAGAAGGAATTCTTGCTGAAGACAAACCAGGGTGATTAGGTATCACCTGGGAGTTAGTGGAGAATGAAGAACCTAATCAGGTATCAAGAGTTATCAGATATCTAAAGTGGGGAGTTCCTATTAAATTGACTTAGCAGACTTCTTGCCAAAACCAGATTTTACAAGGAATTACACAGATGAGCCTAGGAGAAGGTGTAGGGGCCAGACTAAAGTTTTGATTAAGTAAAAAAATCTTTATCAATCTTTGTATTTCACGTTAAGCACAATGCTTGGCACATAATAGTTGCTCAGCAAATGTTGGCTGATCTGATTATAAGAATAACATGGATAGATTATCCTTTGCAGTCTACAAGTTTTTAAAAGTTTATATTTAATTATTATGACTACATTACAGTTGTACATATTTATGGGGTATATGTGATCTTTTGAAACAAACATACAATGTGTAATGATCAAATCAGGGTAATTGGGGTATCCATCACATCAAGCATTTATCATTTTTTGTGTGTGTTAGGAACATTCCAATTCAGCTCTTTTAGTTATTTTGAAATATACAAATAAATTATTGTTAACTATTAATGCCCTGCAGTTGCTACTGAACGCTAGATCTTATCCATTGTATCTAACTGTGTTTTTGTATCCTTCAACAATCCCCTTTTTATGCTTTCCTCCTTCATTACCCATCCCAGCCTCTGGTAACCATCATTCCACTCCATCTCAATGAGTTCAATATTATTTTTAGCTCTCACATATTAGTGAGAACATGAAAGAAATTTATTTCTGTGCCTGGCTTATTTCTTAACATGATGTGCTTCATTCCATCTATGTGGTTGCAAATAACAAGATTTCATTTTCTTAATGCCTGAATAATATTTCATTGTGTATATGTACTTCATTTTCTTTATTTGTCTAAGAATGGATTCTTGGTTTGATTTCATATCTTGTCTATTGTAAATAGTGCTACAATAAACATGGGAATGAAGATATCTCTTTGTTATACTGATTTCCTTTCTTTTGGATATATATATACCCAGAAACGGGGTTACTAGATCATATGGTAGTTCTGTTTTTAGTGTTTTGAGGAATACTTCATGCTGTTCTCCATAGTGGCTGTACTTTGTTTCTACCAGTACACTAGAGTTCCTCTTTTTCTGTATCCTCATCAGCATTCATTATTACCTGTCTTTTGGATAAAAGCCATTTTAACTGGGGTGAGATGACATCTCATTGTAGTTTTAATTTGCATTTCTCTGATGGCAATCTACAAGTTAATATGTCCGAAAATCTCTCAGTCATCCTATCATGTTTCGACTCTTAGATTGGAAAAAATTAATTTGTCAAGCCAGGTTGTCATCTTTTCTTTTCTTAAAAAATTACATGATTCACAGCCGTTTTATTCAAGTGAGCTTTTCTTATGTCCAACTAGAATCCCCTTTGGTTAATGTAAGCCTTTAGTGTAGGAATTCAAAACTTTGCCTGAGGTGCTACATTGTTGGTTCTCTTAAAAAATGTGGTATTATTTAATTCAGTAAAATTTATGTGGATTGATTTGTATCCTTTGAATATTCAGTATTATACAAATATCTCAGCCTGTAAAACTCATTCATAACTTTGGAACTGGAAGTCCAATCTCCTCTCCATTAGCAGTCTTGGCTTGGTTAGCCAGTCTCTCTTTAATCCAGTGATATGCTCCCCAGTTTATCTAATCAGACTTTTCACTGTGAGTCGGGCTTATTCTTTATTTTCAACTGAGATCTGCCTTCACAAACACCATTCCCATTTATCTATTGTCCATTGGCTGTCTCATCCTGGTATATATTACTGGGTTTTGCTGAATCTTCACTGTCTTCTAAGTTAAATTTTTATGTTTCTGTTAGATTATCACATATAAATGTATGAAAATTTAGATACTCCTGCGAAGCTTGTAAGGAAACTAATAAAATAGAAAGGACTTGATCTAACTCCTTCCCACCTGAATCCAGAGCTATCACTTTCAACTCTTCTCGTTCTTTCTTCTGATTTGACTTCCATATTTCTAAACAATGTGGTACTGGTGCTATTTTTGTCTTGATATCTTTACATTCAATAAATGTTGATTTTAGATTTTCTTTTATAAATATCTTCAATTTTATCTTTCAATTCTTTTGTTGAATAAATCTTTGCTAATAAATATACATATATACCTATATATACCTATTTATATAGGTACATATAAATTTTTTATTTTCTAAGATCTTTATGTTGTATTATTATTTTGATAGCATTCAGACTGCAGTTTTTAAAAGCTGTAAATCTTATTTTATCATATTAATGATAAGGCTTTTAAAATCACTTTTCTATTCCCTGCATTGTATTTCATTTTATTCCATTTTCTTTTGTTCTTTTCTCCTTTCTGTTTACCTTAGTCTCTGGTTTTCATATTTCTATTAGAGCCTACCCTACATTGTCTAGTGAATCTTGTTTGTTGTCACTTAATAATAAAACTCTAACAAGCCATTAGAAGCTGTATAAGTATCACAATTTTCAAAATTATTATTAGTGGGTGAAATTCACTAAGTCTAAATAGGTGGGGATCTACCTATTTTATTGAGAGATCAACCTCTAAAATGTCAGATCTTTTCCAACAAGTCTTTTTTTTTTTTTTTAGAAATTCAGTTTTTGAAGTCTTAGTTTTCCCTGTGTGTGATTTCTGTATTTAGGTGGATAGCATCTTGATAACAGAGGAGAAAAGAGAGTCTGATAGGCAGATTGGTCTCAGGGGTCAGTGTATAAATTTGCACATAATCCTACTATTTTTCTTATGATTTCACACTGCTGTCACAGCCTGAGCCTCCTCATGTCAGATTCCAATGCTCTTTTTAAACAGATTCTCTGAGTGTGTTTGCCGATTTTTGCTACAGTGGAGAGGGTATCTCTGAGTTGTTGTGATCCTTACACAGGCTTTTAGTCACTCTCTCTGTTTTCGGAATGACTGCTGAAAACTGCCCACTGCTGGCCCCTGCCTTCAGAAATATGTGATGCCTCAATACCTCTATCTTTCTAGGGGTTTACAGCAAGATATCCTTGTTTGCTACTGGATTCTTGCCCTATAAACACTTAGCTTTCCACCTTTTTCTGTCCAACTGTCCTTACTACACATCTATACACTTTTCGTTTGTTTGTTTTTTGTTTTTTTGAGATGGAGTTTCGCTCGTTAACCAGGCTGGAGTGCAATGGCGTGATCTCGACTCACCTCAACCTCTGCCTCCTGGGTTCAGGCAATTCTCCTGCCTCAGCCTCCTGAGTAGCTGGGATTACAGGCACGCACCACCATGCCCAGCTAATTTTTTGTGTTTTTAGTAGAGATGGGGTTTCACCATGTTGACCAGGATGGTCTTGATCTCTTGAGCTCGTGATCCACCCGCCTCGGCCTCCCAAAGTGCTGGGATTACAGGCTTGAGCCACCACGCCCGGCAATACATCTATACACTTTTCATCTTCCAATTCTTGTTGACATTCTCCTCTGCTATTGTCTTTTCTTCCAATCTCTTTTGCTACTGTGAACTATAGAGCCTTTATTTTTTTTCACAACCATTTTAATGGGATTTTGAAAGAAAATACAGATAAAAAGCTTGTGTTTAGTCCCCCATACTTAATGAGAAGTTGCCATACATTTTCCAAGATTCAATGTACCATGTAGAATATGATCATTATCTCAGTATTATGTTTGGACTCATAACAATAAAAATGGCAGACATGAGTGTGGCCTTTATTCATTTGTTCAACAGGCTTTTACTGTTTGTCTATCATGGGAATGACAAGAAACATTGTTTCAGTTAACTGAAATACCAAATACAATATTCTTAGTGATCTCCTTTGGAAATTTAAGGTTGATAAAACAGCAGCAAAAGCATATTTTTAGAAGATAAAGAGATGGTTCATATGATGTACAAAAGTCTACTTGCTACTCAAAGTATGATTGGTGGTGACTTTGGGAGAGTCTGTACTTCCAATAAGCTCTCAGTTTATTGGAAGTACAGATTCTTAGCCTCCTTATCTGTGACCTCCTGGAACAGAATCTACACTGTAATGAAGTCCCCAGGGGAGTTTTATAATTGGTACAAAGGAAAGGATTTTATTAGAAAAAAAATGAATCTTCTTTTATCCCACCTAGGGTTAATGCATAGGAATTTTATCTGTAGTCAAGGTCTTAGATGGCATGTGAAGTGATTTTCTTTTCTTTTTTTTTTTTTTGAGACAAAGTCTTACTTCGTCACCCAGGCTGAAATGCGGTGGCATGATCTTGGCTCACTCCAACCTCTGCCTCCCAGGTTCAAGTGGTTCTCCTGCCTCAGCCTCCTGAGTAGCTGGGACTACAGGAATGTGCCACCATACCCAGATAACTTTTGTATTTTTAGTAGAGATGGAGTTTTACCATGTTGGCCAGGCTGGGCTCGAACTCTTGACCTCAAGTGATCTACTTGTCTTGGCCTCCCAAGGTTCTGGAATTACAGGCGTGAGCCACCACACCCAGCGTGAAGTGATTTTCAAACATAGCTTATCATAAATCCCTTGAAGGAGATTATTTGTTTAAATGTAGGTGCTTCTTTCTATTACATGGTCTTAACTAATTTAACAGATGCGGAACAGGGTTGTAAACCTGTTTTAAGGGCTTCTGAGGTGCTAATCAGTCAGGTTTGGGAAATAGCAGGGAAAACTTTCAGCCTTTTTCATCATGATGCTTCTTGGGGACCAAATATCTTCCATTCGCTACCCACCACTTCCTGCAGCTCCTACCAACCATCACTACGTATCTACCATATTGGATCCTGTTTTCTTCTTCTTTGCTTTCTCCTCAAATCATGCATAGTCTTGAGACTCATCAGTTCAATTGGCAGAGTGCCTTCCTTCTCCCAAGACAACATCCCCATTTTCCATCTGTCCCATTCTCTCTGTGCCACTGCTTACCTCCACGCCTAAATCTCTAGCTCTCCATTTGCTGGCAGGTGTCATGCTCTGACACCGATTTTGGGTCGAGCCTTGGGTCCTGAATCAGGAACCTGTGTTTGATGCAGAACAGATGACATAAGGCATTTGCAGGTGGCACCATGTAAGCAAATAATGCTGGAAGGGTCCCCTTGTGGGAAAATAGATGCCTGCTAGTATGTCCCACCAGAGTGTCAAGGCCAAGAGTAGTAATTCATCAGTTAAACTGTGAGACAGACATAGGAGAGGACAGACATAAGTACGAGGGTGTGGAGAATTGGTTGTAGAAGAAATTCCCAAGTTAAATGAATATAGTTGGAGGAACTTTGAAGAGGGTGGGGAGTTTCCTGGGCTTCTGCTAGAAGAGCAGGATGGAAGAGTTGAGAATGTTAAACCAGCTTGCATAACGTTTTGATGAACAGTTAAATTCAGAAGCCATTTGAGATATCTGTTATTCCTGACAAACTTTAAACGGTTCTAGAACTGGCAAAACAACTAGGTCAGAACAAAGTGAAAAGACATAGTGTGACCAGCTGGGACAGGAACGCAGCAAACTTGCTAATTAGTCTGGAGGAAGCCCATTGCCCACATTTTTACGTACTGCTAATTGCTAAAGTAGCAGCTTGCTATAAAGACAAAAATAACAGCATGATGGTTTCTTGAATATAGGATAAAGTGGCCTTTGGGATGTAGGCTCCATCAACTTTAAAAATATTCTGTAGTGTTTAAACTTAAAGCATACAGTGCTATTAATAAAAATACACTGTAGAAGTCACTTATTCACTTTTTGCCATAGGCTGTTAGATGAGAAATTATGGAATATTTGGTGCTCTCTTTTGGGAATTTATACTAAAGGATTTTGTTTTAAAGATACCACCTCTCCATTTGAATACCATTTCTCAGCTCATTTTAAACATTTACCCAATTAAAAAAGCTAAATAAGTGATTTTAAAATGTGTTTTATTTTAAATGCACAGTGTTTTTTTTTTTTTCTGAAAATGCTTTTTCAACCCAGTTATATTTGCGAACAGAGAATGTCCTTTAGGAATTTATCAGCTTTTCACGCTGTTGTAGCATTCGTTGTGAGTGTTCAGTAAATATTTGTAGAAAGAATGAGTGAATGAGCAAAGGAATAGATGCACAAAACGTTGTATGCATGAGAACAATAGGATTTCACACTTCTAAAGAACAATTGAGAACCCCTTGTTTTTGTTTGAGGATGATGAAACTAAGGCAGAGGACAAGTAACTCCTCTGGGGCCTCACAACTAGTTAGTGGCAAAACTGGGGCTCATTTTTTATGTCTATCAGTCCAGCATTTTTTTCTTTCTAAGCTTATTTGTATTCCACTTAAGAGAAGAATAAATTATTTCTGTAGGGCTGATTCTGATCTGAATCATATGAAATCAGCAAAGCCTGGTTTTGTTAAAGTTTCAAATGCAGAATGACAAAAGTAAAGCATCTTTTAAAACAAAACAAAGCCAAAGCAATTGGAGTATTTGATTTTATTAAGGAGTGATGTTTTCAAAGGCAGGGAAGGGAGAAAAGTGGAAACTCTGTGCTATGGACTTAACTTGAAAGTCTTAATGTCAGACTCTATGTAACGGAGGAAAACCAGCCCTAAGGACCTGTAACTGCATAAAAGGGGAAAAGCAGATTTCCTTCTGCAGCAAATGAATATCAGATTTATTTATTGCTTGCATTGGTGACTAAAACCTCTAATTAGATTCATAGTGTACTTAGTGCATTGTAATTATATGTGGCAGAGCACACTTAATGAACGTGGATATAAGTAGATGAATATTTAGATCCAGCAATACCGCTAATGACTCACATACCAGGTAACATTTCTTCACTGGTGGAATTTATTACGAAGTGGCTGTGAATTGTTTGTCTTCCTAATTAAAGATTTGGTTACATGACCAACCAAAGAGTTGTTAATAATGGTGTAGCCACTTATCAAATGTGTGATTTCACCTCACTTATTTATAATTCTGAATGTAGTGTTTCTCATTTGTACAGGTAGGTTTCTAATGGCACTGACCTCATAGGGTTGTTGTGAGGGTTAAAAGAGCAGGCAAGTAAGGTTTTACGTAGTGCATTCCACATAAAACGCACTCTATAAATGCTAACTATTACTACTGTTATCCGCCACTCCAGGTGAGCTATATTGTGAAAAACCATACTTATTTCCATTGCTGCTGCACTAGAGCCTAGCAAATCATTGTTTTCTGCCAGTCTATTATTTGTGGATATTTCTACCCCAAGATCCTTTCCCAAGAGGACACTGCAATATAGTTGAAAGATTCTTCTTCACTTGGTGTTCAGAATATTTGATTCGAATTCAAAGTTCATAAGTATAATTTGTACTAGATAGTCTAGACTTTCCAGAAAGGTGAGGTTTATTCATTCAACTGCTTCTTGACTGAGCACATTTATATTCTCTTAAATTTTGATAAGTCAGTTAATATTTTCTAAAATTGAGGAAATTATACTCATCCTACTGGGATACTATGAGGATCAGATGAAGGTGTATAGCAAAAGTGCTTATTTGTAAACATCATGTTGTTGAATCAGTATTGGTTATTGATATCTTCTGAAGGTCCCCCATTCCATGCCTTTTTTTGGGACCCAGTATAAAAACCATCCCTTCTCTGAAGCTTTCCCTGTGTTCCCTAACTTTCAAATAAATGTCAACTCTCCTCCTTTTCACTCTCACTCTATTTCAGTTGATCTTCTTTGGAATCCAGAATACATACTACCCTGTAGAACAGTGATTTATATTTATTTCATTCCTGCCTCTGCACTTTCAGAAGGAAGCGTCTATATCTCATTGACCTCATTGTCCCACACAGTGCATAAGACAGTATCTTGCCTCTAATAATGCTTAACAAATATTTGATTAATGAATAAACAAGCTTTTATGAACCCATATGTAATACAAAGTTCTATGAATTATGTAGAAATAGTAAAAGCAAATAGAGACTCAATTACACTTTTAACTCTTCAACAAGATGATCAAATCCTTGAGGATTAGAAATTAATTAAAAATGAACTCATCCTTTATTCATTCATCCCATTATTTAATAAATAAACATAAACTGAGCACCTTCCAGGTGCCAGGTACTATGTTGGATTCAAGGAAGTTAATGCAGTGAAAATACATAGTTTCATCCCGCAGAGCTTTAAGTTTGTAAATAGTAAGAAATAAGGAAATAATTCCAAACTTGCTTTTGCAGGCTGAATATTTAGAACTTTCTTTATTAAAAGAGGTCCATAAAAAATTCTTAACTGCTTTTTCTATCCATTATTAATTTCAATAATTTGGTCACTGTTCATTAGCGCGATTAAATTTGGCTACTGAGAGTAGGTCATGCAAATCATCTTTCTGGTTACAAAAAGGCCTATAGCTACTGGGTGAAATTTGCTTTGAATTATTTTTCATAATCACAAGTAATTGGGCATGTCGTACTCAGTTATAAATAAATATACAAAAGTACACTGATCTACTTTCCTTAATAATGAGTTTTGAAAACCATAGCTATGTTACTTAAACTTACTTTTCTTCACTATTTAAAAAGTCCAGAGGGCACAAGTAACCTTCAGAGAATCTTTCCACATTACAAGGCAAAATTATTTAATAAAATTTCTTAACGTACGTTATAATTGAAAAGTCATAAGCAATTCTACATTGATGGGGAGCCAGCCAATATGAGGCAAAATGAATTTCCCAGGTCCTGCATTGTGTGTAGGTAATTTTAGGTGAAAGAAATTGTTTTTCTGTTATACAAACCAAGACTAATGTATTCCTTGTTGTTGCAAAGCAGAAGAAGCCACTAGGATATCACATTTTATTTTATCTTTAATTCACAAAAATTATATATACTTACATTGTACAACATTGAGTTTTGAAATATGTATACTGGAGTAAAGGTGACTCTTGCTGTGCTTTAGCAAAGAGACTGGTAGCATTTTGCTCCTGCCCTAAAGATCTGTGGAACTTTGAACTTGAGAGTGATGATGTAGGGTATCTGGCAGAAGAAATTTCTAAGCAGCAAATTGTTCAAGAGATTACTTAGGTGCTGTTAAAAGCATTCAGTTTTATATATTCACAAAGATATAATTTGGAATTGGAAATTATGTTTAAAAGAGAAGCAGAGCATGAAAGTTTGGAAAATTCACAGCCTGCCAATGTGACAGAAAAGAAAAACCCATTTTCTGAAGAGAAATTCAAGCTGGCTGCAGAAATTTGCATAAGTAATAAGCCAAATGTTAATCACCAAGATAATGGAGAAAATGTCTTCAAAACATGTCAGAGACTAAGACAGTCCCTCCCATCACAGACCCAGAGGTCTAGGAGAGAAGAATGTTTTCCTGGGTTGGAGCCAGGGCCCCCTGCTGTGTGCAACTTTTGTTCCCAGCTGCTCCAGCCCTGTCTAAAAGGGGCCAAAGTACAGATCAGGATGTTGTTTTAAAGGATGTAAGCCTTGGAAGCTTTCACCTGGTGTTGGGCCTGTGGGTGCACAGAAGACAAGAACTGAGTTTGGGGAACTTCTGCCTAGATTTTAGAGTATGTATGGAAACACCTGGATGTCCAGGTAGAAGTCTGCTGCAGGGGCAGAGCCCTCACGGAGAACCTATCCTAGGGCAGTGCAGAAGGGAAATGTGAGGTTGGGGCCACCACATAGAGTCCCCACTATGGTATTGTCTAGTGTAGCTATGAGAAGTGGGCCACTGTCCTCCAGACCCCAGAATGGTATATCCACTGACAGCTTGAACCCTATGGCTGGAAAAGCTGGACATACTCATTGGGAGCCATGAAAGTAGCCAGTAGGGGGGCTATACTCTACAAAGTGACAGGGGTAGTGCTTCCCAAAGCCATGGGAGTTCACCTCTTACATTAGCATGCCCTGGATGTGAGACATGTAGTCTGAGACCATTTTAGAACTTCAAGGTTAATGACTGCCCTATTAGATTACTTGCATGGGGCCTATAGCCTCTTTGTTTTGGCCAATTTCTTCCATTTGGAATGGGCATATTTACCCAATGTCTTTACCCCCATTTTATCTGGGAACTAATTAGCTTGATTTTTATTTTACAGGCTCATAGGTGGAAGGTACTTGCCTTATCTGAGATGAGACTTTGGACTTGGACTTTTGAGTTAATTCTGGAATGAGTCAAGACTTTGGGGGACTGTTGGAAGGGCATGATTGTGTTTTAAATTGTGAAGATGTGAGATTTGTGAGGGTCCAGGGACAGAATAATATGGTTTGACTATGTCCACACCCAAATCTCATCTTGAGTTGTAGTTCCTGTAATCTCCATGTGTTATGGGAGGGACCCAGTGGGAGGTGTCTGAATCATGGATGTGGTTATCCTCATGCTATTCTCATGATAAGGAATGAGTTCTCACAAGATCTGATGATTTTATAAGGGGCTTTTACCCCTTTTGCTCAGCACTTCTCCTTGCTGCCACCATGTGATGAAGGACATGTTTACTTTCTTTTCTGCCATGATTTTAAGTTTCCTGGGGCCTCCCCAGACCTGCTGAACTGTGAGTTCATTAAAGCTCTTTCCCTTATAAATTACCCAGTCTTGAGTATTTCTTCATAGCAATGCGAGAATGGACTAATACATAAGCCTTATTATTCTCATGTGATGTAACAAAATATATTAGTGTAGATGCATATACAGACATCTTCTTTATTCCAGCTCAACAGCCCAAATTCTCTTCTTTTCATCTTCTGTAAAGGAGAGTGATTATTTCTTGCTGGAAGAGAGACTAAGTTAATGAAGATAATGAATAAGTGAGTGAGAGAATAAATGAATAATAGGGTAGGAACCGAAAGCACACAGTTGGAAGTGAAACAGGAGGTTCTTAGCAATTTTAAAAGTGAAGACACCATAGCCGTTGAAGAATATAGAGGGAGTAAAGGCAGGTAGGAAAACAGAAGGCAAAAATAGTGTTCATCTAGACTGTGTGTTGGATTACTTCTAAAATCCTTCAAGGAACTTGAGTGAAGAATGTAAATTCCTCTTATGCTTCCATTGGTATTGGGTTGTACTTTTGAATGAGGCTCAGCTCAGAGACTGAGCAATGTGGTGTCTGCATTTTTTAGGGTTGCACTCACTTTGCATTTATTTTAACTGCAAGTTAAAGGGGTTAAGTGACTTGCCTAAGATCACATGCTCAGAAAATGCAGAGATCTTACTTCAGCCCAGGTTTGTTGGTTCCAGATACATTAGTCTCAATTCAGTTTTGGCTGAAGTCATCTGTAATGAATTTGTTGCATGATACAGTTTTCTGGGAAAAGGATTTATTTTAATTCATGGTAAGTATATAGTATACCCTTTTATAGTTGGCTAGATTAGTTCTTTAAATTTCTTTTGTAAAGAGAATAAATTAGTAATGGTCAAGTGTCATCGAGTGATTCAGATGAATAATTCCATGATTAAATCTTGTTTTCTGTACTTTTTGTATAATGCCAGTGTATCCCTTAAAATAAGAACTGCATTTATTTTTCTTCAGTCCATTTAATCATGGCATTGTTACTGTAAGAATGTTCTTCTCCTAATGGTTTCTAATTGCTCTTAAAACCTTGTTTGAATCCTAGAACAAATCTTTGTGTTATAGGTCACCAGTGACCTACCCTTACTTTCTCCAATTTACCACCTTTCATAAGGAGAAAGCATTTATTGTTTAGGTATTTTTGCTTATTTTTTAAAAAATAAATGACACTGAGTTTTATTCCTGGCATATGGAAGATAGGTTAAAGAAAACAGCAGTGTAGGTAGATAGGAATTACCACCAACAAAATATCTTCTGGGTATATGATCTGTGAACTTTGTTTACACTCCTGCCCCCATCAGCTTTTTGTAACCCTTGCAACTTCTTTCTAAGGACAAACTAATTGACATTCCCACAGCTGTTCACCTTTCTGATCCTGATGGGATTGCTATAATTTTGTTTAGATTTCTAGATGTGATAAGACTATCTAACTATTCAACTTGAATCTGTGGCACTTAATTTTCTTATTAATTTTAAATTCAGGATTTAAAAAAGATACATAAATAGTGATAAAACATGACGTGACTCACACCTTGCATTCTTCTAAACCAAAATTGAGTTTATATTAATACATTCTCGTTAGTCAAGGGTAAAATTTACATACCCCATTGTAGTTAGCGAAGGTAGTGAAGTGGTGAAGGGAAGGCTGAAGTCAAACAGCCTATATCTTAATTCTAGCTCAGCCACTAACTGCAATCTTGGGGAATCCACTGACACTCTCTGGGTCTCAGTTTTCTCATTTCTATTAAAAGGACAACAATAGTACCTATTACTTAGAGTTAGGAAGAGGAAGTTAACAAAGTGATAATGTATAAAAGCATACCTGACACATAGCAAACATTCAGTATGTGTTGTCTGCTATTACTAAAGCTCCTACATGTATTAGTAGGTGAACTTAATCAGATTATTTGACTTGAATAAACATCAGTGATCATATTTCTAAAATAGGGATTATAAAATATAATGCAGTGAGTTTACATGGGCCGTAATGTGAAGTCTATTATATGTAAAAAATGTAAATATAAATTACGTATGTAAAAAGTATATAGCCATGTTTTGACTCATAGAGAGCGTTTATTAAATGTAGTTATAATTTTTAGAAGACATTATCAGTAATAAAATCAGACCTACAAAAAAGGGTAGGGGAGAGAGTTTCATGTCGTATAAGGGAGTGGTGATTTAAAAGTCTTAGATTAAAATCTGCGAATGAAACTATATTAATGATGTTTTGAAATGATGTTAACCACCAAAATGCATTTAATACATAATAATTACTTTATTCTCCAATTAAAACAATGTTTTTAGGTGAATAACACCTGCTTTGACCAGTCTACATCTAGTTGCAGTAACAGTCTACCAATTGTCTTTCCAAATTTCTATGATGTCATCAGCAGCTTAATAGAGGATTAGATGAGAATGTATGAGCATTACTATGCTGACTTTGTAAAACTGTAATCCAAAAGCAAAGAATCTTGACAACTTATACAGTTGGTTCAGTCTTATTATTAATTCACATAAGATAAATCTTAGGCTATTTTAAAAATGAATTTATAATAAGATTTCTACTTTTTATGTTAGCTATAGTAAACACTAGCTAATGAACAATCCTCCTAAACCTCAGAAAACCAGCCCAAGAAAAGAGTTTGGTTTTAATATTAGTATTACTCACACAAATTCCAAGCAATGAGGAGCAGAGGAAGGGATGTGAGGGTTTGCCCTATAGTCATTCAGGACCCCGGGTGGCAGAGGCTCCCTCATCTTCAACACAGGGCTTTCAAAGTGGTTCTAGGTGTCAAAATCCAGCTAGCTAACATCTCTGGAAATGACAAGCATTGCTTTTGGCCACATTTCATTGGTCAGAAGTTAGTCATAGGGTACCTAGTTGTAAGGGGAGCTTGGAAATGTATTCTGGCTGGCATTGCTTTGTTGCAGCAACTCAGTCCTATGGAAAAGGAGCACGAATATTTGGTGGACAATGAATTATCTGTGTCATAGCCTTATTACTCGGATCCATAGTAATAATGTCTACTTTTCTCTCCTTTTCTAATTCCTATAAAGAAGCAAACAAACACGGAACTGTATGTGTTCATTTGTCTCATTCATTATTGTGTGTAGTGCTTGATGCAGAGTGTAGTATACATTAGATATTCAAGAAATATCACGAATGATGAAATGAACACATATTCACTGGTTTCTTCTCTTCCTCCCTTCCTTTTTTCTTTTTTCCTTGCTTCCCTTGTATCTCTCTTTCATTATTTTTGATCCCAAACACGTCAGAGGCTTTGTTTTCAGCAGATGCTGTAAGTGATTGAAGAATCAAAGACATGTTTAAACTTGGGAAAAGTTATAACAAGAAGAAAGAAAAAAATTAACATAAAGTATTAGTAAACATTTCCAAATTACTGAATTCATTAAAATATTTAACAGTCTTAGAAAAGACTAAAGAATCATTGTGAGTTCCTCTACCAGGCAGGGACAAGCACTTTAGCAGGTTTAGATTAACCTGCTTCTTTGTGTCTTGGGGTTTAACCTGTGCTAGTGATAGCCCAGCCTTGACAGAACGCTGCCCTCATGGCCCAGACTCTGAGATTCTGCACAGGTGAGACCACTTTGTGGTGAAAATTCTCTCAAGTTTTGCTGGGAATCATACTGTAACCTAAGATTTAAGTTATGGAAAACTAGATACTGTAGTGGTAGAGGACATCTAGCTTTGCTTTCTGTGTCATAGAGTTTCAAGGACTTTTCCTCTAAGGGTCTTCAGTCTTTGTATATTAATACGCTCCCATCCTACTTGCATCCCAACTATGTTTTTTCTGATGGCAATGGTGATGTTGGTACCAATCATTTATTTAGCACTAGCAACTGTGTGCTCAACACTGTACCGGTAACGTTAGAGATAGTTGTTTTGCTCATCACATCAGCCCTGTTAAGTATTTAGAGATTTGGAAAACTATGTTCAGATAGATTTGGTAACTTGCATAAGATCAGACATGTTAGGAAAAGGCTGAGCTAGAATTCAAATAGAGATTTGACTGACCTCAAAAATTGTGTCATCACTACTTAGGCTGATGATTATTTGTTTAGGCTATTGCGAGAGAAAGATTATTTTATCTTTTTTTTTCTGGAAAGAGGGACGTACACAGATCTTTTAGTGGTAAGATTTTGCCATTACTTTCAATAACAAAAACAGCAGTTACTTTTGCACCAAACTTACAACTCTTTTCAAAATACGTGGTGAGGCTTGACTAAAACGTAAGTGCATGGATGCCTGCCTGATTTTTTTCCCTAGTGTTCAAGAACTCCAAGGTTTTTCTGAATGTGCTGTAGATATTTCAGGGACATCCTATGTTTTGAACATTGCATTATTATGAAGATTAGGTCCAAGTTTTATCAGATTTTCTAAAATACAAGTAAACGTTTTTTAAATCCAAGGTTTACTGGAAACTTCTCTATAGATTCTGGAAAGAAGAAAAGAATGTCCTCTAACAAAAAGGAGGGGAGGATTTGCAGCTCCTTTCTGTTTGAGGCTCATTGGAGGAGGAAGGGGCATGGGTAGCAATAGCAGTAGTTTTTATGTCTGTGTATCCTTAAGGAAACTGAAAACAGCTTCTCACTGGGGTGGGCTGGAGCTCTTCTGCTCAAGTGTCTGTGTATACAGAGTGCCTGAGATTGGATTCTTGTCCTCTTGCCTC
The DNA here is from genome assembly GCF_049354715.1 of Callithrix jacchus. Taxonomy (NCBI): domain Eukaryota; kingdom Metazoa; phylum Chordata; class Mammalia; order Primates; family Cebidae; genus Callithrix; species Callithrix jacchus. The sequence goes on from NC_133509.1 coordinate 113,879,822, forward strand.
TGACTTCCTGGAAATGGCCTCTGGGCCCTCTTTACTCATTAAATCATCTGGGCATGAACTGGCTCTGATATTTTGGCATTCAGGAGTGGCAGACCAAGCTCAAGTAGCAATAGTCCTTTAAAAAGATGCTTCTAAAAGCCAACTATGCACTGACATTTCAGAGAGAACATTTGTGCCTAATTTCCAGCTGCCAAGTTACAGTTCTTCATTCAGCTTTATATTGAAGGCCTTCAGGCTTTGATTTATTTAGGAAATACTGGTGAACAATGGGATCATGATCTTCAACATGACAGATGTAGGAAGCCCATGTCCCCTGAAGGAGGTTTCCTGGAGAATCCTAACAATTAAGAGAATCTGTTCTGTTTGTAAGTTAACAGCAAATTATTCAATTCTGAGTATGCAGCATGAGTTTGGGGAGTAAGACGTGTGAAGGGCCGCCATTCACTGCTTATTTAAGACATAAAACCTGTGCTTTAGAAACTTGTAGTTTCTTAGGGGTAGTTTCCTAGAATCAATTTGTTATAGTTTGTTACCAAATGATGAATAGAATTCTTTGTTAGTAGAATTTCAATTTACAATCTTTTAAAGCAAAACATTTCCTACTGTCAGGGAAACTAAGTTTTCCTCTTCTTCGAAGGCATAGAGAAGTGCTGAGCAGTGTGTTACTTTTCCTCTGTTCCCTGCTTCCTCCCCCACAGATGTCAGTTTTTCCTCATATTGATCTTTATTGAAATCCACAAAGTTTATTCAGATTTATTATCAGTCTCTTCCTTTTTGTGAAGAAAATTCAATTTTTATGAGTTAGATTTTTAAGATGCTTGTTATGTACCCTTATAGCCATGCATAAGAAAATACCTGGTAGCTTCAGTGATGCAGATGACAGATACCTTTAGAGACTTACAGTCTAGTTGGGAGAGTAATCACTCAAACACAAACATACAAACACACATGCACACACACACAAACACACACCCAGATTTGGCATGAGAAGAACAACGTTGAAGTCAGTACCTGCCTATTTTGTTTATACTCATGTGACCTTGGGCAAGTCAGTTTCTCAATCTATTTTCCCGTCTATAAGATGGGAAATATATCCTAAGGCTATTGCTTATGTCAGATGGAATCTCATCTGAGAAAATACCTTAGAAATTGTAAAGTATGATAAAAATATTGACTTTCATTTTCTAAATCATACATAAGATGCAGGACTACTTGAATTGCTGTCACTTTCAGAATCCGATTTTCACATCATCATTCCATTTCTTATGATATTTAATATGACCAGAGTAAGATCTTGTTCAAAAGGAAAGAACAAATAAGATTAAATTTTTAAACATTTTATTATCCATCTTTTCACTGAGGAATGTCTAGATACATTTTCCTAAGTGGTTCCATCTTTCCGTAAATGTCTATTGAGTTGCTGAGAGCAGTTTTGCCTTCAGAGAAGCATCGCATTTGAGTTTGGGATCATGACCTTATTTTCTTTGCACTTTATTGCTTTACTTCACCAACTGCATCCCTGATTCTGACATGATCTGTGGCTAGCTCCTTTTATGATTTTGGGAATGGCTACCTCTCAGTTTTCTGAATATTTTCTAGTGTCTTGCTTTTACAATGTAGAAATTGCAATAATTTTTTTTTTTTTGAGACGGAGTTTCACTCTTGTTACCCAGGTTGGAGTGCAATGGCGTGATCTCAGCTCACCGCAACCTCCACCTCCTGGGTTCAGGCAATTCATCTGCCTCAGCCTCCTGAGTAGCTGGGATTACAGGCACCCGTCACCATGCCCAGCTAATTTTTTTGTATTTTTTTAGTAGAGACGGGGTTTCACCATGTTGATCAGGATGGTCTCGATCTCTTGACTTCATGATCCACCCGCCTCGGCCTCCCAAAGTGCTGGGATTACAGGCTTGAGCCACTGCACCCGGCCCACAATAATGTTTTTAAATCATATAGACATTTACTTAACATAAATTTAAAGAGTACCTGGTAAGAGCTGGTACTCTGAGTACTGAGCACTGAGTACCTGGTAGAATCATTAATACAGAAGACAAAACTCTAGCCTTCAAGGATTCTACAGCACAGCAGCAGGGAGGTAAAACACACATATGACACTTGTGTACTAAAAGTGTGGGGCGTAGATGGGCACCCCCTAAAAAGATGTGTTCCCAGAACCCGTGATGTGACCTTATTTGGAACAAGGGTCTTTGCAGAGGTTTAAGTTAATGATCTTGTGATGAGACAATCCTGGATTGTCCAGGTGGGCCTAATCCAGTGAAAACCGTCTTTGCAAGAGACAGAGGAGGAGAAGACATAGAGACATGTAAAAGAGAAGGCCACCTGAAGACAGAGGCAGAGACTGGAGGGAGGGATATGTCCACAAAGAATGCCCATAGGCAGCAGGAATTGGAAGAAGTAAGGATTGGCTTGTTCCCTGAAGCCTTCAGAAGCAGTGAAACCCTTCAGTATTTGGATTTCTGACTCTGGCCTTTAAAACCAAGAGAGCAGAAAAAAAAATCTGTTGTTTAAACCAACAAGTTTGTGGTCATTTTTAAATGGCAGTTGTAAGAAACTAATACAACAAGGAACAGGATAATCTACACAATACATGAATTATACAGGAGCATCAGAAATTTCTGGAAGTTTACTATAAAAAATCTCCTCTTATTGAAAGTATGATTGTCACTGTATAATCAGTCCAGAGGCACTGAATTACGAAAATATTATTGCCTGGTGTGTATCAGATATGTTTATAATAATATAGTTGTAAATAATCTAAACATACATTATGACCTATAATTTTACGTTTACTCCCACATTCCATGTTAAGGTTTAAATGTAGGTGGCCATTTAATGAAACAAATGCCAATTTCTCTTGGAGTAATGTTCTTCAAGCAGAAGAAATTTATCTCCCTACCCACACAGGGCTGCAATGTCACTAAAATTACAAGCAGAAAGGAGGCGTGCATTTCCATAGCCTCTTCTTATCTTATCCAGTAGTAAATTCTTATAAACTTGATATTTTCCAGTTACAAACACAAGTAATAATATAATATTATAACTAAAAATATTACAACCTTACAAAAGGGAAGGCCCAATCCTTTAGATCTCACTAATGATAATAGAGTAAATCAAAGAGTTTGGAAGAAGTTGTATCTGGTTTCACAAGTTGGAAAACCAAAATTATCTTCAGGCATCCATAATTTTAGTGTCATGAGTTAAGGTGTTTGGGGGCAAAATGAGTTTCTGGCTATGGGATTTGAGTGGTGATAGCAATCATTCAGTAATAGAAGCCACTGAAGCAGCATTGCTCTCCTTAATCAAATTACTGCCATCATAACATTTTGTTCTCAAAATATGCTCAAAGTAAGGTACCAACAGTAGTCAGTAGTATAGGTAGTTTTTAAGTACGGTAAAAGTTTACAGTATTAACATTCACATTTATTAGTTTTTTCTGGCTTAGTTGGTGGTGACTTCCGATGGTAACTGGGTGAAATAAGATTTTGAAACCCCAGATAAGGCAGGGTGGTGTGTTCTTTCTGGGTGGGTGCCATGTCTGTCTAATATTAATACAGTAGCATCAGTGGCGGCTTCTTGGTTGAGCCACATAAGCCTTCTCAATGTATTTACTCCTTCAGTCATTATAACAATCAGGAAGCAGGAATTGTCCTTATTTTACTAATGAAGCAACTAAAACTTAGAGAAGATAAGCAGTTTGTCTGAGGTCATCCTCGAGAAGTGAGCAGAGCCAGGATCTCAACTCTGGTGGGATGACTATAGCATCTGTGTTTTTACGTGCTACTGGAGGGATGGATGGTATACTGGTGACTTAGTGAGTTTCTAGAATGTTGGTAATATCTATAGTGATGTCAGCGAGCTCACTCTACATCCATGACATGAGAAATCAAATTACCATGCTTCTCTTTCTTGAAGCTGAGGCAATATATTACATGGGTTAACTGAAAATTCAGGCAGAATGAGAGATTCATTACACTTCCCACAAATGAACACAGATGGACACTCTTCAAATAAAGCTTCCTACTGAATTTTAATAGTGCTTTTCTGCAGAACACATTTGCAAAATGGATCAGAGCATATTCATATTTTCCTTTAGCTTGCCAAATGTGAGATAATTAAGAAACCTGCTTAAACTTTAAATATTCTTACCATACACGTGCATTTTTCTAATGTATGTGTCTGCAATAAATGTTTGTTGAATGAATATGAATGTATATACACAAACATACATGAAGCAACAGGCGCACACACATTTAATTTGACAAATATTTGTTGAGTATCTACTGAATATAAATTTGGACTGAAGATTTATGGAAATACAAAGACAGAATTCCTTTCAGTTCCGAGGAGCTTTATAAGGGAAAGACATGCTCACTCTTGTTCTGGTGGTAGTTCTCAAAGTGTGGTCTCTGGCTCAGCAGTGTTGGCATGACTGGAGACTTGTTAGAAATGCAAATTCTTACGCCCCACCGTACACAGCTAAATCAGAAACTGTGACTGGGGTCTAGCAGTCTGCGGTTTTAGAAGTCCTCCAGAGGATTTTGGTACACATTAAATTACGGGAACCATTGGGTGCAGGAAAGCTTTAACGTGCTAAAGGATGCTAAAGATTACTTTCGCATGGGCACATCTGAAGGCTTGAAGAAAGAGATTGTATTTGAGCAGGGTCTTGGAGGACAAGTAGATTTTGGTTGATAGAAACAGCGAAGGGGAATAAAATCAAAGAGAACAGAGGAAGTCAAACTTAGCTTGTCTGAGTTGACATACAGGCTGCCTATGGCTGAAAACCCAGGTTAAGGTCAAGCAGTGAAAATCCCTGACAACGTGCTTGTGAGTTTAGACATTGCTCTGAAAGAAACTGGGAGTCATTGAAGGTTTCTGAGTGGGGTAAAAGTATAATCAAAACTACCTTCCGTTTCTTTTCATGCCCAGTGAATGTAATTCAACACTTGTACTGAGTTCGTATTAACAGATCTTGAGAGTTGTAACTCAGTCTTTTTCTTCCTCATTAAAAACACCTCAACGTTAAGAATTATCTACAGGTTATGACTGGAATCATGTTATCTCAGCTCTTCCTTGACTATTCTGACACAGCATGCAACTTAATTTCAACAACTTGGTATGCCCACATCTTCCGTGTGTGTGTGTGTGTGAGTATACGCATGTGTGTGGTGTTTGCTAAGAAGGAGTCACATGGTTGCTTCGAATTCAGCTGGGCTTTAGGAGCTGCATAAAAACAAAGAAAAAATGTTGCTGCTTGCTAGTGCATTCTTTGTTATGTGGCAATCAGAAGGATGACTGTGCTCTGAAGTGGTGCAGGTGGCCTCTTCTGATACTAATTCCAGCGTCTCAACTAGTTCAGCATCAAAAGGGAGTTCTCTGGAAGGGAAATAATTCTCTCCCTACCCCTGATTGCTTCTATTTGTCCAGCATTGTGGGCACCTGCTTGGCCACCCACCTTCCTTTTCTTTGCCATCCACTTGCGTCATCTTTCTCTTTCCCTGGGTCAGCCTGTATATTTCAGTCCATCCACACACTGCACCAGCTCATTCATTCATGGGCTTTCTCTCTGGAATTTTCACTGTGCTTCCTTTTGTTGGCTTAATTGATTCCCTGCTTTGCAAGAGCAGGTGGATGAGTTGTTTTATTGCTTTAAAAATTCACCGTTTTCTCTTTTATTGCACTGATCTTTGTCAATCGTTGGTTCAGCCAGCTTGTTCTTCTGTTGACTAATCTCTCTCTGTAGCTTTCATAACAGTGGTGGGAGAGTCCATGCTGAACCTCCTGTTGGGTGAAAAAGGTGAAAGCCAATTGATAAAGTCACTGTGATTCATAATGTTCAAATTGGGGAGGGATTGAGTCACGAAGACCAGAAGTACCGATTATCATTTAGCTTATCTGCTGAAAGGCTCCATTAGGCCCTAATGAAACAATCTCATTTATCTTCCCCACCTCCTAATGGAATTGCAGAATTAACAGTAAAACCATTAAGCCTTCTTGCGCATATCTAACTCTCCAAAATCTTTGTTATACATTTATTTTTATTTTTCTCAATTTTGGACTTTTTGAGGGTATGAATTTACTTAGCTGAGAGGTTTAAAAGTCCTTTATTCAGTCTAGTATTAAGTGTCCAGATAGAAGCATACCTCAGAGATGTTGTGGGTCCAGTTTCAGACCACCAGAATAAAACAGATGCCACAATAAAGCAAGTCTTATAAATTGTTCAGTTTCCCAGGGCATATAAAAGTTATTTTTACTCTATTCTATAAAGTATGCAATAGAATGATGTCTAAAATGCAATGTACATACCTTAGTTATAAGGTATTGCTAAAAATTGATGATTTTTACCTTAGTTACAAGGTATTGCTAAAAATTGATGATGATCAGCTGAACATTCAGTGGGTCATAATCTTTTTACTGGGGGAGGGTCTTGCCTTGATATGGAAGGGTGTTTACTGATCAGGGTAGTGGTTGCTGAAGGAGGTTAGGGTGGCTGTAGCAATTTCCTAAAATAAGACAACAATGAAGTTTGCTATATCAATTAACTCTTCTTTTTATGAACGATATCTTTGTAGCATATGATGCTGTTTGATAGCATTTTACCCACAGTAGAATTTCTTTCAACATTAGAGTGAATTTCCTCAAATTCTTGCAGCTGAGTTGACAAAATTCTTTGTCGACTGAGTTTATGGAATATTCTACATCCTTTGTTGTCATTTCAACAATGTTCACAGCATCTTCACCAGGAGTAAATTCCATCTCAAGGAGCTACTTTCTTTGCTCATCTATAGAAGCAACTCCTCATCCATTCCAGTCATATTACGAGATGGAGGCAATTCAGTCACAGCCTCAGTTTCCACTTCTGGTTCTAGTTCTCTTACTCCTTCCACCACATCTGCATCTACTTTATCCACTGATGCTTGAACCCCTCAGCCACCCATGAGGGCTGGAATCAACTTTTCCAAACTTCTGTTAATGTTGATATTTGAACTCCTCTCATGAATCACAAATGTTATTTATGACATTTACAATGTTAAATCATTTTCAAAAAGTTTTCCATTTATCCATATCTGTATCCATCAGAGGAATCACCATGTCAGCTCTAGCCTTACAAGATGTATTTCTTAAATAACAAGACTTGAAAGTTGAAATTGTTCCTTGATTCATGGGCTAGAAAATGGATGTTAACAGGCATGAAAACAATATTAATCTTGTACTCACCATCAAAGTTCTGGGTTGACTAAGTGGGTAGGCGATGAACAATAATATTTTGAAAGAAAAAATCTTTTTTTTTTCCTGAGCAGTAGATCTCACTAGTAGACTTAGTATTCGGTAAACCATTTTGTAAACAAATGTACTATCATCCAGGCTTTGTTGTTCCATTTATGGAGCAAGGCAGAGTAGATTTTGCTAAATTATGGGGTCCTAGGGTTTTTTGAATGGTATATAAGCATTGGCTTCAACTTAAAGTCACCAACTGCCTTAGCCCCAACAAGAGAGTCAGCCTGTTCTTTGAAGCCAGGTATTGATGTTTCCTCTGCAGCTATAAATGTACTAGGTGGTATCTTTTTCCTATATAAGGCTGTTTCATCTACAGTAAAAAAAAATCTCATTTGGTGTAGTCATCTTCATCAGTTATCTGCGCTGCATCTAACGTATAACTTGCTGCAGTGTTTACATAAGAACTTGATGCTTCACCTTGTACTTTCATGTTATAGAAATGTTTTCTTTCCCTAAACCTTATGGATCAATCTCTTCTAGCTTTAACGTTTTTTTTTTTTTTTCTTCTGCAGCTTCCTCACCTCTCTTAGCCTTAATAGAATTGGAAGTAGTTGGGGCCTTGCTCTGGGTTAGGCTTTGGCTTAACGGAATGTTGTGGCTGGTTTGATCTTCAATCCAGACCACTAAAACTTTCTCCATATAAGCAATAAGCTTGTTTCGCTTTCTTATCATCTGTGTTCACTGGAGTAGCACTTTTAATTTCCTTCGAGAACTTTTCCTTTGCATTCATAGCTAGGCTAACCGTTTGGCACAAGAAACCTAGCTCTTAGCCTACCTCAGTTTCCAACATGCCTCACTAAACTTAATCATTTCTAGCTTTTGATTTAAAGTTAGAGATATGAGACTCTTCCTTTTACATGAATACTTAGGCCTTTGTGAGAGTGTTAATTGGCCTAATTCCAGTATTATCATGTCTCAGGGAACAGGGAGGCCCAAGGAGAGAAAGAAAAATGTGAGAATGGCCAGTAATTTCAGCAGTCAAAAGGCACACAACAGTTATTAAGTTTGCCATCTTATGTGGATATGATTTGTGGTGCCCCCCAAACAATTACAATAATAACATCAAACATCATTCATCAAAGGTCACCCATCACAGATCTCCATCTCAGATATAATAATAATGAAAGAGATTTTAGGTGTGGAGAGAATTACCAAAATGTGATACAGAGACATGAATGAGGCATGTGCAGTTGGGAGAATGGTGTGGATTGACTTGCTCGACCAAGGGTTGCCACAAACCATCAATTTGTTTTTTAAAAATGTAGTAGTTGTGAAGTGCAGAGAAGTGAAGCACAAAAAACTAGCTGTGCTCGTGATAGGTTTCTCTCCTATTCTTTGAAGGGGCTTTTAAAATAGAATTGAAGGCGGGTGGATCACAAAGTCAAGAGATCAAAACCATCCTGGTCAACATGGTGGAACCCCCTCTCTACTAAAAGTACAAAATATTAGCTGGGCATAGTGGTGCGTGCCTGTAATCCCAGCTACTCAGGAGGCTGAGGCAGGAGAATTGCCTGAACCCAGGAGGCGGAGGTTGCGGTGAGCCGAGATTGCGCCATTGCACTCCAGCTGGGTAACGAGCGAAACTCGGTCTCAAAAAAAAAAAAAAAAAAAAATAGAATTGATTGCATAGTATTGCCTAGTAAAATCATTTTAAATTAATATGAAGTTATATAAGCTCTCAACAGGGCATTTGATATCCACTAGAGATTCTAAAACATATTTTTTTTATTTCAACATAAGAAGCTTATCTCTTCCATTTTGTAAAATAATAAAATAATAATAGAATCAGTTAAAATACGGTGATTATTATTACAGTATTTTATAATTTTGATAACTTAAGCAAAGCCACTATCTTGCATGTTTCCTAGTTTATTCAGCTCAACAGCGATGCCCAGGGTTTTGTGTTGAATGCTGTGAAATTAACAAAGGCAAGTGGGGATGTGGTTACTAGCTTCCAGAGGTTGCTTGAGATTTGAGGGAGGAAAGAGATCAACATTATATATTTCATATGACAGAGAGTAAATGTAGCTTTTATAGATGCCCAAAATGCCTTGGTGGAAAAGGGAAGAGAGAGCCTAATTCCATTGGCTAAAATCTGTGGAAGCCACCTAAACGAAGTATGAAGAATTGAATGTTTATCAGTAAGTTGGAAAGAGGAAAGGGACATTCTGGGCAGAGCAAATGGCGTAGAAATAGAAGAATATATGAACTATTTGTAAGCGCTGCATAGTTTAGAGGGACTAGAAATGATGAGAAGTGGTAGAACATAGTTGGAAAGGTAAATTGGGCAGAATTGGTGACAAGGAATTCAATTGGGTAAGCAGTGGGTAATCATTATGGCTTTGAGCAGAGTTTGGCAAACTATGATTTGTGTACTAAATCCAGCCCACCATCTGATCTTGTAAATAAAATTTTATTTAAATACAGTCATACTCATTCATTTAGGTATTTTCTGTGGTGGCTTTCATGCTACAATGGCAATATTGAATAGTGGGGACAGAGACCACCTGGCCATCAAGCTGAAAATATTTGCTGTCTGACTTTTTACAGAAATTTTGCTGACGTCAGGATTCACTTGAATAAAGTGCAGTGTTTGTTTGCATCATGATGGACCATCCAAGATTGTCATGGGCAGTCACTGGAAAGAAAGATTCTTATAGAGCAGCATCTTGAATGGCACAAATATTTGAATGGATGCAAGAATTCATATTTCTGTTAAGACGTCACAGTAATGATAGGACGTATTGTTTGTTTGTTTGTTTTTTTTTGACAAAAGACCGATGTGAAAATAATCAGAGAGGGGTGTTCTGTTTGGACCACATCCTGTTCTTCAGGGGAGAGACATCGAAAAACATCTGGAAAGTTTATCCCTAGAACTGATTCAGAGGACAAGCTACAGTTATGAGAAAGGCCACTTTGGAGAAATGTTGGATAAGATGTCCAGTGAGGCACAGAATGGGGTGGCACTGGGAGTGAGACAATCTTGGTGGATTCTGGCCATGGCACTTCTCAAACATTTATGGCAGTCCTATTTCTATTTTCACAGATTCCTCCACCTCTACGCTGTCCTAGCCAGCACCCAGTTCTCAAGCATTTCATGTTTATCCCAAGTAATGCACAGGGAGCTTCCTTTCTTACACCTATAAATTATTCACTAGTTGCAGGTTGGGGTGAAAAGAGGAAAACATAATTAAATCCAGAATTATTTCACATGTATAAATCATCTGCTTAGTTTTGTTTCATCAACAAGGGCTGCCTTGACTTTACATGGATGGCATATGGCTTATTAGCTTATGCTTAGCAATCTTTTAAATTGATTTCTACATGATTAACTCACTGAAACAGCATGGCATTTATCTCACATCATATAGTTTTGTCAGTTTCGATGTTAGAGAACATATTCTGCCTTTCTTTTATGTAGCAGTATGACCAGGGCATCTCATAGAAGATCTATGCCTTCCTAATATGAAAAAGGACTAAAAATGAGCACCTGACCTTTCTTCCTTCTTTTTGATAAATCTAGTAATAATAGCTGAAATAACCACAGGGTTTCTAAATGGAGTCAGCATGGCAAAAGAAAAACTTGACATATTTATTAAGTCCATAGACATTAGACTTCCAGAGAGCTTCCAAGCTAATTGGTACCCCTTGTTCAGAACTGGGGACTTTTAACCGAGAGAATTCAGTGGGTGTTTTAATATCTAGCCTTTTGAAATATATTTTAAACAAGGACTTTGAAGGATGACTCAAATGTGGTTAAATTTCTCCAGAGAACCTACAACTCTGTGAATTCCTCAGGTACAGGGATGACAGGAATTATGTTGGACTTCTTGAATTTTATCTTCAAGGCACAAGAATGAGAAAAGGAAGGGGACAGAGACTGTTTACATTAAGCAGAATTGCGTAAGTTTCTTAAATGGTGCATTCCAGGGTACAGCTAGGTTTCTCGTGTGTGTGTGTGTGTGTGTGTGTGTGTGTGTGTGTTATTATGCCGTAGATTATATTCCATAGATCCACAGTATTTTCCTCTTCTCTATATTCCCCACAGAATTTTCCTCTTCTCTCTATATTCCATCTCTACTTTTTTTTTTAATAACAAGCTGTTTACTTTGCCCATATATTTTTTAAGCAAATTACCTCAACTGGAAATAAATGGAATGCTTGATAATTATATAAGAAACTTAAATGTGTGGCCTATTCATTTACCATAGAATTTTAGGGGACATCTTGGTTTAGCAGAGGCATTCTCAGCCATCAGGTTGAAAAAGTTGTGGAGCATAAGAGCACTGTTTGGAAATGATTTTTAAAAATTAGAATAGGTTCATCATAGCCTCGTGCTCTGTGTTCCAGCATGCTTTCTGGGAAAGAGACAGCAGGCTGGCTGGCCAGAACCCTGGCTTTGACTGAAGAGCACATTCTGCCTGTAAGCATCATTTCTCAGCTGTGAGCCAGAGAAAAGCAGTGGGACTTTTTTCTCTAGGAAATGCAATCCCCATAGGCGAATAGAATGAAGCAGAATTGGAGACACATAGAAAAACATCCCTTTGTATCAGTTTCTCTAATTCTCTGCTTTGGGAAAGCAAGGAAGAGAGAAAAATAAGAGGGAGGAGAGGGAGGAACCTGAAAATAAAGGAAAACACTTTACAAGGATTTGCCCTCTCCCCCAAAATCAAGACAAATAATAGAATCTGTCACATGTGATTGGGACACTTGTGCTCTGTTTTTCTCAAACCCTAAGCCTAAGATTTTGTGACTCCTTATGCTGTAGACAGTTTCCCCTGGGAAGATTTTACTCATCTCTGTGTCCCATTTATGAGATGCGAAGGCTGATATCTGCCACATGGGCACAGTGTAGATTCCTACTAGATTGTGTTGGTTTGCTTGTCTGGTTGCCAGAGGCGATCAGTAACCCGGTATTCTTCAATATTCTTCTTAATGAGTTTTGCAAACTTTAAGCATTGGGAGCTGAAGGGTTATTATGTATAACCGTCATTTCCAGCTAATATACAATCTTTACAGAATGAATGCAAAATTTTCACATTTATGAGAAAAAGGAAGAAACTTTTAGCTGACACAGTACCATTTTGCATGTCATATAAATGCATTCTGCTCAGTACAAACATTTTTGTGAACTTAAAAAATCTCTTAAATGTTTCTATAAAAGTACTCCTTGAAGTTTATATTTTAAAGAAAATACCTCAAGTTCTTTTCTACCTTGATTTAGAACGATATAACTTTAATTCTCTTTTTCATTTTTAAAGATGTGATATTCCTTTGAATGAGATCAGGTGGAGCTTTTCTCTATAATTTTCTGTGTTCAGACCTTTGTTTCCTCTTCCTTCTGGTCTTCAAAGAGCTACAGGAATCCAACCTAGGAACATTGTTTCCTCAATAATTGGCGCTTTTTATTTTCACTGTAGTTTTCTCCAACTTAATTGATGAGATATTTTGTCTTTCTCCATCTAAAAAAAACTACAATGACTGACACTAACATTTCTGAAACCGTCTATGCCCATTTTCATTTTCAGTTCTAAGAATGTTCTGACACCATTTTTAAAACACATCACAACACCCCTAACAGTGGGTTCTTCTATTTTTTTTTTTTTCCTCTTGTTATAGATGAGTAAGCTGAGGCCTAAGCCCTTAGCCTGTGACTAGTGTCTCAGAACCAGAATGACTGCGTTTGAAGCCCCTGGGAATTTGGCCTCTGGAGCCTTCAGCAGCTTCTGAGCCTGGTGAGCTCATGGCTTCAGGCCCCGTTGAGGTTGTTTCTCCTTTAGGTCCTGTTTCTCATTTATGGAGAGGTCTGTCTGGTTTTGAAGGCTGCATGTTTCTTCATTTTTTTCTTTTTGTTTTTTTTACTATCTATCATGACTGTGGTGCCAATTGGGGCTTCAAATTTTGAACTTAAAACATGACATGCCTGGAAATCCTTTTCTCTGTCTTCTTCCGCAGGGTGTCCATAATGTCTGGGGTACAGACAAAGATGTGTAATGTCATCAAATGTTATGCAAATCTGTAAAAAAATAAGGTAGTATTATCAATGTTTTGATACCTTACAGATACCCTTTACTTTAAAGAAAGTTTCCCTGAGAACTAAACATAAAAATAGCATGATCTCAAGTTTGGATTAGTCCAAGGAGAAGGGAGAAGGGCTGAGAAAGAGAAGGGTAAAGTTACTGTGACATCACCATAGTGAATTGATTGAGCTGTACTACTTTTTGAGTGCTTGATCTTACTAGGGTCTCTTCATACATCATCTCATTATTCCTCAAAATAAGTTCTCCTGGTAGGTTTGTTGAGCCCATTTGACAGATGCACAAGTTCAAGGAGATCAAATGACTCACCCCACATCACTAGACGTGTGGGCTGAATGGGGAAGTCTAGTCTGCTCACGTCAAAAGCCCTAGCTCTTTTCTCTGTAAACTAGAAATAATATTCTATCCCTTTTCTCACCTACCTCCCTGCAAAAGCAGATGACATAAAAATATTTTTTCTATCTGCTAATGCCTTCTTCTTTTAAAATGCCTTCTTCATCAATTCATTCCCCATTTCAGACTCAGGTAACCCTTGAAGGGGATTTGCATCTAATTTTCTCTGTATTTGTTGAACCACTTTCTCCATGTGTTCATTTCTATGGATCTAACCTCGTGATTTCCTTGACCACTTAAATTCTCTTATTCTTTCTTTTTTCTCGATCGCATACCTGGCTCTAACTTACCTGCTTTCCTTTTGTATTTCTCTTTTAATATTTTACATGTCTGTATTACCCCAACTAGACAGTGTTTTCAAGGGAGAACTTAAGAATTTTTCATTTCTTTCCAAGATGACATCAGACATCTTTCTGATGTCATAGCTTATGAACTGAAAGTATAAGTATGTGACCTGGGTAAAACATAATCATTTTGAGGCTTAAGGATATGGTCTGTATCAAAGTTATTGTTAACTGCAGTTCATTCTGCTGTTATTTTTATATTTGACGATAATTCAGAGTTTCATGCCTTCTTCTATAATACCTTGCATGCCAAACAAATTAATTGTGTTAAAGACAGGTAAGGGAGCTCCTGGCCACCTCCCCTCCCTGCTTCAGACCCAGGTTCAAAGTAAGCCAAATGGGGAACAGGCTGCCATCTCTGTCTGGGTTTGAGTTACTTGCAGCCATAGCTGACTGTCCTGGGGTGCCTCTAAGCTCCAGTTAATTTCTGGATCCTCAGCAACTCTTAAAAGTCTGAGCAAGAATTTCCTTTCTTACTCTGTTGCTTCATCTTTTTCTTTCCTCCCTCAAATATTCAGGATGGAGGAGAAACGCCAGGCTGAGCCAGCAATCCATCTTACTTGAAACCTATTTGAAGGTTGTCTGCTAGGCAAGGGGGCTAGAAATAGGGACTGAGAATTTGATTTCAGCATGAAGGCCGGGCGTCAGTACCGATCTACCTTGTAGTGTGTTAAATAGACTTTGGCATCAGCTAAATTATTTCTGCAAGACTGAAGTATTTTGATCGAAATAGACAAGTAAGCAAAGGGATTTGCAAAAGAATTCTGTTTTCTGGCACAGGCATCTCAATGAGGCCGGTCTTGTGCAGAATCTCACACCTGAGCGCCCTCTGATGGCGAAGTATAGACACACCTCACTTTGTGTGGCCACATTACTCCATGAAAGGAATAGTTTCTGTATTTGACTTTAAGACCTTATTTCTAATTGATGTTTTAACCTGAGATGTGTTTCGTCACCACTTATGTATTTGCTTTCCATATTTATTTTATTTCTAATTATCAGTGAAAACAATATTAGATTATGAAATGCATTTATGAAGCTGTTTTAAAATGTGTTATTTAAAAATGTCATTTAATGTTTTCTTGGAGGGATTCAAAGTAGTAGAGTGCTTGAGGAGAAATAAAAGCAGGAGGAGGAATAAAAGATGAAAGGGGAGGAAGAGTACTTATAAATGAAGATTAGCTCCTAATTCTAAAACATTTTTTCTTAATGTAACTATATGAACAATGAACTCCAAATTATTTAATGGTTTCCCATTGACTTTAGGATACAATTTAGTATTTTAGCCTGATGCACAAGGTTCTTAAAGCTCTATCCTTGCCTACCTGAGTCCAGAGCCAACCCTACAGCTGCCCACCTTGAATTTTGTGCTCTGGAAATACTGATTACAATTACCTAAATATAACATAGTTATACTCAGGAAATATATCTTATTACATATAGTATTTGTATATAATATATAACTATATTGCTCATGGGTCTGTGTCTGTGCACACTGTATTTCCCTTTGTCTGGAACATACGTACTGCCTCTTATCCTCCTGCAAAACTCATTCGTTTCAGAATCATTGTTTCATTTCAGATAAAATATTATTCTCTCTGTGAAGCCTGGCCTTGGTTTCCCTCAACTCTGGCTCTCTGCAAGTTTGCACTTTGTACTGAGCTCTTCCATTGCCTTGGGCATTCTCTTTCTCCTCTCACTACTTACATTCTGAGGAAAGAACAACAAAGTTTCATCTTTTTTTTTTTTTTTTTTTTTTTTTTTTTTGAGACAGAGTCTTGCTGTCACCCACATTGGATTGCAGCAGTGTGATTATAGCTCACTGTAGCCCTGATGTCCTGGACTCAAGAGATCCTCCCACCTCCATCTCCTGAGTAGCCAGGACTACAGGCTCATGCCACCATAGCTGATCATTTTCTTTGTAGAGATGGCGTTTCACCATGTTGCCTAGGCTGGTCTCAAGCTCCTGGGCTCAAGCAATCTGCCTGCCTCAGCCTCCCAAAGTACTGGGATTACAGGTGTGAGCCACTGCGCCTGACTGAAGTTCTATCTTTCTAGTTTGGCTTAGCAGAATACCTGGTACTGGATATTTCCCATTTCCTGAATGGAGCTGACATAGAGGAAACAAAAGTTAAATAATTTTTTCAGGAGATACAAAAATTTGTAACTCACTGAAAAAGTAACTTTTTATTAGGACTTTGCCTTTTAAATCATTACACACATTAGTCTTTTCTTTTCTTTTTTTTTTTTTTTTTTTTTTTTTGAGACAGAGTTTTCGCTTGTTACCCAGGCTGGAGTGCAATGGCGCAATCTCGGCTCACCGCAACCTCCGCCTCCTGGGTTCAGGCAATTCTCCTGCCTCAGCCTCCCAAGTAGCTGGGATTACAGGCACACGCCACCATGCCCAGCTAATTTTTTGGATTTTTAGTAGAGACGGGGTTTCACCATATTGACCAGGATGGTCTCGATCTCTTGACCTCGTGATCCACCCGCCTCGGCCTCCCAAAGTATAGTCTTTTCTCTTAAACTAAATTACTATTTATTATTGACTTTACAGAAGAAATTCATGTCATATTCATATGGCTTTTTGGACCCCGGTGACATGTGACTAATAGGTAAAACAACATGCTGGGAGCAATTTGTCCAGTGGCCTAATTTTTTTTTTTTTTTTTTTTTTTTTGAGACGGAGTTTCGCTCTTGCTACCCAGGCTGGAGTGCAATGGCGCGATCTCGGCTCACCGCAACCTCCGCCTCCTGGGTTCAGGCAATTCTCCTGCCTCAGCCTCCTGAGTAGCTGGGAATGACCTAATTTTATATTAGGCCTCAAATGAACTGCTGTTTAAAGAATCGTCATTTCTTGCTTGGCTAATAGTCATTGACTCTCTGCACTTGTAAATGTGTAGGGAATGACCATTGAGAGACAAAGGCTGTGTGATGCTACCCATTTATAGGATATATCAATAGTTCACATTTATGGCACACTCACTTGATGCCAGGTGCTTTACACACACTGCCACACCTAATCCTCACCATCACAGCATGACATTGGGATAGTTATTATGTCTATTTACAGATGAAACTATGACTCAGAGAGACGAAGTGATATGTCAAGATTATTCGGATAGTAAAAGGCAGGCTGCGGTTCAAAACCAGGTGGTCTGGTTACAGAGCCTGGCCACTTTTTTAGGGCAGTGGTTCTCAACCAGGGGCAAAAATTTTGCTTCTCAGAGGATATTTAGTAACATCTAAAGACATTTTTTTTTAATTGTCACAGCTGCAAAAGAGGGTGTTGCTGGCATCTAGTGGTACAGTCCAGGGATGCTGCTAAATGTCTCAGAGTACACAAGAGAGACCACAACTAAGAATTATCCAGTCCAACGTGTCAGTCATGCCGAGGCTGAAAAGGCCTGTTTCGTGGAAATAAACCAGGTAGAAATTCATGGTAATTGAGTTTAGACACCAACCGGTCCTTAGCTTTTGCTGTTTCAACCTGTTTCATTTCTTTAAGGGTCATTTATTTTCATGGTTTTGACTATTAACCATATAGAGATGATTTCCAAAAATCAGATATAGATGATTTCTAAAGAGAACCCTGACCCTTTCCTTGAATTCTAGCTTCTTATTTTCAAGTCTCAGGAGGCCATTTTTATTTGAATGATTTGCTGACAGTTCCAGTAAGTTCAAACTACCTGTTGCTCCTAATTTTTCCCTCTGCGGCTCTGTCCTTTTCATCTTAGATGATGTTATTCTTTTTCTAAGCCAGGATTGAAACTCTGATTTATTTTCTCTTCTCTTTTCCATAGTTCCCCTGACTTCCTTGTTTCCATCCAGTTATTGAATATGCATGACGCTTCCCTACATGTGGTTTTATAATTTATTCCTATTTTCCCTGCCACCGTGCTGACCTGGGTCTCTTTCACCTACCATGTGGTACTACTGTAATCGTGTTCCAGCTAATCCTCCTGACTCCGTTATTTTCCTCTGTCAACATGATCCTGCACAACCACCCAGTTAATCATCCTAAACCCACTCTTTTGCCATGTGTCCTCTGCAGTGACTTTCTGCCATTGAGTTCAGTGTGGATTGTTTCTTGCATTTGGTATTCTTCAGGATTTGGCCTGCACTGTGTCATCTTCATTTGAACCAACTCCTTGCCTTCTCTCAAAAGTACTGTGCCCATTTCTGCCTCCTTTCCTTTGCCCAGCCTGTGTTCTATAGAGGGTCACCCTAGCTGTGCCACACTTACACAAAAATAGCTTTTTTTTTAGACAGAGTCTTGCACTGTTGCCTGGGCTGAGGTACAGTGGTACAATCTCGGCTCATTGCAACTTCCACCTCCTGGGTTCAAGCGGTTCTCCTGCCTCAGCCTCCTGAGTAGATGGGATTACAGGCACCCACCCCCATGCCCAGCTAATTTTTTGTATTTTTAGTGGAGACAGGGTTTCACTGTGTTGGCCAGGCTGATCTCGAACTCTTGACCTCGTGATTCACCCGCCTTTACCTCCCAAAGTGCTAGGATCATAGGCATGAGCCACTGCACGCAGACAAAAATATCACATTCTATTTTTTTTTTTGAGACGGAGTTTCGCTCTTGTTACCCAGGCTGGAGTGCAATGGCGCGATCTCGGCTCACCGCAACCTCCGCCTCCTGAGTTCAGGCAATTCTCCTGCCTCAGCCTCCTGAGTAGCTGGGATTACAGGCACGCGTCACCATGCCCAGCTAATTTTTTGTATTTTTAGTAGAGACGGGGTTTCACCGTTTGACCAGGATGGTCTCGATCTCTTGACCTCGTGATCCACCTGCCTTGGCCTCCCAAAGTGCTGGGATTACAGGCGTGGGCCACCGCACCTGGACAGTATCACATTCTTAAGGCCTAATGTTGACCATTTACTTTCTCTTCAGTTCTTCCTCTTTTCTGCACCACTCACCCTGGTCCTAAATCATATGTTCTTTCTTTGTATTTTTATTTAAATATTTAATAGGAACATACTTGTCATCCCAACTGGACAGTTAGTTTTTGCAAAGGAGAGCTAATACATCGTTGATTTTCTTTCCCAACACCTGATATCATAGCTTTTTGAATAAAAGTCTAACTGTTTGATCTTGGTAAAATGTAATCATTTTGAGAGCTTGTCATGTATAAAATGATTAAAAAAAATTATACTACTGTTCTACAAAGCATACTAATATTTTCCCAATTTGCAAAGGAGAACTAATACATTTTTCATTTTCTTTCTCAGTACCTAATATCATAGCTTTTTTGAACAAAAATCTGTTTGATCTTTATAACATGTAATCATTTTGATAGTTTATAATGTATAAAATGATAAAAAAGTTGTTACTCTTCTACAAAGCATATTAATATTTCCTCAATTTGAAAGATAATCCATAATCTATAAAGTTTCCAGAGAGTATGTGAAAATACTAAAACTAAAGTGGATAGAGTTTATGTAAGTATTATATTCAGAATCAATATTAGGGTATTACTAAAATAGTTACTTAAACTAAGATAAACAAATTTAAAGGACATATGATTTGGTGGAATAGAAAATTGTAAATTTTAAAGGCAGTGGCTAAAATGAATAATTTATGATCTGTAAGAAAAATGGCTAAATAAAATTACAAACACATTTTTAATGTTATCGATAGAAAATTTGCCCATAAAAATTGGTGCATGGGTCATTATTTAGACTAATTTGTTAAATTTGATTATCAATCATATTTTCTCTTAGAAGATAAAATATTTATGATACTGAGTAAAAATGGAGCAGAGATTTCTCCATTATATTATATAATTATAATTTTAGTGAATCAACTGCACATTCATCAAAATCTATTTACTCCATTTAAATGTTCCAATTTTATTTTCCCAAATTTCTCTTTACACTGTGCCTTGCACTCCATTCAGACTGAACGAACTACAGCTACTTTTTTCCCATGATTTCCTGTACCAACTGCCTCTGTTATTTCTTCCACACGGACTGTCTTTTCCAATAGCTTTCTTCCTGTCTACACCACTTCCTGACACCACTCAAATATCTTCTCCACCACCAACTTGCCTTTTATAATCAGACCCTTTTCTGAAAACCCCTAACCATTTATTATTATTTTGTGGCACTTATTTCACTACCGTGTCTCATTTGTATGAATGGACATGACATAACAACTTCTTCTTCTTCTTCTTCTTCTTCTTCTTCTTCTTCTTCTTCTTCTTCTTCTTCTCTCTCTCTCACACACACACACACACACACACACACACACACACACAGACATGCACCACAGCACCCGGCTAATTTTGTATTTTTAGTAGAAATGGGGTTTCTCCTTCTCCGTGTTGGTCAGGCTGTTCTCAAACTCCTGACCTCAGATGATCCTCCCACTTCCGTCTCCCGAAGTGCTTGGATTACAGCCATGAGCCACCATGTGGGCTGATGACCTAACTTTTCTACCAAACAGTATTTATCTGGGGAAAAGTTTGTCTTCGGTGTTCCTTGTTTCCCTGATCCTAGGCAAGCAAGGCCATTGCAATTGCTGCACAAAGGGCCAGAAATTGAGTTGGTCTCAATGACCAGGTTCAGAAACTTGAATTTATATTCTCTGTTTGGTTTCTTCTTTCAAATTTGCTGTCCTCACATGGCTGGAGTGGGGTCTAGGTAGATTCAGGTTTACATTTAGCCATGTGAACAGAAAGGAAAGAAAAGTTTTTTCTGTCAAAACTTTTCTATTTGGAAAAATAGGGAAGGGCTTTGTTAACTGTGACTTGGGGTATGTGCTCATTTCTGGAACAATAACTGCAGCCAACACAATGTGCTCGATCTGGGTTGAGACACCCTCCTCAAAGTCAAGGACTCCTGTCTGTCCCAGAAATAGGGAAAACAGTGCTGGACAGACATGGCTAGTACCCCATAAAAGTAGAAACAAGATACCTTTCAGAGGCTCCCCACACACAATCTTTGACATTTTCTTTAATTCTCATTTCTATTTAATTTATTTATTGTTGAAATTGGACTGCATATTAAATTTTGGATTTAGTTTTCTTATCATTATAGTCAACCTTGTTCCATGGTCTCTTACATTCTTCTTAACATGTGTGGTGCTCTTCATAAACACATGGGGTGCTTTGGAATAGTATCTCCTGAACATGTCAGAGATATCACCAAGAAACAGATTTGACTTTACATCGCATAACTACTTTTCTGTCTCCATCACACCTAATTTTTTTTACCTAGTCAGAGTGGGGATGGAGTCTAAAGGGGAAATTAAATGTCCTGTGACCTTTGAATTATGTAATATTAACCAGTGTTTAAAATTATTATTTTCTAGAGTGGATTTTTGTGGGTACACTTTCCAGGTTGTATGCTTGTTTCCCATGCCACACAGAGTTCAAAATGTGACTATTTACAGATTGCTTTCCAGTAAATAGATTTAAGATAAAAAGCCTATAATACATGCCTTAAGAATTTAGGCTATAGGAAGCACATATCTTTTTAACTTTTATTTTAAGTTAAGGGGTACAAGTGTAGGTTTGTTATATGGTAAACTTGTGTCATAGGGGTTTTCTGTACAGATTATTTCATTACTCAGATATTAAGGCTAGTACCCATTAATTAATTTTCCTGATTTTCTTCCTCCTCCCACCCTCTACCCTCCAAAAGGCCCCTGTGTGTTTTGTTCCTATCTGTGTGTCCATGCATTCTCATCATTTAACTCCCACTTATAAGTGACAACATGCAGTATTTGATTTTCTGTTCCTGCATTAGTTTGCTAATGATAATGACCTCCAGCTCTATCCATGTCCTTGCAAAGGACATGATCTTGTTCTCTTTTATGGCTGCATAGTATTCCATGGTATATGTACCACATTTTCCTTATCCATTCTGTCATTGATTCCATGTTTTTGCTATTGTGAATAGTGCTACAGTGAACATACGTGTGCATCTGTCTTTTGATAAGAAATAACATACATGCACACAGCTGCTAGCATTTCTTTGTTAACACTCTTTGTGGCTTAACATCTTTACTAATATTTCTGATTAAATCTTCTTGTATCTCTCCTGTTATAGAAACATGAGTGTAGAGTTGTATGAGACTCCTGAATTTATGTAGTCCAATGTTTCAAGCCTTGCAGAGGTTTCTTTTACACACCCATCGTAGTCATGATACTTTGGTTTAAATACATCTGATTCTATCTTCATCTTGCTATGGGGAACTTTCTGTCTCACAGTCAGCTTTTTCCATTGTTAGGTATTTCTGACTGTTGGGACTTCCTCCTCCCACCAGTCTTCTTCAGAATGTACCATCATATCTGTTCTCATATTACAATTTTTATTTTTTAAGTATACTTTAAAAAATTTTTCATATTTATGAGAGGTCTTCGAAAAGTTCAAATGCATCACTTAAAAATTGTTTTCATCAAGATAAACTTGTACTAACTTCTTACAGCTTCTTATAACGTGTCTGAGTAGGATCTAGTTTGAGACATTAAGAAGGATAAGAGGGCCTATCAGAGCAGTATGAATTCTATTAAAATTACAGCAAGAACAAACATCAAATTTTTGGTGAAGCTTGGGTAGAAGAGTGATGAAATCACTGATTCTTTATGAAGAGCAGTTTCTAAATAGAAACCTCATTTTAAGGATGGACAAGATGATCTTAAAGATGACACCCAATAGGGCAGACCATCCACATCCATTTGTGAAGAAAAAATTCATCTTGTTCATTTCCTAATTGAAAAGCCTTGATGATTAACAGCAGAAACAGTAGCGAACACCTTAGACATTTCAATTGGTCAGCTTATTACAATTCTTACTGAAAAATTTAAGTTGAGCAAATTTTCTAGTCAGTGGGTGCCAAAACCATCATAACTAGATTAGCTGCAGACAAGAGCAGAACTTTCAATGAAAATTTTAAACAAGTGGGATCAAACTCCTGAAGCATTTCTTAGAAGAGTTGTGACAGGAGATGAAACATGGCTTTACCAATATGTACCATCCTAAAGGCAAAGCACAATCAAAGCATTGGCTACCAAGAGAAGGAAGCAGTCCGATAAAAGCAGAAGCAGGCTGGTCAAGAGCAAAGGTTATGGCAGGAGTTTTTTGGGATGCTCAAGGCATTTTGCATGTTGACTTTCTACAGGACCAAATAAGAATAACATCTGGTTATTATGACAGCATTTTGAGACAGCATTTGAGACAGCATTTTAGCCAAAGCTGTAGCAGAAAAATGCCTGGAAAAGCTTCAGTGTTGAGACGTTTTTCATTATAACAATGTTCCTTCTTGATCTTCTCATCAAATATGGGCAATTATGTGAGAGTTTTGATGGGATATCATTAAGCATTCACCTTGCCATCCTGATTCCACTCCTCCTGACTTCTTTTTGTTTCCTTGTCTTAAAAAAGTCTTTAAAGGGGATAGATTTTTTTTTCAATTAATAATGTAGAAGAAGTTACATTGATATGGTTAAATTTCTAGGACCCTCAATTCTTTAGGGATGGACTAAATGGCTGGTATCATCTCTGACAAAAGTGTCTTGTACTTGATGGAGCTTACATTGAGAAATAAAATGTATATTTCTTATTTTTATCTACTCACCCATGAAATTCTTGGAGTGCTTTTAGATCTGTCTTTCTGCCTGTCTGTCTGCCTGTTTACCCACCCATCCATCCACTATCCACCTTCCTACCATCATTTATTTATATAAGTTTATGTAAACACCTGGAAAAAGGATTATATCTTTCTCTTGCCTTCTCTTTATGTGTTGCTAACTACACTCAGGTCTTTGAGTCATTCTTAGTTTGATAGTTTTCTTACTGCTGTCCATTCCTGTTTTATGTTTTAATGTGTTCAGGTCCTTTTAAAAATATGCTATCCAAAGTTAAACCCACTGTTCTTTCTGTAGGAGAGAGTTCGCTGGGCCTTTCCATGCTGTGGTGTGACTTACTTCCATTATGGATGTGGCAGGAAGAGCCCAGGGACCCAGAACCTGACTGCTTGGGTTTATACTCTGGCTCCACCTCTCACTGGCAGCATGGCTTTGGGCAAGTCACTTATCCCTCTGTACAGAGTTTTTTCATTTCTGGGATGCAGCATCAGTGCAGTATCTTGGAGGGTTGCATAGAGGAGCACTTCCTTGGTCAATAATGTGCCCTCTGTCTTGAACATTTCCTGCTGTCTTTATAACTTAACTTTCCTTGCTATTTTAACAACCAAATCATGACTGTGTGTTAATCACTTCTGGGTCTTTAAAGTTGCTGCTCTTCCCACCTAGGGCATGTTCCCCCAAGACAGTCACAGGGCTGGCAAGCTCTAATCTTTTAGCAGATTGTCATTCCCTAAAAAAGCCTCCCTGACTGCCACTTCTGCCTTGCCCTGCTCACTCTCTAGCCCTGGGCTTTCTTTCATTTTCTTTATGGATCCTATCACTGTCTGAAATTTTTTATTAATTTGCTTGATTATTAGCTTCCTCTCTCTGCTGAAATGTAACACAAGCTAAGCCAGAGTCTCTTTAGTCTCATTTACCAATGTTAACAGCAACCGGAATAGCACCTGGCAGATAGCAAGCATGCCAGAAACTTTGTTGAAAAAGAGCTTTGGGTCCATGAAACTTCCAGACACATTTCAGATGACTTTTTGAACGAGATCCCCTCCATCCCATATCCATGCAATGGATACCTAAAACCTAGATCCAGAACCTGAGTTGATCCTCAGTAAATTTGACTTCTCATATTCTATCCAGAGTTCTGGTATTCCTATATTGTTTTGAATTTAATGCTGGACTTTATTATCATTAAGGTCATTTTATGGTAACAATAATATTATACATGCATTGAGTGCTTGATACATATGATGCACTTATAAATTTTTACATATCTCATTTAATTTTTAAAACAAACCTATGAAATACATAACATTTTTATTCCCATTTTATGAACGAGAAAGCTGTGGCACAATGAGGGCTAGTAATAGGCCAAAGTCTCACGTCTAGTAAGTCATAGAGTTGGGATTTGAACCCAAGCAGTCTGATATCATCAACTGAATAATTCATTAGTATCATAAGGAATTTTCTGATCTTTGTATTACTTGAAAATTTGTGATGTTTTATCTGTATCTCTATTCAAGTCATGTTAAGATACCTCATAATAATACCAAGCCTGTGATACTCCAGTCATTTTTATTCTGCTTGCTATTGAACCAGCAATTACTATAATTTAGTCATATTGTCAGTGAGTTCACTTTCCATAGAGCTCTGCACATAAGGCTGTCGTGAAGAAGGTGGTAAGTGCTTATTAAAAGGCAGGGTAGGCTATGTGGCATCTCTGTGAAGCACTAATTAGTATTTTCAGCAGAAATGTTTTAGCAAACCTATTTTGCTATCATTTGAAAGCAGGTTCTTTGCTACATGTTCGCTTTTCACCTTATTTCCCAGAGTATTTACAGCAACTTGCCACAGTAACACATGCTAAAATAATGGCCTGATACCTAAGGAAGAAGAGAAAATGTGATCTAGAGGAAATTAAAGTTAAACGCAAGATCCTGTGAGGGAGGATGGTCTGAGAGAGAGAAATATGTAGGCCTTACGGAACCACACACATTTGCCTTGGTTAAACCACAGATTTGTATTTTCTAAAGCTTCCTGGTGGCTAACAAATGAATAGAGAAGCAGTAAGTTCTTACTGACATTTAGGAAAAGCTATAGTAGTTTTTCAAGAGACACAAGTATAACTTGATAATATATGTTTCCATAGGCCTTTTTGTAAGATGTATTCAGTGATATAATTTCCTCTATAGCACACCTGCAATGACCTGCGTAGTTTGTAAGATGTGCTCAGTGATATAATATCCTCTATAGCACACCTGCAATGAACTGCGTAGTTTGTAAGATGTGCTCAGTGATATAATTTCCTCTATAGCACACCTGCAATGAAATGCGTAGTTTGTAAGATGTACTCAGTGATATAATATCCTCTATAGCACACCTGCAATGAAATGCGTAGTTTGTAAGATGTGCTCAGTGATATAATATTCTCTATAGCACACCTGCAATGAACTGCGTAGTTTGTAAGATGTACTCAGTGATATAATATTCTCTATAGCACACCTGCAATGAAATGCGTAGTTTGTAAGATGTACTCAGTGATATAATATCCTCTATAGCACACCTGCAATGAAATGCGTAGTTTGTAAGATGTACTCAGTGATATAATTTCCTCTATAGCACACCTGCAATGAAATGCGTAGTTTGTAAGATGTGCTCAGTGATATAATATCCTCTATAACACACCTGCAATGAACTGCGTAGTTTGTAAGATGTACTCAGTGATATAATATCCTCTATAGCACACCTGCAATGAACTGCGTAGTTTGTAAGATGTGCTCAGTGATATAATATCCTCTATAGCACACCTGCAATGAAATGCGTAGTTTGTAAGATGTGCTCAGTGATATAATATTCTCTATAGCACACCTGCAATGAACTGCGTAGTTTGTAAGATGTACTCAGTGATATAATATCCTCTATAGCACACCTGCAATGAAATGCGTAGTTTGTAAGATGTACTCAGTGATATAATATCCTCTATAGCACACCTGCAATGAAATGCGTAGTTTGTAAGATGTACTCAGTGATATAATTTCCTCTATAGCACACCTGCAATGAAATGCGTAGTTTGTAAGATGTGCTCAGTGATATAATATCCTCTATAGCACACCTGCAATGAAATGCGTAGTTTGTAAGATGTGCTCAGTGATATAATATCCTCTATAGCACACCTACAATGAACTGTGTAGTTGCATGTCACTGTTTCTCATATTGTCCTTTGGTAAAAGCTGACACTAGGACACTAAAACATGATTCAAGGAAAGAAAATCTGTAAAGGATGAAGAACACAGACAGTATGGTCCAAAGGTAGACAGAACTTAGAGGTGCCTCTCTTCTTCTTACATCCTCCATAAAGACATACCTTGCCTGGGATTTTGAATAAATATGGCCAGTCGACCATTCCAAGTAAGATTCTTTGGAAAGTGGAGTTTCTGAGTGGTTTGCTGTGGGATCCATTTGTTTTAGAAAATGCATGAGAAGACAGAGAATTATAGCCTTTTCCGGAAATTAAGGACCTAATCTTTTTTTTTTTTTTTTTTAATTTAAAAGGGCCCTTTCTTATCCATCTATAAGAGAAAAACTGACTTGTTTGGACGTCTCTAGTGTTTATTCATTCTTTCTTCCTTCGTTTATTCTTTCAGCACATATTTACTGAGCACCTGCTATGCCCCAGATACCTAAGTTGTGGCAGCAAATAGGACAGGTATGGTCTCTTCTTCAATCGAGTATACATTAAAGAGGGAAGGCAGACATTAAACAAGATACTAATTATACAGTTACAGTTTTCATAAGATCTACTGAAGACAAGTACGGGTTGCAAAGTAAGCACATACATGAGAAAATTCCCTTTTTTACAGCTTCCTTACATTATAGACAATGTTACCTCTAAGATATTAACAGCCTTCTAATCACTAAATCCCATGTCCCCTTCTTATCTTTACAAATGTTCATTTGCATTGGCATGGGAATACAATGGTGAGGTTTAAAGTTTCTGCTCTTCCTTTGTTTGTAGCAGTGAAAATCTTTTGTTTAAAAGAAATAAAATGTACTTGAAGTCCATAAATAGAAAACAGATAAAATCTGGACTGCTTCTTTTGGAGATGCTTCATGGGGAGGCAGGAGCTCTAGCTTTCCCTACATGTGGCAATCGCAGGATCATTTTTTCTTCACCCCCATGGTGCCAGTTTGGAAACCACTATTCTAGAAGTCTCATTATTATCAAGTATTTGTGTATTGGCACCCTGACAGCCCTGAAGACTCTGCCTGTACTGACAAATCCCAGTCCTATTCCCAGTTCTGTGCTGAGTCTCTGAATAGTTCTTGAACCAATCTGAGCCAAGAAAGAAACTCGGGCATCTTTGGATTTGAGAAACCCAAGCTGGACCCTCTTCTTTCCCACCAATGATTACAGTTCATACTTTACTTCCTACCCAGGTCTCCAACCACCACCCCATTTATTAGTCCTTCTGCTGTGTGTGCATGGATTGGTGAGGGAAATTAGAGCAAAAGGAAGGTGATTGCATCTATCGATTGAATCAATGTATTCTGGACTCCAAATATGTACTAAGCAATGTCCAAAGAAGCTGAGGGTACAACAAGGAATGAAAGAAACAAAAATACCTGCACTTCAGGAGCATACATTCTAATGGAGGATATAGACAATAAACAAATATATAAGAAATTAAGATTATATAACAGGTGGTGATAACTTCTTTGGGGAGAAAATAACCAAAGAAAAATGATAGGATATGTCAGGGTGAGGAGAACCAAGGTTTACTCTTTTAAAGAATGAGGTAAAAGGTTGCCTCAGTGAGAAGGTGACATTTGAGGAAAGATGGGAAGGAATGAGTGATACAGATGTCTGTGAGAAAAGGATTGCAAACAGAGGAAGCAGCAAGCATAATGGAGCCTAGTTAGGAGCCTGGTATGTTTAAGAAACAACAAAGGGGCCAGTGTGTCTAAAAGAAAGTAAGAGACGATACTAGAAAAGTGGCGGAGGACCAGCCCTTGCATGATGCTTTAGGCCATTTTGAGGACTTTGGCTTCTACTCTCAGGAATGACTGGGAAGAAGAGCGTCATGATCTGTCTTCAATTTTGAAACCATCACCCTGGCTCTTGTGTGGAAAATAGAATGAAGCGGGCAAAGACAGGTGCAGGAACATCGTTTGGGAGTGTTTGACACAAAACAGGAGAACAGTAAGGGGCAGGAGGGGGTTCAATTTGTTCAAGTAAGTCTCTCCCTTTGTTCCATTTGCTAGGAACAAAGGGTAGAACTTAGCAGAATGTCCACTAATGGAGAAAGACAATAACATATCAAAGGTATTGAGATAGTAAGTGAGTGGTGATTTCATTAATGGAAAAGAAAATCTTGGAAAGAGATGTTTTTGTCCAAGAGCCAGTTGTGAAAGATGACCCTGAGGCTCAGTAAGTACCCTTCCATTGTCAGTGGCATATGTACATGTACGTAATTAAATATGTGAGAATAAAAATAGAGGGAAAAGTCAGGATTGAGTTTTCAGTTTGACACTTTCTGCATATGGAGTACAGTGTGGTGTATAAAACACTGTAATTTAATGTGTCTTATTACTATATAAATGAATGAACCACCTTTTCCAAATGTCTTTCTACATGTGAAAAAAAAAAGAAAAAGAAAAAGAGAAAACAAGAGTTTAGAGAAGTCAGAGATATAATATTGAATTTTCTGTTTAGTATCATTTATTCAGTGTTCAGTGTCCATGAGGTTGTGAGAAATATTCTAGTTACTGGAGATCTAAATATAAATGAAACACAGTTCTTGCCCATAAGAAGCCCACAGTCAAATGGAAAACATATAGAAATAAATAGTACTGTAATGTGATAGAAGAGGATTGCCTAATTCTCACGGAAAGATTCAGATAAGCATTATCCTCTGTGTAGCATCTTTGAGGGATGACAAGGAGGGCCAGCAGCTGGGGGTGGAGAGCAGAAATGTCAGTCTCAGGGAAGAAATTCCATGTGCCACGATACAGAGGGATTCAAATCATGTGGCCTTTTCAGTTGATAAAAGCAGTGATTCACAGAACTTAGATGATATACATTGAGAAGATACTCAAGACTCCCAAGATGAGACACTCAGGAGAGTGACTTGAAGATAGGGTCTTTAAGGAGTAATTCAATTAAAATTATGGCATTGGGGCAGACTGTAATTCAGTATGACTGGCATCCTGATAAGGAGATAATGTCCTTACAAGACGTACTCAAGACTCCCAAGCCAAGACACGCGTGTCCTGGGAGACATTCTAGTCTTGAATGTCTTGTCAAGGTAAATCATCTAGTATAGAAAAGAGCTCAACAGTTGTAATAGCCTTGAGAATATATTTTATATTGCTTATTGTCCAAACTGGGACAGTCTTCACCATGAAAAGGGGTACTATTAATAACTATACTGGAATGGGTATAAATTAAGGCAGTCCTGGAAAACCCAAACATGGTCAACCTAATGATACCTGTTTTCTGCATAAAGTGGTTTTAATTGTACTAACTGTTGGTGCAAACTGAGTGTTAAAGGTAGTGATGAGTTTCCCTGAGTGAAAAATGTCCCAAACAAATGAAGCAAGACAGTTAATGCAGAGTTTTGGTAGAAGGAATAACTACTTTTAGATGGTAAGTCAAAGAAGGCTTGTCTGAGGTGAGGACTTTGAGCTGAAGCTTGAATACAAACAGCCAGCTATGGGAAGCTTCATGGCAGGAGTGCTTCAGGGAGAGGAAATCCTAAAAGACCTTCATGGGAGTCTTTCTGTTAGAGAAGACCTTTTGGATGGAGAAGACAAAATCAGGGGAGCTTGAAAGATGAGGTCTGAGATTTAAGGAGAGGCTAGTTCATGTTCAGCCGTGTATGCATGGTAGGGAATTTGGGTTTATTCTAATTGGTGAAAGCATGCTGGTAGAGCATACCTCATGTACTAGGTTACAGGGGCTGCCTTAACAAAGTACCCTGGACTGGGGACTAAACAATAGAAAGTTGTTTCCCCGCAGTCCTGAAGGGTTGACTTCCCAATTTAAAGTCCGGTTGAGTTGGTACCTTTTGGGGACTGTGAAAGGAGGATCTGTTTCAGAACTTTCTTCTGGGCTTTTAGATGACGGTCTTCTCCCTGTTTCTTTACATTATTTTTCTGCTGTACATGTCTGTGTCCAAATTTCCTCTTCTTGTAAGGACACCAGTCATATTGGATCAGGGTCTGCCCTGATGCCAATGATTTGAATTGAATTACTCCTTAAAGACCCTATCTTCAGATATGGTAAACCTCTGTGGTATTGGGGCTTAAAATTTCAACACATGAGTGTTTGGAGGAACAGAATTCAATGCAAAACACCCCATGAAGCCTGGAAGGGACAGTAGGAATATTTAGTGAACTGGATGAGAAGCACTTAAAGCCAGTTTTTAAGAAAAGAGGAGTGAAAAGTTATACCATTTCTAGGTATAGTGTGAAGGTCATGGCATAAAACAGAAGCTTTATAGAAGGGAACAAAAGACACTGGGGCTTACTTGAGGATGGAGGGTAGGAGGAAGAAGAGGAGCAGAAAAAATAACTTTCGGATACTAGGATTAGTACCTCAGTGATGAAGTAATCTGTGCAACAAACTCCCATGATAGGAGTTTCCCTATATAACAAATCTGCACATGTACCCTTGAGCGTAAAATAAAAGTTAAAAAAAGAGGAAGAAGCTTTATACAGAGGACTATATATAGCTTTATGTAAAGGACTATATTAAGGGTTCTTATGAGAAGTCATTATTTAGGCCTCAGGCATCTATAGACATTCAAACGGAGTCTGTGTGTAACAGTCTTGAGCTGCTGATGAGAAGGTGTAGAAGTGTATTGGTGCCAAGATCTGGAGTGGAGTGATAGGATCCTGACTGGGAACGCCCAGGAATGAGTGTCCTTTGTGCACAGGTGATAGACAAAACAGAGGGAATGAGGGATCAAACACAGAGGCACATGAGGAAGGCTCCTCGCTCTTCAGAAATCCAGAAACCTGATTGTGAAAAGCAGACTTAAGGACATCCACTTGAATTGGTGGGACACTCTTCATAGGAGATATTTTCCTAATGTACATTACAAAGTGTTATCTTAAGCAACCTGAATGTATTCTGGATATGTGATTTTCCAAAAAAGGAAAAGGAAAAAGAAAAGAAAAAAGGAAAGGAAAGAAAAGAAATCTCTGTGTTAGGATAAAACCTAGGACAAATTTGGCTAGCTTTAATTTCCAAAAAGCCTCTTGAAAGCTAAATTCTAGTCATTCCAGGATAAAATGAGTAATGAAACAAACAGAAAAATATTTTATGTGGAAGAACAGAACAGAGACCTTGGGCAGTCGTAACCATGACACGTTGGAATGTGTCTAAGTAACAAACACTGAGACATATGCCTTAAACTTTAGATTGTCTGAGATCAGTTTAAGGCAAAGATAGAATATTATGACTAAAGAGTATAAAATGAACTGCTGAGCATACAAGTACCATAAAAAGGTTCTTCCTTCAGAGTTGAGCTGATCCATATTCTTTCTCTTGATTTCATTTTCTACTTAAAAACTCAGTTCTCAACAGGCCACATATGTGATGAAGGCCCCAAAGATTACAATACTGTATTTTTACTGTATATTTTCTATGAATAGATACACAAATATTTACCACTGTGCAACAGTTGCCCGCAGTATTCAGTACAATAATATGCTGCACAGGTTTGTAGCCTAGGAGCAATAGGGCATACCATATAGTGCAGGTGTCCAGATGATTACCTCACCCAGGTTTGTGTAAGCACACCCTATAATGTTCACACAAAGATGAAATCACCCAATGATGCATTTCTTAGAACATTTCCTCATGATTACATGAAGCGTGACTGTATAAGCATTGAGAATATGAATGCACATAATTTCCGTCAAGGGAAAGTATGTAACTCCAAATATAATTGGTAAATTTGTATTAAAATTATTTTAAATGTCTCAGTATCTGTTATATGAGAAAGACTTGTTTCACATACAGCAGAACAGATGAACTATTTGTTTTCCATGACTAGAACCTTTTTCTTCTAAAATTTTTGGCCTATTTGAAATAGATGACTTCTAAATTTCCAACTAGTGCTAAGATCTATAATTCTGTGTATTACAGATAATTGGCTAATTAACTGAGTATGGTGTTACTTTTTTCAATTTATAACGGTTTATACCTTTTAAGATGGAGTTGTTGAAATGTGGAACCAAAACACTCAACAGCTCATATTGATCATGTGTCAATTTACCTAACCTTGGCAGTTATTTTCAGTATCTATTTCCCAAGGAAAGAGATGAGTGGTTATTATCAGATTTTACAAGTGAAGAATAATTGGAGTTGAGGTAAATATTTTGTTCTCAACTGTCAAATGGACATTTAAGCTGAACTGGGAGAAAACAATCCCCATGAATTCTGCTGGATGGAAAATTTTGCCGTAAATGACAGCAACCTTGTTCCTC
This sequence comes from Callithrix jacchus, assembly GCF_049354715.1. Classification (NCBI taxonomy): domain Eukaryota; kingdom Metazoa; phylum Chordata; class Mammalia; order Primates; family Cebidae; genus Callithrix; species Callithrix jacchus. The sequence goes on from NC_133509.1 coordinate 113,912,987, forward strand.
TATTTTCATCATAGTCAAAACATGTTTTCGAGTTTATACTTCTACATATCTCATTTGATTTTCACAATGGAGTTTTTCTAGGGCATATTTTATAGATGACCAAACAAATTGAAGAGGTTAAGTGACTTGTTCAAGGTCGTATATATGAGCACATATTGAACATAACTTGTTTGACCTTTTTCCTATAATGCTCGTTAGAATCTCTGTAAAAATATATTTTTCTATCAATTGACATACTACACAATTTTTATTTGAAGGTTTCAAAATTGTCATTGTTAGTAATAATAATAAGCACTTACATAATATTAAAGACTTACTACATTTCAGTCATTGTGCTAAGTACATCATAGTCATCTAATTTACTCAATTTGAAGGTATGCCATTCATTGAAAATGGCAATATACACTTATAATTATTTGCATCATATCATTCTACACTAAAAAGATGAAATAAAGAAGCTGAAATTTTCCATACCAATTAGCATAGCTTAGGATGTTTTGTGGTAACAACTAGCATGTCTTATAGCTTAGAAACAACAAAGGTTACTTCTCATCCACCTTACATTCCATCTTTGGTGTACCTGGAGATCTGTCTCACTCAGAGACTCACGCTGCCGGAGCAGCCACAATCTAGAACCTGGCTGGCCATGTGGTAGAGGAAAAGGCAGACTGGTGATCCCTAACACTTCTGCCCAGAGGTGATGCCAGTCACATTGATCAAAGCAAGTCAGTGGTTACACCAAATACCAAAGCAGTGGGGAGTATGTGCAGCTGTTTACATATTAGGGGTTCTCATGACCTCTTCCATCTCTCAGTTTCCATAATTCAGTAGAACCACTCACAGAACCAAGACATGTTCTTTATTTGCAATTATTGGTTTATTATAAAGGATTCAATTTAGGAACAGCCAAATTGAAGAGATGTATTAGACAAAACATTAGAAAGAGGGTCCAGAGCTTAGATGCCTTCTCTGGGCACACGGTCATGCCAGCATGCTGATATGTTCACCAGCCTGGAAGATCCTCAAACCCCATTTTCTAGAGTTTTGTGCCAGGCTTCATTAAAGTAGACATGATTGATTATACATTGCCCATTGGTGGTTGAACTCAGTCTCCAGCCCCCCTCTCCAACCCAGAGGTCAGGGACTGGGACTAGAAGTTTCGTTCCTCTAATTCAATAGTTTTTCCTATAACCAGTCCCCATCCTAAAGTAAAAAGCTACCCTTTTCTCCCCCAGAGTTATTTCATTAGGGATCTCAAAAGACCATACATTTGGAAAATTTTAGGAGCTTTGCGCTAGGAACTTGGGAGAAAGATTTTTTTTTCCATTATACTACACACAGCCACGTACTTACTAAGCTTGGTGCAAGGCACAGGGGATACCATAGTGAATGGAGTAGACACAGTCCTTATCCTCATGCAGCTTCAAGTTAGGCAACCTCATTGAAAGAAAGATCAGTCTAGAGAATTTCATAAAGCTGAAACAAAGATAAATAAAACATGGACTCTATTCACAGAAGTATTTATCTCCATGTGTGAATAACATCAATTAGTAAACTAACTGGGAGGAGGAAGGAGGTTCTGGGTATAGAATGGATAGGAAAACTGGAGAAGTCAACCGTGAATTTTTAATGCCCTAAATCACTTTAAATCTCATCTTTTTGACATGGTGATAGTCAAAGGCTGGCATATTTTTCTTATCAAAGCACAGGATAGGGTGCTAGGTGGAAGAACCAAAAATATATGCATAAAATGATGCCCACATGGGTTAATGGATATATGAATTTTAAAATTCCTAGACAAACATAGAAATCAATGAATTATTAAGTTCACACTAATTATGTAAGGGACTATTCGATACGGCTTACTTTCTTCTTTGAATTTTGCATTTAGGAGATTTGTAGTCTGATTTTCTTGCAGAAATCTTAAAATCTCCTTAACCACTTCCCTAAAAATCCTTGAACAAACATTTGTCAGAAATGTCCACCTCATATTCCTTTTGTTCTCATTTATCTCATCCTCTTTGAGTTCTCCACATCTTTAAGTAGGAAGTTATTTAGTGCTGCTGATGTTGTAACCCTGGAGATTTCTCTTAAGTTACAAATAACTTTCTTTCCATATGACGACAGCATGTAAGAACATTGAGGTTTTCTTTTCTCTAAGGAAGAGTACATCTAGAATCTTTTATTGTCCTATATGGATATTCTATACCTTTTGAGTGAACACTTTCCTCTGTTAAAACAGTATCTGTCATAATGAGATTCAGTCCAGTTGAACCAACCCTGTGAGTAAAAAAGATCCTCCAATCTGCGATTCAAGCATTTTGAACTTCCCAGAATATAATTAGCATAGAATACAATTCTTATCTTAAAATCTTTCTTTGAGAACTTCTTGAATTATTGTTATAGTTTCTAAAATATCTTTCCTATTTTGAGGGTAAGGTCACAAAACAGAAAAAAAAAATTCATATCAGAATATGTGAAAGATGCCTGTGCTTATCAGATCAAGTTGATGCTGTTCCTGGGCCTTCATTCGATTTAGATGCAGATGGTGTAAGGGACTTTGAATATGCTCTATTATTATTCAGCTGACTTCTCCAGTAAATAACAGTGTTCTTCAGGAACAGAAAACCAAACACCACATGTTATCACTCATCAGTGGGAGCTAAACAATGAGAACACGTGGACACAGGGAGGGGAACAACACACAGTGGGGCCGGTGGTGGGGATGGGGGAAGGGAGAGCATCAGAATAAACAGCTAATGCATTGGGGGGCTTAATATCTGGGTGATGGGTGGATAGGTGGGTGCAGCAAACCACCATGGCACATGTTTACCTATGTAACCAACCTGCACATCCTGCATATGTATCCCAGACCCTAAAATAAAATTAAAATTAAAAAATAATAATAGCGTTCTTTTTTTTTTTTTTGATGGAGTCTTGGTCTGTTGCCCAGGCTGGAGTGCAGTGGCGTAATCTTGGCTCACTGCAACCTCCACTTCCTGGGTTCAAGCAATTCTCCTGCCTCAACCTCCTGAGTAGCTGGGATTACAGGTACACGCCACCATGGCCCAGCTAATTTTTGTAGTTTTAGTAGAGATGGCGTTTCACCATGTTGGCCAGGCTGGTCTCAAACTCCTGACCTTGTGATCCACCCGCCTCTACTTCCCGAAGTGCTGGGATTGCAGGTGTGAACCACTGCGCTGAACCAATAATAGTGTTATTTAGTGTCTTTTATGTGAATGGAAGTTTTGCAAACATTGTCACAGCAGCATTTTTGCCTGTGGGCTTTCACTAAGTGGAGTCTTCATCTTGTGAGAAAGATGTCTCAGTCTTGCTCCAGTCTGCTTCATGTACTATTGATGTGATGATCGCTGCCTAGGTAGTATGTGACTTTCCAGGGACAGGGGGTCAGGTTCGTCTGAACCCCTCTTTCTCTGAAAACCTCCTCCGAGGAATAGCCTTTGACCTTGAGTGCTGCCTCCAGCCAACAAGCACCTTCTCAAGGTCAAGCACACCCTATTGCTTGACCCAATGAAAGACGCTGAACATCCTGCTAACACCTTTGGTGTACATCTCTGCCCTCAGACTAGCTACAGAAAGAGAAAGAGAGAGCAATAATACATTTTTATATTTCCTGTTCTTGATGTTGAATGAGGCAGTTTATCTTCTGAAGAGCTGCTTTGAAGGTTTGAATATGTTAGATGCAGTAAATGTAACAGCATAGAAATGAAAAAAGGAGGTTGGCAAACTGCCCTCTGATCTTCTTTTAAGGCTTTTGAAGGATTTGGGTTGTTTCACCTTTTAGTGGCATCCCACAGAGGCTGAGATTTCACTTAGAGGGAAAGGCTTTGATGTGCTATTTTGTATATTAGTGAACAGGTGCACAAGGATGCCATTTTCTAATCAATGCTCCTGCTCCCGCAACATAGAAGAGAATTGAGGTATTACGGAAATGCCAAGAGGTAGAAGAACATCCGGGATCTTTAGTGGAGATCTTGCTTTGCTACATTTCCTTCCTTCGTGTTATTTGATCTGTGAATGTGCCTAAGCGTTTATCGATTACCAGATACTGTGCTAAGGCTTTTCTAAGCTTTGTATTGCTTAATGTTCGTAGCAGCCTTGGGCAGAAATTACTATTAGAGTAGGAATGCTACTGTAATCTTCCAACTGGGTTGATATTCATTCCGTAACCTGCTGTTTCTTCTTTAACCCTTTGCTAATCTATCTAATTGTCTCATATTTCTGTAAAGCTATTCTAAGGTATTTTTTGAAATTCTTTATTAAGACTTTTAATATGGTCAGGTGTGGGGACTCATACCTGTAATCTCAGCACTTTGGGAGGCTGAGGTAGGTGGATCACCTTAGGTCAGGAGTTTGATACCAGCCTGGCCAACATGGTGATACCCCATCTCTACTAAATACAAAAAATTACCTGGGCATGGTGGCATATGCCAGTAATCCCAGCTACTTAGGAGGCTGAGGCAGGAGAATCACTTGAACCTGGGAGGCGGAGGTTGAAATGAGGTACAGTTGTGCCATTGCACTCCAGCTTGGGCCACAAGGGCGAAACTCCATCTCAAAAAAAAAAAAAAAAAAAAAAAGACCTTTAACACGAGTGAGTATAGTAGCAAGCAATTATTATGGACTAATGAGTGTCAGGTTTTATGCTAAGTAGTTTATATTCAAATCCGATAACCCCCAAACAACCATATAAGTATTATTGGCCTTTTTTTTTTTCAAATGGAGAAGAGATGATAAGAGACATCCCCAAACTCCCACTAATAGAAAATACAGATGCCAGGATTTGAACCAGGCCCATCTTATTACAGAGCCTCCACTCTTCCAGTTTTCTTCATGGCCTATTGTCAGAATAGAAGGAGTATTTCCAGTGCACACAAGCTGTGTTCAAAAAAGTATTACTTCATCTACTTGGTGATAACAAACCCTTCCCTTCCTTAGCAGTCTTACCTAACAAATTTTAGCCTGGTAATTTAAAAAAAAGAGCAATGCAGTAAAATATGAAATCCCATAAAGTCTAAAGATTTGGATTTTAAAAGTTTTCAGGCTAGAGAATAGAACTTAATGTAATTTCTAGAAGTGAAATAACTCTTGTTAAAATCAGATGCTGCTGATAGGCAATCCAAAAGGATTGTTCAGACCCTAGACGCTTCAAATATGAGTCTCAGAAATAGGGGGGACTGAGTCACACAGTTCTGATTGTTTTTGTCAACCTTCTGCAGAGGAACGGGAGCACCCTTCCCAAAGAGTTCGGAGCTGGGTGTGAGTATTCACAAGCATGAAACTCTGGCACAGCTTCATCTTTATAATTCCAATCGCAATGGCAAACAAGAAGACTCAACGTTTAACTTCAGACTTCAGTAGACAGAGAGCTGTGTTTACAATCAGCTGACTCCTTTGAGCATTCTGACAAGGTCTCAGTCCTATCTGGATCTGGTAGGTTGTCTTTTAAACGAGGAAATATTTCAACAAACAGAAATAATGTTCCCATAAGCTGTGAAAATCTGTCTAGAAATCAGTTGTTAAGCAACCTATAGAGTTTAGAGCAGAAATAGCTACAAAATGAAGTGAATTTTTGCAGTGGTTTCTAGTGAGAAACAATGTATTCCCTAGGTGCAGCGGGCTATTGAGAACATAAATTATGTTCTTCTTGTATGAACATGGATACAAAGAAAATAAAAGCTTGGCCGGGCCGGGCGCTGTGGCTTAAGCCTGTAATCCCAGCACTTTGGGAGGCCGAGGCGGGTGGATCACGAGGTCGAGAAATCGAGACCATCCTGGTCAACATGGTGAAACCCCGTCTCTACTAAAAATACAAAAAATTAGCCGGGCATGGTGGCGCATGCCTGTAATCCCAGCTACTCAGGAGGCTGAGGCAGGAGAATTGCCTGAACCCAGGAGATGGAGGTTGTGGTCAGCCGAGATCGCACCATTGCACTCCAGCCTGGGTAACAAAAGCGAAACTCTGTCTCAAAAAAAGAAAAGAAAAGAAAAGAAAAGCTCAGCTTGACTTATATGACTGCATTTGCCATGGTATACTTCAAGATTATTTATACATAATGTGAAACGAGGAAAATAATGTGAAAACGTAATGGTTAAATGTGATGGTGCAGCTCTTTTACTTCTATTCTGGATTGGTGTTTTTGCCAAACCTTCCCTATGTCAACACAGGTGACCCCTCTGAAAGGAACTTGCCAATTAGAGTTGACAAAGGGACTGGGTACACTGAATCCTGGGAAATGGCCTTAAATGATCTCCAGAATTTAAATATAGTCTTTGAAAGGGGCTGAACCAATGAGATGATTCACAGCTTCCACATGGAGCCATCTCTATATGCTAAGTAGGAGGCCAGTCCTCATAAAGCCCTCCAAAGAGGGCAGTAGCACCACTGTTACCCACACAGATGCCTCCATTTCCTAGCTGTGGGACCTTAAGGAGAAATATACACTCCAGAAATCGGCTTCTTCATCTCTGAAAAGGGCATAATAATTAGTCACTCATTGTAGAGAGGATTAATGGGATAATTATATTATGCAAAACTCATTGAAGTATTTTGTTTACATAGGGAGTATTTAATAAACATAAAAAATTATAATTATTACGTTTGTTATAATTCCCCTTGTGCACCTGAGGAAACTCTCCAGACCACAGAGTAAGTGCAAAAGTTGAAATTGGAATCTACCTCTTTTTGACTCCAAATTAAGTGTTCTTTTTAAGAAGTACTGTAGTTCTCACCTATGCGTGAGAGACACCTTCCAAGACCCCCAGTAGGTGCCTGAAACCACAGACAGCACCAGATCCTATATACACTGTGTTTTTCTTACATATACCTATGATAAAGTTTAATTTATAAATTAGGCAGAGTAATAGTTAAACAATAACTAAAAATGGAGCTACTATAAAAATACCCTGTAGTAACCGTTATGTGAATGTGGTCTTTTTCTCTCTCTTGTATATTTCTGGAATATTCCATTTAATATTTTTGAACTGAAACTCTGGAAAACAAAACAGTAAATAAAAGGATACTACTATAATTAGTGTTCATTGAAAACATAATTTTGGCCAAGTGCAGTGGCTCACACCTGTAATGCCAGCACTTTGGGAAGCCAAAGTATGCTCATCGCTTGAGCCTAAGAGTTCAAGACCAGCCTGAGAAACATGGCGAAACCCTGTCTCTACACACACACACACACACACACACACACACATATTTAAGCTTTCTGTGCCTCTTCTCTAAGATTGAGATCATTATAATATTTGTTTCATAGGTGCTTTGCAGACAGGATTACCTATATGAGAGAAACCTGAGTTATTTCTTTGATGCATGCAAACTTGCTTGTCCTGGATCATCTTTGTGGGTTGTTCTCCAACAAAGGACAGTGTAGTGGTTAAGGCACCGTGATTAGTGTCATTTCTGTATGTCTCAGACTATCTCAAGGTCTCCTGTGGACAGTTTGCAAGTGAATGCCTGCCTGAGTCTATACCTGAGGGAGTCCTCTGCCTGGGGGAACTTATCTAGCTATGATCAAGGCATGAGGGCTGGAATTGATAGATAAATAGTACAGCTTCCTTGCCCCTTGGAGATGATTCTCAGATATATTCCACACTCTCTTGGAGGCTCCCTGGTAGTATCAAATCCCAGTCATCCATAGCAATAGTGGGGTTGTTAACCAGGTTTCCTCCCTTCTCTGTCTCACTGTCCCACTTCCTCAACCTACTCTCTGGGATCTTCTCCCAAATAAATGACCTGTTCCCGAATCCTTGTTTCTGGGATCTTCCTCTAGGAGGAATCCCAGGCAAAGATAGTCACAGATTTCAGAGCAGGACTTACGCCAGCAAATTCTGACTTCATTACTTATAGAATTTTTTTTAAATTTAATTTTTATTTTGAGTTCAGGGGTACATGTGCAGGTTTGTTATATAGGTAAACTTGTGTTGTGGGGGTTTGTTATACAGATTATGTCATCACCCAAGAATTTAGCCTAGTACCCATTGATTATTTTTCCTGATCCTCTCCTTCCTTTTACCCTCTACTCTTCAGAAGGCCCCAGTGTGTGTTTTCTCCTCTATTTATTCATGTGTTTTCACCACTTAGTTCCCACTTAGAAGTAAGAACATGCAGTATTCAGTTTTCTGTTCCTGCATTAGTTTGCTAAGGATAATGGCCTCCAGCTCTATCCATGTTCCTATAAAGGACATGATCTCATTCTTTTTTATGGCTGCATAGTATTCCATGGTGTATATGTACCACATTTGCTTTATCAAGTCTATTATTAATGGGCATTTGGGTTGATTCCGTGACTTTACTATTTTACAGTACTGCAATGAACATACACATGCACGTGTGTTTACAATAGTATGATTTATATTCCTTTGGGTATATACCCAGTAATGGGATTGCTGGATCGAATGGTATTTAGACAAGCAAATGCAGAGGGAATTTGTTATCACCAGACCTTCCTTACAAGGGCTCCTGAAGGAAACACTATATATGGAAAGAAAAGACCATTACACACAGTTTTCAAATTTAAGGAAATGATTAAACATTTTGTTACTTTAATTTTCTCATGTCTAATGGAGGTATGATGATAAAATGTGATATTTTTTTGTTAAGCTTAACGGAAATAGTACCTGTCAAGTGCTCCTAGACCACTGTAAGTTTTCAGTAAATGTTAGCTTTCATTATTATTATTATAAATGTCCGCCTACCTTAAAACTTCTTTAAATAGATGGCATGAACAGCTATAGATAACTGCAGGGTGTAAAAATTCTGGCAGCTGTTTTTTTTTTTTTTTTTTTTTTTGTATACCTGTTAAAACTCTTTGAGCTTAAAGCTCTTCAAGTTCCCTGCTGGCCTGTAAGTAATAGACCTATGTCAGTAGAGAAGACGAGTCCATGTTAAGAATAAAGTCTGCAAGGTAAAAAGCCAGGCTTCCTATGCCTCAGTAGATGGTCTGATGAGGATGCTGAGAGAGAGTATCATGAAACAGAAGTGAAATGGATTAACAAGAAAATTCATATTCCTGGCACACTAAGGTGAGAAGTCAATGGTTTTCTGTGGCTTTGTTAAAATTTTGAAAAATTCCGTTAGCGGCAACGTTGCCTAAATATAATATGGTGTGTTATGAAGAAGGATTCTAACAAGCATTTGTTAAGTGTCTCTTATGATTAAGACAAATATAATTTGGTTTCTACTCTCAAGTCTGGTGGGAGAGATGGACAGGTAAACAGATGAATTACAGCACAAAGTGCTATTGCTGCACCAAGACAGGCAAATAATTCACTTCAGCCAAGGCAGGGAAGAAAGAAGGAAGGGGATTTTTATATACTTTTATCTGCACTGAAGGTGGCTTTACGGATGAGGAACCTGGAGCTCAAAGAATGTATGTCAATTCACAAAGGCATGCAGCTGCTAAGTGGGGAGCCAGCATTTGAATCTGATGTTCTTTCCCCAACGCTGTTTCTATCATGCCAGGCTGTAGTGGTGATAGGTGGAAAGATGTAGTGAGCCCTCTTCAAGGTTTATCTACCCCAGAGAGCAAGAAGCCCTGGTGGTTCTCTCTGTATATAGTCACAGAGCTCCAGGGCATGTAGTGCTTAGAATTTCTTTTTGCTCATTGCACAGGAAATGGTATGAAACCGAGGTAATTCATACACACATACTTTGGCTATAAAGAAGAAAAGGGTAGAGGCGTCTAGATGACCTGATATTTAAAATAGTAAAAGGAAAGTGTTTCCCTGAGCAAGATCAATCATACACGATGAATAAGTTGTGATCAAGAATCATGTACTCAGAGTTTTGGCTTTTATCCTTTCATTGAGTCACAACATACATAATTTGTCTATTTTTTTCTAAATATCCTTCACTATAAGGCAGCATTAATCAACTATTGTAATTTATCAGATTATTTGGATACAGAACTAATGATATTTTTGTTCAGACAAGTGAAGACCTTGGGGTTATAGCATGGGATTTGGGGAGCAGGTTGGTTGGGGCGGGTAATGGTCTAAAGAATCAACAGCATTTGAGGGCCTAAAATATCATCCTACCAGCAGTAGTGTTCTCTGTCCTTAATGATGAAATAAGAGATTAGAAAATAATAAAAAATAAAAACAAGGACATAATTTCGGTGCAATAATGATAGGACTTTGTGATACCACATTAAAAAAAATAGGTGGCTTTTACGAGAGACGAAGTGAGGAAAAGAAACTAGCATTTATTGAATGCTTGCTGCGGGCTTCTGTGCCATGGGTACTAATCATCCCATTTTACAGATGAGGACCCTGAGAATCATATACTTAGTGTCGAGTGCCTTACCTAAAAGGGCAGAAGTAGAACTAGAACAAAAGTTTAATGCTTAACTCTGCAAAAAAGCTGTTCTCTTTGCTACAGATCATGCTGTCTTAGTGAAAATATCCCAGAAGACCTGGGGTTGAGTTACAGTACCAAAGGGGCAAGGAATGTAATATTGCAATTAGATGACAAGAGATTGCCTTAGGAACACTGAATTACACTAGCCAATTTTGGGAAGCAAAGATAAATTATGTTGCTGAAGCCAAGGAAGCCATCTGGCTAGACAAGAGAGTGTGAGCTTGAGAATTGGATAGAAGGGGGTCGGGGGGAGTTTGGCTCTGTGGCACTGGCTGGTGGAAAGTTTGAAATCCGCACTTAGATCAGGTCAAACTCAATAATATTTTTGAACTCTAATTTTTCTGTGTCAGGTGCTAGCAACCACAAGTGAGTAAGGAAATGACAGGTTACGGCCTTAGATTTTAGTTGGCTGGAGGACCTGTTGGCAGGTGGTCCAATTTTTGTGTTTAATCTAGAAGAAATTCTCCAGAGTGAGGTTTAATAATCACAGTTGAAATAGTGGATATGGGATCAGGCTCTAATTGCATTGTATATAATATTCCAAATCAATGAATGACACAGCTACTGCAAAAAGAATACTATGACAACCTAAGCATAAAGCCACAGGGAGTTAGACAAACGTCTTACGGGTAGGAAAAAGGAGTGGGCACATTCGTGAAATGTAGCAGAGCAGTGGGATGTGGACTTTGCAATGTCTTTGTGCTATAGGATGAAGGCAAGTGTAGAGCGGATGCCATTAATTCTTAGCTTTGAGAATACCTTTCTAATAATTAGGAGAAAGAATGGGGTATTTTTCATGTATCACTTCCAGCCCTATATATATTTGTGATTGTTCAATGAGGTAGAACCCGATATAAAGAGGACTTCAGGGAATCTATTAAAAATCCAGGGTAACTTCTATGTTCTAGTCAGAGTTCTTAGAGTTGTTGAAGTATACAAATATGACATAACAACACACACTGTAGGGATCAAATCTAGGTGTCGGGCAAGTAGACAGCTCATAGGCAATTCCAATGTTTGCAGTTGAAATTTTGCACGAAGCACCATTTACATCATCTGTTCCTCCTTCATGAGTTTATGACACCCAATGCCTGTCTCACATGGCAGGTTTCACTTAGTACTGAAGTCAAGGGATTACTCTTCTGCCTCCAACACTAGATTTTGTGTTTCCCGAGGGCAGGAGCAAAGTCATCCTTTTTTGTTTTCTGGCACTTGAAACAGAATATGGCTCATAGTTGGAGGTCAATAAATCTTTGAATAGAAGAATGCTTGAAAATATACACGTTAGCCTCTTCTCTTATGGTTATTGTTTTAACTTATGAAGTATATGTAAATATAACCCAAGATAACATAGCAATTTGGCAATTCTCTGAATTTTCTATAATAGAACATTTCAGTAAGCACAATAGAGTTCCTACTTTAACAGTGTGGCTAACTGATCTTTAGTTATTTGACAGATATTTTTCTGAACATCTGCCTTCTGGCAAGCAATGTGTCAAACACTGGGGGTTGTCTGCAACTGCTTGTAATGGTAAAGTTTCTCTTTTATTTCAAATTTAGTTTTTCATTGACATAAACTTGCATGTATTTATACTATACAGCACGATGCTTTGAAGTGTCGATAATGAAATGGTTAAATCTAGCTAATTTAATCATAATTTACAAAGCTAGATTTAGCCATTTTGTTATCAACACTTCAAAACACACAAACACACATAATGAAATGTTTACATTTAGCTAATTAACAAATGCATTACCTCACAGTTACCATCTTTGTGGTGAGAACATTTAACACCCACTCTGAGCATTTTTCAAAAATATGGTATATCATCATCAACTATAGTCTCCAGGCTGTACAATAGAGCTCTTGAAATTATTTCTCCTATCTAACTGAAAATACATGTCCCTTGACCAACATCTCCATTCCTTACACTCAACCACCCCAGCTTCTGGTACCCACCCATCTTCAGCTGTTTGTAAATACCTACTGTTGATATGAAAATGCATTTGCTGAAATACACTGAAGGCTGTGGGTTATCAAAGAGTTACTGTTCTTTGAGCTTAGCTTAGTTGGGTCTTATAAATTGGGTGTTATTTGAGAAAAGAACACAGGAGGGCACCAGAGAACAAGAAAACAGCAACAAAAAAACCCCAAACCCAAACACTGAACTTCTGGCTCCAGAATAGAGATCCTGCTAAATTTATCATCTCTCAGCAGTCTAATTCTATTAAGTCTTATTCTTTATATGCCATGAGGTATTTTTAAACACGAGAGATTTCCAAACTTTCATTAAAGGAAACTGTCAATTTCCTAGGCAATGTCTCCAGCTCAGTCAGACATCTAAGTGTGACCAGAAGGAGACATGGATGAAGAGAACCCAGGGGACGTGCTGGCACACATGATGCTCTAAAGCATTTTCAGGTCTCTCCTATGGGCCCAGCAAGAGTGCTATTTCCCAGGAGGAAGGCAGATTGCTGGACAGATTCGCAAACCAGGGCAGCTCCAACTCTTGTACTGATGCCTTTATTCCAGGTGCCTCAGCCAGAAGCAACAGGTCTCCCTGTTGGTGATACCCAAGGGTGCTGTTTGAGAAGAAAAAGACAGGCTGGGCATAGTCACTCATGCCTGTAATCCCAGCACTTTGGGAGGCCGAGGCGGATAGATCACAAGGTCAGGAGTTCAAGACCAGCCTGACCAATATGAGGAAACCCCGTCTCTACCAAAAATACAAGTAATTAGGCAGGTATGGTGGTGCATACCTGTAATCCTTGCTATTCAGGAAGCTGAGGCAGGAGAATTGCTTGAATCTGGGAGGCAGAGGTTGCAGTAAGCCGAGGTCAGGCCATTGCACTCCAGCCTGGGCAACAAGAGTGAAACTCCATCTAAAGAAAAAAAAAAGAAGAAGAAGAAGAGGAAGAGGAAGAGGAAGAAAGAAGAAGAAAGAAAAAGAAAGAAGAAGACGACAATGGGGCTTATGTGTTCACTCACCTCCCTGGGACAATGGAAATGGCTCCCAGGCATGAGAGGTTGAATAGGTCACTGTGGCTTAGGGGCTACAGTGCTTTATCAATTTCTGGCACTGAATTATGACTAGAATTTGAAAAACATCAAACATAGCTTCCATGACATCATAGTCTCAGCTCATTATGTCACTGGGAGGTTGTAGTAGTTTGTAGATGACAGTGATCAATGAAAACCCAATTTATTTGACTCAAACGACTGTGGATATATGTATGTTAAAATGTATTATGCAGCCTCAACCTGCTGGATCTCGCTCTGGAATTCTAGGTCCACATTTCTGAGTATCTGCTAGTCATTTCCTTGTATGCAGCCATCCCTTGGTATCTCCAGGGGACTGGTTTCAGGACTTCAAAGGGACCAAAATTTGAGGACAGTCAAGTCCCTGACAAAATGGCATAGTATTTGCATGTAACCTATGCCCATCCTCTCACATGCTATAAAATCATCTCTAGATTACTTATAATATATAATACAATGAAAATGGTATGTACATAGTTGTTACTGTTTAGGGAATAATGACAAGGGAAAAATTCTGCATGTGTTTAGTACAGAGGCAAGGTTTTGGGAATATTTTAAATCCAGAGCTGGTTGAATCCACAGATGTGGACCTGTCAGATACGAAGGATTCTCCTACCACCTCAAACTCAGGATGTTTCAAACAGAGCTAATAGGTGTTTCTTTCTCTAACTCAGCTTTTCTTTTCTTCGTTTCACCTAAATTAAGTAGCAACACCAAGTTCTCCAGGCTGGAAAACTGTAAGTGATCCTCAACCCTCCATTCCCATCATTCAGGGGTCCCCTCTTCTATTTGTGCCTTTCATTCATTTCTCTCTGCTATAGAGCATTTTGAATTCAGGATTGATTTGCCTCTTTCTTAAGTAAGTTCAATGGACTTTCTATACTTTTTTGTTCCGGTCTTCATGTAATCTACTTCATGTTCATAAATTCAGCTTTCCAAAGATTCATCATTGCTCACAGGACAATTCCTTAGCATTACATACAGTCATCTGTGTTTCCAACGTTAGCTCTCACTTCACTGCTCATAATCCCTCTCCTCCCCAGTGCACACAAACACACACACCATCCCACTGTGGTTCATCTTCTGAGTATTGGTTATATTTTGCCTTCAGTTGCCCCTGCTGCATGTGGAATAGCATAGGAGTTATGCATATGGGCCCTAGAACTAAAGGAGGGACCTGCAAACTACAATCAGCAGGAGAAATATTCCCCACCACCTCTTTTCATTAGTAACCTTTTATTGGAACTCACCAAGGAACTATGGAAAAACAAGGATGATTTTCACAACAAAAGATGCCAGAAAAAAAAGAGTACATATTATGTGGTTTTATTTATATAAATCTAAAAAGTGCAAACTAATCTCTAGTGACAGAAAACAGATCTCTGGCTGCTTGAGGACCAGGGAGAGGAAGGGAATTACAAAGAGCCATGAGAAAACTTTTGAGAGTAATGTGTCTGTTGCTTATCTTGATTCTGTTGGTGTTTTAATGGGTCTACTCATATATCAAAGCTTATAAAATTGTACACCTTAAATATGTGCAGTTTATCATATGCCAGTTGTACTTCAGTTTAAAAGAACACATGGAAAACCAGTAGTCTCAGCCACAGTTAGCCTGAAGAGTTACTTGTGTCTTGATAGAGATCATTGAAGTAAATTCCACAGTTCAGGGTTCTCACTCCATGGCTAGGTCTAAGAATCCTAACCTTTTCGTGCCTTTGGTCTCTCATCAAAGACAGCATGGCTGGACTTAATCATGTTTAAGGCACCTTTTAAATTACTAGAATCTCTCAGCTGAGCACGGTGGCCCATGTCTATAATCTCAGCACTTTGGGAGGCCAAGGCGGGTGTATCACCTTAGGTCAGGAGTTTAAGAGCAGCCTGGCCAACATGGTGAAACCCCGTCTCTACTAAAAATACAAAAATTACTTGGGTGTGGTGGCAGGTACCCATAATCCCAGCTACTGGGGAGGGTGAGGCAGGAGAATCTCTTGAACCCAAGAGGCGGAGGTTGTAGTGAGCCAAGATTGTGCCATTGCACTCCAGCCTGTGCAACAGAGTGAGACTCTGTCTCAAAAAAAAAAAAAAGATAAAAGATAAAAAAATGTATAGAGTCTCTCTGATCTCCATTTCACAGGCCCAGTCTATAAATATTATGGTGGTACCTAAACTTATTCAGGTACTATGTTAGTGGTAAATCCATTTACATATCCCATCCTTGCTGTAGGTGATGCCTCTGGTGCTAAAATACGTTGCTTTTCTAAGTATTGCATCCCTCTTTGAAGCAAAGGGGGCTCCCCTGGTCAGACAGTCCTATAAGCAGTAGTGGAGAAATTGTGCTCCTCGAGGGCAGGAGCCCTCACTACTTCTTCTTCTGGTGCTGGGACCATGTGTTGGTGAAGCTGGTGCCATAGGGGCCACTCACTTGAATGACACCTGGAGGCCTTTTCCTCCCTCAGCGCCTCCTTCCCTGCCTGACTTCTTGATCTCCTGCCCAACTAGACACCTGAAACTCTGTCAGCACCCTGGCATTCTGGCAGAGAATTCGCACCAGTTCTCACCAACCTTCTTCTTAGGCAAGGTCAGCTGCCAGCATGGCACTCTACCAGGATGGTACTCTGCCAGGACAGGTTTCCCTGAAGGAAGCTGCTCACACTGAGACGGGCCTCTTCCCATGCTGTGGCCCTTTTGGCCCCCCTTTTTCCTGCGCTTCAGAGCTCCTTGCCTGGCTGCAGATAACAAACTAGGGTTGCCCAAAGGGCAGCTCTGCCCTCTCCATGTCTTCGTCCTGGCAAAACAAGTCCTCGTAAAGTTATGCGCTAATTCTGGGTGGGAGCACACAAAAGGCGTTACTTAGAGATTGAAATTACAAATGCTGTCATTTTTTAGTGGAAATGTATCAGCTAGGGAAAAACCATCCAGCTCATTATTATTTTTGTTCTTCAGTTGTATTTTTGTGAATATTATAATACATCTTTTTCAATTTCTGAAAAAAAAAATGGAATATATACCATCAGTGCACCAGAAAGGTTGGCTAATCCTTTGTGGAAGTGTAGAAATCACAACCCTTTTTTATTTAATTTTTTTTAACAAGTAATTGTTATTGGCAGTGTTATTGTTTTGGGTAAATTCCCCTTCTAAATTGAACATTATATAATTTGGCTTCCCAAATTTGTGTTCTCCATTTCAAAATCTAACAGTAATAGAGTATATTTAGTTAGGTTCAAAATCATTTTTAAAAAGAAATGCAGGAAAAAATTAGAAGAATGTTTAATGAGAATATGATAGACTTTGAAAGGAAGCTATCGCCAGGAAATTCTCCATTTCTTAGTACTGTGTAAGCAACACTGACTTCACACAGTGGTTTTAAGGTTGAGTTTACTGTTACAGGAATATGTAGGCTGCTTAAAACATTTCACAACTTATGGTCGGACAGTGTTGCCTTGAAAGGAGTATTTACTGGTGCTTCTCAAAAACCTGACTGCTTAAAATCCAAGTGACCCAATGCTGGTCTTGCTTATTTCTAGGGAAGTTGCCTTAGCAACCTACTAGCATTAAGTTGCTTAAAGGAATATATCTTTAACATTGGTATAAGCCAGAAACAGAAGAAACAGAGAAAACAGTTACATTTAAACAAGTAATTCTTATTGGCATCCAGGTAGGCTGGTGGAATAGCCATGATATGAGTTGCTAGTCATTCATTTATTAATCCTCATGGAATTAAATATGGAAAGGATGAATAAGAGGAGAGCCTGTGCTTGACACGTTCCCTATGTTAGCTCATTTATTCCTCACCATATTCCCATGATTAAAGTGATTATTAGTCTTTCCATTTTGTTACTTGGAGAGATTGAGGCTGAGATACATGTAGGTGTCTGTCCAGGGTCAGACTGCTAGTACCTACTGGAGCAGAAATTTGAAGCCATGTCTGGCTCACTCAGAATCCTGTGTTTTTTCTCACACCCTGCTGGCTCTCTACTTATTGTGAGGCATTTACATGATCGTTCAGCTATTCCCTTTACCTGGTGTTTTTAGTTTGCTGGCTTCAGTCTTAGGGGCACCCTATTGGGCCACATGAGAGTCTATAGAATTATGTTGTAATCATGGTGGGCTATTATCTCTGCAAACTCTCCTGACACCATCAATGCACCAGGAAGGTTGGATAATCCTACGTGGATGTGGTGAAATCTTGATCTTTTTTTATTTGACTTTAGGATTTTTTTTTCTCTCTAGGCAGTTTTCACACTGACTTTGTAAACTTTTAAAAGTTGAGTTTATCTTAGTTTAACAATCAAGAATTTGGTTCTTTGGAACATTTTCTCTTCTGTGTGCTTGGAGCGTCTAAATCTTGTGTAAACCTTCTTTTTGAAATATATGTTGCATATTTTTGGCTGTAAGAGGAAGTCAGGAATTGGTCTCTCTACTTCCAGACCTACTCCCCAGCCATGCAGACTTCATATTTAAAGGTCCAGAGTGATTTTTCTAAGACAATAATCTGACCCTGTCATTCCCAGCAGCATACAGAAAATCAACTTGACACTCCAAGTACATTCAAGTGGGCTGCCCCAGAGGTCATGGAAAGAAGAGGTTCTTAGACCAAGCTAAGATGTGAAATTAGAAAATGTTTATTAAATCAACTTAAAGTACACTTTAAGCATAAATTAAGGGGAAAGATATTGGGTCAATGAGCACAGGAGAGTGTGTAAGTGGGATAGAAAGGCTACCATATCTGAATCCTGGGTTATACAATGTTCATCTACCTTGGTTATACAACATTCATCTATCTTGGTTTGCTCTCTGCAATATCAGCCTTCTCTGCTGATGCAGTAGTTACAAGAGCCAGAGTTGAGATTAAGAAAGGGATACAACAGCTTGGAAAACTGGTACTATTACACCGCTGCCCTACTGGAGAGACACAAGGGCAAGTACGTCTGGCCATAGCTATCACTTGTCAATTAGCCGGCTGATCAGATACATGTTTTATCTCTATGTATCAACCAGAGCAAGTGTGAGGCCAGGATGGGACCAAAATAGGTGTCACCAATGGGTTGACCAATTTAGGATGACAGGTGTCAACCAGGCATGGTCTGACCTTTACAAATATTTTAGAGTTACTGTGTACTTTCATCCCTTTCCATGGGCAAGTAACTCTCTTGTTTCATCCTTTTTATCTATGTTCGACACACATGTGCTCTTTTTATTTTTTGTATGTCTCACGGGTCTCAGAGATGATCAGTTTGCTCCCTATACTTTAACCCATTCTATAAGTTGTATCCAACTTTTTGTTGCTTGCTATAACAAAATCAAATAATCTTCAATAATGCAGAAAACACATATTACAGCCTGTTTAAGTTATTTTAAGAGTTCTTTTTGGTCTAGAATATAAAATATAAAGTTTTCAGCACAGCAGGTTCTTATAAGCAGATTCTTACAATCTCCTCCTGGCTACCTCATTCCCTACCTCTCATAAAAATGCCCTCTATTTCCCTACCACATGGAACTACTCAACATTCACTAAACTTGCTCTCTTAATATCTATACGGGGCATAGATATATATACACCTCTATCTTCCTAACCCCAAACTCAGACCAAAATGTGCATGTGTACATACACACATACACTTCCAAATATCTTCTCTCTTTCACTGTGTTCCAAAGGTATAATGTAAAGAATGCATACTAGTTTTAAAGTGCTTAAAACAATGTCTTACATTTTTATATCACTTTCTACTCCATTAGACTGTAAGTAACTTTGATCCAGGGATCATAATATATTTTTCCTTTTATCTCCAGCCACTAGTCAATGTATAGCATGTTGTAAATAAGCAGTAAATATTTGATGAGTTGTTGAGTTAATGAGTGTTTAATAACACATAAATGTTATTGTATAACAATTTGGCAGACATTTGTTCCTTGAATAAAGTGACTTTTATAATTGTCATTTGGAAATTCAGTTTATGGCCAGGCATGGTGACTCACTCCAGTAATCCCAGCACTTTGGGAGGCAGGTGGATCACCTGAGGTCATGAGTTCCAGACCAGCCTGACCAACATGGTGAAACCCTGTCTCTACTAAATACAAACAATTATCCAGGTGTGGTAGTACATGCCTGTAAAACAGCTATTTGGGAGGCTGAGGCAGGAGAGTTGCTGGAACCGGGAGGTGGAGGTTGCAGTGAGCCAAGATTGTGCCATTGAACTCCAGCCTGGGTAACGTGAGTGAAACTTCATCTCAAAAAAAGAAAAAAAAAGAAATTCAGTTTATATGGGATATTTTCCCCTCATTTCTTCCCTCGAGTGTTTCCCCTCGACTACCATATACTCCTGTTACTAGATTTTATAAATCACTTAACTATGTTTTTGTAAATTATTTATAGCAGGAAGCAGTGTTGATCTGCTGGGCACCTAATGTGTATCAAGCTGTGAATTCAAACTTGTCTTCCACTGGTCCCAAGGGAACTGGACTAGACCACAACCCTGCATAAGTGGTAGCTAGGATTATGATTCAGTAGGAGCATATTTAGCCTCAAACAGGATAATTAGTTGTAATAACCACATAACCATATTTTCTCCCTGTTTCTCTGTTAGGAGATGGCAGCCAATTCACAATTTGAATTTTAATGTCCATAAGCTGCATTTAAATACATTCATATAAATGCATGTCAAGTAACTACCATGTCTAGGCCTTGGACTCTATTCTGAAAAAAAAATAGACACAATCCCTGGCCTTGTGGAGTTCATAGCCAGCATCACCTCAAAATCAATGAGAAGTAGAAAGGTTATTGAGACCAGGATGACCCACCCTCCATCTAAGTGGGGAACACTGAATTCTCACAGATATTGCAGGCTGATCCCAGTCAGCATAAGCTCATGGCATAATCAACTACCCCCATATACAAATGTCCCCTCCTCCAGTGGCATGATCTAAGACCAGCAGGGATTCACCTGTCCTTACTCATGGGGCTTCTTGAAATTCCCCTGCTGCCTCAGCCAGCCACCTCCATTCTTACCCAGTCTACGTATCAGTTTCAAGAAGCACTTCTATTTCTTCTACAAGTTTGTTTTCCCCAAACCTTCACTCCTTTCTCAGAAGCACCACAGGTTATGGAGGTCTGATCTGGAGCCCTACCCATCACTCACACATTCATCATCCATCCAGAAGGCAGGTTTTATAAATCAGATAAGTCTGGCTTTAGTTCTACTAATTAGCTATTTACCCTTGGCCAAGATAACTTCACATCCTGTTTCTTTCTGCTGTCATCTGTAAAATGGGATAACAATGCTTACTTCTCAGTATTCTGAAGATTAAATCTCAAGCCCCAGTACAAAGTATAGCCATGACTTTATGCCTCATTATCTCCACTGTTCTTCCACAGCCATTCTCCCTAGCCACCCTATGCCATCTTTGGGATTGTCCAGATAACCCCTGGAGTGGGAAGGGCCCTATTTCAGTGCTTGTATTTAAAAAGAACCACCATCAGCACAAGGGGTATAGAAAAGACTCATCATTTAGAATCTTAGAAGATCTGAAAAAGCTTGCTTCTAGGCCAGAGAGTAGAGAGAACTGTGAGACTGTGTGCTGACCACAGTAGACCAATGTTGGGTTGGAGATGATAGGCCATCTTAGTGGAAAGTGTGATGGGGAGCCAATATGGCATAGTAGCTCAGAGTGTAGGCTCTGGAGCCAACGTAAGAAGAGTTACCCTAACAGAATATAGACCACAGAGTTCTTCCTTTAAAGTATGGATTCACCATACATCCTTCAAACCTCCCAAGTACTTTCCTTTCTTCCTCTCCAGCAACCTGCCTCTTACCAACCTTTCAGAGTCCAGTTCCTGATTCACCCTAGTCTTACCTATAACCTTCAGAAGTCCTGTGTCTGACTCTTAACTCTTCCTATCTTGACACTGAGGCTTTACCTTCAGCTTTGGGAGCCACAGTGAGTGTTTCAGAGCTGAAGAGTATCTAGAGCCCATATGTCACACATGAAAGATTTGGAAAAATGGAAATAAAAAAGTTCATTGAAATGTGTATTTGAAATGATTTATTCAAGTAGGGTTGGGACTTAAAAATTTGCCTAATATTGGCCAGGCACGGTACTCCCAGCACTTTGGGAGGCCGAGATGGGTGGATCACGAGGTCGAGAGATCGAGACCATCCTGGTCAACAAGGTGAAACCCCGTCTCTACTAAAAATACAAAAAATTAGCTGGGCATGGTGGTGCGTGCCTGTAATCCCAGCTACTCAGAAGGCTGAGGCAGGAGAATTGCTTGAACCCAGGAGGCGGAGGTTGCAGTGAGCTGAGATCGCACCATTGCACTCCAGCCTGGGTAACAAGAGCAAAACTCCGTCTCAAAAAAAAAAAAAAAAAATTTGCCTAATATATTCTATTGGGGGATTAGTACTAGGAACATATAGAAAGGAACAGAAAAGTTGATCTCATAGAAATAAAACGCAGAACAGAGGATACTAGAGGCTGGAAAGGGGAGGGGCAAATGGGGGCAGGGAGAGGTTTTGATAAAAGATAGAAAATAATAGCTAGATAGAAAAAATAAGTGCTAGTGCTCTAGAGAGCTGCAGGATGATTATAGTTAACAATAAAATACAGTTACAAATGGCTAGAAGGAACGTATTACATATTAAATGTTCCCCAAACAAATAAATGATAAATATTTGAGATGATGGATATGCTAATCACCCTGATCTGATCAGTATTTATTATATGTATCAAAACACCTTTGCATACCCTGTAAAGAGGTGCAATTATTATTAATGGTGGTTAAAAAAGGGAAAGAAACAAACAAATTTAATACTCTGAGGAGATGACCTTAAGAGAGAGATTGGAAGAGAGGGAGGGCTGGGAAAATAGGAGATGTCTGAGAGATACCCTAGAAGAAATTTGAAATAGCAAAACAGAGCTGAGGAAAGAAAGACAAATCAAAAATTAAAAGTCATATGATGATAGTTCAGGGAGCAACAGATGTGTAGAGAAGGAAATGAGATGCTGGAACTTTGGGGAACCCCAGAATTAAGTAGTAGACAGGGGAAGAGGCAGTGAGGAGAATTTGCTCATGAAAGTTCATACATGTGGGAAAACCATGAGACAGCCATGAGACACTGAGGATGGGAGGGGCTGCTGGAGCTTAATGGTGGTGATAAAGAGGACTGGAAAAAGTTCCTATGCTCGGCGATTTGCAGGTTATTAACCAGATAGAACAGCAGGGAAAAGAACTAGCTGCCAAAAGGTTGGTGGGGAGGGCTGGGAAGGCAGAGGAACCTGGGCTCAGCAGCAGTAATGGGGGGGTTCTTTGAAGTCTGGGGAGGGGGGAGGACCACCCTGGTAGGACACTCTAAAGTGTCAAGATGAATGGAGAAAGCAAGGGAGAGAGGCAGGGTCCTGAGGAGGGGTTCAGTGAGTGGGGTGAAATTTGAAGGTGCCTAAAGAAAGCTAACAGGAAAAGCCTGAAGAAAAGAAGCAAGATCACTGCTAAAAAAAAAAAAAAAAAAAAAAAGTATCTCCACCGGGCCTAGTGGCTCACCCTTGTAATCCCAGCACTTTGGGAGGTCGAAGCAGGTGGATCACGATGTCAGCAGATCCAGACCACCTGGCTTACACAGTGAAACCTGTCTCTACTAAACATTCAAAAAATTAGCTGGGCGCGGTGGCATGTGCCTGTAGTTGTAGTTCCAGTTGCTTGGGAGGCAGGAGAATGGCTTGAATCTGGGAGGTGGAGGTTGCACAGTGAGCCAAGATCACAAGATTGCGCCACTGCGTTCATTCCAGGCTGGGTGACAGAGTGAGACTCCGTCCAAAAAAATACACACACACACACACACACACACACACACACACTCACACGTATGTATATATATGATGGAAAAAGGATGGAAAGTGGAGTCGGAGTAGAGTTTACTCTTGGACAAGGTGGCAGGGTTCTTGGTTCTTACTCTACTAACAGAAGCAAAACTTTGGGTTAAGCTTATAAAGAAGAGATTTCATTTATTTACCAAGCAAACATCTGAGTAGAAATACAGATATGGGCATTTTAGACCTTGTTTTCAAGGTGCCTCCAATATGTTTAGGGATGTGGATAACTGAGGAATTCGTTTACAGCAGCATGAAGTAAACCATGAGGAATGCTGATGGGGTGTCGAAGGGTGAGAGGATGGCAGGTGGTGAGAGAGACATTTCAGTTTCCCTGAGTTACAGGATGGGTTAGGAGGGAAGCGGAGCTAACTGAAGAAGAATAAAGATTGGTCAAATCTCTGGAATTTCAGAAGCATCAACTTTGGGAAACTGAATTTGCTAATGGCGTGGAGCCTGATGCAGTTCTTCACTTAATTTCTTTTGGGATGCAGACTAAATGATATTTTCACTTCTGGCTACAAAAACTCAAGCCACCAGTAGAACTACAGGCACCAGTTTACAGTGCAGAGAGCACTTGATTGGGAGTCAGATCTGGGTTGTACTTATGTGGTCATGGGAAGTGGGAAATTCTTTCCCCTAGGTGCAGGGATTCAGGATTTTCTTTTTTTTCTTGAGACAGAGTTGTTTTGCTCTTGGTACCCAGGCTGAAGTGCAACATGATGATCTTGTCTCACTACATCCTGGGTTCAAGAGATTCACTCTCTGCCTCCTGGGTTCAAGTAGTTTACCCTCTACCTCCTGAGTTCAAGCAATTCAGCCTCTGCCTCCTGGGTTCAAGCAATTCTCCTGCCTCAGCCTCTTGAGTAGCTGGGATTACAGGCATGCGCCATCACATCCAGTGAATTTTGTATTTTTAGTAGAGATAGAAATTCTCCATGTTGGTCAGGCTGGTCTCGAACTCCCAGCCTCAGGTGATCTGCCCACCTCGGCCTCCCAAAGTGCTGGGATTACAGGCATGAGCCACCATACCCAACCAGGATTTTCTTTAGTAAAATGAAAGATTGTTCTTTATTGTTCTCAGAAAGGTGGTCTGAGAAACACCTGTATGGTGGGTTAACTATTGTTCCTAAAATTTCAGTGTCTACCCAGAACCTTGGAATTGTGACCTCATTTGTAAATAGGGTCTTCACATATGCAGTTGGTTAAGATGAGGTCCTACTGGATTATGGTGGTCCCTGATTCCTATGATGGTGTCCTTATCAGAAGAGAGTACACACAGAAGGCCATGTGAAGACAGAGACAGACTGAAGTCATGCTTCTAAGCCAAGGAATATCAAGCGTTGCAGGAACCCCCCATAAACTAGGAAGGGACAAAAATGATTCTCCCCTGAGCCTTTAGGACCTGCTCACACCTTGATTTTAGACTTCTGACCAGAACTGAAAGAGAACATATTTTTGATATAAGCCACTAGATGTGTGATAATTTGCTACATCATCCCTAGGAAAATAATACCACGAATATAAGGAACCTTGTTAAAATGCCATTTCATAGAATCCGTCCCAGATCTTCTGAATCAGAAATACTGAGACTAGAGCCCTGAAATTCAAGCTATTAACATCATTCGGTTGTTTCTTATGTAGTTTTTAATGTGAGAACCACTAGCCTAGACTAGGCCTTAACAGCTCTGAAAAATCTGAAAGTTAAAATGACATCCCCCTGGGTGAAGTGTGTTACTTCCCATCCTATACGTATCACAAACAGAAGTCTTTATTTTATTGACTACAAAAATAACCAGATTGCTTCCAAACTACATGTGTCTAAACACTTTGATATGTTTTGCATTGTGGCATTTTAAAGATAAAAATATTAAGGGTTTTATTTTTTCCAGGAGAGGCATTTGTCTCTGAGCAGTTTGACAAGTGTTAAAGTTTCTCTTAATCTGTTTTCTCTCATCATTTTTGGTGACGTTTCTTTCTTACCTCATTTTATCTGGCCTTGTTTTTTTCTCTGCTTTAATTCATTTTCTGTGCACTTTGAAAGTAAAGGCATATCCATTGTATGTATTTTTTTTAATTGTTTTGTATTCTTCATCCTGTAGGGCATGTGGAAAATATTTCACTATGAGGATTAGTCTTTGCATCTCTTAGCTATCTGTCATGCATCTCTTAGCTAATGGAGGCTGTTTAGTATAGTAGTTAAGGACGAAATGGAACGAGGCTGTCTGGGTTTCCTTCCCAGCAATTAGGTTATGTGACATTAGGCCATTGACTGAACTTCCTCTGTGTCTGTTTTCTCAAGGGTAAAATGCATTTGTAATGGGATCCATGTGTTAGTCAACTCTGCTCAGTTACGCTGCAGTAACAGATGCCTCCCTGGAATCCTAGTGACTTAAATGAGCAGAGTTTTATTTCCCACCGGCATTAATATTCATCCTAGTTCTGCTGCAGTGCTTTTTCATGCCTCTTCATTTCTGGACCCTGCCTGAAGACACAGCTCTAATTTGTCACATCCTGGATTTATGGCCAACAGAAGAGAGCTAGCAGGGCCATGTGGTGGCTCTCAGACCTAAGTGGTTCACACTATTTCTGCTCACATTTTCTTGGCTGTGAAGCAAGTCATGCAAAATATCTGACATAAGAGGCAGGAAATATAACCCTCCTGAAACGGTAGACCTGTTAGGAAGAGGCTGATAGGAAAGGACAGCAAATATTGTCAAAAATAATATAATCAACCCTAGTAAACTTTATGGGATCGATGTGAGTATTTAATTAGTTAGTATCGGTAACTCACTTAAAATAGTGTCTGGTGACTAGTGTCTGGTAGTCTGTTGTTAACAGGGTCTTGTGTAAGTATGTGAAGACATTAATTTTTTATTTGAGAATCCAATGTCCCTGCCAAGAACAGTACTATTTAGAGTTGAGGAAGATACAGAAATAAAAGTCTTAGTTTATGCCTTATGGAATCTGTGTAATCCTGCATGGAGAATATGAAGAGGAACAGATAGTTGATGACTTCCAGATGGCCTGAGTGCGCCACCAGCAGGGTACCTAGTGGACACCTCTGTACCTTTTCTCCCACATGATTGGTTTCTATTTGTTCACCTTCCCCAGTAGACTGTGAGCTCCTTTAAAACAGTGAGTGTGTCTTTTTCATCTTGTCACCCCAGAAACTTTCACAACGCCTGTCTAGTAGGTCATCAACTTTTAAATTAAACCACTCCTTCTTTATACGGTCTCAGA
This sequence comes from Callithrix jacchus, assembly GCF_049354715.1. Lineage (NCBI taxonomy): Eukaryota > Metazoa > Chordata > Mammalia > Primates > Cebidae > Callithrix > Callithrix jacchus. Next base: position 113,939,521 of record NC_133509.1, read on the forward strand.
GTGGGGTGGCAATTTCACAGTCTTAAGTAGGAACAGGTTTCTTCTGCTTGATGCCCGAAGTCAATCAGGAACTCAGGGTGCATGGAGGAGGCAGTCAGCTGTCTGAAGTTTACATCCTTGCTGTGCCCAACTGTTGCACAAAAGTGTGAAGACAGCACATGGAAATTAGTCCTGTTTGCCAACAGAGTTGGTTTTGCATGCGTCATACATGGCCACACTTGCTGCATTAGGAGACAGTTGCATTTAAGTCTTACTTAAGGAGAAATGAACACATTTGAATTGAAACACTTGATTTATTTTTGTTAAGGTTCTGGTTTTAATTATTTTCTCTATATGCATGTCTTGCAAGTTTTATTTATGTGGGGACTATAAGGATATGATATTTCTAGTGAGATGGAGAGCTATAATTTCTCAGCTTTTCAAACCTACATACATATTATTTTAGGAAGGACAAATCTCATCATCTTAGTTAACAAGAACCAGAATAGAGTGATAGTTCTGCTGGTCCAGCCTCCTGGATCTTGCAGTTGCATACAGAAAATGTTAAGAGGATAAGAGAGGCTATCCAGCAGTAAGCCCGTTCTGCATGGCAGCTACCTCTGTCCCCAGTGTGTGATCAGCTAATGCTATCAAGCTTATAAGCCAATAAACCTTGTAATTATGGTGCCAAAGAGGCTGCAAATATCCCTTTTCTCCCATTTTTTGCCTTATATTTATTTTTCCTCTATTGAAGGAAGGAGGTGCTGCAAACACCATGGAGGTTGGTCTGACAATGCCATATTCCCAGAACTCTTTGTCTTAGAATACTTTTAAAATCCAATAATTGTATCTTTATATCTATACATAAATATAAAGACCCATCCAGACTGGATATTTGTCCAGAATATGGTAGGTAGAGCCTGAAGGGTCTTTGGGTATCAAGAGCATATCTCTTAGCTTCTTGCTTAGACTTATGCTATTTAAAAACGATGGTAACCTTATTCTTGGCAGTAGAGTGAATTAGACAAATTAACAAATTAGTCCTCCATGGTTCAGAGTGAAAAGCTGTGTGATTGCACTCAGAGATCTATGCCACTTCCTCACCAATCCCAGGAGTCTGGTCAATTTTCGGTAATTTACAACCATGGTCCCTCAGTCTGCCATGAGTGCTGACAGCAGACTACTGCCTCCTGTACTCTGTGGACTTCATGGACTCCAGGCAGCTATCTAGGTTAATGGAAAGTGAGCTATCTGTGGAGTCAGGACAGGCCGCTATCTAGGTTGATGGGGAGCAATCTGTGGAATCAGAAAGACTGGATTCTTTATTTAATTTCACAATTCAATAGCTTGTGACCTTGGCCAGGTCACTTAACCTCTTCATCTCATCCTAGGTAATTGGCATTACCTACCTCATGCAGTTACTGTGACATTTGAGTTACTGCATGGGACATGATTGAGTGCTATGTAGGTGTTATTTTAGTTAGAGTTCCCTTGAGAGCAAAGCCTGAGACAAAGACTTGGGTGAGATAGTTTGTCTGGGAGTATACTGTATATATTGTCCCCAAAATCAGGAGTGAAGGAGCAGGGAGAGTAAGCACTGCAGAAAGAAACACCAGTGTGAGTGTCCACTGTCAAGATTCCTGCTGTGAGCACTGCATAGGCGAGAGAGATGAAGGCATTGCAGTGAGCGCCTCCCAGGATTGTCTGCTTAAAGCATAGGAGGTTGGAGTATTTATCCATTAGTTCCCTCCGCTCCCCACTCTTTGGCAGCTACCCCTGAGGTATTCTCGCCCCCACTCCCATTCCTTGGTTGCACTTTCTCGCAGGCAGGGCAAGCACCCTGGCTTTAGAGAAGGCCCAAGGGCTGACCATACTTGACGTGGGGAACCATCAAACTTGGTCTGAGCTCACAGTGACTGTCACCTGCTGCAGTAGCTGAAATCTGACATTGGCTGAGAGAAGATAATGCCGGGCAGCATGTGATGCAGAGTCTGCTGCAAGCCCATATAAATATGATGATATTTTTCATATTCACTTTCATTTACAATATACACATTTAACTGTCGTTGTTAATAGGTTCTGTATGCTAGGCCTGTACCCTGGTCTTGCAAATACTTTAAAGAAAGGCCAGATTATACTCTTGATTATCCTCCTAGAATTAGGTTTTCTATTTCATATTTAGCAATAGTCTCCCATATCCTCCATGCCCTTTACCCAGCCTCACCCTGTTCCTCTTTCAAACCTGAGACAGAACAACTCAGTGATGTAAACATGGAGAAGCAGTGAGAACAAACCAGAGTGGAAGGATTTTGCAGACAGACTGACTGGGGTTTGAGTCCCACAGCTGCATGACCTTGACAGGTCACAGAGCTCTGCTCTGCCTCTTGATTCGTAAAACTGGGGCATAATATCTCAGCTGCATGCTACAAAACTAAATGAGATCACATGTGCAGAGCAACTGGTACTTCTTTATACATGTTACTTTCATTCCCCATCACTTCCCCAGAAAGCTGCATTTTCTTCTGGCTAGAAAAAATATATATGGTAAAGAAAAGTAGTGACTTTATTCATATCTGCTTCCTGGTATCTTTCAGCTTCAAATTTGTCTAATTTACTCTACTGCCAAGATCCTTCTGCTCCCCTTCCTTCTCTACCTGTATCCTCCATAAATTTATTCCTTCTATTTATTCTATGTATTTACTTATGTAGTTGTAAATATATATAATTGAATTATATATTTGAAATATATGTATATATTAAATTACATATGTATTTACTACTATATATGGGCTACTTTCTTGAATTGGTTCAATCTGTCTCTGTTGCTAAAATACAATATTCACTTATATAGTAGTAAATAAATATAATTCAGTTATATATATATTTGCATTACATAATTTGTATTATACCTATTCAATTATATATATTTAGTACTCTATGGACTACTTTCCTGAATTGGTTCAATCGGTTCTATTGCTAAAATACAATATTTTTATTTTCAGCTCTCCTTCCATTTCTTCTCTTCCCCCAACCCATCTACTCATTTGCTTATTTAATTTATTCAGTTTTATTTATTTGCTCACTAGTTTTTTTGTATTTTGTATTTTATTTTATTTTTTTATTTTTTGAGACGGAGCCTTGCTCTGTTGCCCAGGCTGGAGTGCGATGGTGTGGTCTCAGCTCACTGCAACCTCCACCTCCCAGGTTCAAGCGATTCTCCTGACTCAGCCTCCTTAGTAGCTGGAATTACAGGAGCCCACCACCACACCACTTAGTAGAGACAGGGTTTCACCATGTTGGCCATGGTGGTCTTGAACTCCTGACCTCGTGACCTGCCTGTCTTGGCCTCCTAAAGTGCTGGGATTGTAGGCATGAGCCACTGCGCCCAGCCAAGATTTTTTCCAATACATTGAGCACCTTCTTAGTGCAAGACACCATGCTTAGTTGTTGGGAATTACTAAGGTAGCATATCCTACCTCAAAGGTTATAGAAGTGAATTTGTTTAAAGAAAACTACAACACAAGGAATAGAGTGGTCATTTGCAAAATAAAATTTCTATTGAATTACTGAAGCAGTGAACTCTAATCTGGGAGGGTCAGGGAAGTCTGAGGAAGGATGGCTGCAGATGGAAAGGTTATAAAAGTAATAAAGGGAGTCAATGTTAGCTGTATTTTCGCCTTCCTTAATTCCTATTTAAAGCAAAATATTAATTAATAATAATGTACTAGACCTGTCAATTCACAATCGGATATATATTTTTTTCTGCATGCTAGGGCAAAAAGGTCAACTCACAAGAAAAGAGACTTAAATAAGAAATTTATTAGGGAGTGTCAAGGGAGCAGATCTTATGGTGTATCCTAGTTAGAATCTCTTTAGCTCAATCACCTTCAGCTTCAAAATCTGTGACTTTAGTGCTAAACAGTAAGATCATAAAATCAGACTCAAAAGCACTACAGCATCTAAAATCATTGTAAGAAATCTAATTTGTATTAATCATACCATTAGAAAAGTGGAGCAAGTTCCAGTATGTTTTCTAAAGTTTTTTTTTTTAAAACAAAAGTGGAATGAATATCCACAAAAGGATCTTCCTGCCTATCCCTGAGAAAATTGCCTTATCTCTTGAAAAGGGATTTCATGGAGAGAGATTATCACAAGAAATCTTGAACCTGTCCTCAGCTTCCCACAGCTGAGCACTGCTGTAAATTTACGGCTTAAGGTAGAGGTTTGGCAATGCACTGGGGACAATATTCTATCTCATCTTTTGAGGACTCATTTGTTTCTTTGGAGATATATGTGCCCAGATTTATTCCAATTCAAAATTGAGGTGCTCCATTCTCTTAGCCAAGATGAATGGTTCATTTTACACTGTGATCACTGTGTAGAGATGCCACTGAATGGGCTGCTAGTGTTTGCTTTGTAATGTTAGGGGCACTCTTTGTTCTAGTCTTAAGGCATGTGCTAGAGTACGTAATGGAAACCATGTAGGAAAGACAAAAAGAAGAAAGGGAAGGAAGAAAAGAAGGAAGAAAGGAAAAAAGGAAGGAAGGATAGGAAGGAGGGAGGTGAGTGGGCAAATAGCAACACTCAACAAGCCTGCATCATCAATAGATAGTGGTGGCCTGAGGTACAAATGAACACTATTCTATGAAAAATCAGGCAAGCGGTGAACTTTGATTCACACATCTTGGCAGCAGGAAGCTGCCAGGAGCTGGTTATCAAGTGTGACTCATAGGAAAGACACAATACCAGAAGTAGCTTTCTCTGGCTAGTAGGATCAATCATGTTTCCCTTTTCAGTGAGGCTGTTTTCATCTACCCGGGTTGTCAGATCAAAACCTAGGAATCCACACTGATTTATCTCTTTACTTCCACTGCCAATTCACCTCCTAAACCAATCTCCAAGTCCTGTTGATTCCACCTCTAACATACATCCCAAATTTTCCAACTTTTCATTTCTACTGTCTCCTAGTTTTAGCCTAAATAATTGTCAGCTCTTGTCTTTTAACAGCTTCCTAATAGATCTCCTTATTTCCATTATTTACTCTTGGTAGAATGTACCTATAGCAACCAGAGTGATTTTCAAAACGTAATTGAGATTATATAATCTCCTTGCTTAAAACCTTCCAAGAGCTTCCAGGACATTTTGAACAGCTTTCAGGTTCTGGACCATGTCATCAGGACGTCACGTGATCTGGCCTCTGCCTGCATCACCAGCTTTGCACAGTTGGCTCCTTCCTAAATGCATCTTCTCGGAGAAGCCTTCTCTGACCATCGCATTTAGTAGCTTTCTACCCAATCAGGTGCTCAGGACAAGAATAGAGAGGTTACCTCAAAGAGGCCTTCCTGGAACATCCGATAAAGTAGCCAACCCTCAATCCCCACTCCATAAAGTAGCCAGTCCTCAATCCTCGCTCCCCACCTCAACTAGTTTTTATCATATTACCCTGTCTTGTTTTAATAGGGTTGACAGAATTCAACCCTATCTAAAATTATCTCATGTTCCCTAATTTGTGTATTGTCTTTCAGATTTTCTCACCCCAAAGTAGACTGTAAACTGTGTAAGGCAGGACCCGTTCTGTCTTGTTTATCTTTTTATCCTCCACAATGAGGATCAGAAAGAGAATCAGAATTCTGATGCTCAATTAACATTTGTGAAAGATGTGAATAGATAGTCTCTGCAAAACCCTGGCCGAGGTGAGTAACGGTACTCTGTTAATACCCTGGGAGACTGAAATAGAGGATGAGCCGCAGGGAAAGGGGTGAGTAGTCCATAGTTGAACTTGTTACGTGTGGCAGTCTCAATACTATGTTTGCCTGTTCAAGCCTGATAAATGTTGGTGGTGTTTTAGTAGGTTTTAACTAGAAGCAGGGGCTCCTGAGGGTGCTCAGTCCAAATAGCTGAGTCGCTTGTCCTTCACACACCTCCCTGGGAGACTTCTCAGTAGAAGACTTCAGGAAAGCTCCCTGCTCCTTCCTCACCTGTTGTAGGAGGTATGACAGCTATTCCTGAAGCTTATGAACTCCAGTAAGAATGAAATGATCTATTTGAGGTGTTCTGCCAAACTGGCTCTAAAAATAATTATGATTTAAAATGTCTTTTTTTCACCAGTGAAAATAAATGCTTTAAAACTAAGTTTGTAAAAACAAAACAAAACACTTCCTCCATCTCTGTTGGGTTATACACCCAAAGAAAACAACGCGAACCTGCAATTTTGAGGACAGAATATAAAATGCCTTTTTCCTACTTCTCTGTCCTTTTCTTCTTCCTTCAGTCTTTTCTTTTCCCTTATCATCCCTGCTTTTACTTGCCTAATCCGTTTTGTCTGGGGAGGATGCCTAATACACTGTGTGGTGCTATGGGCTTAGTCCAATGCTTGTCACAGCTCAGCTAGCCTAGCCAAAGGTGCTGGTGGAAGCAAAGGTAAGTTTTCTTTCTTTCACGTCTTCGGTGTCCTTCAAATCTAACACAGTTTGTCATTTTGAGCATTTATTAACCATATCATTAGATGTATGCATCTTTCACTGCCTTTCTAAGAGGGTAAATTTCATATATTTTCTGCAGTGTAGAAATTTTGGTTCATGTGAAACAGTTTGAAGGGAAATCAAGTTGCTGTTTCATTTCCCTCCTTGAAAAATAGAAAGATGTTCAGGTAAAGCAAAGTGATTATGATACAGATATCACCCCCTCCCTCCCCCACCTCCACCCAAGCAAAAAAGTTTCCAATGGTTCCTCATATACTTTTGGAAACAGAGCTTTGTGGCATATGGAAGGAACTTCTCCCTGCGTATGAGCAAAACCATCTGGTTTAGTTGGTTTGGTTAGGTCCTAGAAATACATTGACAAACACGTGTATATCAGGGGTAACTTGTAGGCTTGCTGCTTATATTGCTCCTGGGGGGAATAACCAATTCACATCATATGAACAGTCTAGTTTTTAAGATAATTGAAATAAGTTAAAATAATTAAAATTCAATGTTCACCTTGTGAAGGTATGTGCCTTTAGTAATGTTCAAATATAGATTTTTAACATACACTCCAATTTCCTGTCTGCCAAAAGAGGGAAAAATCTGGTAATATTTGAGTATCATCTTCCTCCAAGCAATCAGCAATGTGTTATTTCCTAATGTTTCAGTTTGATTTCATTATTGGCTCTGGCTTCTTAAAGAAATAAGGCTTCCATAGGATTACTTTAAAATAGGTGAAGAAAAACAATCTAGTCAGTGTATTTCATCCATGATATCTTGTTCTGTGTCTCCCATTCAACAGAGAATTAGGCCATCTTCTGTGAAACAAAGCCTTACCTCAAAGAAATGGTGCTGAATGTGTTTTCAGTGAGGATAGCCTGTATGAGAATTCGGGTGGTATTACCCAAGGGATTCTTTAAAGGCTCTCTGCTCTATGTTAATAAACAATTCAATACTGTATTTTTACAAAGTTCTGCAGCCCAGAAATCTTTTGTTTCTTTATCCCAGGCGTGGGTTTCATTACCTGGGAAATTCAACTAAGGAGTGTTAGGTAATTTATTAGTATTCTCTACTTAGATCCATCAGTGATAGTGTAAGCTGCCTCAAGAGAATCAAATGATTTTTTTTTGTGATCAATATTTATTACTTAAACTAGGAAAGAGGGGAAAAGACATGTTATACATATATCTAATATGTACCCAGTGCAGATCATAATTTTCCTAGTTATTAAAAATACAGGAAAGCTGATGGTTTTGAGATTTCTTAAGTTCCCACTACTTTCATTTTAAATTTCGGTGTTTTCTTCTTCTTGTCTGAACCATCCTTTACTTACGTGAAGAACTCTTTACAGTCATTGTTTCACTGATGCTACTTCACTGGGGTTTTTGCTTAAATGGCCAGAAAATGTCATCCCTAGACTAAATCATCGCGGTTTGAAAACAGAACGGTTTGTATGTTTCCACCTTCAGCTTGGGTCTGCCTTGTGCATTACTTATCAATTCACTTTTATGCCTGGGCTCCTGATGAGGTTTGCTCCTCTTCTCTCTTTGCCTAGATTTCCTGCTGAGTTTAAACATCACTTTTCCTCTAGTAAAATGAGTTGAACTTTTGACTTGATTAAGGATAAATGCCATTGACTCTCCACTTCTAGAGGCCAAGAGTTTTATAAAACCCCACTGGGACTTATTTTATTTATTGTTTGAAAATGAATATCAAATACTATTCCATGCCATTTTAGTGAGATAGGTGTGAATTTTTTCTTCTACTCTAAGAATAATAAGAATTGTTAGTGCTGGAGGTACCAAATGTAACTAAATAGGGCATGAGAAGTTTCAGGGGTTTTTTATACGTTTTTATTCATGGGCCATCACATTCCAAAGTTTCACAGTCAAATGGGCAGTTAAGTATTTCTGTTTAAATCTGACCAAATGTGAATATCTCAAGGATATCATAAGGTGTGATGTATCTCCAAATGTTAGCATCACCGGACTGAGAGAAACCTTGTTTTACATTTCCATAAGTACTGTGACACGAATGAAGCAATGTTCCCAAACTACTATGCTTGTGTTAGTCATTTTCCCCTTACCTCATCCCCAATCATAAAAATTAAGCGATGTACAAAAATTGCCTACAGAACAGATGCCACCTTATTGAAGATGTTTTAAATAGCCCGTACTTGTAGCAGTTCTGCCTTCATAGCTAATATTCTCCATTTCTTTCTTTACTTCTTTCTTTCTTATTGAAGCATTTGCATGTAGAATAAAGAGGATAAAAACATAAAAAAAAACAAAGACAGATTTGTTTTTTCTGAGAACATCTGTTCGTGGTGTAAAGTATCCACATGACGTGGTCCACTTTCTTTCAATGCCCTCACTGTTTGTTGTTGTGAAGGCAACTGTTGGGTCAGTCTTAGGCCTGAACTTAATAAGATAATAAGTAGTGGCATCTAATGAGTTGAAACTGTAGGAAAACTCTGTTATAATACATACATTTTATGTAATATTGGACAAAGATAAGAGAAGCTGAGATTGAAAATAAGACAGTTAATTGTAGAATTATTTTATTCCTCAGGTTAATTGTTCTCATGGCATCACTACCTAATTTTCAGTGCATTTTGGCCTTTAGGTTTCCTTACTAAATGTTCAAGATTCTTGTCAATTTTGGTTGCATTTGGGCATTGGGTACATTCTTTAAATTATTAAATAAAAGTTTTGCTGTGCACATCGTAAATAAAATAAACATTTTCACTTTGAAAGTCTGTTTATTAGTCAAGAGGATAATTCCTCTAAACTCGAACTACTACCATAACTCATACAACCAGCAGGAAATAGAAATACTAATTACTCAAAATTAAAAGGTGTAGTTTGAAATTACCTGGAGATTTACATTTCCCCATATAAAATATCTTCAGTCTTGGATGTGGAGGAGGGAAGAGAGTGGCTAGTGACAGTTACGTGATAAAGCTTTCAAAACTGTTTAGATAAAAATATATTGACCCTAATTGATGGTTACCATAGAAACAGACCTATGTAGACATGGATGATTTAAGCACTCATTAAAGCCCCTATGCCCTTGGTCCTGTGCTCAGCATATGTTGGAGCCAAGTATATGGTTTTCCTAACTATTTCACATGCATAATATCCATAGGGATATATTAGCCACTTGTATGTTGTATCATTTTTTTCCTAGTCTTTTTCAGAAATGAAGCTTTTCACATATAGATTGACTAATCCAAAAATATTTAATCAGCATCTTTCTTCATGAGCTCAGCTATCCTCCTAGAAAGAGCAAACTTCGCCCATCTTCTTCCATGCAATCTTCTTTGTCTTTTAAATTTGCATTTCAGATCAATAATGATACATGTCCTAAGATAATGTGACATTTTCTCCCTTTATTTACTGGATTGGTTTAATGCCTCCGTGTATCTCTATCTTGCCATCGTTTACCCCTAAGTACAATTCCTGTTATCCTGATTCTTTATAGCGTTCACTTGACCTTTAGTTTGAGAACCTGGAGGATGGATCTCTGAGACAACTTGGTTTAGTCCTCTAGTTAGTGGCACTTTCTATGAATCGTGTTTTTGTCCTAAAAACTTCTGAGTTTGGAACTTTCCATCATTTCCGTTTTTAAGTCTTTGGATCCTTTTGGAGGATGATGAACAATGGGAAATTGATGAACAATGGGAAATTGATGAACGATGGGAAAATGATGAACAGTGGGCAAAGTCTGGGAGCCCGCACATTCCCTTCAGGAGCATTATTTATGATGGGGTTTAGAACATGACATTATTATTGTTGTAGTGCTTACTACTGTGATTTCTGTGGTTGTGACTTCTCATAGGACCCTGTGTTAATGGAAATGTCAAGTTCAGGCAGTATGTGTTGCACAGTTCTTTCTCATCCTATTGGTGGATACTCTCTAAAAGCCAGACTGGTGTATAATGCCTAAATGACCAAATTATTCTAAAGGAAAAAAAAAATCATGGTACATTTCCTATGTCTTCAAGAAATTCATGTGAATTTGAAGACTTTGAGAGATGAATGACCGCTAACTATAGCTTCCTGTAAATGATTGCTTCCTGCCATTGGCATTTGAAATCCTTATATGTAAGATAAAGGAAGGCACTTCTTTCTATTATTACTGTGTCATTATCCTTTATGTTTGAATTGAGACTTTTGCATTTGGGGACTCCTATAGAGAATCCTATTGGCTCAGTAAAATTAGACTAGACTTTGGGTAGAAGATAATTCCTTGAATGCTGCTAGGCCATGTGCACCAGTGTGGTTTTGACAGCCTGATGGATGAGCACTACTTTGAGAATTGATTCTAACTTTGGCACTTACTACCACCCTTAGGCAAAGGACCAGAGACCCTGTATGCAGGGCAGAAGCTCAATGACAATGAGTGGCACACCGTTCGGGTGGTGCGGAGAGGAAAAAGCCTTAAGTTAACCGTGGATGACGATGTGGCTGAGGGTGAGTATAATTCTAGTGAAATTCGCCTCTCTTTTCTCTCATAGTCCTCTGTCATTCAATGAGCAAACTGTTTTGCAGAACTGTTTATTTTGCATAGTATAAGTCACAAATCATGTTTTCTGTTGACAAACTCAAGCAAGGCTAAGGTCTTCCTCTGTATTTTACAATCCCTTTCATCAATGTGTATTATGGAAATTACCTACTAACTATAACCACATATTTATGGGTCTCTCTCCTTAGGCGTAGAGTATGTGTCTGGAGAACAGACGTAGGGCTCTACAGATCCTTTTATTATTCAATCATTCAAAAATCAGTTGTCAATCATCCTCCCATATGCCAGTTCCTTCCATCAGTGAGTGAATCACTCTCTAGTAAAAGAGATGGACAAACCAGAAATTCAGAACATTACAGGTACAAGTAAGTACTAAAACAGTGCACTTCTAGGCAGTACTTAGAAGGTACTAAATAAGGTTTGGTTTAATTAATTACTTCTTTAATCATTATTAATTGAGTTTTCTGTACCACACACTATTTTAGAAGGCACCGAGACTACAATGGTGAACAAACAAGAACATTTTTGGCCTGGTGGAAGTTACGTTTAGAAGGGTGAAGAGTGAATTAATGAATCCATTCATTTAAGAAACATTCAGAGCTCCACACAATCAATAAGTATTTCCTAAGAGTCTATTCTGTGTTAGCAGCATGCTGGAATTGTGGAAGCTAAAATGGGAAAAGATGAGGCTGCCTGTTTCCTCAAATAATGAACCAATCAAGCAGATTAGCTAGGACTCTGGTATTTGGAAATAGGATAAAAATACAGAAGGAGATTCTAATTTTGGTGGGTGAGATTATAATTTGTTAATGAGAAGAATTACCCATTTGGGCCGGAGAAACCGGGGGTGGCTTGTAAAGCTGCATCTTCAGCCTGACTTTGAAGGTGGACGTAATTGATGGAGGCTGAGGTACAAGAGAGAGGGTGTCATCGAGTACCATTGTCTATGCTGTCGCTTATAAGTCTGCCCTTTCTGATGTTCTAGAGCAGGACCCATCTATGAAGCAGAATTCTTCTCCATATGGGAAAGACTTGAGGCAGTGTGGGGTATTACATGCAACACTGTTGGCATCAGACCTGGTAACTTGCAGGATGTTAGGAAAGCGAACATTCCTGGGCCTTGTCAAATGCAGTCAGTGGCCTAAGCCATCTCTGTCCTTTCTTCTGTGAATAAGACAGTCAGGAGCCCTGGGGTCTAATGCAATCACTACCCCTAAAATGCTTTATGCCTTTGGGATAGATATACTAAACCTCTTTTTCTTAATTTCTTCATTTTAAAAATTGAAATTCTATTATTTCTCCGGCCTTTTCCAGCATCAATGTTGTGGAATTTGGGGTATTATAATTTAATTTTATATTTGTGAGTCTGAATTTCTGTACTTCTGGAATCAGGAAATACAGTAAGATATATACGGGCATATGCAGTTGTGTGTGTGTGTGTGTGTGTGTGTGCACGCACGTGTGTGTGTAGGCAAGGAAAGCCTGTGGATTAAAGAAGAGCACCTAGGCACATATTTAGTGCCCAGTAGTATTAGAAACTGTTAGCTGTGTTAAGCATATCAGCTCCTTTAATCTTCTATCATTCACTGTACCCTTTAAAAGTAAGTGTTCTTGATGTCATTTTACAGAAAGAAAGCATGAAACTTTGAGGTAGTTGTATAATTAAGCTACAGACCCATGCCAGTGTAATTCCACAAGATCATTCTGCTTGGTGTACTTCAAAATCCATCACAAGAAAATAATTTATCTCACAGTATGGAAAAAATCTAATGGAATGGATTAGAGTGAGGTAGGGAATGCATTAGCTTATGAACGTCTCCTAAGAAACTTACAGGAGGTAGATGACAACACTCGACCTCTCCCTCCCAAAAACAAAGACAAGCAGAACCACCACAACACTTATCCAAAACACTTGGATCACACACAGACATAACTTAGAAGTGGGAGGTGAAGTTACAGGTCTACATGCCTGAAGAGTAAATTCGCGTTCTGAAATGAACATTTTAAAAGAGATGTACAAATGCTTACACTATGTAGAGCCCACAGCCAATAGGAATTCATTATTCAAGAACTGTATGAACTGTTGGTGCATCCGGAGCCTGCAAAGGCCCTGGTGATAAGTCACACATCTCTTGCACATTCCTCTGGGCTTGTCTCTGAAGGGTGGTGGGATCCACAGCCTCTTCTGAAAAGCAGCCACTAGATGGCGACATCACCCTGACTCTCCTCACAGTGAGTTCCTTTCATTTTCCCTGGAAAATAAATGCTTCAGAAGTTTAGCACTTTGGGAGGCCGAGGCAGGTGGATCACGAAGTCAAGAGATCGAGACCATCCTGGTCAACATGGTGAAACCCCGTCTCTACTAAAAATACAAAAAATTAGCTGGGCATGGTGGCTGGTGCCTGTAATCCCAGCTACTCAGGAGGCTGAGGCGGGAGAATTGCCTGAACCCAGGAGGCAGAGGTTGCGGTGAGCCGAGATCGCGCCATTGCACTGCAGCCTGGGTAACAAGAGCGAAACTCCGTCTCAAAAAAAAAAAAAAAAAAAAGAATTACAGAGCTGAGGGTACCGTAATGTGTATTCCTTCTCTCAGTCATTATTCCTCTATGAAAAGTTTGGAATGAAGGTATTTGTAAATTGCACTTTCTTTTACCGCTAATAATTAAAAAGCAAGTCTAAGTCATGAAATGCCCGTACCCTGTAATTTGATTTTTTGAAATTAATGAAGCTCTTTCATTTTCAGACGTGCCCCCTCACTCCCCAGAGCTTCACTACGATGGAAGAAAGCAGCCAGAAGGATAAAGAAATTTGGGAGAGGATAAGAGCTGTTTTGCTTATAAGCTACAGTCTTGGATTGCTTTTTATAGTGATAAGGGGTTGGGAAATTTTAATTTTAGTTCATAGAAGTCATAAAATCAGGCAATGAAACGAAAATACCCACAGTCCTCAAGTTACTAAGTAGTGTCTCATTGACTTATTTAGTAATCCCTTTAATGTTCTTAAAAGTCCCCCAGTGTGTTCAATTTTCAGCTAGTTTATAGAAATGATGCAGAGAATAAGTCCGACTCACAAGAAATCAAAAGCAACGTTAAAATATTCCACAACCTGGTGTCTATCATTTATTGTAATGTGACTGTATTATTTATTTGAAAAGCATTAAGTTTGGTTGACAATCAATAAGAATTGATTGAGCTATGTTTCTATTATTAAAAATATATTACTAGACCAAGTATAACTTGAGTTATACTCTTCAGTATTGGAGCCTAGTGCTACATGAACTGCCTCCTTTACCTAGAACTTCTTGCTAGTACATAAATTCATCCTTGCTAGTAGAAAAATGTGACTATCCTGGTTCATACTGACTTTTCTTGTCCTTATCTACGTAGTATATATAACACCAAGCTGTAAAAAGTCATTTTTCAAAATTAAAATTTATCATAGTAATTTAAAAAACTTGATAGGATTGAGGAATGTTAGGTCAAACAAAATGAAATGGAGTTCTTTACCGCAAGGCTTATTAGGAGACTTTAATAAGCTAATGTACATTGTAAATCATTGATAAGTATTTGCTATTTTTTTTTTTGGTTCTAGAAACTTTTTAATAAGGCATTTTATACCACACACTTATACACTTTTTTTAAAATGCTGATATTATGGAGAAATGGATGTGGGACCAGTAGAGCTAGGGAATTATGGGTAAAATATGAAGATTCTTTTTTTTTTTTTTTTTTGTGAGACAGAGTTTCACTGTTGTTACCCAGACTGGAGTGCAATGGCACGATCTTGGCTCACTGCAACCTCCGCCTTCTGGGTTCAAGCAATTCTCCTGCCTCAGCCTCCTGAGTAGCTGGGATTACAGGCACGCACCATACCCAGCTAATTTTTGTATTTTTAGTAGAGACAGGGTTTCACCTTGTTGACCAGGATGGTCTCGATCTGTTGACCTTGTGATCCACTTGTCTCAGCCTCCCAAAGTGCTGGGATTATAGGCGTGAGCCACCGCGCCTGGCCTGAAGATTCTTTACTGGTACTCTATAAGTCTTCATTTTCTTAACTTCTCTCCCCAAGTCTAAGAGCCATGAAAGATCCATTTGCTTCCTTTCAGCTTTTCCCATTATTATTCTTTTTGCTGAGCTCAGTTTTGGCCAGGAACCTTATATGTAGAAATGATGAGGACCCAAGCCTTGACCCCAAAGCAAATGTCTCAAATACAAGGCCCTCCCCCCAAAGTGAGGAATGCTGGCTATGCTCAGACCCCTCTGGTAGCCACTGTGGGACATGTAGAAGACACAAGAGGTGACCTCTACTTAAAACAGAGCTCACATTTTCATGGATCACAAGGACAGGCGATCAAGACCATCCTGGCTAATATGGTGAAACCTCGTCTCTACTAAAAAAAAAAAAAAAAAATACAAAAATTAGCCGGGTGTGGTGGCACGTGCCTGTAGTCTCAGCTACTTGGGAGGCTGAGGCAAGAGAATTGCTTGAACCTGGGAGGAGGAGGTTGCAGTGAGCTGAGATCACACTACCGCACTCCAGCCTGGGTGACAGAGCGAGACTCTGTCTCAAGAAAAAAAAAAAAGGCCACATTCTCACACACAAAAGAAAAACAATAAGTGAAATGACCAGAACATGATTCAGTCATTTCAGAAGAAAGGAGGGAGATGAATGCATCATAATTAGTAATGGCGCACAGTTGAAGTCATGGGGACTCTTAAAGTACTTGACGTGTGTTGATACATTTAACCCTGCTAGCATCATACCTGTTTACAGATAGGAATCTCAGGCATAGAAAAAGCCAATAACTCCTTCAAGGTAACCCAGTGAAGAAGTCTTGGAGGCAGAATGCAAAGTCAGGCAGTACAGCCCTGGACTCTCCATTCTCATCCACTAGATGCTATTGCTGCATAGGAATAGGAAGTTACAGCTTGAACCTGGCCAGAATTTTCCATGAGTACATGTCCTTCATCATTCTGAGAGCTGGTGTGTTGACTGCCATCAGTGAAATATAGAAGTGAATGTGTGACGAGGAGTCGAGGCAACAGAGCTGCTTTAGGGAAAGTGCTGAATATATTACCCATCAATTGGATGGAATGACGTTCTGATACTGGGCCATAGGGAAGAAGTGCAAACTCCTTTCAACAGCTTCTGCATGGAAATTTCACCAGTTAAATTCTACCTACTGCTTTTCTTGGGCAGTGATGTGAGGAATAAGTCAAACCTTTTTTCCAAAGACAGTTTATTGTACTAGTAAAGATATGGGCTTTGGAATTAGCACACCTGAGTTCAGTGTAGGGGTCTACCATTTACCACCTGTATGAATCTTGATCAAACTGCTTAACCTCTGCAAGCTAAATGTCCTAACCTCTAAAGCAAGAGAAAGATACTGAACTACAGTTTTATTGTGATAATGACATTTCATAGGGATTATGCAGTACTTAGGACAGTGCCTAAATTTTCAGTAGTCTTGGTTTTGCCTTGTTATCTTTCTCCCCAGTTACTTCTCTTTCCTCTGAAGTTTGAAAGAAACTTACGTGAGGTATGAATATATTTGCCTCTTAAATGGAAAAGAGGTTCAGTTTGTAGACAGCATTCAGAGGAATGAGTGAAAGGTTCCCATCACTACTATTGAACAAATGACACACAGATTTAAAAAACAGTTATTTGGTTAGTTTGGCACTGGTTTCAAACTTTCACCAATCTTTCATGCTTTTCCCAGGTGCAATAATATACTCTTTTTTTTTTTTTTTAGGTCTCCATCCACAGAGGAGTAAGTTCTTTTAGCTCACAGGGAGGCCAATTCCTTTTCTTCTCTTTTTTGTTTGTTGAGATGGAGTCTTGCTCTGTCACCCAGGCTGGAGTACAGTGGCGTAATCTCAGCTCACTGCAACCTCCGTCTCCAGGGTTCAAGCAATTCTCCTGCCTCACCCTCCTGAGTAGCTGGGACTACAGGCATGTGCCACCATGCCTGGCTAATTTTTCGTATTCTTAGTAGAGATGAGTTTCACCACGTTAGTTAGTATGCTCTCGATCTCCTGACCTCATGATCCCCCTGCCTCAGCCCCTCAAGCCAGTTCCTTTTCTGATTGGATCCCATATGGCCTTCTTTCCTTCCCGTCACCAACTTTTAGCTGAGGCTTCTATGTGAGTCACCTTGAATTCTCAGTTTGTGTTCCTGGGCTAAGCTCTTAAATTCCATCATTAACTTCGCTTCTTGTACTTATCCACGTCCATGCTCAGTATCTCCGCTATCTCAATCAATACCTTTTTTTTTTTTTTTGCTGTAAAAAATTGAGTTTCTAATGAGCAGAATTTCTTAACCCCTCAATCCTGGTGGTCACTTCATCCAAAACTTCTCTGAAAGCTCCCACTTAACTTTAAAATTGTCTCTTCAGATTCCTTTTGGAACCCCAGTCTTCACCAGAGATTCCCCATTCTCGTTTCTTAGCTCTCACCTTAGATTGTTTTCTTTGTAAAATAAGAATTAGCATGACTAGCAGCAGCATCATAGTTCAGTTTCTCTGTTTCCATGGAAACTGACTATGACTCCCCCTCCCCATTATTTTCCAGTCCAGCTCCCCTTCCTGGTAGGAGTAGCTATATCAGATTTGACATTGGATGCTGCTTTCAGTCGCTTCATTATTTTAGAGCATGCAAATTTGGGGGACTGAATTTTTATGTTGCTTTTTATTTTCACAACCAGTATGATTTTTACCACGAAGTAATTTTATTTCCTAGTTAATTGTTAGCAGATTTATGTTGCCTTTTGATTTTTATATTTAAGTTAACCAACATATTTTTTCTTATATTAAGAGAGTGATTTGTCATTAGTTGTCAAAACATCACATAGAAGCTCATAACATGTAAGTCTGATTCTTGTACTTATAGGGAATATGAGAAATTTTTATTGTTTTAGAGACAGCGTCTGACTCTTACCTAGGCTGGAGTACAGCCTCAAACTCCTGGGCTCCAGTGATCCGCCTACCGTAGCCTCCTGAGTAGCTAGGTAGCTAGCACTATAGGTATACATCTTCATGTTTGGCTAATAATATTTTTTAAATTTTTGTAGAGACTGGGTCTTGCTATGGTACCCAGGCTGGTCTTGAACACATAGCCTCAAACGATCTTTCTGTCTTGACCCCAAAATGCTGGGATTACAGGCATGAGCCACTGTCCCCAGCCCATTCTTTAAATTAGGTCTGAGTTTGTTCCCAAAGAGATAAAATCAATATTGAGCACTTAAGGGTGTGATCTGGTTTAGTCTCCAAGATATTCAAGTTTAAGAGACCTAAGAAAATGCAATCCTCCCTTTTTTTGTCACTGAAATTCTGAGCCAGTAGAGAAAAAGTTGCAATGCAGGTGAAAGGCAAATATCTTTTTTATTAGCAATAACACATATTTAATATTGCTTTTACCTACTGAACTTCAGAATTAGAATTGCCCACTTCAGCAGTAGTTCAGAACTGGGGCAGGCATCCTTCATGGAAGTAAGGCTAGCTCCTGTAACACCCATTCTGTGAATACATGCAGTAGATGGATGTTTCTGAAGCCGGCTTGCTCCAGCAAAGAGGATCAGGAGGTGTCAGGGGCTGAGCTAAGCACACACAGCTTCTCTTTGTAGATTATCTTAATATTTCTGATTATGTCATTTCTTCAGGAAAGTTGCTAAAGAGGAAATAAAGAGATGCTATCAGTGTCTTGCTAGTGGAGTTTCTTCAATGTAGAAAGTAACAATGAAGGAGAGGAAGAATTCCCCCTCCCTTCCTTCTAATGCTTGGCAGTAGAACATGGTTTGTTCTGTTTAAAATAATTTTTTATATCAGTGTTGAGGAAGCCAATTTCTACTCTGGCTACATTAATGATGTTTTTCTTTATTTTGCTATTAAAATTTCCAGTCTTTTTTATTTATTTCAAGCCCTCCTTATCCCCTCTGCCCTGGTCACCCACCACTTCTAGGGAAAATCAGTAATGAAATTTGTAAATAGTTTGTTTGTATCGGCTAAAGATATTTCCATTGTAAATGTCAGAAACCCAACTCAGCTGCTTAAAGCATGAAAGGGTGTCTATTGCCACACAGTTTGAAAAAGCCCAGAGATGCCTGGCTGGATACAGAGCCTCAAAAGACAGAACAAATATTATTTGTGCTGAGTCTTTTCATGTTGTAATTGTCTCTGGGTTGTTACAGAGCCTCAAAAGACAGAACAAATATTATTTGTGCTGAGTCTCTTCATGTTGTAATTGTCTCTGGGTTGCTAGTCCTCTGATCCCTCTGATTATCTCACAGCCTCCAGGAACTCCAAGCTTTCTTCTTACCCCTCCAGCTATCCTTGCTTGCAAAGAATGCCTCTTTCCTAAACGTACCAGCAAGAGCCCTGGAGCTGAGTGTGGCTGGACTGGCTTGGGCTGTTGCCAGTTTTAAAGGTGGTCCCTAAATCAGCCACAAGAGAATCACTTTGGAACTTGTTAGAAATGCAGATTCTCAGGCCTCATCCCAGACTTTTGAACTCTAAACTCTGAGGGCCTAACCCTTCCAGGTGGTTCTGATGCACCCTGACGTTTAATAACCACTTTTTAAGTCTGTAGTCCAAAGTCTTTGACAGTTAGGGGGATAAAATACATTGAGTGGTCCAGACTGAGCAGCTTGATTAGGGTCAACTTTATCTAGTCCAGGTGGTTGAAAGGTCAAGAGAGGTGGGTAGCTTCCTAAAAAAAAATTACGTGTTATTATAAAATAAAGTAACGGTCACTGGGCAGGTAAAGTCAACTGATCCTCTGCAATAGAACCATTCCCACAAGTACTAAGTGGTGAGTTATTGTGAGAAGAAATATTTGGTAGTGAATGCCCAGGACTTGTTTGTTGTGTCTTTACAAGGGTCAAAGCAACAAAGACGTTTCTTCTTATAGAATGTATTACTGTCCAGTTATTTTCCTGAATGGAGAATACCAATGGTTTTATCTTTTAGCCTGAGTTACCCATGACCTCACATTTCCCCTTATATCATGAGCCATGCTGAGCAGCTGTGTGAGAGCGTGGGATTCAGGACCTATAATTTGAGCAAGGCTAGTCCCCAGTGCCCTGACTGAGGTCAAGTAAGGTGTCTACCATATTAAATATTTGGTTTTCTGGAACTTACCCAGGAAAACTGAATATTCTGTGTGGAAACAAGTTATACCCCCAAAATATACTTAGGGGTACTGTGATAAATAATGGTAACTTTTCCGGTTTGCACCTCATTTGCAATGTTCACAGGTACAATGGTGGGAGACCATACCCGTTTGGAGTTCCACAACATTGAAACGGGAATCATGACTGAAAAACGTTACATCTCCGTCGTCCCCTCCAGCTTCATTGGCCATCTGCAGAGCCTCATGTTTAATGGCCTTCTCTACATTGACTTGTGCAAAAATGGTGACATTGATTATTGTGAGCTGAAGGCTCGTTTTGGATTGAGGAACATCATCGCTGACCCTGTCACCTTCAAGACCAAGAGCAGCTACCTGAGCCTTGCCACGCTCCAGGCTTATACCTCCATGCACCTCTTCTTCCAGTTCAAGACCACCTCACCAGATGGCTTCATTCTCTTCAATAGTGGTGACGGCAATGACTTCATCGCCGTTGAGCTTGTCAAGGGGTAAGAGAAGGGATCACAACTTACGTTGGATATCTTCAATGTGCTGAAGCTCTATGTAACGTATGGACATAAAAATAAATGGTCTATTCTACTCCCTACCCTCCATTCCTGACACATTCTAGTGTCCTCCTTGATTAAATAGATCCATAAAATTATTAGGTCTGAAAAGGAGAGAGGCTCATGATTTAATTTAAAGGTCTTCCATTAACTCAACAATAGCAGACTTTTTACTATGAAATGTAGCCCTTTAAAAACTATAGAAGAAAAGCTTATTTTTGCAAAAGAAGGTGGTTTGTGTTTTATCTAATTCTCGAGTATTACTAACTACAACCACTCAATTTATACCAAAAAACGAAACATAGATATTTTTAATCCTACCGTTAGCCCATATATGCAAGTTTTAGGAGCTACCCTTTCTTCAAGACATTTTACTATCATGTATTGGAAAATGGTCAAAACGGAAAACCAAAACCCAAACAGACTCATGGTTGACTGTGAATTTAAAAGTCGCCCCTAGAGTTTTATAGTGTACAGCCTGTGCTACTTTGATTCTGGAGAGTATTGCTAGGTAGTGTTATGGACTCAAGTATGGAATTAAAGTGAAGCCTGATGGAATAAAATCTGACTATTCTTGTAACCTTATATCCAGATTTAAATTATGTCTGCATGATGCCAGTCTAGCATGAGGGATTTGAAGCCCCCTGTGTCAATTACACACACATAGCCATGAAGCCACTTCAGGGAGTTTCCAACGGTTGGGTGTGGTTTTTTCTTCTTTTTCTCCTAGGTACATACACTATGTTTTTGACCTCGGAAATGGTCCCAATGTGATCAAGGGCAACAGTGACCGGCCCCTGAATGACAACCAGTGGCACAATGTTGTCATCACTCGGGACAACAGTAACACTCACAGCCTCAAAGTGGACACCAGAGTGGTCACTCAGGTTATCAATGGTGCCAAAAACCTGGATTTGAAAGGTAAACCTTACAAAGAAGTTTATTTTTTAATAGAGCTTTTCTTACAATAGATAGACTGTTTCCAGAGGCAAACCACAGGTTCAGAGTGCCATGCATTTTTGATGCATCATGCATATCCTGTTTTAACAATGTTGAGTTATCCTGTAATGTAATTTGTTCCGTTTTTACTTAGACAACCCATCAAAGAGTGGTTCATTTTCTCTGATAACTTCGGGAATGTCGTGATGTGGGGGCTGAGTGATGACACGATAAATGTCAAAATGTGGGAGGGGCTGTGATACAGAGGAAGGAATGTAGGCTTTGGAATTTCAACTGAATCATTTAATGTCTGGTGTCATTGCTAAAATGTCTTAGCCTTGTTCAGCTTATATTTACTTTTTTTTGCAAAGTAATAATTGTTAGTTTGAGTATGGGTTGAGGGTAATAATTGTTAGTTTCTGTATGGGTTGTTAGAGGCTTTGATGGAATGTCTGTAAAACCCTCAGCGTGTTCTTGGCAACAGGCACATAAAAAGCACTCAATAAATGCTTGCTTTGTTGGCAATATTGTGAATCTTTACTCCATCTATAATGATTAAATTTTGATGATGATGGATATATAATGAATAGCACATAAGAAATATTGGTCTCATTTTTTTGCAGGATAGAAGCTCTGGTGCTTATATATGTTGTTCCCCACCCCCCGCCAGCCTCAGCTACTTTATCCCTTATCTGATGAATTATCTGAAGTGTATCAGCTCTAGTTGACACAGTCACCACATCCTTTACTCATTCTCTTTTGCTTCTTACTTTCCTTTCCAGGTGATCTCTACATGGCTGGTCTGGCTCAAGGCATGTATAGTAATCTCCCAAAGCTTGTGGCCTCTCGAGATGGCTTTCAGGGCTGTCTGGCATCAGTGGACTTGAATGGACGCCTGCCAGACCTCATCAATGACGCTCTTCATCGGAGTGGGCAGATCGAGCGTGGCTGTGAAGGTACAACCTATTTTTCCTCTCGTTAAGCTACAGCCTTGTTGCAAGAACCAAG
Source organism: Callithrix jacchus (assembly GCF_049354715.1). Classification (NCBI taxonomy): domain Eukaryota; kingdom Metazoa; phylum Chordata; class Mammalia; order Primates; family Cebidae; genus Callithrix; species Callithrix jacchus. Next base: position 113,962,127 of record NC_133509.1, read on the forward strand.
CCTCTTTGCTGCCTCTGCCAGTGCCTCCTTCCTCAGTTGACCAGTCGTGTCTCATTCTCATTTTCCACATGACATTGCATCACATTGGTGTCCTCTTGTCACTGGTTTAGTATGTCGAGACGTGTGCCGCAGGCTCCAGGAATGCATGTTGGCAGATATTTTCTGAGTATCACATACTTGCCGATTAAAAAACAAAACCAGCTTCCCTGGCATTGACATCAGGCTTCTTCCAATGTGTACCTTGGCTTCCAGAATGGCTGAAAGGGCACTGGAGACTTTTATTTGCACTTTGATACATGATGAGGGGAAAACCAGAGATTTTATGTAGATGTCACTGTTAATAAAATGTTTCTTATTTTGTCTGATAGTGACTGCATTATTTGATGAAAATCTAGCAGGTGATAGGAAAACGATGTCCAAATGCCATGATGATGGAAGGGAGCTAACATTTATTAAGTACTTATGAGATAGCAGGCATTGTCAGGCAGTTTTTTAGTGTGGTATAATGGAACATTGTGGATTTCTGAATCCAGAAAGACCTGGATTCAGCCCCAGGTAGTAGCTCTTGTTAGCTATGTGATGTTTGGAAGGTGATATAACCTCTCTAAGCTATATCTTCCTTACCTGTAGCTATATCCAGGGCAATAAAACTTACCTTGGATATAAGGAAATCAGAAATACACATAAAATGCCTGATACGTAGTAGGTACTTGATAAATGGTAGGATGATTGTTAAAAATATTATTTTATGTAAGACATCTAGTAATACTGCATGCCTACCCATGCAGCACAACAAACCATGCTCAGCCTGTTCCTGTAGATGATCCACTGTCTCTTGAGATGTTAAATGAAGTTTACAGGTCTTCCTGAATCTAACAATTCTTTGCAATGCAAACAATCTAGTTTTAACCAGCAGATGGCAGCAGTGAACACATTCAGCCTTCCCTAGTAGCCTTGGGTTGGCTGAAAAGGTGACTCTTAGCTAACTTGAAAAGCAAATTCACCTGACCAAGGATCTATGTAATTATTTTCTCTCGTTTTTTTTTTTTTTGTTGTTGTTGTTGTTGTTGAGCCTTTTGGTTGAGCCTTATGGTTCTTTGTTTGTGCAATATATTGTGTTTTCTTGTATCAGTTGTTAATTTACCACATCAAATCTATTCATTTGTCTTCTGTGTTCAACTTCATGTATCGCTTCTGCTCTTAAACGGCTTCCATCTGGGTTCACTGGCCGTTGTAAAGCACACCATTATAAAAGCTTCCCATCAGCTTATCAGGCTGAGTTGGAGTTATGGAAATTGTTCCCCTTTGCCTAAGAGTTAGTTTTATATTTTACACTAGTAATAGGAATGTTCATTCCTATAACCCACTCCATTTTTCCCTTATCCAGAAATATTTCTTAAATTTTCTTGGCCACATATGGTATGTGTAGTATGTAGTGTGTGTGTGTGTGTGTGTGTGAATGTATGAAGGAACAGGAGGTTGGGAATCACTAAGCCCCTAAAGTAGCCACTTGCTCCTAGAAATGAACAATTTCATTTAATCAGGAATTTTTGTCTCTTTGGCTTGCTTTTAGTTCTTTCATGTATTAAAAGGCAACCCTGGGATAGGTGTGGCATTTGGAATTAAACTGAATACATTAGGTTAGAAGACTGTGGAATGGTAGTAATTCCAGTTATCTTGGAATAATTAATCACATGAAGTTAAATCACAATATAAGAACACATATTAAAAAGCATAAGATACTGGTCAAATGTTACATAGTTTTAAATCATGCTATTAGTTCCTCATATTTAAAAGTTAATAGGAATCATCCGTTTAACTCTATAGTAATGTTGCCCAATAGATACATGTTGTAACACATGTAATTATAAATTTCCTAGTAGCTACCTTTTAAAAAAAGTATAAAGTAATAGGCCAAATTTCTTTTAATTTTGTATTTTATTCAACTTAACTACGTAGATCTAAAATATTATCATTTCAGAATGTAATTGAGATAAAATTGCCAATATGTTACACTTTTCTCATATTAAGACTCTAGACTTGAGTGTGCATTTTATGCTTGCGGCACACCTCAACTCAGGCTACATGCATTTAAAGTACTTAGTACGCACATCAATGGCCACTGTGTTGGTAGCAAAGGTATATAGAAAAGAAACATAAGGTGTAAAGACATAAAGCTACAATACCGGATTAAAAGGAGGTCTAAACTAAGCTTTATAAAAGTGTACTAGAATGTATAATACAGAGGGGGAATGACCTCACTTAAGAGATTTTGAAGAGAAGTAGTAAGAGCATCAGCAAAAAGGAATTACATAACGCATTGGGGAAAATGCCCCTCTCCCTACCTACAGCTCTGTATGCAGTTTGGCATTGCTCATCACGTGCATTACAGAGGGTTCTGACCTTCCTCTGAGTGTGGTTGATTGTTCAAAGCCGGATATTATGGCTTGATGGCTCTACCATCTGAATCTATGGTGAGTCCCATGGGCCTAATAGCACTGCACTCTATTGCCATGGAGATAATTACAATGGTTACCCACTGAGCATTATTATGTCTACCCCCCGCCCCATGCTGGGTGGGATAAAGTAGAGGGTGAGTGCTGAGGGAAGAAAGTCCTTGTTGATTGTACACAAATGACTTGGATAATTAGCCTAAGTGGCCAGGAAAAATGGCCAAAAGTGGGTTCCGGCATAAATTACCGTCATTGGAAGTTCGTGCCACTGTGAATAAGCCCTTGTAGGAGATCCCAGGAGCATTTTAGGGTTCTGTGTAAGATGGTGGGAAGGTAAAGGGAGAGCACAAAACCTTGGAGATACTGCAAAAAGGCATTTTTATGCTGAATCTCTTGTGTAGAGCATGAGAGCCTCAAGAAGGCCTTTGAGCATTAGGTAGTATGAGGACCACAGAAAACAGAACACATTTCTTAATGTATCATTTCTTTTGTATAGAGTAGTAAAAAAGTAGGGGATGAAGTTTTATAACTAAAAACTAAGCCCAGAATTCTTCAAGATATGTTTTATTCTAGCAAATCTAGAATATACTGATACACACACACACACACACACATACACACACAGAAATAGACAAATATTTATGTCTATCTACATTTAATATAAATTTTTTTCAAAGTCATTGACAATGACACTTTAAGATTCCCAGGTAGTAAATGTATTACCTTCCCTTTTATATCAGACCCATGACAGCAGATAAAATAAAAGGCAGAAGAGTCTAAACTTATTTAATTTTATTTATTTACTTACTATTTGAGATGGAGTTTTGCTCTTGTCGCCCAGGCTAGAGTGCAGTGGCGTGATCTCAGCTCATGCAACCTCCACCTCCCGGCTTCAAGCAATTCTCCTGCCTCAGTCTCCTGAGTAACTGAGACTACAGGTGCCCACCACCATACCTGGCTAATTTTCATGTTTTTAATAGAGATGGGGTTTCACCATGTTGGCCAGGCAGGTCTTGAACTCTTGACCTCAGGTGATCTCGCCTGCCTTGGCCTTCCAAAGTGCTGGCAAAATTATTTAAAAGCATACTAATTTACTACTCTTTGGCTCTCAAGTATTACTAGCAAAAAAGAAAAAGTCTTAAAACTGGTTTTTTATTTTATGTCTCTGATAGATGCAAAGTATATAATTTAGATACTAAGTACAATTTCTGGCCAACATTTAGCTGTAACTTGCTACCTCTCAATTTAAGCTAGGGGTTGGAAAAAAAATCATACCTGATTTAATATTTGTCTGGTATACATATCTTCCAATATTGAGGCCAGCTTTGCTGCAAAAGCCAAAGCATGATCAGCTCGAAATGGGATTTCACAATTGCAGATGATAAACATCTGAGAGAAACACACGTGCTTTGTTTGAAACTGACACGAGCAAAAAAAAATTGCATTAGTCTGGTACCCTTTTGCCCACAACTATTTGGGTTTGGATATATTTTTTAAATTAAACAAATTGAGCTTTTTAGTGTTCCCAAATCATCATGATCCAAATGTCTAATTCTAGTGTGATATTCCTACGGCATTTGCAAGAGGGTTCAACTCCTAATGTTTAGAATTATTTCCGTGGGCTCCATCTGATTGCACACACGTGTCTTTCAGTCTGACCATGCACTCCCCTTATTTCTGGACCATATGCCTTGGGGTTGGCTGTGTGGATGTGAGAAGCCTCTTGTTGCCCGTTGCTTGTGCTGTGTCCAGTCTGATGCACCCCTGCCCTGCTCTGCTGACTTGGCTCGAAGGAGGCCAGCTCTGCCCCTGGTCTGCCTGTCCCCCTCTGCCCTGCCCCCCAATCCCATCTTTGCTGTCTCTGGTGAATCTGTAGAGCATTTCAATTGTCTGTCTGAGTGATGCTGGTTATGCAGATTGCATTTTCATTTCTGTATTGTTATCCTGGTTTATTCTACCTCTTACTAACCTCTGGTTATTGTTTTCGCTTTTTCTGTTCTTTTGCTAACAAAGTTGCGTTGACCAAAGCTGACCTGCAAGGTAGAGAAGGTTCTTGTTCCCATTACCACTTTGGACTGAAAGATGCCCTGTGTAACCCTTGGTATCTTTTCTTTAGAGATCTTCAAGCTGTCACACCTCTTGGACAGCAGCAATTGTGGGGAGGTGGCTGAACCCTGTGTTCTTCTGAAAGGGTGACAGATAACCTAGATGAATGCATGCAAAACAGCTATCAAGAGGATACCTCATGGGGCTAGAAACATGATTCCATTTTGGGGGGTATCAAAGAGGTTTGACAGCATCCAATACTGTGACTACCCACAAACACATTCATTTACTCTGGAAATGATTAATACCTCCAAGTAGTTGCCATGGAGGGGTTGGCTCCTGTTAATTTATTCACCATAGATAGAAGGAAGAACTTGGAAGGAAAAAAAGGCCAATTGATCCCTTAATTTATTTTCTGGGTCAGGGAGGTCATTTCCTAGAGCAGGACATATAAGTGCTTGGGCTTTATGAAAGAGAGTGTCATTTTCTCTTAACTAGTTTTAAAGAAATATCTCTAGGCACTTGGGAGACATTAATGTCATTAAAATGTTTCAGAAATTTCTATTTTCTACTGGGGATATTGATTGAGCTCTTTAATTTCCTGTTTTGTGATCTCAGGGAAAAAGTACTCTTGGGGAAGAAGATGATCTGTCATTTTAATCCTGGATACCCTATAAGACACCTGCATGCAAGATGTTAGTGAATATCTATTGCAGAAACTGGTTCTTCTACTATTCAAAGAGGCATCTTACAAAGTAGTAACGGCTCACTGGTCCTATGGTGCCAGGCTGCTATGACTCGGAATAACAAAGGAGGAACAAGCATTTTAGGTGTATTTTGGTTGATTGTCAGGCAGGAGACTGAGCCTCATGACCTCTGTAGAGTTTGCAATCAGCCCAAATTGTTAGAAGTGGTTAAGGCAAAGGTAACTTTCAAAAAAATTACTTTTCATCTAAAATGATCATTGACTTCGCTGTGACTTACTTGTTATACGCCATGTAGCTAACCAGTACAAATGTCTGTCTCTCCAGAAGACGTCCCCCGATAAAGCCAAGACTCTCTCACTGTTTTACCATAACTTTGTTTTTCTTTATCACCTCTTAGCAGAGTCACATATACTTTAAAATATATTAAAATTAAATAAAATAATATACACTAATTAAGACAAAGTCAGAGGAAGCTTTACGATAACTTTTAATTTCAAAGCATATAGGGCCCTGGTGGCAATATTGTTGTTTTTGGCCATTATGTTTAATTGTCAACAAAGATCCACTATATATTACTCTGTAAAGGGAAGGGAAAGAGAAGAGGGCAGGATTTGATTTGCAATACAAGACACCCAGGAGGGCGAAGCTCCTTCCGACCAGATTTAGCAGATTAAGCCAGACGACCACATCTCCTCCCTGCCTTTACTATTCCCCACGGTAAGAGCTATATAGATTTTGAAGCCGCAGAGAGAATCCATACATGGCAAAATAATCTGAAAGTTCTCATCCGAAGGAATAACGGCTTGTAGGGAGAAATGAGTGTTGATTTTCATGCTGAAAGTAAATTGTTTACCAAAAAGTAGATAAAGTTTTACGGACCAGTAGTTTGAAATATCTTGATTTTTCCTTTAGTGGAAGCAGTCTGGTCATCAGTATGGTTTTAACATTATTACTCCATTTGCACAGACTTTCTTCCATTCTTGTAATGACTTGACAGCCTCTTCATTTGTGGCAGGAGCTGCTGTTCTTTTTCATGATTTTGGGTCATCTTATTCTTTTCCCTGTTTTATAGGAAAAGTTTGAGGTTTTTTTGTCTCCTAAGACTGGGAGATGGACTATTACTCACAAGCTGGCTTTTTCAGCTATAACCTGTGAGTACAGATAGTCCTAATTACCATGAAGTATGAAGGGTGGTGAAGACAGATGACAAGGAAATGAGGTAGTCTGAAGCATAGACAGAAATGCGTTCGGAAGAAAATATAACAATGAGGTATAAGAAGTGAAGAAAGGAGTCTAGGTGAGTCAACAGCTGAAGTCTTCTTGTTCTTGTGTGTAGTGTTTTGTTTCTTCTTTAGAATTTTTAACTTCTCCAGTGAGGGTGCTGTTTATCCCATCTGCAGTATCCTAGTGTTCCTAGTACCCAGTCCCTGATGCACAGGCATAAGTGCAGCTATGCCTGTGTATCTTCCTATATTAGGTGATTCCCTGAAAGATTCCCTGAAGTCCTATTCATGGAAGAAGGGAACTGAAGATCTATAAAAGAAATATTCAGATTGACCTGTTGGTTGTGAGGCAGATGACATAAACGATGAGAAATAAGAAAATAAGTCTTTATTGTATTAGGTGATTAATTAGAATATTCCTATTCCACTTTTAATTATAGCTTCTCTTAACAGGTTTTATTTCTGCAGTTTAATGGCTTTTTTTCCCCGAGAAATATAAGGTACCCCTCTGCCCAGATGGTGAACAGGTAGTTAAGGGATTCAGGATCCATTGGATCTGGGTGCTAAGGGCTGGCAAATTTGGGAAAGTCAATCAATGTATTGGGTTCAGATGCCTTGGAAATCTCAAGATTCTTTAAAGGCATTTTAGAACAGAGTTAGAATTATCCAAACACCTTTAGTAGGTAAAGAAACTTTTAATTCCCCAACTGTCTTTACTGTTGTTAAATCCCCAACAATACTGAATATTGTCCTCAGCCTCATTTTCTCCCAAGCTAAAGATTGTATCATATTCTTCATTTTATTTTGTGTTATAAAATATAGTAGCTGATGTAATGTAAGTTCTTCAAAATGATTTTTTTATGGAAAATAATAAGAGACAGAAATAACAGAGGGAAAGTGCCTTCTTATGCTAGTGTTGTGAGCTTTAGGAAAAAAATTATATTTCAAGGACCTACAAATAATCAAGGGCACTCTGTCACCTTTTTATTTTCTAGGACATGAAGAGGAATTGACTAAATCAGTGTATATTTGCTGCAAAGGTGGATTTGAGAGGTAGCAGGCATAAAATGATTGTACGGGACAATTCTTAATGAGAAGAACAATTCTTAACATTCAAGAAAAATGATAGGAAATGTGTGGCAGCTGTCACAGTTATCTGAGAAATAAGAGAATGAGATGAAATTCCATGTTTTTAAGCGAACTAAAAGCAGAGATAGAAATTAGAAACCAAAGTACTAATGCCATTGACATCTTATTTAGTATTTCCAGACACTTTTCTGTTGTCTTGTCACTTTCTGTAGTATACAAAGAAAGTCACCATCTTTTATCAAAAGAATATGTCACTATTTTAGTGAGAGTTAATCACACATCAAGACCAAAAGTAATTTATACCATTCTTATACAGGAGCTTCCTAAGGCCTTTCGATGTTTTAAGATATTAATAATTAATAATGATCATGATAAAGACTTCATAAATATGTAATTATAAACATTTGTGCTATTTTAGAATGTCTGGAATTATATGTTGATTTGGAAGAGTGTTTTAGGAAAAATTATGATTATTAAGTCCCTAGGATTGTCTCTTATGCTTATAAACATATATATTTGATACAGATTTCTGTTCATAAAATTGTACAAAAGTATATCTTCCTGTTTATTTTTAATTGAATTGAAATGGTATTTGAAAATTTTCTTGTAGAAAAACGAAAATGTAAAGGAATTTTTACATCAAGATGTCATCTTTTCCCAGTTGTAGGTCAGAAATACCTTACGTTACTCTTACTAGTCCAGTGACGCTACACATTCACATTCCTTACTCTGGGTTACCCACATCCATAAGAGGTTAGGTGAGTGGGCTGCATAATTAGCAACCTTTAGTTTGAAACCTCACCCTCTCACTTCCACCTATGGAATTTGGGGAAAATTACCTAACTTTTCTGTGCCTCAGTTTACTTTTCTGAAATCTTTGCATTTTAATTCAATCAGCAGTTTAAAAATTATTTAAATTTGGGCCAGGTACAGTGGCTCATGCCTATAATCCCAGCACTTTGGGAGGCCGAGGTGGGTGGATCACGAGGTCAAGAGATCGAGACCATCCTCGTCAACATGGTGAAACCCCATCTCTACTAAAAATACAAAAAATTAGCTGGGCATGGTGGCGCATGCCTGTAATCCCAGCTACTCAGGAGGCTAAGGCAGGAGAATTGCCTGATCCCAGGAGGCAGAGGTTGCAGTGAGCCAAGATCACACCATTGCACTCCAGCCTAGGTAACAAGAGCTAAACTCCGTCTCAAAAAAAAAAAATTATTTAAATTTGAAATTATGGATATCTCCTATGAGAAAATGAATTGTTTCTCTGATTCTTTAATACTTTTAATTATATTTGCTTCATTATGTGCTTATGAAGATAAATTAATATCTTAAAAGATTTAATATACCATCTGGCTCATAATAAGTGCTATGTAAGCTGTATTATTGTTATATCCTCTTTCTGATTTGTACAAGATTATTTTTTATCAATAGATGTTCAGTGGGAAGCACTGTTGAAGCTTTTGGTTTTTTTCCCCCAAGACATGTTGTTTCTAATTTTTTTTTTGACACACTGCTATGTGAAATGCATACATTAAATACATTGACATAAAATAGCTTCTGTTTAGGAAAGGATATACTTAAATAGGTTGAAGTAAGAATAAGAGCTTATAAAATGATCATCCAGAAATTGCTGTAGAGTCTAACCCAGACTCTCATTCATTCAACAGTTATTACATACTGTACCTGGGCTTGGGAATACTAAGGAGGTCTTGTCAACATCTGGTGAGATTGAATGTGACTAATAGTTAAATCAGAGGATACATGGCCAATTAAATCCCGCCACCCCACCCACCCTAAGAAAATAATATAAATTTTATTACAAAAACTGTTTTTACAGTTTCAAGTAAGAGATTACTTATGTGAGCTCTTATTGATAAATTATAGAGATAAATTGTTACAAGAACCATTTTGCTTTAAATTTTAAATGAATGGCTTAATTTCTTTCTTTTTTTGTTATTTAATTCTTTTATTCAATAATGTTTTGAATATTTTGAATACAGCCCTCACACTATACCAAATACAATATCAGGAATTAGAGATACAAAGGTAACTAAGGCAGACTAGGCTTCTGCCCTTAAGAGGCTTACAGTCCTCCAGTAACATTTGTAAGACAGTGAAGAACTTAATAGTACTGACACAAACCAGACACACTGACCATTGGAACAGCATAGAGACCCCAAAATAAACCTAGGCATTATTGTTACTTGATTTTTTAACAAAGGTGCCGTAAGTATATAATGGAGAAAGGATGGTCTCTTCAACAAATGGTGTTGGACAAAATGGATATTTACAATCAGAAAAATAAAAGTAGACCCTTTTTTATACCATATACAAAAGTCAACTCAAAATATATTACATATTTAAATGTTAGACCTGAAATTATAAAACTACTAGAAGAAAATATAGATAGAGGAAGTACTCTATGACGTTGTTTCTGGGCAAAGATTTCTTGGATATGACTTCAAAAGCACAGGCAACATAAACAAATGAGATTGCATAGAACTAAAAAGCTTCTGCACATAAAACAATTAATCGAGTGAAGAAATAACCCATAGTTTGGGAGAAAATATTTGTGAAGTATATATCTGATAAGGGGCTATTATCTAAAATATATAAGAAACAATTCAATAATAGGAAAAAACAAATACCCTAATCAAAAAATGAAAAACAAATACCCTAATCAGAAAATGAGCAAAGAATCTAACTAGACACTTCTTAAAGAAGACACGCAAATGGCCAACAGATATGTGAAAAAATACTCAACATCACTAATCACTGGGAAAATGCAAATTAAAACTACAATGAGATATTACCTCACACCTATTAGAATAGCTATTATCAAAAAGACAAAAAAAAAGTATTGGCAAAGTCATGGAGAAAAGGGAACGCTTGTGTGTTGTTGGTGGGCATGTAAATTGATATAACTATTATGGAAAACAGAATAGAGGTTCCTCAGAAGACTAAAAATAAATCAATTACTATATGATCCAGCAATCCCGCTTCTGGGTTTCAATCCAAAAGAATTGAAAGCAGTACACCAAAGAGGTATCTGCACTCCTGTGCTCACTGTAGCATTATTCACAATAGCTCAGAATTAGAAGGAACCTGGGTGTTCATCATCAGATGAGTGGATAAAGAAAACATGATATATGTACATGGTGCAATACCTTTGCTCATTTTTTGATTGGGGTGCTTTTTTTTTCTTTCTCTTGAGTTGTTTGAGTTTCTTATATATTTTAGATATTAGCCCCTTAACAGATGGTTTTATTCAGCCTTAAAAAAAAGTGGGAAATCCTCATTTGCAATAGCATGGATGAACCTGGAGGACATTATGCTAAATGAAATAAGCCAGGCACAGAAAGACAAATACCACATGATCTCACTTATATGTGGAATCTAAGAAATTTGAACTCATAGAAGTAGAGAATAGAATAGTGGTGATCAGAGGCTGGGGGAGGGGATGGATGGAAAACTAAGAGATGTTGATCAATGGATAAAAAATTTCTATTAGACAAGAGGAATAGGCTTTGGTAATCTATTGCATAGAATGGTGACTACCACAAACAATAATGTATTTTACTGGGTGACAGAGCGAGACTGTCACAAAAAATGTATTTTAAATTTCAAAATTGTTAGAAGAATAGGTGTTAAATGTTTTCACCACAAAATGTGCTAAGTATGTGAGATGATTGATTTGTTAATTAGCCCGATTTAACCATTCTTTATTGTAAACATATATTAAAACATAACGTTGTATCTGATAAATATAAACAAATGTCTTTCAATTTAAAAAGAACTTAATTTAATTACAAGCCTCATAATTGTTATGAGTTAAATAGAAAGACATGATGAAGAGCAAATATAAAGCTGATGGGGACTTCCTTAAGTAGGATAGCTTGAAGAAAGCTCATTTGGAGCTGAAACTCAGAGAATAAAAATGAATCTGGAGAAAACACAATTAAGGCCATGGGTCCAGCCAGAAGAACAAGGAAACTTGAAGATGTGCTTGAAATGTTAGGGCAGTGGTTCAGGAATATAAGCAGGCATCCGACCCACCTGGCGGGCTCGTTACAACTCAAATTCCTCAGTTCTGCCCCCAATCGGTAGGTCTGGGTGGGGTCTTAAAGTGCGCTTTCCTCAGAAGCTTCCAGGAGATACAGATCCTGCTGGTGTGGGAGCAACACTGTGAGAATCATTGTGTTAGAGTGGAACTAAAAGCAGGGGAAGAGGGCTGTAGCACTGTGAGCTAGGGACATGTGATAACAAATGAGGCTGGGGGAGGAGGCAGGGGCTATTAAGAGCTCAGTCTTGAAAGGAGGTTCAAGGTTAGTTCCAGACTGATGAGAAGTTGAAAATTCTATTAAGTCTTTACTGACAATATTGTTATTCTTGGATGTTACAATGTAGTCAGTCTTCCAGTACTATTGCATTCTGCGTGGCATTTGCGCCTTAATGCAAGTGAAGCAAATTCAGTGAAATTGATAAATAACCTATAACCCTCTCCCCCTGTATTTGATCCCTGATGAACTTTTGACAAATTGAAAAGACTGCTCACTTTGCTGAGTGCAGACGTGTTCCTCCACTCAGGTTCTGGAAGTATGAGACATAGCAAATCAAAGGTGGTCACAATTCAAATCACCCCAACATTTACGGAAACACTGTTTCTGCATCTGCACAGTAGACTTAGTGCCACAAGGACCTAACCAGAGAATATTACTTGATTTCTAACAGCAAGCAGATTTCAAGCTTTTGATGATAAAATAGTAAAAACGTAAAGCAATTAGAGGATTATATAAGCAGAAGACAGTGCAATATATAATAAAGTGCTAAGTTGAATATTATGTGCAAAAATAAATGATGCAGATAATAATTGCTCTAGACACAAGGAAGTCAGAGAATTATTGTTTGAAGTTATTGACTAATGTTTCATTTGAAGAAGGCATTGAGGCTGGTCCTTAGAAAATGTTTAAAATTTGGCAGCTAGAGGGAAGGCGAAAGACATGGAAAAGCCGTTGTCTTTAGATTGAATCAATATTCAAAGAATTATTGTGTTTTCCCAGAGTTTTTGCTGTTTTGCTGCCTTTTACAGTGAAACCTTCCATGTGTTTCTGATTCTTGAGTACAATTGAATTACTAGCCAATTGTCTGGTGAGAGCTGTTGGCCAGGGAGCCCCTGTGGACTTCTCAGAAGCTTTTATCCTTTGAAAGAAGCTGTCCTGATTTACCATTGTTAATAAAACTTGTATAACACAATGCTCGAGTTTAAGACCCACTGAGAACATGACCACGTACCTCCTTTTATCTCTACATGGGGGAGCCACATGGCCAATAGGAGCTGCAGAAACCCAGCAGCCGTGCTATAACCCAGTGTTAGTAATTGTTATGAACTTCCTTATGTCATGTCCTAATAGCATTGTCTTATGAGTGATGGCCTGTCCTGCTTCCAGCCTTCATGAATAAATACAAAATGTCTTGCCACCCAGAAGACGAAGCCTTTGTGGTCGTGCCTCTCTTTTGAACATGCATCTTTAGGACCCTGTGTTCTTTCATTTCAATATTCTTGCTTTTGTGAGGCTTAGGTTCGAAATTGTGAAATATGCTGCTATTGCAATGGTTCTACGTTTTACCCTGTCAAGTGCTTTTAAGCATTAGTTCCTGATTAATACATTCGGTGAGTCAAAGGGCTCATCCCTTTGCTGAGATTCTCTGGGAAATTCATGGAGTTTTCCTGAATATTAAGATATTTCCTGTTAGTTCAGATAATCCCGAAGGTATGGATTTATCTTTAATCCGAAAGTTAAGGCAGAAAATATCAGTAAAACAGAGAGAATGGTTGAAAAGAATGCCAGGCTGACCTAAAGGGAGAGCTTAATGGCAGTCTGTAAAAGAGAGATCATCAAAATATTATTAATTCCCCCTCATATCAGTAAAAGATTTTGAGAATACCTTCAAAATAGGTAGACTTATTTATGTTATAGACATGAATAGTATTCTTGTATATTATTAGCATATGAAAGACGCACAGAAATAGAAATAATTTGGAATTAATTAAAAGAAACACAACTTCTAATATTTTCTTTCTGTATCACAAATGACTCTCTTTCGCATGCTCCTGTGCATGCGCACTTCATTTAAGAGAATCCATTTTTAGACTACCCAGAGCAGCAATGTGCTGCGGTGCAATGGCTCTCAAACTTTAGACTGCATTAGAATGTCCTGTAAAACAGGTTTATGCCTCTCCCCAAAAGTTTATAATTCAGTGGGTCTGGGGTGAGCTCCCAGCACTCACATTCCCAGGTGGTGGTGGTCTGAGAACTACACGTTGAGAACCACTGATACTCAAGAGCATGGGTCTTAGAGTTAGTTTACCTAAGTCAGACATCAGCATCCTTCTCTTACCAAATGTATGACCTTGAGTAACTTATTGTGCCTTTTTGAGCTCAGTTTCTTAAAACCTGTAAAGTGGAGGTAATTGTAATTACTTACTGCTTAGAGTACCTGGAGAACTCAGTGAGGTAATGTAAACACATCGCTTAGCACTCAGTATTGTCTCCTACAAACATCAATCCATGGTGGCTGCTACATCTTCCTCCTTCTCCTTCTCTTCCTTCTCTTCATCATTATCAATGTCATTAAACATCTTTTATGTCACAAAGTAGACATAGGGACTTTTGGTTTCAGGATTAAAAAAACATTGTACCTTAATTTATAAGGATCATGGGAATGATTTTTGTTTTGCATTAGCATTCTACATAAAAAAGGCTATAACCCAAATGAGATATCTTTCTACTTGAATGGTAAAGATGAAGCTATTTTGCAAAGTCAACCCAAAGGAGAACAGTGTGTTCAGCCCTCTCCCTTCTGTGTGTAACTGTTGATAGTTTGTGGCTAAGTGTGTATTTCTGTCATCTTTTGTATATACTGACTTTTTGTTGCATGAGATTGAGTTGACAATTTTGGTGATGTGTCTTTGAATGTTTGGGGGCATGAGAATGGTAAATTCAGGTGATTTCTTTGACTAATATTTAATATTTCTTCCCTCTCTCCTTTTTCCTCCCCCCCCCCCACCTTCTTGTGCATTGCTAGGACCCAGTACCACTTGCCAGGAAGATTCATGTGCCAACCAGGGGGTCTGCATGCAGCAATGGGAGGGCTTCACCTGTGATTGTTCTATGACCTCTTATTCAGGAAACCAGTGCAATGATCGTAAGTACAACAAACTCTCATACTGGAATTGTGCAAGATGTTGGAGATTTGGAGACTCTTAAGGGAAAGTATATAAAAGGATGGCTCTTCTGAAAGATTCATAAGTAATTCTCTCCTCCAGGAACTTGGAAAATGAATGACTAGTGCTCTTATGAGAAGAGCGAAGAGATGTGTCTTGCTTAACAACACTAAATATTCTCCCACTTGCTTGCTTCCCGTGTTTTTTTATTTAGATTAGAATAGCAACTGAGAAACAATAACAGTACCAAAACCAATTCAGGCAGTATTTTTGTGGTAAGGGGTTCAGTTCTTCATGAATTAAATCACTTTATCTTAGTGAATTTAACTTCCAATTGGTTAATAATTTTGCGACTCTCTTGTGTTGCATTGTCTAGAATTTTGAGGATATTTAAAAGGGATAGCTGTTTTCTCAAAAAGTTTGAGTTTTCTGAATTTGTTAGGCCTTGCAAATGACAAAGACATTCAAGAGTTTATTTTTTTACAATTAGCAAAGCTTAAACATTCTTGGGCATATTTCAGGTATAGGGCAGAGATTCTCTCTTACTAAATATATGGATCTCTGGTTGGTATATATACCCATAGCTATTCTGTATGTATTGTGTGCATATATGTGTGTATTTCCTATTTTGTGAGTATATCTTATATGTATATATTGTATATTTGGTTTTTGAGAGTCTTGTGATTGTTAATTGTGTCTAGTAGTGATGCTTTTGGCTCATGGGTTTAGTTCTAATACAGGACTGACTTCATGAAGATGATTCTAGCACTGATGGTGGAGACATTTCAATGCTGTGGGCATCTGTAACTTGTGTCTCCACTTTGCTCTCATGTTATTTTCTTGATGTTGAAATTTCTGAATACATGTGGCAAAGAGATTTGTTAAAAATCCCTGCTAACCTTTCTAAATGCAGCCTTTCTTTTATAATCCAGACTCATCTGACCTCTTGGTTTTGGAAAAATGATGCATGACATTATCTGAGAAAATAGTAAAGTCACATTATGGTGCAACCATGTGGAAGCAGATGCCAATTACAATGCTCTGCCCCCCAGGTCTATGTGGTTTTCCTTGATTCCTTATTTCTCAACTTTTTATATGTGTAGAGTTGTCTGTTGTTCTTTTTCCCATTTTTCTCAGTCGTTTTGGCTCCATATGCTATTTCATTCTCTTAAGTACACTGAGGAGAAACAAGTGGAGAAGTTGGCAATATAGAGAGGAAGTTATGTAATACCCATTCATCCAATTACATAAACATATGCCTCTGTCTCTGTCATGTGAATATGATGTCTGCAGAAAGTTTGGGCCTAAGATTGCTCTTACCAAGTCTTTTGGTATTACTGAAAGTCATGTTTCCATATTTATGATTTGGAAATACTCTTTCACTCTGAAACAGGTAGTTATAAACCCAGCCAGAGAACCTGAGAAATTGTACTACATGCCATTTTTTTCCCTCCAATTTGTCTGTATAGCACTCGCTAGAAAGGCTTTTTTCTCTAAGTGGTGGCATAATGCTTCTTTATCCTCACAAATTTATTTCTTGTCACACATACATCCCACTCTGGGTAGAAAATGGTCAGGAAGATACTCTCTACACAGAAAAGGTATAAAGGTAAGTTTTCCTAACTGGCGTGAATATGCACGATCTTCAGAAGGTATGTATGTCTTTCTCTATCTTTGACAAGTTCCTGTCTGTCACCCAGTGCCAGGCATTATTTTCTGGCAAAAATCATGATGGATTCTTTATAGCTTTCTGCAGTTTTATCAAGAGCAGATTGTGTCTCAGTCTGAGATGGGGAGTATCACATTGTCTGACTTGGGCAATTTGTTGGGATATAATGAAACACTGGGACTTAAATTGGGAAAATTACAGCTTTTGTTTGTGGTAAGAGCTTCTCATAGTTCAAAAATATTTCTAATAAATCTAGGTTGAAGGCAATACATTTTTTGTTGTTGTTGAGACAGAGTCTCTGTCACCAGGCTGGAGTGCAGTGGCACAATCTTGGCTCACAGCAACTTCGCAACCTCTGACTCCCTGGTTCAAGTGAGTCTCCTGCTTCAGGCTCCCGAGTAGCTGGGATTACAGGCATGCACCACTACGTCCAACTAATTATTTTTATTTTTAAGTAGAGATGGGGTTTCACCATGTTGGCCAGCATGGTCTTGATCTCCTAACCTCATGATCCACCTGCCTCAGCCTCCCGAAGTGCTGGGATTGCAGGTGTGAGCCACTGTGCACGGCCATACATTTTGAATTTTATTCTGTAACAATGCAGTTGTACCTTTTTGTTGTAGTGAACTTGGGAACCTGAGTTTCTAACAGAAGCCTAGTCCCCCACCTGGAGATTGGACAAAGGCTTCTGTGATTGGATAGACATATGGAAATGATGAAGTGTACATCTTAATTGTGGAATGTGATAAATATAGAGAGTTAAGACATATAGGATGTGACTGTAAAGTTTGATGATAAACTTTTAATGAAACCCAACCAAATATAGCAGAATGGTAGGTTGCTTAAAATTATTATATAGGTGTTTCTGTTTCTAGTAATTGGTATTCAAGGTATTTGGAAGACCTTCCCTTTTGGAACTAGAATCAAAGCCAGTATGTTCTACCTAGGAAAAAACAGTCTCAAAAATTATAGGGCATTATTTTCTATATCAGCCTTGACCTTTAGAGTTATGATTGGTTATTTCTTTAACAAACATCTTCAAAATGAAGTTACCTATATGATATTCTGTGTGCTTACCTTTGTTGATAAATTTTTGGGGGGTGTAGCCTGTACATTAATGTAATGGTAACATTAGTCAAGTGTTAATCTTCATTGTCACCAGCAGACTTGAGCCAATAGGCTCATGCTTATCATTAGCAAAAGTGGTGGGGGAAATTACAAAGAAAGAAGAGATAAATTCATGGAGGAGGAAGAATGATAATGAGAAGGAATATAGTGGAAATCAGAGAGTGGTTCTTATATGGAAGAGCACTGAGGTCATTAGCAATTGCTTTGGTAACATGCCTGCCACAAGTGACCTGTCTTTGACCTAAATAACAGAAATGGGTCATGGCATTAAAAGTGTAATGCCATCAAGGAAACCTGGCCTTTACCTAATTAATTCCTGCAAAGAGAATGTTCTATAGAATGTTGCATATATCTCAAGTAAATTTTATCCATTTAAATGCTATCATAGGATATGCAAATAGGTTAGAGATGAAATTTAATTGCAAAAGGCATTTTGTAGGGGAAAAGGAAGGTTATGGATATCTCATTTTCCAGGAGCTGTTTCTCAGGGCAACAGATTGATCCTCAATTAATGAACATGAAAACACCTCAGTTTATTACTTCGTATCCAAAGACTGAAATTTATTCAACAGGGAAATAGCTAGGTCTTACATTTTCCAAAATAAGTTACTTAATTCATCATGTGTAACATAGTTAATTATATCTAGGCATGACTTGTAAGGCTCTAAAAATGTCTGTATTTTAGGGTATTCCTTTTTTTAGCATTTGCTCTTTTACTTATGACCTTTGTATTTTTCTTGCCTATTTACCAAATATGTTTGCCTGACAATTTTAATATGCTGTTACCTAGATGTTGCCTCCATAACTAGAGCATACATTTTAAAACTTAGTATACTCTGTTAGTGTGAGTAGACCAAGCCTGGATTTTTCACTTTATTTATTTATTCTTTGTGAGAATCTGGTGGGTTGATGGAGGCAGTGGGGTGAATTTCAGTATCAATCTTATAGCTATGCAAAGCCGATATTCTTTAGAGCTGATTGTCTTGTATAAGAGTGACTCGTATGGGGTTAGGAAACAAAAATCCTGATTGGAAATCCAAGTGTAATTGATTTGCTAATTGTCTTACATAGTTTTAGATATGACCTTCCACAATTTTATGTAATGGTAAAGTCATGGGGATTTTCTTTTACATTGGCTTTTAGGGCTGTTTTGATTCTGCAATCTAATCATCCCAGAAGAAATTTTGAGTTAATGTAGAAATCAGGACGATCTATGGGAGAATATATAAGTAACATCCTCCAAGATAACTTTCAGTTCTTGTGAAACATTTATAATTGAAGGAGTTGGCTATTCAGAGGGTGAGCACCACCTGAAAATCGACTTAATGAAAGCTGTCTTGGGCTACATTTTAGGAACAGCAAAAGAAATGGAACCTTCCAAATGGCCTTATAGGGATATTCTTTTTTGATACTGGGTTCTTATTAGTATTTTAAATCAGGACTGAGAGCCTGGGAAATTCTAGCACGTTGTAGCCATTGCAGCACCCAGGCAAATCCAGAATCTCCTTCCCGTCTTATGTGGTCATGCCACTGTCATTGTCAGCCTGCTGTTGAGTGCTTCTCTCTTTCATAACATCAAAAAATGTGTAGAATAGAACCCTCCTTCATGCACTCACACGTGTACAGAAGGGTTGTCATTTTTATGGACTTTATGAAAATAGCAGTTTTAAACGTCTCATACCTAACCTTAACAACATTGTTGCCTTTTATCATGTACATGACAATTGAGTGGCATATGATTTGGGGGTCTGGTTGTTGCTTCTTGTGCCCTGGAGAAGCACATATAGGACTGTCTTTGGCACATGAGTCCTTAACACACATCAAGTTCCTGGGTTTAGGAAGTGGGTGCTCATCATGGCTTTGTGGGGTGAAGCAAAGGGAATGAACATGGGTCCTCAGCCCACCCTCAGGAGCCAGCAACCCTGTGCTATACTGCTCGTCATACATTGTGGACTGCCTGTTGGAGAAATTGCTAGGTTCACAGTGGCATGTGATAATAGATGTTCTTTGCTTGCAACAAATCAATAGCAGGCAGCTGTGGGTCGTGCAGATAGTGGAGTTTAAAGCGCCTTTTTCAGACAGTTTTCTGCAGAAGTGGCTGTTAAGCTGCAGTGTTGGCTATTGATTGGCCTTTTGCTTTTTATTTGTTGTGTGGGTTTATTTATGCTTTTAATGTAGGTTAGTGTATTGATTAAATCTGTTAAAAACACGTTTCCCATTCAAGGTTCAGAGAAAATAAGCAACGTATGCATTACTTAGCATGCAAACAAGGGGACAAACATGTGTGTACTAATTCTGTCTCTTGGGTCCATAAAGATACATACACGTTATATTAAGAATCTATGTTGTTATAAGCCTATGTTGTTCTAGACCTGTCAGTATAGCAGTAATTTTTAAGGATATCAGATATAGCGCATTCATGTTTTTGGTTATGTGTTCATTTCCCCGCTTTTTTTCAGATTCTGCCTGTCCAGCAAATAGGGCATTTGCAAGAAGTTCACTTGTAAGACAATTGCTTGCTACTTAGAATGGACTTTATCATTTATTCATTCACTCACCAAACATTTCTTATTTGCAAATATAATCATGAGTAAGATAGAGTTTTGTTCTCAAAGACCTTCTAGTCTAATGGGGAAAGACTAGAAGGTATTTCATATGAAAGTGCTTCAGTAGAAACAGGAACAGTATATAGTGAAGAGTCATAAAGTCCCTAGGGTTGAGACTCTGTGAAGGACAGCTGCTTTTAGGACAGTTTTCACTGAAGATAAGCCTTGAATTTTTTTTTTTTTTTTTTCTGAGACATAGTCTCTCTCTCTATTGCCCAGGCTGTAGTGCAATGGCATGATCTCAGCTCACTGCACCCTGTGACTCCTAGGTTCAAGGGATTCTGTTGCCTCAGCCTCCTGAGTAGCTAGGATTACGGGCACATGCTACCATGTCTGGCTAATTTTTGTATTTTTTTAGTACAGACAGGGTTTCACTATGTTGACCAGATTGATGTGGAGCTCCTGACCTTGTGATCCACCTGCCTTGGGCTCCCAAAGTGCTGGGATTACAGATGTGAACCACCACATCTGGCCGCCTTGAAAAATTTATAAATATGTTCAAAGCAAATATGGTATAGAAGAGGGTTGGAAAGGAAAGGTAGCATTCCAGCAGGCAAGTAGGGAGAAATATGCCGCAGCCACTGTTGACGTTCTGGGTATTTCCTTCCAGTCTTTATTCTAAGCATTAGCATGGTTAAGATCACATTCTGTTTGACATTTTTACTCTGCTTTGTTTGGTTTAACACTGTATGCTATGCATTTTTCAAAATACAAAAAAAAATATTAGATTTCCTAACTTTCTTCAGTAGAATGCATGTTAATAGTGCCAGCTCTTGGGGAGAAACTCCCCTATGTTAAAATCATTGCTGGGTCCTAAATGTAGGCCTCATAGGGCTCAAATCTTGATTTATTTCATTGAGTCATTTATGGAGATCAATCTTGAAAATTTATTTATAAAGAAACCAATTTTTATAAGGCTGATTTGTAATGTGTATGACTTATTAAGTGGTAAAAGGCATCAAGGAATAGTCATTAATGTAATTGGCTCTAGAATCAAACTGCTTTAAATGCCAGTCCTGAATCTTTCTATCTGTGAAGCTGAATTGTTCACTTAGCTTCCTGAAGCTTTAGTATAGCGTAAGGAGTGTAACAGGTACTTGGTAAATAGGATTAGTGGTAGTTTTTATTGTAGATAATTATAATATTTGACAGCTGTTAAGTGTTTATCATGGTCCTGACACTCTACTAGGACTTTTATGAGGATATCATCCCTTTAATCATCCCAGATTCTTAAGAAAATATTATAGTATGATATTCCTGATTTTAATTATATCAAAACTGAGATCACACCATTAGAATATAGCTAATTGAGGATTCAATCCCAGGTTTGTCTGACATAAAAGTTGACATTCTTATTAGATTTGCTACTACTTAGTCACTGTTAGAAATAACAGTTTAACATTTGCACTAATATTAGAGTGTTAATTCCATGTGAGCAAGTCTTCACAGACGATCAAATGGCATAAAAACAGAACTGGAAAAGGGAAATTGTGTTTTTGGTGATTAATGTTATCATATAGTGGAATTCTGAACATTTCAGGTGTGCCTTCTTAACACTCAGATGAGGCCATTTAGAATTATAATATCTTTAGCCTTTATAGAATTAAACCTTGTATCTTGCCCATACTCCCAACTGTTTATATTTTCATTCTCTATTGACCTAGAGCTTCTGATTTTTGTGTGTTTTCTTTATTTCAATTCCAGTATATATCATATAGCACAGTGGACAAAACCACTAATGTATGATGGAGTGCCTGTGTTTATATATTAACCCTGTCCCTTAGTATCTATGTTAACTTGGATACAATAATTACTGTGCTTCTAAAATGCAGATACAGGTCCTATCTTATAAGAATAAATTTAACAAACATAAATTGAATAATAATACCTTGAATGTGTAACTGTGGAGTTTAGGATATAGCACATAATGGCCCTACAGAACTGTCGGCTACTCTTTGCTATTATTTTTAAAAAGTTAAAAACATGACTCATACAAATATAATTATCATAAAGTTAAAAACAAAACACTCATGCAAATATAGACTGAATGTGTGTCGAATTTATTTAACTCCATAACGAGATAAACAACAAGATGGTAACAGTGTAAACAAGATGACAAAAGACTATTTGAAGAACTGGATATTTATAGACCTTAAGAATATTAAAATACAAATTTAGGTTAGATTTAAAACTGGTAAATGTCCTATAAAGCAAAAATCTCTTCACCTTTGGTGTTATCTTTTCTACTGAACATGTACATATGTGCTGAACAAAAATCTACAGGTTCAGAGGTCATCTTCTGTACCCTGGGCTCCTGCTAATAGTAAGTGTCAGTGCCAGACACAGGTACCCATAGAGCTAAATGTTTCTTGGGTGGGCCTGTTAAACAATGTCCTTATATGACGTTGAAAAGACACATGATTTTTTTCCCCTAACTTTTGCCCTAAGTTTTGGATAATTTTATTAATTTATATTTGGTTTCATTTTTTTTTTACCTTGAATGCCTCTTTTATACAGTCACCTTGCTTTTAACCTCTTAACAGTGTGCCCCAATGTTCTGAATTCATTGTCATTTAAACCCCATGGCCCTAAAATACTATTGAATCCAGTTTCATAGATGAGAGAACTGAGAAAAGTCAAGTGATTTGCTCAACGTGACAAAACCATTAGGCTGGAGAACAAAGATTCAGAGTAACGTTTGCCTGACTGCAAAGTCTGGACTCTTGAGTACCAATGTCTTTTTAATGACTTAAGGAAAGTTTCTGGATGAAAGTTCGTCTGAACTCATAGGGATTTAGATTCATATTAGCCACAGAGCTTAACTACTTGTGTTAGCGTCAATTATACTTAATTTTTAGTGTCTGTATTCTTCTTTTGGGGGGATGCAATATTTTTCACTTTTTATTTTATTCACTTTAAATAAGGACATTTAAAGTAGGACTGATTTGTTCAAGAAACAAGATCGGAAGTTTCATCAAACAAGTGGCATTTTGCAAGTTTGCGACATCTAAGCAGGCAGGAGGCTGAGCTCAGAGAAGTCAGTGACACTGAGGGGCAGCATAGTTCTGTCGTAGGCAGGACCAGAAGGTGAGACAGATGCAAAAAGAAGTCAGGAGTGGTAGCACCAAAGGAAATGCCCAAGGTTATTTCTCCGCATCTGGTTTTATTCTCAGGTCCACAGATATTCCATGTAGCCAAAGGGAAGTCAGAAGACAGCAATGAAACCCAGGGTCTTCTAAGAGCAGGATGAAGCTACTGTACTCTCAGGGATGGTTCTATAGATGTGGGTTTTAGCTTGTTGCCCATGGGAATCACACTTGCTTTTAGGTTCCTCCAGTCTTAAGAAGGGATGATTTAGAGTATCCTCAGGCTATACCAGGGCTGCTATTAATATTCCTGCAATAATAAACTATTCAGCAAGAACCAGGACTGCTTGCAGCTTTGATTTTCATAGCCCTCCTTGAAAATAAGCGGGGCCTCAGAGGTGACACATTGGTTTCTACAAACCCCAGGAGACACTTGGTCCTATGGATCAAGGAAAAATAGTCTCCATAATTCAGGGACATATAGCTTATCTGGGATTATCATAAGTTGTTGGAGTTGGTGGCCTCAGTAACTTCACCCATCTTCCACATGCTATATTTGTAGACCATTTTTATTGCTGTGTTTCATTATAGCCCATTCATTTCTGGTATGCTTGGCTAGTTACTTACTTATAGTGATGGCAATAATCCACTTAGAGCCTATTGCTTCACAGAAGACAACCTTTATATTACCATGTTAGTCACAAACAGGTGAAATTTCAATATATTTTTCAATATAGACATGATTTCCTATAGTTATTTCCACATCTAAAGGCACAAAAAAGATCTAAACTATTTTACCTTGACTTATAAAATAGAAATAATAAATATAATTTTGTTCTCCTCCTTCATTTTTCTCCTTTAGTTGCTTTTCAGGGAGGGACGAGATCATTTTTTGAAGGTGATAAAATTTACATCCAGCAAAATGCATAGATCTTATATGCATGATCACAAATGCTCATAGCCAAGTAATCAACACCCCAGTCAAGATAAATGATAGTTCATCTTCCCAGAAACTTTTCTTGTTCCCCTTCTTCCACTTAGTCATTCTCTTTAAGGTCACTGCTGTTTGAATTTGTATCAGCATTCATTATTTTTGTCTCTTCTGGAATATATATATGAATGGATCATAATATATGTAATCTTTTAGGTCTGTTTTCTCTAGCTCCATGTCAGCTCTGCATTCTAGCCAGTAAGAGTCTCTCCTGAGTCTCAGCTCCATCTCCGTAACTGCAGGAGTTGGCTGGATTCAACCTGGAATCTTCTGGTATGCTCCATGGTGCAGAAATTCTCTCCAGGCAGTAAGCTGGGGCAGTCTTAAATCTCATTTGGTTTATCTTCTCTGTTTCAAAAACCACTGCCCTTCTTTGCCTGATGTCTAGTGTCTTATGAGCCACTGTTTCCCGTGTTGTCATTTTCCTTGTTATATCAGCTCAACTGTAGTTCCAGTCTGTGTTACTCCATTTAGGGTGAAAATTGATCCCAACCTATTTCTTTTCTACCTGACTTTACCTTTGCACTGTGAGATTAGGGGGAAGGTAGCGAGGGAAGACATAACACCTAATGGGTTGTGCTTCAAGTCACAAATTCTAAAGGTTTTCTGAGGCTTTACATCAGTCTCAGAGTGACCTGGCAGTGTGGACTATTCTACAACTGTTTTATTTATTCATTTATTTCAGGGAAAAGTCTTCAACTCCAGTGATAGTCATTCTGCAGTCAAAGAACCTTCTTAACCAAAGAAAATGTTGCAAAAAGCTATGCAAAGCTAAAGACTTGCAAATGTGTCTCTATCAAGCATTTCTTACTTTGAGTTTCTGTTAGGAGGTCTACATTAATTTTTGTTTTTCTTTTTCTGAGGAGTCTTTCTCTGTCCCCCAGACTGGAGTGCAGTGGTGTGATCTTGGCTCACTGCAACATCTGCCTAACAAGTTCAAGCAATTCTCCTGCCTCATCCTCCTGAATAGCTGGGGTTATTAGACACCAGTTACCCTGCCCAGCTATTTTTCTTTTTCTAGTAGAGACTGGGTTTCACCATGTTGGCCAGGCTGGTCTCAAACTCCTGATCTGAAGTAATCCACCCGCCTTGTCCTCCCAAAGTACTGGGATTAAAGGCATGAGCCACCGTGCCCGGCTGGTTCTTATTATTTTCTTTACTTAGAATTACAATTTATTTACTCACCTACCCCTTTCTTGTGCATCTTTGTCCACTGATTCATGTCTCTTTGCCAAATGAAATTAACGAATGTTTTCAAACAGAGAATTTGGAGACTTCAGAAAACGAGGTATTTCTATACCTTGTAGTGTTTTGGCCATTGGCTGTCCTTATTTTGATCTCCAGGCACTTGTCTGCATTTAGACTTTTGCTACATGCCTACAGAAGAAATGAAGGAACTTTGCATTATTAATACCTTTGTTTTAACTGAGCTTTTTAATATGAAAATTATAAAACTCGCTGTTGAAAATGTGGAAAACACATAAAAGTATAAGGCAGTAGGAAGAAAACATGCATAATCTTATCAAATGTTAATATGAAATTGTTTTAGAATATGCATGGTGTCAGGCACATAACAGACATTCAGAATATATTTGTTGGTTGAATGACTGAGCCTTGCATATATTCAGCATCTGAGTTGTGCAGAGATCTTAGCGTTCTTTTCATGAAAAGAACACTAACAGTTTTACTAGGACT
This sequence comes from Callithrix jacchus, assembly GCF_049354715.1. Taxonomy (NCBI): domain Eukaryota; kingdom Metazoa; phylum Chordata; class Mammalia; order Primates; family Cebidae; genus Callithrix; species Callithrix jacchus. The sequence continues at coordinate 113,988,048 of NC_133509.1, forward strand.
AGGTATATTCTTGCCAGAAGAAATTCTTTTAGGCATATGGGAATTATAATGAGTGTCCCAGTATGCAATTTCCTTCTTCAGATAAAAAATGAAAATGTCAAGATGTTTCGATTTCTTTTCACTCTTGCCCTTCTCCTTTCTCAAAGAAAGCATTGCCATTTCTGAGCAGTCACTCATATATACATTTATATAAAAGGAAGATGGTTTTACAGTGGGTTGTGGTTGTAGGGAATAGACCGCTATAATATGATATGGGAGAAGAGCCTCTTGGTCCCAGTTTCTTCTGCGGCACTCACTTCCAAAGTGATGTTGTGGTTTATTTCACAAGATGAGATTTCTTGTAACAGTCCAGTACTCTAGAGATTGAGTGAGACAGTAGAACCTTATCATCAATCATCAATTGCCACAGTTTTATGTTGACCAAAATCAGTACTATATAATTAAAGAAGTTGGATACATTATATACTGAAAATGTAAAACACAAAATTCCCTTGATTTTTTTCGCCCCCTGGATTGCAAAATTTCTTTCTCTGCAGAAGAATTCAGTCAAACCTTATAAACTCTCTGTAACAACTCTCAGGAGCATTGGTAGGAAACAATAGCATCTAACTTCAGGCGTTATTTCCCAGAAAATGAACGACATGCTCTTTGAAATCAGCCCTCAACTAAATCTAAAACTGTAGTTTTACTCAGATATCCTTACATGAATGAAAACAAATGCATGCATTTGCATACATACATAATATAAATAACTATAAATTATCTTTAGGATTTCTCCCAATTGTTCTGAGATGATTTTTCTATCCAAACACCTTTGTTTCTGTGTCTTACAGACGCATACATGAGCTTTTGGTTGTCTTAGTCCGTTGGCAAGACTTGTATATCTGTAATTGTAAAGGTACAAAGTGTCTACCTGGGCCACAGATGAGGTATCTGTCTGCCTTTGTGGATGCTTGGCAGAAGGCCCCTTTATTCCCCCTGAATTCTCAATATTTGGGATATGATTTTGTCTCTGTAAAGAAAGGATTTAGGCCGGGCGCGGTGGCTCAAGCCTGTAATCCCAGCACTTTGGGAGGCCAAGGCGGGTGGATCACGAGGTCAACAGATCGAGACCATCTTGGTCAACATGGTGAAACCCCGTCTCTACTAAAATTACAAAAAATTAGCTGGGTATGGTGGCACGTGCCTGTAATCCCAGCTGCTCGGGAGGCTGAGGCAGGAGAATTGCCTGAACCCAGGAGGCGGAGACTGCGGTGAGCCGAGATGGTGCCATTGCACTCCAGACTGGGTAACAAGAGGAAAATCCGTCTCAAAAAAAAAAAAGAAAGGATTTAGTCAGGGAGATGTCATCTGAGATTTATCCATTCTTAAGAGCAAGTGTTCTTTCTCCTCTCCCTATCTAAGATGTCCATGTGAATCCTTCATGCTGGCACTGAAGTGTGTCATCTGGTTAGAGCTCACATCAGTGCCTTGCTGCTGGTGGGGGTTGGGGGAGGTGAGCTTTAGAAAAGGCCTGCAGTTCAACATATGTGTCGTGGACCCAATCCTGTCATCCCAACTCATGAAAAGTCCTGAGAACAGGGCAAATCAAAAAGAATATATTAAAACGCATAAGTTTAGCCAAACAAAGTCTCAGTATTGCTAGAGGCTTTATTCCAATCCCTTCAACACACTGCATGTATTCTCAACATCTAACTTATTTAATGTGCATTTGGATTACTTTAGCATATTTTCCTATTATATAAAGCTTAATGAACAATAAACACAGCTATAACCAAATTTCACAGCTATTTCTCAGTGTGGGGTAACATTCTGCATTTAGTTATATTTGGTTTCCTAGGTAATATTTGATTGTGGCTATATTTCCTGAAGCTGCATCTCTTGTCACAGAGAATCTTTTGGTGGTGGATTCAGCAGACGGAGAGGAAGCCAGGAAGGAGTAGGTTGCTTTGAAAACCCTGAAGCCATGATGGTGAAGGAGACTTTCCAGTCCTTTGACAGCCTTTGAGCTTTTCACTCTTGGTCTCCAGGCTTGTAGTTCTGAAATCTACCATATGTACTAGTTCTAGATTAATCTCTCCCAATTAATCTATACTATTGTTATCCTTTTATTCCTCAGCTAATGAACCTTGATTGGCGTCTTCTCAATGGAGTCCAAACCCTAGACTTGGCTTTCAAGGTCTTTCAGAATCTGTTTTTCAAAAGCTGTCTCTTGAACCACATTTTCTTGAATATTCATGGATTTCTTTATTCTAATAAGGTCAGGTTTCTCACTGTCATTAGTACATCCTGTCGTCATGATGCTCCATGCCCTTGCAGCTGTACTTTCTCCCTGGAAGCCTCTCTTCTCTGGATCTGTACACCTTTAGGGTTCAGCCCAAGTCTCATCTTTTTCTTGAGTCTTCTTTGACCATTTAAGTCCATACTCATGTCTTATCCCAAATCCCACTGCATTTATATTCAGTGCTGAGAGACTGTCTGGCTTAGCAACTAAAGGGGATTAGTTTGGACCTGAGAGTAAAAGGTAAGTTCAAGTCCTGGCTTCTTTTCTCTCTAACTCATGGCATTTGCCAATTAATACAAGACAATCTCACGTGGGAGTCTCGCATTAGTCCCAGCTTGTTAACAAAGATTGGTTAGAACTAATGGAGGTAAAGCAGAGTATTGGAACTGGAAGAGAGTTTTTGGAAAGCTTCAGGTAGCAGCTGATACTAGAAATGTAAAACCTCTTCTAAACAAAAACATTACCAGTAAATAAGGCAAGGAGGACTTTGGGTGGATAATCACTTTTGTTGTATATTCACCCTGTTTCCTAGAGAATCAATTTTCCTGCTTTGCACTGACTAGTTTCCTCTAGAGTAGCTGCTGACTGTGTAGAAGAGGTTGTGTGAATAGAAGGTTACTGGGATTGGACTATTCAAATAGCACAGATGTTCTGTATGTTCTGATTTCAAATATAAATATATTCCTGATTATAAGTCTTTTTAAATTTTTATTTATGGGATACATGTGCAGGATGTGCAGTTTTGTTATGTAGGTAAACATATACTATGGTGGTTTGCTGCACCTATCAGCCCATCACCTATAAGCCCAGCATCCATTAGCTATTTTTCCTAATGATGTCCCTCCTCTGACTCCACCCCCTAACAGGCCCCAGTTTGTGTTATTCCTCTCCCTGTGTCCATGTGTTCTCTTCGTTCAGCCCCCACTTATGAGTGAGAATATGTGGTGTTTTCTTTACTGTTCCTGTGTTAGTTTGCTGGGACTAATGGCTTCCAGCTTCATCTATGTCCCTGTAAAGCTCATGATCTCATTCCTTTTCATGGCTGCATAGTATTCCGTGGTCTGTATGTACCACATTTTCTTTATCCAGGCTATTGTTGATGGGCATTTGGGTTGATTCCATGTCTTTGCTAGTGTGAATAGTGCTGCAATGAACATACATGCATGTATCTTTGTAATAGTATGATTCATATTCCTTTGGATATATACTCAGTAATGGGATTGCTGGGTCAAATGGTATTTCTGGTTTTGGGTCTTTGAAGAATCACCACACCATCTTCCACAATGGTTATACAATTTACATTTTCACCAACAGTGTAAGCACATTCCTGTATCTCTGCAACCTTGCCAGCATCTGTTGTTTTTGATAAGTCTGTATGATTTGAAACCTATGTAGGTTTTAGATGACCTACTACCTTTACTGTAAATATCATGAATTTTATTTATTCATTTGTTTTAGAGGTGGGATCTGGCACCAAGACTGGAGGGCAGTGGCTATTCACAGCTGTAATCATAGTATGTTACAGCTCAAACTCCTGGGCTCAAGCAGTCCTTCTGCCTCAACCTCCCAAGTAGCTGGAACTACAGGGATGCATCATAGTACCCTGCATATCCTGAATTTTTAAGGCAGGCTTCCAAGAACATTCTGAGGTGTTCTGGTTTCTTTAGTAATCATATCTCCTAATTTTGGTTCTTGCCTGGAGTGAAGAAAATTACTGGTCTATGACTCTTTGGCTCTTGTCACTGGTAAGACCAAGGGAACAAAGCTGCAATCATTGCAGCCTCTGTTATGACCAGAACTTTCAATATAGAATCTTAACTTTGTAGATGTGAACTTATTTTTAAATCTACTCATTTAAAGGCATGAAATGTAATCTAATTTAGTCTTTAAAATGGAGTATTTACAATAGATAATTTCACAGTCAATGCTCCCTGATTCAAAACACTTTGAGCCTGAAGCTCTAAGGCCAGGCCAGCTGAGTCTGATACTGATCTGCTTTCCCATGAAACATGAGACCAGGCAGTGGAAGACCCATAGCCAACCTCTCATTTTTATTCACAGCTAATTTCTTGACAGCAGAAACCAGGAAACTCTGGGGTTTCTGGTTTATTATCGGAGTGGTCTAATGTACTAATCATTGCCTGCCATGGGAAGATGGCTGCAGATCACTCTCCAGCGGAGTGTGACTGAAAAAGAAGCCACGTCTCAGGTCTCAGGGACATTATTATTCCTCACCGTCCCTGTTACCCAGGGGTGCTCCAGGATGGACTCAGCTGCTGAACACTAGGGGATTCAACCAAAACCTTAATCATGGTGATTTTGATAATCAGTTCCAATGAGCAGAATGGTGTTAGCTCTGTGAAACCTGTGAAGATGATAGTATTGAAGGAAATGAAATATGATGAGTGATTGCTTGACACACCAAAGGAGGACTGGTGGAGAGAGGATTCGAAAAAGAAAATTTAGCCTTAAATTTCTTAAAAACTGGAACTTCTGAGAATAATTATGTAGGTAATTTGCACTTTCAGACTCTAGGCGTTTCTGAGAACAAACATGTCTTAAAAATTTAGTTAGAATATTTAGATAATAAAGATTTAAACTCATTGCCAAGGGTCCTCACATAGGAATGATTTTTCTTTTATAGTTAATTTATTAATTTGAGAAAAGTGTGATTGATTGATTTACTTCTGAGCTTTTGCATGGTGTTTATATAAATAGTGTTGATTATTTATTTTTTGAGACAGCGTCTCACTTCATCATGGAGACGAGAATGCGATGGCACCATCTCCGCTCACTGCAACTTCCACCTCCTGGGCTCAACCGATTCTCTCATCTCAAGCTCCCACGTAGCTGGGACTACATGCACATGCCACCGTGCCCAGCTAATTTGTGTATTTTTAGTGGAGATGGGTTTCACCATATTTCCCAGGTGGGTCTCAAACTCTTAGACTCAAATGATCTGCCTGCCTTGGCCTCCCAAAGTGCTGGGACTACAGCTGTGAGCCACCACGCCCAGCCAATAGTGTTTATAATTTCTGATGACAAATATTTTATGCTAAAAAAATAACAGGCCAGGAATGATTAAGTAATCACCAACAGAGGGGCACACTGTTGTTTGAGGGTATATGTTTTTCTCATATGAACAAACTCCCTCACAGCTTCGATATCTACGCCTCAACTAAAATATGTGCATGCTGCATTGAGAGAGCGTCTCTTGAAGTCTCCTATAGTGAAGGATGCTTTTTTCTTAATTTTTTAAATTCCTGGAATCAGACCTTGATTCCACAATTATTGTTCAGTGATGTTTCTTTTTTTAAAGTCACATGTTATTTATGCGATGTCCCCTCATTCTTCATCATCTATTGACCTTCAGGATGTAAGAAATTCTCTGAGTTACTCCCTTGTAGCCACCTTCTCATTCCATCCTTTGCATTGTCCTTGGTGACTTAAATTTTCATATTATATTTTTCATAATAACCTGATTTCCTCAAATGCCTGGCCGTACAGCAGAGAGTTTCTATTGCTGGTACTGCTTCCTAAGTTTTCACTTCTCCCCTAACTTAAAGCTCCAGGCACTAGTTTCTATCTCAATAATCTCAAATGTTTCACTAGCCTCCATGTACCAGTTGGAGCTTCTAGTCTAAAATGTGAATGGTATTCTCACTAACATGCTGGAGCCCTGGCCTCATGACCTGAGATTCACTCTCCAGATTCCAAGGACATTCCCTGTTTGGTTTCTTGGCCTCTGCCTTACAGCTAGAAAGAGTCATGTACTCGGCAATTAGCTCCTACAAATCCATATCCTCTAACCTTAGCAATGGCTTCAGTATATTCTTTATTGTGGCCATTCAAGCTTTGTCCCTAAAGTGTGACTGTTTTCTTTTCTATTCATAAATATCTTATTTTCTATTTTGATAGTATTTACCCAGCAGAAGTTACCTGATGAGAGCCTTTCTTCATATTTCTTCAGGTCAAAATGCATCTTCATGTGTAAACATTTTCAATCTCTACAGCCTGGCAATTAAGATATTTTAGGACTTTTCTCCAAACATAACATTCCATTTAAGCCTAGGACTCACTTTCATAAACCCATGCACCTGCGGGAAAGCTCTCTTCCCCAATGTGCCCTAAACTTTATTCATGAGGGCTTACCTTCCTTACTTTGGCTATCTGCATATGTTCAATGGGCCTTGCACTGAATGAATATTTGCTTGGAGTTTCGATGTTTATACATTTTTACGTGTGTGTGACTTTTTTTTTTTTCTAATTTGAATCAGAACTATGTGATTATTTTCCTTGTACATCACTTAGAACAGTATCAGTTCTCAAAGAAAGAGAGTGGCTTTCCTACTCTCTTTCCTTTCTTTCACTAAATATTTCTCCATTGTAGCACTGACCTTACACATATTTGTTAATTATTCTGGCTCGCTGTCAACTGTGAGTCCCATAGCATAGATATAATGCCTTGTTTATCTTTACATTCCCAGCCTCTATATAGAAACTGCATAGGTTTTGCAGGGAAGGAATCACTGGGAGTTTTTGAGCAAGTCTGTGATATACACAAAGCTATGCCTTAGGAAGATTCCTCCTGGCAGAGTGTGAGAAGTAGGTTGAGAGTAAATCGTAAGCTTTGTTGAGAGAAGACTGTAAGCCTTGCTGAGAGCAGACACCAGGTATCTGCATAAACAGACCCTAGTGCAGTGTCTGATATATAGTGAAGATTCAATGAATGTTTTGGAGAAGAATGAGCAAAAGCAACAAAGCTGTTAGGAGGCTCTTGAAATAGGTGAGGTAAATGACAAAATAATAATAATAATAAGGCATGAATTAAAGTGTTAGCACTGAGAATCTTAGTGTTAACCTCAACTTTGTTTATTTTCTAATGTGTATGTACATATTTTTTGAGACAATCTCACTCTTTCGCCCGGGCTGGAGTGCAATGGTGCAATCTCGGCTCACTGCAACCTCCGCCTCCCAAGCTCAAGTGATTCTTCTGCCTCAGCCTCTGAAGTAGCTAGGATAACAGGCATGAGCCACCTCACCCAGCTAATTTTGTATTTTTAGTAGAGACAGGGCTTCTCCGTGTTGGTGAGGCGTCCTGAACTCCTGACCTCAGGTGATCTGCCTGCCTTGGCTTCCCAAAGTGCTGGGATTACAGGTGTGAGCCACCAAGTGTGGCTGAGCCTCAACTTTTATTTAAAATAGAACATAAGCTGCCACATGCACATGGACACAGCCAGTTATAGTTGTCAAAGTATAGTAGTCAAAAAATTGGTGAAATGGCAAACATTTAAGAAATTTACTCCATTTTTAACTTTATAAGATTTGATTATTATTCCTTTATAGCCTTAACTATTTTTGTTTTTACAATTAAAGATGTTTTTCAATTAAAATAATCCACTTACGTTAAAGCCTATTTTCCTATTATCCAGACAGTACATATTATTCTAGCCATTAAAAAATACAATCATTAAAAATGGCTAGAATAGCTTAAAAATATAATATTTATTACATAATTTTTAATGGAATGAACTGTTATGGTCTCTCTGATTGATTATAATGTTAAAAATATTGGTTGTGTGTGTCTAAGAACAAATTCATTCCAAGTTTATTTTTTCCCTGATGTAGACAAAATTCTGTCACCTAAGTTCTGCTACTGGGCCATCTCCAGGCTTGTAGCTCAAAGAAACACCACAGGGCTCTGATTCTTCCTCAAACTCACGACTGCTAAACGGAAATGCTTGAGATATTAAAAAATGTTATTGTCTGCCTCAGTTTCACATGTGTGTAGCTTGTTTTGTTGTTGTTGTTGTTTTTGAGACGGAGTCTCATTCTGCCACTCAGGCTGGAGTGCCATGTACCTTATTAGCTCACTGAAACCTCCGTCTCCCAGGTTCAAGCAATTCTCCTGCCCCAGCCTCCTGAATAGCTGGAACTACAGGGACCCATCACCACGCCCGGCGACTTTTTATAGTTTTTAGTAGAGACTGGGTTTCGCCATGTTGACCAGACTGGTCGCAAACTTCTGACCACTCAGGTTATCTTCCTGCCTCGGGCTCCCAAAATGCTGGGATCACAGTGCATGAGCCACCACGCCAGGACCAGCTTATCTTTTTTAAAAGGACACATTCTGAATGTTTAGAGTGTGACGATAACCACCCCCATACCCCCAACACACACACACACACACACACACACACACACACACACACACAGCAGAAGAATCTTTGGATGCTTTTATTTTTGTAAATCTTACAGAATTATTGTCAAAGAAGTTCATGTAGCAGAGACATCCAGTGTATCAACTATTCTAGTGATTTTATTTTTGGTGTGAGAATTATCAAAGCATCTATAATACATACACCTCTGCTGTATTCTAATGCTTTTGTTCATGGCACGCACATTAAAATGTGTAGGTCCAATTCTTCGCTGTGTCGTTGATTACAGTGGAAGAAGGCTGTGTTTTCTGTCAGCTGTTAGTATTGAAGAGAAGCCTCACGTGTAATGATGTTAGATACAGTTTAGCCATGTCATATACCTGGAATTGTCTCTCAAAAAAAAAAAAAAAAAGCCTCGGACCTTGGACTTTTTTTTAGGGACAACAGAAAGCAATCAAACAAACAAAAACAGAAAGATGTCTTGATTACCGGGTTAAGGGGGAGAAACTTATAAATCATGGTCATTTACAAGGCTGGTTGCTATTTACCTCTTAAGCCTATGATTTTCTGGTTCTGTGGCCTAGAAAGTTTAAGCTCTGTCAGGTGGCTCAAGCAGGAGAACCCAAGGTGACTCTAGTTCTCTGTGACTTCATTTTCCCATGTGGGAAATAAAATCCTACCGCTGTGTTGTAAATTGTTTAGATATCCACATAAGAAGGGGTCATTCAGTGTTTTGACGGGAGGGGAGCTCAAGATAAAAACTATCTCCATTTGAGAAATTAGAAAATCATTTCTACAAATCAACTCTGTTAAACTTTGTCACCCCAAATTAATTTAGATAAAAAAGCCGCATGTTCGTTTTTTAAAAGCCCAATTTAATTTTAAAATTTTGAAAAATTTCAAGTGTACGCAAAGGACAGGAAATGTCAAACATCCTTGTGGTCACCACTCTTATTAGTGAGTGTCAACATTTTGCCACGTTAGCTGAATACCGTATTTCACCTTTTTGCTTTCTAAATTTTTTATTACTGAACACAGACAAGTACTGTATATGAATATGTGCAATGTACAAGAATGATAACGTCATATGTCTACTACCCAACTTAAGAATTATAGGTTTCTTTTTTTATAAAAGAAAAAATTATAATTACTTTGAGCTTGCCAGCGTTGTTTCCTCCTACTCTCTCCCTGCAAAAAAAAAGGGGGGGGGTATACAGAATAAAATCCCTGGGGTTGACATTCAGATGATCCCCGTTGAATCTGAATTTTTTTTTCTCTTCTTTTTCTTTCTTTCTATTTTTCTTTTTTTAGATGGAATTTTGCTCTTTTGCCCAGGCAGGAGAGAAGTGGTGTCATTTTGGCTCACTGCAACCTCCACCCCTCCAGGCTAAACCAACTGTCCTGCCTCAGCCTCCTGAGTAGCTGGGATTATAGGCGGCTGCCACCACACCTGACTAATTTTTGTATTTTTAGTAGAGACAGGGTTTCACCATATTGGCCAGGCTGGTCTTGAACTCCTGACCTTGAGATTCCCCCTGCCTTGGCCTCCCAAACTGCTGGGATTATAGGCACGAGTCACTGCACTTGGCCTGAATTTTTTTCTATTGCTCTTCAAGTTAGATGTTATAAGCGATGATGCTTGCCAGAAAGAGATTTGAGGACCTATCCTGCCGTGTTCAGCTCGCCTGCATTTCCTCATTCGTCCTTCCAGCTCGTTCCTGGGAAAGCATTCTTTTCTCCATGTTTTAAACACTTACTGAGTATGAATGTTTTAAGTGCTTATTAAATACTGGTATAACTCTTCTAAAACTTCAGGGAGCATCATCAATACCCAGAAGAACACCATTCTTCATGATACTGGTTTTGAGAGCTATATGGGGAGAGAAATAAATTGTGGAAAACAGAAATGGTATTCTGGCTTGCAGACCTGGGTGACAAATGCGGTCAAGGTGTATTTAAAAACAAGATGGTTTGCTTCGTGTTTAGCTTTACTGAGAACCCAGGGATCAAGCTGAAGTCCTTTGCCGTCGGTACTGACGGTTGAGAGTCACTGTGATGCTAAACCACAGGAAATCCTGACTTCCATGCACAAATTAAATCCAGTTGTCAGGTTTGGGCAGAAGAGGGCCCACTTTTCTTTGAGAAGTTTATAGGAGGTCCTGTGGGAGAGTTTTCTCATTTTCCAGAGTATACAGAGCAAGGATCATCCATCATAATCAGACAGGAGCATTTCATATCATCCATTTCCAGTGGGGACAGTGGTAAAATTCTGTCCTTTTCCCCATTTTTGGCTGCTCTGATTGAAATTCATCTTATAAACAGTAAGCGTAGTTTGAGGTTATTTAAAAAAAATAAGAATCCTTCAGTCTCTGTTGCCCATTTTCTCCTCTATGAATAATTTCTGCAGACAGGTGACCAGGTCAACCATCTGTCTCTTTGTTACAAATGCCTGTGGTTGGTCCACTCCCTTTGGCCTTGGAATAAAATAAAGACCTCTTTTGCAAGATGATGATATAATTCAGCAAATACTTTGGGACTATAAGATATTCCTGTACTGTCCCTTTTCTTTTGAAGAAGGTGGAGAATATGTTTTTCTTTCTCTAATTCACATACATAGATTCCTTGTGCTTGTATAATGAATGAATAAGGGCTCTGATACATACCTCTGATTGAAACAAAATAGAACAACTATTATCAGTATTATGCAATTTAGCAAACAAAAAAGACTTCAGAATTTATATCAGCTCCTTCAATACTTCATTTCCCTAGATCCATTTAAATATTTCATTTTTAGCCTATGTTGTCATAGATTTCTTGATTGGTTCAAGGTAGTTTCTAAATCCAACTAGAGAAAATGAAATTCAGGACGCACATCATTGTAGATTTTGGTACAATGACTTGGGTATATAACTACCATCTCTTTCTATGTTAGCTCAGGGGTGAATTTTGTGCCATAAAACCAACCATCTAACCACCAATCTACCCACCCACCCAAATAACCATTATTGGGGCTATATCTGCATATCATACATTGTATCTTTGCAGGAGTTAATCCAGCATGCATACAACTGTAATTCGTTCTTAGACTGATAAAAAATGAAAAGTTTTTCATTGAAATATATCAGATGACTAAAGAATTTCGCAATTCAAAAGGGGAGGGTGTATCCACCTTAGTGGAATTCAGTTTCTTGGATTTTGTTCTGCATTTACTGACACAGTTAGACATTAAAGAGAGTAAGTATAATAACAACATTTAATAAGAAATACTTAGAGAATATTTTCTAATTTTAGGGGCAATGATGGGTTGCTTGTATTCTGTGGTTTGATTTTTATAACAATCATTAAGCGGCTATTATCATTACCCAAACAAATAGATATTATTGTCCCTTTAATAACAGTGAAGGAAACTGGAATATAAGAATTGAGGTAACTGGCCCGCACACCACAGAGCGAGGAAGTAGGAAGCTGGAATTCATGTCCAGGCTTGTCTGTCAGAAGCCCATCTACTTGACCTTTCTGCCATATTATCTTTCCATCTGCTAGAGCACAATAAAAGGATTGTGACCGTACATCTTCCCAGAGAGAAATTAGACAAAGTGTGGGGAACATCTAGATGGTCAGGAACTCTGGTCATGGCAATGCTGATCTCTGTAAAAGGATACTTGGCAAACAGCATTGCACACAGATGGTGCAAAACCCACACGCCTCTATTTACATAGAGGCCTCAAGTGTTTAACAGGCTTGAAAGATAATAAAAGAAGCTGTTGTTTGTTCTTTCTTTTTAGGTCTGAAATTAATTTTTAGTATAAATTTAACAGGGGAATTTGTAAATTCACTAGACATTGAGAGACTGGAGATCCAAAAAAACATTTGTCTTGGGTTTTTAAAAAATCTGGTGTAACAGTGATTGTTTTCCATTTTGTCCACTAGGTGGTGCTTTGGTCTCACAGGTTCATTTTAATAGGCTAGATTTTTTTTTTTTTTTTTTTTTTTTTAAACCCCCTCTATCTAGATGTTGGTCCAGGTAAAAAAACCAATTCAAGACTGATTAAGAGAAATGTGTCAGTTGAGTTTGCTCAGTTTGGGTTTTCTTTATCATTATGCATGTTTATAGCAAAGATGAACCTGCTTGAAAATTTTGGACACTCCTTTTTCAACCTTCTTGTAATAAATTGTATTCACTTATTTTGGAAAAGAGCATCAATAATTGGAACTAGTGAGTTATCTTCTCGGCATATCTCAGCAGGCTACACTTAAAATAGTCTTTCCTCCTACAGAGCGGGACAAGTCACAGGAAGTGACTAAGACCATGTCATTTGGGTGTTCGTATTAAGTACACTGACGATGAGATTGCTTTGGGACATATACACAGCCCAACATGTCATTTTCTTCTTAACACTTTAACATCAGTGTGAACAAAAACGATAAGGAGCAATGTTTTCAACATGTCGACATCAAAGGGACTGGGATCGGAAGGACACAGCTAGATGGGAGAATAAATATCATTATGCCAAACTCAGTAAAACTGATGAGTCATTCTACAAATACACACTGATTTGACTCATTCCATTACCATGCAAGAATTGTATTTGTTAACAATTGTGAAGGCACTCTTGTCATCAAGAAGGAATTTTCTCAAATTATAACCTGAGATTGTAGTGAGTGATAGAAACAGAAAAGTTCCCTAAATGGCTTGTCCATGAATAATATGTATTTATACCTACTTCTGAATGCCTACTGTGGGCTGAGCAGGTGCAGGGTGATGTGAAATATATATTAAATCCCTTAAGGAGCCAAAGATTAAGAGATGGGTGAAAGTTAGTGCATCCAAGGTCTTGTTGGCATAGATTACTGGAGTGGGGTGGCCTGGGAGAACATTAAATGGACATCTAAGATCGAACAGCTATTAAGACACAGGCAAAATGAGGACAACTAGACTGAGGAGAGAGGAAGGGAAAGAGCTAAGCAGAAAGAGTGAAATGTGGAAAAGCTTGAGGACCACAGTGTTGATGGAGATTGCAGAAGTCCAATAACCTAGAGCATAATAACATACGTGGGGTAAGGAGTGGGAAACTGGAGCTGCAGGTAGAAGCCAGAATCGGGGAGTTTGAGTACTAATTTGAGCATGAGCTGTGTTTCAGAAGGTATAGGAGAGACTTTGAAGAAGGCTCTCACTGGCTCCCCACGTACTTTTTAAGAAGGCATGACCTCCACTTCCCAGGAGGCACAGGTATGTTGCCCCAGGAGACCACCTGGATCCAGAGTCTGTGCAGACTGACCATCTATTATGTCTTTCCCTGTGGGAATTTTAAGTCTTGACTTTCCTTCTGGAGCTTTCCACACTACTGAAAAAGTGATTATACAACAGCAGATGAGATCCCTGGCATAATTATTTAAGGATAGCTTGTCATTTTCCACATTTCTTCCCTCATGTTGTGGACAGAGAGTTGTTGGAAGGGTTTAGTTCTACTACCATACTTATTTAACCTTGCTAAGTATATTTTCTTCAGCATTTTGCAAGCAGAAATTTACAGTAATGGTTTTTGACACCAACTCTGAGTCCTGCATTCTCTGCCTGACTTGCTGTATTTGAAGGTGGTGGAGAAGCACAGGGCGTATGTGTATGTATGAAGGAGGTCGGGTGGTACACATTTAGCTGAGGGACTCTTCAGCTTTGCCCGTATGAAATTGGGCAAATACCAAGAATATGTAAGTGAAATTCCAGCGAGTCAGAAAGGGTTCCAGAATTGCTTAAAGCCCGTCACTGCTTGCGAATTCTTCCCAAATTAAAATGTTATCTCACAGAAGGTCAAAATTCAACCTGTTTGAAAATTTGGACACTCCTTTTACAACCATCTTGCAATAAATTATATTCACGTATTTTGGAAAAGAGCATCAGTAATTGAAACTAGTAAGTTATCTTCTCAACATATCTCAACAGGCTACACTTATAATAGTCTTTCCTCCTACAGAGCAGGGCAAGTCACAGGAGGTGACTAAGACCATGCCATTTGGGTGTTCATATTAATTAATATAATAATGACTTACATGGCTCATGCCTGTAATCCCAGCAGTTTGGGAGGCCGAGGCGGGTGGATCACGAGGTCAAGAGATCGAGACCATCCTGGTCAACATGGTGAAACCCCGTCTCTACTAAAAATACAAAAAATTAGCTGGGCATGGTGGTGCGTGCCTATAATCCCAGCTACTCAGGAGGCTGAGGCAGGAGAATTGCCTGAACCCAGGAGGCGGAGGTTGCGGTGAGCCGAGATTGTGCCATTGCACTCCAGCCTGGGTAACAAGAGCGAAACTCCATCTCAAAAAATAAAAATAAAAATAATGACTTACACCCTAGACTGTAACCATTATGAATTAGTTCTATTCTTTGTGTATCTATGTCTGGCTTTCTTTGTTGGAGTGACAGGATTTAAAGTAGACTAATTTTATGCCTAATTCTATGTGGACCAAAACTGCTTACACAGTGTTGGTCTTCAGTGCCTGCCACAGCAAAAGCAAAATCCCAGTAACAGCCCTCTTTATTTCTGTGGGCAGGTGATGCCCGCACAGGGGTGATTCTCCCAAAGAAGCTTTTATCTTTGCAATGCTGTATGCATTTCTATTCATATGAATAGACAGTCATCTTTCTGATTATGAAATGCTAATTTGGGGTTGTTATTAAACTGACTTTGTTTTCTCCTTAATAATTCAGGTAATTATTATATTTACAGAATTTACCTATTTTTTCAAAATCAACACTTTGTTAATCATCAAACCCATGACAATCTATAAGTGGCCAGTTTATGTGGCTTATGTGTCTAAGGTGAATGTTGGTTTTCACACATTCACTATTATTTTTACAGATTTTAAGGCAAAATATAAGCTTCATTTATGGGTTTGTTCATCAAGTAGTTATAAAATTCCTGTTACATGGTAGGTGCTGCCTGTATCTGGCAACAGAGATGAAATGGGAAACAAAACAAAAATCTTCCCTAGTGTCATGGGATTTATAAGACCTGGACTTCTCAAAGGTCATTGAGTCAAGAGTTCTTCTCTAAGACTTTGTATGACAACACATTTAGTTAGAATCAGTGACGGTCGATACCATCATTCACTCAAGTGGCCTGAGAAGTAAAACAAACCCTCCAAATTGCAGGGATCAGCTGGACCTCTCTTTTTTTTAACGTTTGTTTTAGTTCAGGGGTACATATGCAGGTTTGTTATATAGGTAAATTGCATGTCACAGGGGTTTGGTATACCGATTATTTTGTTAGCCAGGTAATAAGCACAGTACTCGATAGCTTTTCAGTCCTCACTCTCCTCCCAGCCAGCAGCCTCAAGTAAGTTGTAGCGTCTGTCATTCCCTTTGTGTCTCTGTGTGTTCAGTGTTTAGCTCCCACTTTTAATTGAGAACATGCAGTATTTGGTTTTCGTTTCCTGTGTTAGTTCACTGAGGATAATAGCTTCCAACTCCATTTGTGTGGCTGCAAAGACACCATCTCATTCTTTTCATGGCTGCATAGTATTCCAGGGTACATATGTATCACACTTTCTTTATCCAGACTACCATCGATGGGTATTTAGGTTGATTCCATGTCTTTGCTATTTGTGAATAGTGCTGCAATGAATGCATGTGTGTATGTGTCTTTATGGTAGAATAATTTATATTCCACTGGGTACCTACCCTATAATGGGATTGCTGGGTTGAATAGTAAATCTGTTTTAAGTTCTTTGAGAAACTGCCACAACCATTGCTGTGGAACTAGTGCAGTTGTTTGAAGGGAAGAAAATATTCTGGTTTCTCGAGTTACCAGAGTTCTTGCAAAAGTTCTTTTGCATTTGCTGTTCCTTCAATCTTTGAAGTTGCTGTCCCTTCAATGGATTATTTTGCTTTTATGTTCTTTGATGTCCTTGGGGGTTTGATTGTGGTGTAAAGTGGGTTTAGTCAACTCATTTCAATTCCCTTCCCCAGAAGTCGCCGGGGACCACGAATGAGTCCTGGTGCACGTTAACCCGATGCAGAGTTTGCAGCCTTCTCTCCATCAGCCCAGCACCTGTGTCCTCCCGCATCCACGGTCTGTGCCTTCCCTCTGAGATTTGCTCAGACTGCACCTGCCTTCCCAACATCCCCATCTCTTGGTGGCACATCATCTTGAATCACTCGCTGGGCCTCTGTCTATTATCCCTGAGAACTGCCTTCTCTGTTGTCACCACTGCACCAACTGCAAAAGACATCATTTTTGCAGTGTTTGGTGGGGGTTTGTTTCCCTCTATGATTGCTTAACTGAATGGCCCTGAACAAAGGGTTTAACCTTTATATAAATGATAGGATTTCATCTTACTTCCAAGCCCTCCCTGCTGCTCTGACCCAGGTGTGGGTGACAGATTATTTCTTCAATTCTGCAAACCACAGCTGAGAAAGATGGCAGTGTGGAAGTCTCCTCTGATAGCTTAGGAATCGTGGAAGAAAGGGATGTTGGCTACCAGCGATGGCTGCTCAGACAAAGAGCCCATCTGTCTTGGTTCTCCCTGACGGGTCTCTACAGGGCTTCCTCAAAGTCAGAGGCTGGCTTTGCCTTCATATTCTTGAGGATGACTAAAACTCTGAACCCAAAGTAAAGACAGCCAAATCCAAAGAAGAACTTATCTCTTTCCATTCTAAGGCCCAACTCCCTAGTCCTTAATTTCTGTTGTAAGATCTGGCTCATCCCTAGAAGATTGACACTTAAAAGTATGACATGGAGAGACCCTGTCTTATACCCAAACGGGTTGTGGCATTGTCTGGTAATGTGGGCTGCTGAAGCCCATTTCAGCACAGGAGTCCAGCACCGGTAAATGACACCCAACGGCAGGGAGACGTTTCCTTATGGTTCCGTTGGATTCTCTGGCAGAATGTGAATTCTATCCATCCTCAAGATTTCTCACTTATCTAGCATGAGTAGCTGCCTTGTCTTCAACATCCTAATAGCCCCCTACTCTTTTCTCTTAAAGGGAACTCTAAAGTGCCTCCCCAGTGTGTAGGACCAAGACTGAAAGGGCAGTTTTTCTTGGCTGCTGGTGACTTTCCAAAGCAAGTGTCTTTCCCTTCTCACCTCACCCATGGCCCCTTGTGCCCTCTATTTGCTCTTTCTGACAGATGCAGCAGCCACAAGCTGAGAGGGCTTTTTGTGAAGTGACAGGACCTGCCACAAGCAGTGTGAAGGAAATGTTTACATTATTACACACCCAGGACCTCTGAGTCCACAAGGGTCACTTCTTATTGAACACCTGGGACATCTTTATCTACACTTCTGGCTCAGTTTGTTTTTGGTTTGGGTTAGAAGGTTCCTTCTCCCTAAAATCTGCCTTAAGTCCTAGGCCATTTTTATGCAGAATGCCTTATCTCTAGGCTCAGAAAAGCATCTTGTACAAGAGAAATCATTTTAGATTTAGGAAACCACTTAAAATAAATAATAAATCTGAATTTTCAAGATGATTGAAAACTTACATTCCACAAATATTTTTGTCCACCTTGTTTATGCCCAAAATGTGCTAGATGCAGGGGCTGGCACAGTGACAATGATAGACATGTCCCCGTTCTTGTAGAGCCTGTGATCGGGTGGAGAGCACAGGCACTAATCAATAGCGACAAGAGTGATGAATGATACAAAAGAAGAGATTCAAGGTGCTACAGGTACATACAGCAGGAGGATTTAACCTAATCTAGGGGATTTGGGGAGTTTTCGTCTAAGTCTGCTGTTGTCTAATGGAATGGCCCTGAGCAAATGTTTTAACCTTTCTATAATTAATAGCATTTTCTCTTGCTCTCCAAGCTCTCCCTGCTCCAGCCAAGGCTCCTGGGTCTATGAACTGTAATGACAAGAGAGAATTCTGTCAACAACAGTAAGCCTGACTGCAGAGAGTAAACACGAGGCGTAAATGACCTTGGAAGCACAGAATAGACTCGAGAGTATCAAGACCATTTGGAGTAGAGAATGGGGAAAAGGCTCCTGGGCAGACAGTAAACTCTATGATAGACATTCTGTCTGTCCATTAGAATAAACCTGGCCCTTAGCCTGGTGATCCTTAAATATTTGTGGAATGAATAGAATGCAAAGCACTGTCAATTTCTGTCCACAACTGCTTGACTCTTAAGGTTAGTGTAAGCCCTTTGGGGAATATAGGCAGGAGCAGATGACCCCATCCATGAACTAAGTATGAATTGAGTGGATCCGGTGACCACTGCCTTCCTGCTGCAGATCACCCCCTGGACCACCAGCTGTGGGTTCATCCATTTCTTTCTCCAAGAACTGTCCTAGCTCTGCCAAGCAACTGGTTCTGTGTATGATACTGTGACACTTGAAATTATGACACAGAGAGACCCTGTCTTCTACCCAATGGTGTGTTACATTGTCTGGTGACGTGGGCTGCTGAAGCACATTTAAGCACAGTAGTCCAGCACCAGTAAATGATACCCTACTGCAGGAAGACATTTCCTTATGGCTCTGTTGGATTCTCTGGCAGTATGTGAATTCTATCCATCCTCAAGATTTCTTGCTTATCTAGCATGAGTGGCTACTTTATAATATATAATGGCTCCATTCACTTAGAAAGACTCCTCCTAGGTAAGAATGATGCTGCCTCATCCACCCCTCTCTCCTAGTTTTTCATCTCACCCATTCCCTCCTCCTCCCCATACCGTTATCTACTTTATATGTTGGGTCCCATCCTGGAGCTCAGATTCTGCTAATCCTGTCTGTAGGCTTTGGAATTAGGGAAGTGATTCAAGTGGCTTGGAGGGGAGAGGGGGATAGTCACTCTAGACAAGAAACATTCAGGTTCTGCCTAGGACTGAGGTCAATCACAATACTCCAAGCATCATTGGAGCAAACTGTAACCATAGTTGGGTCAGCTTAGACATTCTATGCCATGTATATGATGAGGAAGATACAGTTTTCATGGAATGTTCTCTGTTAACAATGAGTGAAGACTTTGGAGATTGATGTCTGCAGGGAAAAGATACAAGGAACTGAACCTTCTTTCCACAGAAGCACCTGAAATCCAGTCTGTGGGCCTTTCCTGTCAGAATCTGGAGAAACGAGTTTGACACCACACACAGCAAATCTGTGCATGTTTTTCTGTAACAAAGAATGAGAAAATCAGGAGTCCTTATCAAAGGGGACCCTTTGATGACCCTCCAGTAGGCACCTTTTATAGTGAAATGTTTGATAAAAAGAGAGAAAAGGGGTCTAGGTGTAATGGCTCACGCCTATAATCCCAGCACTTTGAAAGGCTGCAGCTGGAGGATCACCTGAGGTCAGAAATTCGAGACTAGCCTGGCCAACATAGTGAAAACCTTTCTCTACTAAAAT
Source organism: Callithrix jacchus (assembly GCF_049354715.1). NCBI lineage: Eukaryota > Metazoa > Chordata > Mammalia > Primates > Cebidae > Callithrix > Callithrix jacchus. The sequence goes on from NC_133509.1 coordinate 114,007,838, forward strand.
TAGTCGGGCGTGGTGGTGTGTATCTGAAATTCCAGCTACTTGGAAGGTCGAGGCCAGACAATCGCTTGAACCTGGGAGGCAGAGGTTGCAGTGAGCCGAGATATTGCCACTGCACTCCAGCCTGGGTGATAAGAGTGACACTCTGTCTCAAACAAAACAAACAAACAAAAAAAAAAAACAGGAGTGTGAAAATTAGAAGTAAAAACAATTTTAAAAAACCCCAAGAAACAAAAGGAATCTTTGATGGGAAAACTGGGTTTTTGTCTGACTTCTCTACTTTCTCTCAGCCCTGCCACCTCCATGTGCATTGGCGGAAGTGATTTCTCACTTTTTGGGAACCTAGAGGGCTTAATTTGCATTTCTATGATAAGAATTCTACCATTATGATCTTTTTAGTCTCATCTGTTTTATTGCTACAGGATTATGGACTCCTCTGGACAGTGTTTTATTCATCTTCCTATACTAAGCCCCTAATAAATGCATGCAGAATGAATAAGTGAATCAATAATTAATAGGAAGCAAATAAATTCATGCTGACTTCTATGATTCTTTTTCTCTTTTCTGTCTTAAGATTTTAAAAGTAAGTACAATAAACCTATTGCTAGTGTCTCAATATTTGCTTCCAAGAGAATAAATTGTCCTTTTAAGAAACAAAACTATCTTTCTGTAAATTGAGGTGGAAAAAGATATCCAGGTACTTCCAGCTTACTGAGCACCCTGCCCTGGCTTTAAGGAACTATAGCTGCTGTTAAACATCTGTTTCCCTACTTTTTCTTTACTCATCAAAACCTTATTCATCCTTCAAGACTACTTGAATTTTTATCTCCTTACTCGGTAAAGGCTTTCTCTGTCTACCAAAGCTGGAAACATTATTTTCTTCTCTGATATCTAATAAGACTAACGAATGTTCCCATTCATTCAGCAGGGACAAGCACTTTGGAGACAGTACCCTGGCTCAAGTCCTACTGTGCTACTCAGTGATGGTCAGTGACCCTTTGACCCTGAGTTTCCTCATGATGTTGATAAACTCTTGTGATGGGCTGACTGGTCCAGAGGGTGAGATGAGGATATGTATAGAATATGCCTATTGCAACACCTGGTGCTTTTTGAGGGCTGCATTAAAGGCAACTGCTCTTATTATTTGTGTATATCTTATGCCATGCTCTAGATTGTAAATTCAGGGATTACGTATCTTTCCAAATAGTAACATATGATTTACTTGCTTTCAGTGGGAGACATAGTCAATAAATAAATACATTATATCATGAAAGATAGTGTTAAGTGCTATGAGGACAAATACAGCAGGGTAAGGAGAGGAAGAATAGGACCAGGGGTAATGTGATTGATGAAGACTTCTGGGAGAAAGGCACATTTGAATAGAGATTGGATGAAGTGAGGAAAAGAACTGAGTCTGTGCTTGGACGGAAGCAGTGCCCTGGATAGGTTAGCAAAGGAAGCTCCAAAAGGTAGAGAAGAGTGAGAGCATCCCAGTGACACAGAGGCCAATGGAGTCGAGTTTTGCAAAGAGGAAAGTAATCCTCAGTTTCAAATGCAGCTGAGAGGGCTGGAAGGACAACTGCAGAGAATACTTCCTGGACTAAGTGAGTAAAAGAGCAAGACCAGTGTCAGTGGATTGGTGAGAACAGCAGACTCGGGAATGCTCTGAATAGTCCAGTGAGGGAAACCAAGACAGGACTCTAACCAGAGAGAGAAATAGATTGAAAGGGGAATTGTAGTTGCATCTGAAAGACTTGGTTATGTGTCTGGTAGAGGAAGAAAAGGGAAGTTAAACGTTTAGGAGAGAGATGATAACTGACAGCATGGTCTTGAAGGAGGCACGAATTTATCATTTGGTCTTAATAAGAGGAGTGGTACCACCACATGCAGGGTAAAGAGGGAAATATTAGTTATGGGTAAGGTTAGAATGGCTTCAAGATTTCTAATTAAATACATAGCAGAGTTTTCAGCTGAGACTGAGTGTCTGGGTGGTCAGCTTGATTAGAGGGGTCGAGGTTTAAGTTAGAATGAATAAGAGAAGAAATCCATCAAGGGACATTTAAAAAACAAATGGAGAAATACCTAATGTAGATGACTGGGCGATGGATGCAGCAAACCACTACCATGGCACGTGTATACCTATGTAACAAACCTGCCTGATCTGCACATATAACCTAGAACTTAAAGTATAATAAATTTAAAAAATAACAAAGTTTGTTTTCTTTGATCTTGGGTGAAGTAAGTCATGTACTCCTTTCAGTACAAATAACAACTTCTAACCACATTGTCCGTATTGCAGGGTTTTCTAAGTTCATGTCAATGAACCAATCTCTGTTTAAAAAATGCACTCTGCCTGTGCTTGTATTTTACACACACACACACACACACACACACACCACCCTACATCTTTGCCAATTTGTAACCAATTCCCTCAATTATGGAGGGGGATAGTCTTTTCTTTCTTTAATTAATGAGTTTCCAGTTTAGATACGTGCTCATTACGCAGTACTAGATTCAGGTAATACCACGGTGGAACTTACTTCTAGCAGAAGGTGTGGTTGTTAACTTTTATAGACATGTGCTCATTGTGATCCAGGGACTATGTTGGATACTTAATACCTATGTTATCACATTGAAGATCCTTACAACCATACTGTAAGCTGACTGATGGGGAAACTGAAATGTATTGATATTAAAGAATTTGCTCAGGGTCACCTGGCTTGTTAATGTAAACTTTGAGGTTGCAGTTCAGGTCTGGGACCTTAAACATCATCATGTCACCTAGCTACAGCAAGAGGCTGAAGAACAATACTCTTCAGCCATGGCTTTGATATGGAGGATGCTCTTCAGCTCATGCTGGCTTGAATTTCCTGTGCAGTGAAGGGAGATGAGAAAGTGCATCTTAATAAGCTTCAATTAAATTAATTTCATTTTACTTCTTTTGATGTATGGTCTCTTCAAAAAATCCAATTCTACTGATGTTTATTAAGTGCCTCTACTCACTTAAAGAGTGCTAGGCACTTCAGGGGATCTATGGATGAGTGTGATTCAGCCCTGCTTCAAGAGCTTATAATCTAGTGGAGAGGATGGGAGTGTGCAATTTGCTCTACTACTAGATTGATTGTAGTAAGTACCATCAGAAATGGCCCAAACAATAGATTTTTAATTCTGAAATGCAAGGTTATGTGACTAATTAGAAAATTGGCCTGGCAGTGCCTGAACACCGGAAGCACCCCACAATAGAACTCATAGAAAGGGTCTTTATTTCAAACATGATCATGCATCTGTTCAAATCCATGGTATGCAATGAAAAAAGAATGTATTGATGGTGATGACATCATCTGCCAGGCTGTGAAGGTCAGCAGTGTCATCCCAGATTTTACCATCGAGTTGGGTGATTTAAACCGCAAGGGCATGACAGTAAACTCAAAACAATCCCAGGGGTGGTGCATGAGCTGCATCTGTTCTTGGGTCTTTGTGTGTTTTGGCAACCAACAGCTGTTCAAGACATTGAACTGCAATTGCACCAAAATATATGTTATGTGAAGTTGTTGGGTTTTATTATTATAGGGTGCTTTTTGAAGTTAACTTCAAAAATATTGTGAACTCAGAATAGGTCAAGTCCTATATATTCTGGCTAAACAATCTTTTAATATGTTTTTAAGGAGATTTAAAAGTAGGGCAGTAGATACTGCCATAAAATTCTTTTCCAGGTTTACTGCAAGCTTTGGAAGAAAGAAATAGGAGCTAGAGAACATGAGCTAGTACAATGTAGCATGTGCAAATAGGAATTTAAAAAATGCTTCCCAATTCTTTTTTTTATTGGTCACTTAGATGTGTTAGGTTCTGTAATAGTCACTTCCAAAATACACAGCTGAAAGAAACATTGTTTCTGTCTTCTAAGATGAAAGGATGGGGAAATGGTCCATTGATAGGTCAAAAGCAAGAATTCTAGTGTCATATTATTGAGAACACACACCTAGCCAAAAAATCCATCATTTCATAAATTTTGTAACACTTCATACTGTTCTACCTCCCCACAGATGTTTGCTTCCACATTGATCTGAACATCCTTGCATTTTCTTTGCCACACTCCCCTGCTGCGATCAGTCCATGCCTCCTTGATGAATTGGTTGCAGCAGCCTTTGGTGTTGCTTGGATGAGATGATGGATGCTTCTCTCTCTTCTTCAACTACTTGGAGCCAAAATACAAAAGTGCTGGTTAAAAGGTGATTAATCTTCCCTAATGGTTTTGTGCATTGCAAACAGGATTGCAGCCACCACATCTTCATTATCCTTAAACAGGGCCCACATTACCTCAGATCAGGTAATCAGTTATTTATTATGGAACAGCGAGGAAAGGCGTTTTGGGCAAATGTCAATTGCATAAAGTCTATTTGGAAAGGAAAAATAGGGAGGTCCCAGTTGCCAAGAATCCATAGGGAAGGAATTAAAGCTGGCGTGTATTTCTGGGCACTTCTCCTGCTAAGCACTTTGGTTGATGAAGGGCAGTGGGTGGCTTTGAGGTCATCAGGATTGACGCTCAGCAACAGCCCTTTGCTTTTCTTCTTCTTCTCCTTCTCCTTCCTCTTCTTCTCTTTCTTCCTTCCTTCTTTCCTTCTTTCCTTCCCTCCTTCCTCCCTTTCTTTCTTTCTCTCTCTTTTTCTTTCTTTTCTTTCTTCTTTGCGTCCTGGTTGACATTGTCTGGGTCTAGGGATTGAAAGTGTTTGGGAAATGTTGTCTTCTAAAAGTGGAAGATGGATTCTTAGTATCTTTGGGAGTTTGGTGTATTTTTAAAAATAGCATTTTAGAACTTGCTCTATGCCTAGTAATATTCAGGGTACTAGGGATACAGAGATGAGCACAACAGACCATGTCCCGAGATTGTGAAGCTTACATTGAATGGAAAAGACAGGTAATAAGTAAACACATAGACTATAATAAAATATAAGCACTTTCTGAAAAAAAGCAAAGCAGGTAAGGAGACAAAGAGCAGGACAAGGACTGATCAGGGAAGCCTTCCCTGAGGAAAAAACATTTGCGTTGAGGTTAAGTGAAGGGAAGCTTATTGGTTCATTCTCACAGCTATCAAGAAATACCTGGGACTGGGTATTTAAAAAAAAAGGTTAAATTGACTCACAGTTCTGCATTGCTGGAAAACCCTCAGGAAACTTACAGTCCTGGGGGAAGGTGAAGGGGAAGAAAGGAATCTTATTCACAAGGCAACAGGAAGGAGAAGTGCTGAGCAAAGGGGAAAAGCCCCTTAGAAAATCATAAGATCTCCTGAGAACTCACTCACTATCACAAGAACAGCATGGGGTAACTGCCTCCACGATTCTGTTACCTCCCACCAGATTCCTCCCACGACCCATGGGGATCATGGGAACTAGAATTCAAGATGAGATTTAGATGGGGACACAGCCAAACCATTATCCAGGAGGGGTCCCAGGGTTGTAAGAAGGGCCTTCTGCACAGAGGGGACAGCTAGCAAATAATTTATTCTTTAAGTGGCCTATGTTCCTTTTGTTTATTTTATATTTTAGCATTTCCTAAGAATCATTCCATGGAATCAATCCATTCCATCCATTCCATTTAACAAGCCATGTTAAACAAACTGAAGTAGGTGAACCACTAAAACCATGTCTGGCATATTATTGGTGTTTAAAAAAAAATACGAGCTGCTGCTTTTTGCAACTCAAGGTAATGACTTGACATCCATTATTACATTCAGAGGGTGGCTACCATTTATTATCTAAACACTATCAATGGGAAGCATCTTCCTTTTTCTTCCCTCTTTCCTTTCCCCTCTTTTTTTCTTCTCACCTGTGTCCTGAAACAGGTGAGAAGAGTGCCTCAAATTCAGGTTTTTAAATAAATAAAATTCAATAAAATCAAATTCAGGTTTTTAAATAAAATAACTATAATCCACAGGTCATGGATTGAATAACCGATGACTCTATGATAACATCATATCACATCCACATATTCCATGCCTTGATCCTTAAACACCACATCCACATACAGAACAGTGGGGGTATCTTAATTCAGTATTAGAGTGGAGTGTAAGTTTTGTGGGTAGCTGAGAATTTAGAGCATTTGGCAGTTCAGAGCATTGTTTTAGTGCAGGAGTGTTGCTCATTCTCGCTAGGATATGTAGAGACACACATGGTAATGATGCCTTTTCAGAGCTTGGAAAAACACTGTAGGCTATGTAATGCAATTATCTCCAAAGCTATCCTTAAAATGTTTGGGCCCCTAATATCAGTGTTATGTCTGTTTCTCAAAAATTGCAAAATATCATACTTATCAGCATAATATTGCTCCTATGTACAAGGTACCTGTTCTCCTTTCTCCACTTGCTAATAATAATAGCAAGTATTAATATGAAGTATTTGTTGAGCCGTTATTAAATATGTCACCCCTAACACAACAGTCCAAAAAGACAGGCCTAAGTTCTTCTACTTTATTGACATTGAGACTCATAGAGGCATAAGGTCCTACAGTATAAATGAGAAGCTGGGATGGCCCCTGATTATGACTGCCTGCAAAGCCAGTTTTTCATTCATACTCTTTGTTATTTTTCAAAACGTTCAATTGGAAGCATCTTGATTCAACTATTCTCTTCCCTTTTAGAGTTCATCATCATTCTCTTTTATTCCCATTCTTCTGCTCCCTAAGTCTTGGAGAATCTTTCTTGGCAGTGTTCTAATAATCTATTCATTATTTTCCTAGCCTAGTTCTTTTTTCTCACAGTCTTTATCCTTTCATGGCTAGACTGCTGTCCTTTTCTGTTAGCCCTCCAGACTCCGAATACCTTCCAGCATCAGATGGTCTTAGGCACTGTGATCAGGTAAATACCTCTTTGACACAACACTGCCATCTTACTGTTGGGATTCTCCACTGCTCTTATAGTAATTGTCAGGCTCTGAACACTGGCTTCCCAGCCCTGTATAATCTACCCCACCTTATTTATCCAAACCTATATTCATCCAAACCTACTTTGGCTGAAGTCACTGTCCATGGAACTCACTGGGTGTGTTCCCCATGGTACTTTGTCTCAAACTGTATATCCTACTAAAAGGGGCCTCCTTCTTTTCAATATTTTCTAAAAGGTCCAGATCAATTTTTCCCTCTACCATGAAATTTATTTTCCCTTCTCCTGGCATATTGATCTTTCCCTGTGAACACTTTCTCTAAACTTGAAAGGTCCATAAAATGGTCCTTTTTATATAGTCTTTCAATAGAAACTGTTTATCTTACAGAAGATGCCCCTTACTGAAATTGGATTATTTTCTTTGGTGATTGGTGACTGTGTTCAGCTGCAACTAACAGAAAATACAACAAATGTTGGCTTAACCAGTTAGAGGTTGAAGACCTTAAGTAACAGAAAATCGAGAAGTATGCAGTCCAGGGTGAGGCAGCTGTTTAATGATGCCATTGGAGACCCACACTCTATCTTTCCGTTTCGTCATCCTTGATGACTTTCAGCTTCCAGTTTGTTGCCTGTTAGTCACAGTATAGTTGCTGCACCTCCAGGCAGGAAGAATGACACAGCAGAAATCCACGTGTGTTGCATTGGTCAGAATTATGTAACATATTACCCCTAGCTGCAAGGGAAGCTAGGAAACTGAGTTTTAAGCTTCTATAAAGAAAGTAGGACTGGAAAAATATGGTCAAGAACTGATCTTAAGTAAACAAGCCTATAGTATCAGTCACAGCAAAGCTTAATGAATAGATTTTTATATTCATATATTGCTTCATTCTTTTTTGATGGGAAAGACATTAAAGAAAGTGGAATACTGGAGTCAGATTCACTTGTTACTGAATATTGGCACAGTCCTCTCGGAGTCTTGAATAAGTTGCTTTTCTTTCTGAGACACATTTCCTCATCCAAACATTTGGCTTAATAATAACACTGACTCTTAGAGTTACTGTGATGATTAAAAGAGGAGAAGCCTGCCGCCTGTGATGTGGCACATGTCAATTCTTTTTCCCTCTTACATTTGAGGCTCTAGTGGGTGTGGAGAAAATCCTAAAAACAATAAAACAAACAAACCAGAAGAATTGAATCAAACAAGACAATAGCTGCCACCAGTTAGTCCCATAAACTCATTTCAATAAGGAAAAATATCACCCCAGTAACAAAACTGCAGGAGATTTATTTATCTTGTAATTGAGTGGAAAGGAAATCTCTGAATGTTTGTGAAGGTGCTGACCCGTGGATACTGAGGTATGTGGAAATAACTCACACATCTCAGGTGTTTAATGAGGATCAATAACAATTTGTGGGCCCATCAGCTCTACAGTCCCATCACCTCAAATCACACACAGGAACCCTGCTTCTGAAAAGTGACACTTGGTGAGAGAGAATGGCAGAGTGAAATCCAATTAGCAAGATCTGCAAAAGAGGCACATGTGCAAGAATCATGAGTGATCCCAGAAAAAAATTATATATATAATAGATATATAAATACATATGTATATATTGCACAGCACATTCTTAGCCCACCACCTCCCACTACCCCAAAAAGCAGGACAACGTTTTCCATATATTCTATTGAAGTGTTTTTTTTTTTAAATTGTTGGCACAGAAACCTGTATCTCTAGATATTTTAAAAGCTTTACTTATATTTATTTGAAATATGTTAAAAAGCCATATATTCTTTTTTTTTTTAATGATAAAAGGGAAAGCAACACCCTACCAGATGTTGGGAGGAATAGTAAGCAAGTGATTCAATCGGAATTCTCCTATGGGGACATAGATTCTCTCGGTCAATGTCACAGAATGAAATAGTCTCAGATTCACCCAGCAGTGAGTTATTCCATCTGGTTGTGGCAATTAGGAGCTGAAGATGACGGGAAGTTAAATGACTATCTTTGTGAAGCAAAGCAAAATAGGAAAGGGAACAGCTGGGGGACTGGATGGCTTGGGGATGCAGAATTGGATCTAGAATAAAGAGTCTGTTACTTCGAGTTGCTGGTTATAATGCCAGTGCAGGTTAATACGAATTGAAGGTTGCTGCTGTGTGCTAGCAGTTAGCTGTCACTTGCCTGAAATATGACCATAGCATATGCAGTACTCTCTGGATTGAGGTCTCTAGAATGTAATGTCCTTTTTACTTAAGGGCCAAGCGACCAGATTAACTACAGAGACAAGGGGTCATTGAACTTCAGCTCTGTAAAGGATGTGGTTGCCAGGTTCAGTCTATGAATTGCTGGGAATGTTATGTGTCTTTTCTTTGCATGTGTTACAGTCTAAGCACGAAGATGCTTATCTTCTATCAAATCCAAAGGAAAAAATGTGGATCTACCAGTCCTCTCCTACCCTCTTCCCCCACAAAATGTTAACAACTTGCTTTACACTTTATCTTTGGAGTTGGGTAGTCTAGAACATAAGCTTTCAGCTTACCACTTACTAGCTCTGTGGACTTTGGCATTATTTAACATCTACAAGACTCATTTTTCTAATTTATACAATGGGGATGATACCTTTGGCTATCCTATTTTGTAAAGTTTTATGAGAAATATTTGAAATAATATATGTAAATCTTTTTACTGTAACGTATTCTAAGGATCCAATAAATATTGGCTCTTATGTTGAGGTATGCTCAGAGTTAATGACAGAAACAGAAACGGAACGTTGATACCCAACTCACTACTCGGGCCATTGGAAAACATGATGACCCTATCCCTCTTCTTATTTGTCACACCTTTCATGTTTTGGCAGGACTCAAGAGCTAACATAAGGCACTGAAATCAATTAATTACTTCTACTATTGCATGGCCAAATAGTCTACTGCATTTTTGAGCTCTTCGTCAGAATTCTTTAAACATCTTATCTGCAGTGCAGTCTGGAAAGGGAAATCACAGAGAGAAGGGAAATCATACTTTGGCTTTGTGTCACCCTCTACCCAACTTGCCCAAGACAAAACTGTGAGCAAAGTTAGGCATCTGACTCATTAGAAAGAGGAAGTTTTTTTAGGCAGTTCCTCTTTTGAATAGATAAAGTGGATCAAACAAAAGGGATGACAGATTAGAAACTGTCTGGTGGCTAATGTACTGTTTACTGTAGTATAAATGACTGGTGTTTGGGAAATGACAGATGAGAGAGAACACAAATGTGGACATACATAATTTTCAGCTTTCTACAGTGGAGGAGAGGTTCTACATGGTTGGTTAGGATGTTGTCAGGGAAGGGGGATGTCATTTGTTGGAGCTTCAGGGAAATGAGAAGAGCATGGAGAGGACTTTTGAATTCATCCATTGATCCAGGAGTTACCATAGCCTCTGTACTGCAAACAGAAGGTACCATGAAGAGATATAGTTCCTTTTCTCCTTTCTCATTGGCTGATTTATTTTAAATGTAACTCTTGTTCCAGTCCAACGGCACAGCAATCTTCCCATAGCGAAAGCATTGGGATGGGGATGGGGCTATGCTCAGCCAATCTGGGAGATCTCTAGGGGAACACAATGTAGGGAAAAAAAGTAATAAATGTGTTTAAAAGAAGGCAAGGAACCAACCAAGCAAGGAAGAAATAAAGAAAAAGAATGAAAGAACAAGAGAATGAAAAGAAGGAGGTTGGGAGGGAGGAAAGAAAAAGAAATGGAAAGGAAGAAAGGAAAGACAGAGGGAATTTGATATGTCAGTTAATCTGCATGATACGTTTGAGTTGAATTTGTGATGGTGTTACTTGCTCCAAGGAATCAATAGAAATTTGTAGCCACTGTAACAATCTAGCACCTATTTGCTTAGTTTCCATAATAATAATAATGGTTCTAATTGCATAGGACATGTTGTCAAACGTATTATTTGCAAGCATATTACTATTGTAACTGGTATTTGCCGTATGCTTTGTGAGAGGTTTTATGTCCATGCATTCATTCATTTCTCTAAAAGTATTAATTGAATATCTACTTTGTGCCAGTTCTAGGTACTGTGATTATGTGCATGAAGAGATAAAATACCTACCCTCGTAGAACTTGTATATACATTGGAGAGAACAGACACTATATATGATATCATGTCAAATTTTATACAGTAATGGTATATGGAGAAATAACTAATGGGTACTAGGCTTAATACCTGGATGATGAAATAATCTATACAACAGATTCCCATGATACAAGTTTACCTATATAACAAACTCATACATGCACCCCTGAACTTAAAATGAAAGTTTGAAAACAAATTTGTCTTTCAAGTTCATTTCTTTTTTTTTTTTGAGACAGAGTTTCACTCTTGTTACCCAGGCTGGAGTGCAATGGTGTGATCTCGGCTCACCGCAACCTCCGCCTCCTGGGTTCAGGCAATTCTCCTGCCTCCGCCTCCTGAATAGCTGCGATTACAGGCACGCGCCACCATGCCCAGCTAATTTTTTGTATTTTTAGTAGAGACGGGGTTTCACCATGTTGACCAGGATGGTCTCGATCTCTTGACCTCGTGATCCACCCACCTCAGCCTCCCAAAGTGCTGGGATTACAGGCTTGAGCCACCACGCCCCGCCCTCAAGTTCATTTCTTAATCATTTCTTAGTTGTTTCATAGGCTTTTCTCATTAGACTTTGAGGCAATCATATAAAATTATAAATTGAATTAAATCAAATTATTAATAAATTATAACTACCCAGGGGTCATCAAGAGAAATCATGCTTTGGCTTTGAATCAGCCTCTACCCAACTTGCCTAAGACAAAACTGTGAGCAAGGTTAGGCGTCTGACTCATTAGTAAGAGGAAGTCTTGCTTTTGTGGACCAAAATTAGCCTACAGACATACTATATGTGGCTCCTCGTGTTTTAAATCTTTGGGCCATTATGTAAAAATCCAGATATTTGAATTCTTTTGTGAAACTGTAAAATTTTGAGTCAAGAATAGAGGTTGGTTAATAGATACAAACATACATTTCAATACAAGCAGTAAGTCCTACCTAATGTTTGATAGTAGAGTAAGGTGACTATCATAAACGACAACGTATTGTATATTTCAAAATAGCTAGAAGATAGGACTTGAAATGTGCCCAACACATAGAAATGACAGACACTTGGGTAATGCATACCCTAAATACCCTCATTCGATTGTCATACATCCTATGCATGTAACAAAATTTCACATGCACTCCATATATAGCTATATCATATAATGTATTAAGAAGTAAATTTTAAAAGAAAACTGAGTCCGTAGAAGAAAGCAATTAGTTTTAATTGTTTAATGCAATAAATTGTAGCTCCTTTATATGTTTGAAAACAGAATTTTCTTTAAAAAAAAGAGTAGACATTCCCATAAAAGGCAATTATTAGCTGGAACTGAGGAGCAATCGCTGTCTGTAGAGGGGGGACAGTTCTCCAATTCCTCATAGGATATATAAACCTGAGTTTATTTCTCCATCTCTTTTATCTAAATGGCCCTGTTGTCATTTCTGTTCCCTGCCTGTCTCTGCTCTCTCTTATATAGTTAACCTTAGAGAGAGAGATTAGAAATAATCACAAATGTACTTCCATTTGAGTCAGAGACATAGATCTCAGAATTATTGTGTGTAAATCCAATGCAACCCAAGTATTGCCTATGAATTCAATTAACAATATTCTTTGCATACCTAGAATAGGTAAGTGTAAATGTGTGTTTATATATGTGCGTGTGTGTAGTTTTAGAAGGCTAAAATAAATTCCAAATTATAATGCATAGATACTTGAATCTTACTAAATTTCAATCTTCTGTATTTTATTGATTAGCAGATACTAAAAATATAATTGCTGTCAAATGTTTGTGCCCTAAAAACAAATCCTTAAAAAGGAACCCTTAAACTCAGAAAGGTTGGAAACAGCTGTTCTCTTCCCCTTACTGATGATAAAACAGAATCCCAACAGGGACAGTTATGTGTTCAAAACTGCTCAGCCAGTCAGTGGAAGCAGGATAATATGTCTCCTGCCTCAGATATCTTTTGTTTCTTCCTCTGACACCCAAAAGTCAAGAGGGTGGAAGGTGAGCCTTTATAAGACTTTGACATGGAAATTCTTGATTCTGTTTCAGGGATGGCGAATTCCAGTTTACAGATGAAAGGAAAAGATTTCTTCCTTGTGAGAATAGAGTGCACGACAACACTTCTCAATAGCCGTGCCACTGACATTTTTTAACTGGATAGTTCTTTGGGGGGATTCTACTATGCATTATAGGATATTTAGCAGCATCCCTAGCCTCTACACAGCAGATGACAGTAGTCGTCTCCCCAACACTAATTGTCACAATAAAAATATCTCCAGACATTTCCAAATGCCCCTTGGAGAGGCCCACAAATGCCTCTTGGAGAAGGCTATCATTGACATTTTTTGACTGGATAATTCTTCAGGACATTTGTACTGTGCATTATGGATTATTTATTTATTTAAAAAACAGGGACTCATTTTGTCACCTAGGCTAGAGTGCAGTAGTGTGATCTCAGTTCACTGCAAATTCTGCTTCAAAGGCTCAAATGTTCCTACTATCTCAGCCCTCCAAGTAGCTGGGACTGCAGGCATGGCCACTGTACCCATCTTTTCTTGTGTGTGTGGAAACAGGGTTTTACCATATTGCCCAGGCTGGTGTTGAACTCCTGAACTCAAGTGACTCACCTGCTTCAGCCTCCCAAAGAACTAAGATTGCAGGCATGAGCCACCATGCTCCACTCATTATAGAACATTTAGCAGCATCCGTAGCCTCTACGTAGTAGATGCCAGTAGTAGGCCCCTCCAGCACCAATTGTCACAATAATAATATCTCTAAAAATGGCCAGAAGTCTTTTGGAGAGGGCCACAATTGTCCCAGTTGAGAATCACTTCTTCAGCATAGATCGTTGTTAAACCATTGATTCAGAATCCAAGGGAAAGACTTGGAACACTCACCCTGCCTTGACACCTGCTCACAGACCCCTTCTCTCCATCCTCACGGGCGAGGTGTAATTTCACTACAGCTTTTTCCCAGATGCCTGTAACTTCTGCAATTCAATCTTTTTTCTTTATAAGTATCTTTGCACTTTTCTGCTTTCAAAACACTCTTAGTAATTTCCAGTACCTCAAATTGCACAGGTACATGGCTTTTTGTCTCTTTCTCTATTTACCTGGGTCTTTTTTAAAACTTTTCATTGTAGAGTGTTCCACTTTTTATTTTTTCTTTCCATTTTTATTGCTTTTGTGTCTCTGTCTTCTTGATCTCATTTTGGTGTGGAACCTGTCTTTCTCTGCTTGTATCAATATCTTACTACCTAGATCTCAATTTCATTTTATGGTTTAGCCTTTCGGTGTTAATCTCCTCCATCTCTGTCATCCTTTTAATGACTGTGTTTCTGGGTCTTTTTTTGTGTGGCAGCTTGTCTTTTGGCCTGCCTCTCTCTGCTTGTATCTCTCCGGCTATTTTTATGGTCTCATCCTACCTTTGGAGAATAGTGATATGTTTTTATGACATTTCGATTTGTGACTGCCTTTTTCTCTATTGACTTCTCTTCTCCTTTCTGCCTTTCTTTTGAAAATGGCCCATCTGGACTACATTCCTATCAAGATCTCTTTCTTTAAGTAGGAAGTTCCTCAGGCATGTAATGGAAACCTTTTACTTCTGATGAATGGTAATCCTTAAGGGGAGGTCAGGGAATGGACTTTTCAGTTAACTGCTCAGTGGCAATTATTTGTTTTACTTCATATAATCGAATGTTTGTAAAACATGCACTTAGAATATTAAATCCAGCCAGGTTAAATATTTAACATGTTGTAAACTTTGTATAATAAAAATACAACTTAAATGGTTCGTCATAAAGCAGTTATCTTAGAAAATGAATAGGTAATAAATTATTGAAATCAATTTGTTTCTAAAGCTATGAGAAATAAAATCAATCATTTTTAGAGATAGATAAGATGTTTTATGTAATGTTTGGGAATAAGGAACTGTAAGAGTAGGATTGGCTATTTACACAGTACCTGCCTTTTCCCTTGGTTCCTGATGGATTTTGAAAGCAAGGATGAGGGCATTATAAGGTTCACAAGACTGAAAACTATTTGATCGTCTCATTTTTGGAAGAAAGTGAGAATTGTAATATACTTGCAAAACAGATTGGAATCCATCTGGTGTAGCCAAATTAATCCTTCTTTAATGATTGTTTATATTGTGTATCCAAAATCAAACTCAGTATCAAGAGTTAATCAATTACAATTTATAATCATTTTGGCTCAACAACACAAGAGGGAATTGTAAACAGTAAAATTTATTTTATAGTATAAATGTGTTAAAAACATGGATCTTCCTTGGACCATATGTAAATTAATCAAATTATCTCCAATTTTCGTTGTTGTCTGTCTGTTTAAATGTGGTACGGGAAAGAGCAATGGCTGCTGAGACTGCAGAGTTTTGTGAAGAAGGCTGTTAAGTTTTCTGAACATTCCTCCCCTCCATCCAACAAGTAACCCAACCAGACTAAGCCAAAAACCTGAGAAAACCAGGATGGAATGTGACAGAGTGTAGGAACTAAACCAGGGAAGAGAATGTTTCTCTTCTCTCGAGTGTGGAATAAATGTCATCAGTACCCTGTCTGAACCTCATTAACCTTAATAATACACTATCAAAAAGTCAACACGAAGCAATTAGTATTTAAAGGTACTTGATATTTTAGGTGGGAAATTTATTTTCTCTGAAAAATCACACATGCCTCCAACAACTTGAGGCTTATTAAAATTTATAGCAAAAATGTTGAATTCAATTAAATTCAATAAAATTCCAGGCATCAAGTTATTATTAAATATTCACCTCTATGGGTGTTGTGCTTTGGTTGGGAATAATACTAAGGCAAGATCCTCCTCTTTACAAAGTTGATTAGGAATCCCATAAGTTGTCAAATGTCACTGTTTCAGTTAACAATATTTCTACCACAAACAGAACTGACCCAAAGGGGCAAAAAGTGAATAAAGGGAGCATACTCTCACCTGAGCCTTAGAGAGGAAAGTGACATCTGTCAGTCTACTTGTTCAGTTAATTCCACTTTGATATTTCTTAAATATATCCACTCACTAGGACTAAGCCGCACCATACCTGATTTCTGGGCATTCGTCTTTCTTCCCCTCAAATTCATTCTCCACCTCGCAGCTATTTAGTGAGTTCTGCTAACAATACATCAATTAAAACTAGTCAATGACTATTCATTTCCTGCAGGATAAAATGCAATATAGTATGCAGTGCCAGGAAATTAAGCACTAGAATTTGAATTTAAATCCTAATTTCCTCTCTTATCTACCTTTGTGCCCTGGAGTAAGTAATTTTACTGCTCTATGGTTCAGTTATTTCATCTGTGAAATGGGGATAATAGCATCACTTACTTCATAGCGTTACTAGTAGGAAAAATTAGTTAATGCCAGTAAAATGAATTATAGAGAAATAGCAACCTTCAGTTACTGTGAACTGTTATTATTGCTATCACCCTTCACACTGCCCTTTTCTCATTCTTCCCTGAATTGTTTTGAGTTTCTAGAACCTGGACATGATGTTCCCTTGGTCCCCATCACTGGGCTAACTCCTGCTTGACATTCAGGACTTAGACTTTTTCCTCCTCCAGGAATCATCTTCTACCCCGTCCCCTGCATGGCATGTTTTATGTCCCTCCTAGATGCAGGTTTAAACTCTGTTGTACATTTCAGGTCTTGTATTTACTTGTTTGCTTCCCTGTTCTTCCTTCTTCAATGCATATACTTTGAGTGCAGAAACTCAGCTCTGTTTGTCTTTGCAGCTCTATCACCTGGCACAGGACCTGGTTCATAGGAGGTACTCAGGAAACCTCTCTGCAGAATGAGGAAACTCAACATGAGCACCTACTGAAGGGAATAACATAACATAGCCCATACAACCAAATGTCTGAATGTTAAGGGCTTATATGTTTATGAGTAGGCAGGTGTTTTCATGGAACTCTGGTATCTTCCAGATGTTCATAGGCATATCTGGAACGATGAGTATTTGGTCAAGTAATACAGGGAATCAGGAATATGTCTCTCCTAAAGAGTTATGTTTTGATCAACCCCATTCTCACTGCAGTGGACAAGCAGGCACAACCTAGAGCTTTCCAGACAGTTCAGATTATGGAACCTGCCTTTAGTAATATATTGGAAAACCCAATTATAGTGCTGTGAGGAACTATAATAAGGAACACCGCTGAGAAAATACAAGTCTGAGTTAGGAAAACCTGTAATAACCAAGATATCTTTTTTCTCTTGATTCTAGGATTATTTTAGGAGGTTCTGAGAGACCAAATGAGGCCTTCAGTTCTAGTAGATTAGTTTCAGCTGGAGCTTTGAATGGGCATCAACCACAGCAAGTTGAAGCCATTCAGGGATGATAATTTTTTTTTAGCTATTAGCACATGGCTCCATCTACATATCTCTACTTCTATCCTCCAGTGCTTTTCTCTGAACAGTGCAGGTGGGGGCATAGTGGCCTAAAAGGAAGAGCCCTGAATTTCAGTGGTTATATGGACATAATATGACTTTAGGATTTCTTATCACCTACTTTAAAAACCCAGGGTCACTTAATTAAAATGACTGATTCCTGGAGCCTCAACATGTGCCTTCTAGATCATACGAGCTCTGAATATGAGACTAATGACCAACATTTGTACTGAGTTCTCCTGTGATTCGTATGCTCCCTGATGTGTAAGATTCTACCCAAGTAGAGGCCACTTCAAAAATAGAAACTTTGTAATAGGTCTGTGGTTTACAAGGTCAATTCTGTTAAGTCATAAACAATCCCATTTGGAATTAGTACTATAATTAGGGTTCTTATTTCTTACATACATGTGCACACACACACACACACACACACACAGAGGTTTGTCTTTTAAAATAAATATGTTAAGCCATTTAAAAGTTTAAGAGCTTAATTAGTTGTTTTATTTTGTGAGAAGAACAATTTTGGGGAAAATCACCATTTGGGAAATAGAAAAAGTGGCATCTGCCCTTGCTCTGCACTTGGAATGGAGAGTTGAATGAGAAAGACTGAAAAGCAAGTGTAAAATCTAAAGAAACAAGGTGTTAGGTTGTCTTGATACACATTTGGTAAGATAGGAGTCTTGTTACACATAATAACATTTTTTCTGAGTAGCCTAGTTTGGTTTATTTTTCTGTGGGGTTTAAGAGCATGTTTTGTTAACTGAGATTTTAAAACAAACAATAATTTCAGATATATTAAAAATCAAACGTGATTGTTAGGAGTTTGAAACTCCTAACAATCTCAGAAACTTCTGGGATTGTATACAATTGAACTTTATGCAACATTCTCTTTGACTGTAACAAGAGTTAAATGTTAGGAATCATTGTTGTAAACTATTCTTAAATGATTCCGTATTCTAAGCAAATGCTCTGAAGAACAAATAGGAGATTCGTGTATTGAATCAACTTTCGCCTGATACCGTGTGGAGTAAGATTATCGAAGCATCTTACATTTAAGAATTTTAGCTCAGACTTACATAGCACGTTAAAATAAACAGGTTACATTCACAAATGCCGATAGCAACTTTAATTTCAACTTTAGTTCTTTTACATGTTTATAAGATCCTTTCCTCTGATAAATGTAACCTCTTTTTTAAATGGAAGCTAATTTGTTAAGTTCATTCTATCAAGGGTGAATTGAAAAATGCCAACAGACAAGATAAATTTGACAGAAAATAGGGAAAATCAAAGTTTTATTCATGTACAGTGGTTAAGAATGAAGATACTAAGATAAATTATTTTAAATGAGGACTGTCCTTTTAATAGGCCCCACTCTACAGCCTTGTCTCATTTTTCATTTTCATAAGGTTCTTAATGTATTCCTTTCATTATATAAAACATGCCATATTTGGCCTTTTCATGAAATGTATCTGATACTCTGCTTTGACAGCCATTCATGTGAAAAGAACAGGTTCTATTTCTGTCCATCGCCTACATGTACGTATTCATAGAAATCATAGACTTTTGGGTAAAATATACTATATACTTATACAGCATCTTAATCTCAGAAATCCAAAGGGTTTAGATCTATAACTGTACCATCTTGCCTTTCTCTATGTTGAGAGACCCACGTGGTCAAGGTTCCTAAATCCTGAATCTAACTCAACCTGAATTATATGATTTCCATTTCTATACAGGGGAACATTTCACACACATGTGTGAAATGAAATCACCAGCCCAGAGGCATTTGCCCAAATAAATCTTGGAGATTTTCTGTACTATTTTGCTCTCTACTTACATAACTAAGTATTACTTTTAATTGGATATAAAATATATCCTTCTCGATATATTTTTATTTGTGGGAGTTGCATGGAGCTAATTGTTCCCCTGCTACTTTATAAACAAATATAAAATGTGGATGTATATATATTTTTAAATGCTAACAGTAGAATTTTAGTGTCTGGTTAATAACCCTATTGGTCTGACTTTAAATCTTTCCAGGAGGAAAAATTAATCATCCATGATATCGTTCATCTTGATGTTGTCGTTTGCTTCTTGAACTTAGAAAAGCACCATAGTTTTTGCACTGTAGTTTTTCCATGTTGGAGGACAGTTGCATTTTATTCCACACCATTAAATGCGTTAGGACATGTAAGAGAAATATAATTCTGTAATTATTCAGAATTCGCTAGGTTGTCTGTATAGCATTCAGCAAGATACTTTGCCCCACCTCTGACTTCTTATAACACAATATATGATAGATAATTCACCATGGTGCTGGTGTAGACTTGTGTGAGGGAGAGGACATGGTATGGTGTATTCTCCATTCATTTCTAGTGTAATGTCCTAGATGAGTTATGGGTGAAAACTGTGACAAAAACAAAACAACAACTAAAATGGAAAAGTCCCAAGAATGAATAGAAACAAGAACTTAAACTGCTTTGTCATTATTTTTGTTGTTTTGTTTTGTTTTTATTTTTTTAAAGGAAGTTATAACAAGGAGCAGCTAAGGACAGATACATTGGCAGCAGATTGTGGTTTATGATAATGATAGTCCCAAAGGGACTTGGCTTTCTTGGTGACATTGAAGTAAATTGCATTACTCAAGATGTATACTAAGAAGGATAGATAATGAGGTGTATTGGGAAAGGCACGATTACTATTTTTATAGTATTGTTGACTACCAAAATGAGTGGAAGGGAAGATGGGACCAGGTGGAATTACTTGGGTTAATTTTGATATATATTATGAATGACATAATTTCCACCCACTTCTCTTAGAGGGATGAAAATACTTGAAAGTGTCTCAAACAATTGCTGGCCACTATTTCCTTTTCCTAACTTCTAGTACCTTTGATTTACTCTAAAGTCCTAATTTCTTGTTAAATGAGACCACATTAGTTTATAATTCACCTGGGTTAAAAATAATATTTTCTTTTGAGATGAAGTAAGAGGAAGGGAGTACTCTAGCTCCTTCATCCAGAAACAGACAGACTCTTATGTAAAAACCCCAGGAGAGTCTGTAACATATCAGGGAAGATTCACCTGAAGATTAGGACCCTCTGAGCTTGACAAATCTCCTGTTGAGTGCCTTGCTTTCAACCAAAGCTGTGATAAAAAGCACGTGCATGTGCACACATGCTCAAATACACACACAGGTGGGAAGCTGTCAGCTACAAGACTTGTTTCCCTTGTTTAAAAAGCACTGGCAGTCCATTTCCCCTGTGTTTTTCAGGCAAATCTTTGTTACCGTGGTATATGACAGCCACATATAAAATGAGTACCACTTCCTCTCTTTTTAATTCTCCACCACTTATGCCATTTAGAAGGCAAAATAAAATGGATGATTTCTGGTCACTTAAAATCAGAGTGAAGCAAGGATGGAGATTGTCTTACAAAGGCATTTTAATTCTAGAGGAAAAAGAGATTAGTGGCCTCTACCCATCTTAGAGAATAGAGCGCCCTGACATCTTCCCTTCCTCCTTTTTCCTTGGTATTCTCCCCCTTAGTCCCACATTGAGAGGAGATTCACTCCTAAAAGTGTGTGTCATTTTAAGTTGACTTTCTTGGAGCTGAGCTAAGAGCCATTGCCAAGGCCAGTGGGCGTAAATTCTGTCCGCCTGACAGGAGATGAAGGGTTGTGGGATTTATGACTTATTTGAGTTCTCATATATCACCCTCTGTGTCGCTCGCTTATGATGGCCCTGCCAAAAGATAAAGAAGTGTAGGACGCTTGGTATGGGCTGTGGTGACAGGCCAGGGACAAATGTCTCTGTTGGGTAAATTGATTTGAATGGCTCTAGTGAAATATCAGGTTAGGCTGCAAATATGATTGGGTTTAATGATCCTGCTGACTTGGTAGACTGTTGGGATTCCAAATTTTGGACAAGTTAATTAAGGCACTCTGTGAAGGGGATGTGTATGAATATTTGTAAATCTGTGTAATTATTAATGTCAATAAATACCACCATGTATAAACTCAGACCTGTTCTTACACATAATAGATTGAATCTCCACTGAATACAGGGAACATGACTTACAATTTATAGAGTATTTATCTGGGAAAAACTGTTGAGAATATTATTTTTTCTCCACATCCCAGAGTAAACAAGCAGAGACCTAACGGCATAAAAATGCGGAATGAAAAGATAGAGAACAGATAAGCAGTTTATTCTCTCCTGACAAAATTTAGTAGATTTACCCCTTAGTGGAGAAGGAATTTTTATGTGAAATTGGGGTTGTGTTAGGTCAATAAACCAAAGATTAAATGGATTACTTTTTATATTACAAAAAAAACATATATTGCTACCTATATATGTTTTTTGAATGTGGCTATTCAGTTCAAAATCATAGAGTTTAGACTTTTTTGTAGAATCAAAATTTTTTTAGCAGATTTCTGTTTTTCCACTTAAAATCGCTTCCAAATTTCTGAGTTTACTTCTAATAATGGGTATGATTTCCTTGCTATTTTTGCTCCAGATAATTGTTGACTGCTTATAGTTTTTTATTGTTGGACGTGAATGACTGGCTTCATCTTCCAAAAGTGTTACGAAGCACCAGTTATTTCTTTGAGCTTTACATTTTTTCTTTGCACCAAGGAGACTTACTTACATCAAAATGAATTCCAAGGAGAGTTTTCCACTGATGCTGACTGGTGAGCAGAACTGTAGGTGAGCAGGAATCGCTTACTACTGGGCCTTCTGTTCCCTGGTTCCATTTGGATCTCTCAGAAAATTTTCTATCTTTATTTGCCATAAAGTATGATTTCTTTATTTCAACAAATGGCTACGAGTCCTGGAATGCCGTCTTTAATGAGTGTAGGGAGGATGGTAAATCGGGTTTAGAGAAGAATGTTGTTGAATATGTTCAACTTTTAGAACCAAAACAAAACACAACCAGTGTCAGCGTTCAAGAGTGCTGTACTCATCTGTGAACATAACAGAGAGCAGTGGTGTTTCAGAAGGAACTCTGCATTCGGAGGAGAGGCCTCAGCATCATCACAGAACTTAGAACCGTAACTATGGAATATAGAAATTTCCTGTCTTGGAGTGGATTCTTAGAGTAAAACATGCCTATATCCTTCTGTCCTTTTATCAGCTTTAACTGACTATGAATGATGTACTCACTGAGAAAAATCCATTTGCTGAGGTCTAAGTTTAGGTAATTTCTCTTTCTCCATGTTAATGAAACCCATAACTGTTTTCCCTATTGGTTTCTAACTGAGGACTGATATAACAGTTTCCATTCAACAATCGTATTGCTTTTTTTCCCCCTTATTTCCTTTTCTTTTTCCATGTGAGAATGTTGAGAATTGGAGAGATGAAGAAATTTACATAGCTTTTAAGGGACAAGGCAGCTTTTGGAACTAGTTTTGCCTGCCTCTAAAACCCATGTTCTGTACTGCACCATTTTTTCTGTTATGTGTAAGACAGAAAACATTGTCTGTCCATCCACTTCTCCAGGCTAATGTCTCACCACATCCCGTCTGACTTCTCCTTCCCAGGCCAGGAGTCATGTTGCCCTTATCTGTAATGTGCTTTATCATACTCTTCTTTTATTTTAAATAGAGACAGGGTCTTGCTCTGTTGTCCAGGCTAGAATGCAATGGTGCAGTCAGAGTTCACTATAATCTCAAACTAGACTCTTGGGCTCAAGTAGTCCTCTCACCTCAGCCTACCAAGTAGCTAGGACTATAGGTGCCTGCCACTATGCCTGGCTAAATATATATATATATATATATATAGTATTTTTTGTAGAGACAGGGTTTTGCTAGGTTGCCCAGGCTGGTCTCAAAAACTACTGACTTCAAATTATCTTTCTGCCTCAGCCTCCCAAAGTGCTGTGAGTACAGCCCTGAGACACCTTTTCATTATTTTTCTTCAGATCTTAAATTATCTGTCACTCCCTGGAAGTGTACAGTTAATCTGAAGTGACTTTCATAGTTCCCCACTCTCTCATTACCCAGATAATTTCCTTTATAGCAATGACCACATTTTGTTATTGTTTTGGATATTGGTTGCCTTATTAATTGACTGTCTCTCTTCTCTCTTCCAATCAAAAAGTAAACTCTTTACAATCAGGAATCCTGCCTAACATTTTTGGCCTGCACATCATCAGTGTCCCGCACATGGAGGCCCTAATAGTTGCTCCAGAAATTAATGAATACCTAAATGAATAAATGCCCCCCGAGAGACAGAAATGTAAATACTTCTGACCCTAGGAAAAGTTTGTTACATGTTCTAACCAAGATTTAAGCAAAATGTTGTGCCTACAAAAAAAAGATGGGTGAAGAAGAAAAAACAAACACTAGGGGAATGTGAGAGTGTTCCAGGAAGACAATTGTCATATATGAACTGAGTCTGGTACACGGTACAATTTCATACATATAGTGGGGAAAGCATTCTTGGAAAAGAGAACAGCATGAGCAAGCACATGAAGATAAAAATGTGAAGGGTAAATAATTGTGATAGTCTCACCAATGCGCCGTAATGTAACAGTCTCTCACTGTGAGGCGTTACCCAGAGTTCTTTGTCTTACAACCAAGAGAATTAAGAAGCATGGACAGAAAGGGTAAGAGTGGAGTGAAAGTTTAATAAGTGAAAAAGAAAGCTTTCTGCCATGAAGAGAGGACCCGGAAGAGGGTTGCCATTTTTATAGTTGAATGCAGAAGAAACTGATGAGGGCTGGGTGTCTCATTTGCAAAAGGCGTGAATTTCTGGTAGCTCCACTTTGTCCTCCTGATGCACATGCGGACCCTTAGCTTGAGTTACTCCATATTGCTTTGTTCCCTTTACTGCACATGTGTTGGGATGGAATTTTCCATTACTGACATGTCTGAGCGAGTCACCTGTTTAGCCTTTCTTATCTGTGTGGGCTGTGGCCGTGTCCTAGTTAGGCAAGCCCCTTTTCCAAGTTCCCTTATCTGTGCCTGCAGGCTGTTCTTTCATTTGAGATAATTCAAGGAAGGACTCACCCTCACTGCCTGCCTGACCACTGTCTTCCTTTCTCTTCTCTCATAA
Organism: Callithrix jacchus; assembly: GCF_049354715.1. Taxonomy (NCBI): domain Eukaryota; kingdom Metazoa; phylum Chordata; class Mammalia; order Primates; family Cebidae; genus Callithrix; species Callithrix jacchus. The sequence goes on from NC_133509.1 coordinate 114,032,276, forward strand.
TGATATAACAGTAAAAAGACCTGAGTTCAAATCCTAACTTTTCCTTTTAATAGCTGTTGATTTTGGACTATGTGGTCAAAAAAGTTTTTTTGCCAAGCTTTCTAAATTCTTGGCACATTACTGTCAGTATTTCTCCCGGGACCTTAGTTTCCTGGGTTGCTAAGTGAGGATAATAATCCATGGTTCAGAAGTTTTTGTGAAATAATGTATGTCAGAGAGCTTGGTTTTTAGCAGGTACTTTCATTCATAGAGATCATAGCTGAGTTTAGGTGACCTGTTAAATTTGGGAAAGGATTATTTAAAGTCAAGGAGCAGATCCATTATGACACCATAATTAGAATGAATAATCACATCTGCAGAAAATGGGCTACACTCTGAGTAAATGTAATTTTATTCATAAAGTGCTGGGCCTGGGGCTAGGGGAGATAAGTTCTTACTATAAGTCTTAATATAGCCTTGGGTTCTGGGATGCGCTAAAAATTTTTTCAATTCATTAGTGTCTCAGTATCCTAGTCCTTAAAATTATTATTATAAAAATACCTGAATGTGAACTTAACCTCTTCTTGAGAGTTTCAGTAAGGAAAGTGAGGATCACTTCTTTCTAGAACATTATACCTAAGCAGAAAGGTGCCACATGAAATATTATATTATAATGGAAGCAATGTAAAAAGAAGAGTGAGGCACTTCGTCAATTTCAGAATGCATCGGTGCTACTGTAAGTCATAATTCTAATACAGAGATTTATATAAAGAATGATTCTGGGATTAACCAGATCTCCTAATGTTCTGGGGTTTGTCATCATGAACTGTGGTGTCACTTAGTAAGTACATACTTAAAGAGAAAAATAGGAGGGGAGGGAATGTTAGAAGAATAGTGAGCAACTGAAAAATGTGAGAGATAGCCTAGAGAGAGAAGCAAAACGGGAAGGGAACACAGGAAGAAACAAAGTGGAGAAACAGATTTGCATAGCAAGAGGAAACCAAAGCTGTGGCTAGGAGGGAATAGCTGCAGAAGGAAATCTGCCCTTGTCATTTATCGAACCAAACATTCCACTCCTCAGTGATGGTGTAGCTGCTCTTTGAAAGACAAGCAGCTGTGATAGGGACCTGTCAATCTTCTTTACATGCAGCTGGTTCCCTAAATATTCCAAGGATTCCTTTTATTTTCTGTAAGAGTACCTGCAATCCTGTAAGGCTTGGCTGATGGCTTTCTTGCCGTTAAGCAGTTAACATGTGAAGCAAGCCTGAGCCAGGTTCTGGAGGAGGTCATCTTGCAAGGAGAAAAAAAATATTGCACTTATTGGATGAATACTTAATACATGGTTTACGTATTATCCTTACCTTAGAGATGAGAAAACTGAGGCTAAGTCTAGCTAAGTAATTTACCCACGTTTGCATGGCTTGCTAGTGATGGATCTGGATTTGAATTCCATAATTCCATTTGATCTGACTCCATAAATCATACTCACCCTAGTACATTGCTCTGGCCTGGGTAGGCCATTTTACGTCAGGTTTTCTTTTATAGACGTTAATATGTATATACACTCAGTAGAATGGGAGTATGTATTATTAAAGGTTAATCTTGAAATATCATTTTCAGACAGAATATCCTTCTCATTCTTTCTGATCCTTAATGTTGATTTGAAAATTAGAATAGGAAAGGTATGGCAAGTGTGTAGTTATGCTGGGAGTAGCGAACACTGCTCACTTTAACAGTAAAGCTCTGCCATCTGGGTTATTGCAAATTCTCGTAAATTGGTATGGCCTGTCCTGCTGTCTTGGAAAGGGAGCAACTAACACAAGAGAAACCAATCAAAATGCAGCAAAAGGATTTTGCTTAATTATCGCTGCAATAGAATGGCTAGCCAAAGTCAGAAATCTTTTGTTTCCGCTCAGTGAGCAGCCCAATAAAGCTTCAGAACGTACAGCACAAACAAATACCATTTCCTTTTTCTCTACTTCTTAAAAAAGTTAATCAGGAATTTGTTAGAATAATCCTGTGTTAAATCAAGCAGCCAGACAATGAAATAGGAATTAAGGAAAATGAAAGTGGTGGGAATTATCACAGAAATATTAAATTATTTCAAAAACCCTACCAAGTGAATTGGTTATAAGCGTTTACAGTTTGTTGCCCTCTGAGTCCTCTTTTCACAGGCATTTTTTTGGTTCATCAGTTTGCTCCTCAACACCACCTGCCTATAATTCTTGACAAAAGTCTGTTTTAGATTCTGAGAGTATCCACTAGATTTGAGAACAAAGCAGCCCCGAAGCCTGAGCCCAGAGTCCAGAAGGGTGTGGGTGGAGGCGGATTATGATCCAAGATTTTAGTAGGAGATGGCTTGCTTAAGTGAAGCTAGTTTGCACTCCGCCTCTTGATTCTGTTAAGCCTGGTGTCCCTTCCAGCTAGAAAAGCAACTAGAGGTCCTGAAATTGCACACTCAACCAATTTCCCTAAATGCTTTACTTCTGAAGACTACTGAATCATAGAGGTACACCAGTAGACTTCATGAAGTTCATTTGGCCCCTAGGATCTTGGGATCTGCAGCCTGGGAGAGCTTCTGCGGTACAGGTCTTGGGTAGGCTGCCATCCTCTAGGAGGAGGCGGCAGTGCGGCTTGTGGTTCTTTGTGAGTGTACACTGGCTGCCTTACTTGCCAGATTCTAGTTCTATCAAGTGTCAGTTAAAGGGTGTTTTTGTCTCTGATTGCATAACAGGGGATGTTTGAGAGAGATATCACTGAGAGAAATCCAAAGCTACCATGTGAATATCCTTTCCTGAATATAGCCTGGCTACCTCAGATCAGGATTCTCAAGCTTGGCAGTTTTGACATTTTGGACTGGATTCCTTTTTGTTGTGGGGAAGCTACCCGTACACTGGAGGATGCTTTGCAGCATCTGAGGATTACCCACTAGATGATGGTAGCACTTTTTTTTCCCATGGTAACAAACAAAAATGTCTCCAGAAATTGCCACGTCTTCTGTAGGGCAAAATCCCATCTGCTAAAAACCACTGACAGAGTTTGTATTCTTTGAAATAAGACCACTGACTTTTTTTCTTCCTCCTAATTATGCTCAGAAAGATAGGGCTGTCTTTGGAGATAGACTTTCAATATCTGTCTCTGATTCTTTTTGAGAAAAAGTTGTGTTTTAATCTTTTGGTGACCGATTATCTCCAAATGTAAAATAGAAAGTTGAAGAAGGCAGTACTTTTATGCACATATTTTTTGAGCCAAGTTTCCCTGAGTTTGAGTTAAGGATTTGCTACCAACTAGCTATGAAACCTTAGCTGAGTTAAAAGTTAGACCTTTACAGTTTTAAGTCTCCCATTTTTATGTATAAGAAGAGGGAGGATAATGATGGTACCTTTTTCATAGGTATATAGAGTAAGGGTTATTGCTAAGTTTAAAATGAGGAAACTGAGGCCAGTATAAGAACAAGTAAATTGCAATTTATTCAGCTCCCAGGCCAGGTTCTATGGTCCGGGAAAGGGAGCCAGAGAAGTCATGCCTGACTTCCCGAGGCCTGGGGCTTTTATAGTGAGTGAGGAGGAGTAGGGTGTCTTGATTGGTTATGAGAGAACAGGATGTGGACGGGGTGAGCTGCTATTGGTAGGTAGGCGGGATTTCTGATGTGTGAGCTGCCCAGGGGGACTGGGACATGGACGGGGCAAACTGCTATTGGGCAGGTTTTGGCAGGGTTTCTTTTAAATTTTAGCGGGATTTTCCAATGGCGGGCTAGGTGCTGAGTGCAGAGCCTAGTGTTGAGTGCAGATTTGGGTGCTGAGTGCAGAAGTGGGCGTTGGGGGAGCTACGTGGCGGAGCTAGGTGCTGAGTGTAGGGCTTAGTGCTGGGCATGGAGTGGTGACGTAGTTTTTTTGCGTGGAGAGGGATGGGCACGTCTGAGCTCCCGGCGAGGCAACCGGCCTTACACATAGGTTTTGGGGATGGTTAAATGAGGTCAAGTAGTGAAAGCATATGGCGCAATGGCTGGACCATGTTGAATACCTAATCAATGTTTGCTATCATTACTACTGTTGATGATAATACTTTTGAAAACATAGTTGGCTTGTTATAATTAAGCCAGTGTTTACTTTTGCTTTACCAAATACTTTCCATATCTTTTATCTCAGAAAATAGACTCAAAAGTGAACACACACACACACAAACACACACACACATAAAACCCACATTGTCTGATAGCTCTGTGGTTCCATATCCAATATCTTTGGCCAAATCCAGGGCTTTCTGATTATCACCTCTAGTTTTTTCCCGCTCCTGCTGTTACCATTCTCCGCATTTTCTTTAAGTTCTTTCCTTCTAGAACTTACCACCAGGTGAACTACAAATTATTTTCTTGACTTGCAGCCCATGCACCAATAAGAAAATGCCTCTGGTGTCTTTTGGTTTTATGGTTCATTGCTTAGGCCTTGTCATAGAAACCATGGCATCTCTAAAAAGAAAAACAAAAACAACTTTCGCTTGGCCAGAGTTTATCAAACCATAATGGCATGGAAATATAGGAAAGGAGAAAATCCTACTCCCATAATCTTCGTTTTTTTTTTTCTTTTTTTTTCTGCCAAAGCAAAGTGACCTTGAGGGGGCACCGGCTCAGTGTTTGCTTTTTCTGGTACTACGCCACCCCTCCTTCTTCATCTCCTACTGCTCCCCATTCAGCTCCTCAACAATCGGCAATCACTCTGCCCTCCTGTTCCAAATTTATGACCAGGAACAAGCCATAAACAGAGAAGGCCAATCCTGATCCTGGGCACTGCACCTTTCTGTTTGCCAAAAGTAAGACAGCTTGATGGGACTGTAAAGAATAGGCCTGCATCCCCACAAACCCCGTGAATCATGTCCTAGGATAATGACTAGCAAAGGCTGCTGCAGAGACTGCAAGTGACTCAGAGCCCTGAGGCAGGGCTTCCCCTAAACTACCTAGAACAGAGAGTCCCCATGGATGTGCTCTCTGTGGAGTCATCTCACAACTGAGAAGACCTCACCCGCTCTCTGAGCCACAGAAACAGCTTTTTTTTCTGTGATCCATTTGAAATGGCAAAGATCACTCCAGCTTATTGATGCCCAGAGAATTATGAAGGTCCCATCATATCTGAATGATATTCCTTCAGGAAATATTCAGTGAAGAAGATCACATTTTTCATGGATACTATTTGCCTCCACTGGTTGCTGCTTAGTGTACATATTATTGGCCAGTGATTGATAATGCCTCAGGACCACCTAGTGGTCTTGTTCAGTTTCTAATTTGCTTGGCTTGAGGTGGGGCCTGAGAATTTGCATATTTTACAAACTTCCAAGTGATGCTGATGCAGAACAGCTGGAAGAGAACAATAATTCAAATGAATGTTCCTAGAGTAAAGGAAATATAAATATTTCAGGTGACAGATATTCTAATTACCTGATGTGATCATATGCATGTATCAGATTATCCCAGGTAGCCTGAAAATATGTACATCTAATACCCATTAGATCTAGGTTTAAGCAATGGAGCCACATGACACCAATGTAACACCTTTTCCATATCTGGAAGCTTTCTCCTCCTCTTTCCCGTCCCCTCCTCTCCTTTCCTTTCTTTCTCTATCTGACAGTAGTAGCTGGAGCCTATGCTTTAGATTAGAGACACACATTTGGGATCTATCCTGCTGCCTGAGAAAGGACAATGAGTAGAAGCAGCAGGGTGCAGAGAGGTCCTAACCATTTTTGCATGGACGTGAGGTTTGGAGGGGTAAGTGTTTTCTGTCCGCAGTCTAAAAGCTCATATCAGCAAGGAGTGAGTATACTTGTGGCTTAAAGATTATGGTCTTCAAGACACACTTCTGGACTGGAAACATTCTCCTCATTGTTTGTGCAAATGAAATGTACCAGACAGGCCTGAGTGTACCTAACTCAGCTTCGTTCCTCTTATCAAATCCCTCCCTGTATGCTTCTTCCAACGATATGTCATGCAGATGTCCACAGGGGACACAGGATCTTGGAGTGCAAAAAACACGAGGCTTTCAGCAGACAACCTGACTCAACTCTCAGACTCACTGTTGACTGTGTGACCTAGTTTGAGCTACTTAACTCTCTTGAGGTTAAATCTCCTCTGTAAAAATCAAGTGGTATGTACTTAAGAGGGTATTTTTGAAAATTACATGAGATAAAACAGCCTAGAATGCTATCTGATGCAATAGTTATCCCGTAAATTTTAATTTCATTCTACTTTGAACCTTGTTTATATTAAACTTAACAGAATTAAGCCACGTACGGTAGCGATTTCTTCTGTGGATTCTAGAGTCTGCCTGTAGGGCTTTGAGCTCTAGCTCAGCAACTTCTTTACTGTGTGAACATTGATATGTTTACTTTAATGTCTCTAGGCCTTAGTTTTCTGGATTTTGAGGATTAAATGAGTTATTACTTTTACAACACTTAGGAGAGTCCTGCTATCTAATAAGTGTTTCTAGTATTATGATACAGATTTTATTTCATCTAGTCGGATTTAGAGAATAGCAAGCTAAAACAAACAACTACCTCCCCAACACCCCCAAAAAACAACAAAACATGCCACCACCAACAGTCTACTTCTAGTGTGGCACCATTTCTAAGAAGCTATTCTCCAAGACTTCTTTATGTGAAGCAGTTCAGATGTGGCAGAATTAAAAGTTCTGAGTTACAGTCCTGACAGTAGCTAAAATTATAAAGCTTCTAGGAGAAAGCAGAGGGCAATATCTTTAAAACCTTGAAATAGGCAACGATATTTTAGAATACAAAAGCACTAAATATAAAAAAGAAAATATCAATAGATTCAACTTGACGAAAATAAAATTCCGCTCATCAAAATATATGCTTAAGAAAGTTAAAGGATAATTTTCTTTAACTTATGTTTGTCAGACATAGAGTGGGAGAAAAGATTTTCAGGACAGGTATTGAAAAAAGAACCTAAATTCACAATAGGTGAGTATCTCATGCAAATCAAAAATAAAAAGACAATAAAAATCAGGCACTTTATTAAAAAGATGTGTGAATGGCCAATAATCCCATGAAAAGATATCCACATCTTTAGTAATCAAGAAATTATATATTAAAATCACAACGATGCATCATTTCACATTCACTAAAATGTCTAAATTAAAAAGACTGACAACACCAAATATTGGTGAGCATTAGAGCTACTGGGATTGTCATACTTTGTACATGGGAGTGTAAGATGGTAGAACACTTTGGAAAATTTGTAGTTCTTAATATAGTTAACATAAAACTAAACTAAGACTTACTAAGTTTACTTTTACATATTTATCCAAAAGAAATGGAAAAATATATGCAAAATAAAAATATTTATAGTAGCTTTTTAATAGTCTCAAACTGAAAACAAGACAGGTATCCATCAAGAGTGTGGGTAAACAAAACACAGTGTATTCCTATAATGGAATACTAATATTCAATAAAAATATTAAACTACAGGTAAATGCAACAACATGTATGCATGTCAAAAACAGTATATTTTTGTGGAAGGAAAGACACAAAGGAGTACATTTTATATTTTTTCATTTATATGAGGTTCAAGATTAGGCAAAAGTAACCTGTGGTATTATAGAAATCAGAATCCTAATTGCCTATCAGTAGTGGCAGGAGGAGGCATGAGAGAGCTTTGTTGGGTAGTAGAAATGCTCTACATTCTGAAGGGAGTGTTGACTTCAGGGATATATTAATTCGTTAAAACTCATCCAGTTGTCTATACGCATTCCTTGGAGATATTACGAGTTTGGCTCCAGACCCCACAATGAAGAACGTATCTCATTAAAATGATTGACACTGATTGACATAAAGCTTTATTTCCCAGTCCATATAAAAGTTATGTTTACACTATTCTGTAGTCTTTTAAGTGTGTAATAGCATTATGTTTAAAAAAGTAACATACACACCTTAATTTAAAAGTACTTTATTGCTAAAAAAAAAAATGCTAACGATTATCTGAGCCTTCAGTGAGTCTTAATTTTTTTTTTTTTTTTTTTTGCTAGTGGAGGGTCTTGCTTGTATGTTCTTAGGTGCTGACTGATCGGGGTGCTGGTTGCTGAAGGCCGGGGTGGCTGTGGCAATTTCTTACAATAATACAACGTAGTGTGCTGCATTGACTGATTCTTCACAAAGAAAGATTTCTCTGTGCTATGTGACACTGTATGATAGCGTTTACTCCAAGTAAACTTTTCAAAACTGAAGCTAATCCTCTTAAGCCCAGCAGCTGCTTTATCAACTAAGTTTATATACTATTCTAAATTATTTGTTATTTCTAAGGTGTTCACCAAATCTTCACCAGGAATAGATTCTGTCTCAAGAAACCACTCTTTGCTCATCATACAAAGCAGCTCTTCATTCATTCATGTTTTATCACAAGATTACAGTCATTCAGTCATGTAACTGTACTTCTGATTCTTGTTCTTTCGCTATTTCCGCCATATCTACAGTTACTTCCTCTGCCAAAAACTTGAACCCCTTAAAGCCATCTATAAGGGTTAGCATCAACTTCTTCCAAACTCTGTGAAGGTTGATATTCTGACTTTCTCCCGTGTATCATGACTGCTCTTAATGGCATTTAAAATGATGAATCCTTTTCAGAAGATGTTTAATTTACTTTGCCCATATCCAGTAGAGGAATAACTATTTAAATTAGCTATAGCCTTACAAAATGTATTTCTTCATAAGACTTGTTGAAATTACTCCTTGATCCCTTCAGTTTGTAAAAAACACAATACATATAAAGCACAGTGAAATGAAGTGCAATACGATGAGATATACACACACCTAAAATCATATGTTCCACTCTGTATAAATTGTACCACAATTTTAAAAATGTAGATCATACATATATTTAAATATTATAGTAAAAATAATTTTGAATTATTCTTAAGTCTAGGCAGTCTCTCTGCAGGAGAGTCTCAAACTATGTGTTAGACTCTTTTCTTCCATCAGAATTTCTGTCCTGCAGCTCACCATTATCTAGAAAACTGAGAAATAGGAATATCACAACAGCAAACAAAAGCCACTTAGTTAATTATGTACATCTCTCAAAAGCCTGTACCTTATCCTATGGTTAGATGATTTCATGTGAAGCCTCTTCCGGGGGAATGTCTTACAATCTGCCCTTTATCTGTGGGATTCTGCACTTTCGTCTTTCTGTTCCTGTCTTGTCCTGAGATATCTTAGGTAGAAATGAATTGATAGACCTTTCTACTGAGGCTGGACTCTTCATTCAGATTTTTTCATAGCGTATTATAAACTCTAACTCATTAACATCATCATAAATGGTAATGTCCTGTGAAAAAGAGAGGTGGTGGCACCAATTAAAATAATCTTTTTAGTCACACATCAAATCAATGTTGGTGCAAACACTTGAACCACCAATTAATGCAGCCCATTTCTTTTTTATACTGATGGCAGCACAGTGGTGGAAACTGAAATAAAACCTCAGTTTATACTATAGAACATGTCATGCACTTAACACGTGGATCTACAGGAAGAAGGAAACAGAAGTGAACGTGGACTAGACGAGAATCTGATGAATGATATGTACCACGTGCTTTGAAATAGCCATAAGGATGCCTGCACAAGAATACCCATGCATTCATTCTTAGAATTTCAGGGCCAGCTGTAGCTCTGTCATTTTGTCATTGACTTAATTGGAATCCAGATCAGTGTAGACACTTGTTCAAGGTCACACAGCTTGTTCTCTCCCAGTTCCCCTAACTGCTGGCCTCAAGCCGCTGCCTCTGCAGACTATGTGCTCCAGATTCCCTGAGAGATTTCCTTATCCCCTGGATTCTCCTAAGTTTGCATAACAGAAGTACTTAAATACATCATTTTATTTGGGCATGGGATTTTAAATAAATAATATGATACAAATTCTCTCAGACTGCAAGGAGTCTAATAATAGCTGAAAGTAATAGAGTGAACACTCTGTGCCTAGTACTCCTTTGAATGTTTTATATAACATTAATTTATTTAATCTTCATAATATTCTATGAGGGGATACTATTGTTATCCTCATTTTATTGCTACGGATGCTGATGCATAGGGAAATTTTAAAACCTGCCCCACATAATGCCGTGTGCTAGTGATAGGGCCAGAATCAGAATGTTGAAGGTTGATTATAGCAGTCACACCGTAATTGCTCTGACCTGTCTCCTGTCTATAGGAAAGCGGGTAGAGAAGATTTGTTTCCTCTGAAAAAAAGAGCTAAAATCTCCATGGTGAAAATCTATGAGTGACTCAGGTATATGACAGCTAATATTAAATGGACAGTTGTCACTGTACAAAGTGGCTTATCTCATTTGAATTATCACAACTCAACAAAAAGTTATTTTCATCCTCTTACACATAAAGAAACGGAGGCATGCAGTGTTAAAGGAACGTGCCTTTAGCCACACGGTTGGAAAGAGCATGGACCCAGACAGGCTGGCTCCAGGGACTGCAGCAATGTGGTAATAAAATGGCATTTGTTCAGTCCAGCTTTAATTGATGAGATACTAAACAGAGTCAGCACTAAATAAAATTTCATCGGAGAAACATTTATGCTTAGCTGTTTCAGAGCTGGAAAGTCCCTTTGGTTTGATATAGACTGCCTTCATTTTTATGGAGCTGGCATCAAAGTGATTTTAGAAAGAACTGGCTTTTCTCCAAGGTAGCCCTGGTCAGAATAATCTAACACATGCCTTGGTTTAAACTAGTAATTCTCAAGGAAGGGGAGGGTTTGGAGAGAGAGCAGTACCCCACTAAGGGAGGTATCAGTACCTGGAAGAAGGGAAGCAAATGCTTATTCTGAAAACAAACCGGTGCTGGAAGATGAATTTCGAACTTGACCTAGGATTTTCTTTTTCACCTCCCCTGGCTAAGATGAACACATTTGCGTCAGGCAAGCAGAGTCAGCATTTACTCTGGTGTCTTGTGGTTAGAGTGAAAAGCGAAACAAAACAAAAAGATTTTTTTTTTCTAAAGTTGTTTTGGTTTTGATTTGTGTTTGTCATAATTCTTAATTTATGTAATTTTTAACATTTCATAAGACAACGTGAGGTTTTGTCTTTGAAGAACATCGTTTTTAAGGTTGAAGAAAATCCATTTAAATGGAGTTAGGCGGGGCTGCCAAATGCCTAGCCTATGACTGTTCTGATAGTGGCCCTAAGACGTTTTGAAGAGCTTGGATTTTACTCATCCAAAATGAATTCTCTACATTTCTGGGATCTTCAGAATCATGGGAAATGTTTCTAGGGAGTCTGAGTTTTTAGTAGAGAGAGGAAATGATTTCTAGGATAAAATTCAGATAAGCCTTGGGCTAGAAAACTCATAGTTCATGTTGTTACAGAGAACTAAAACTGATTTTTCAGAGTACCAGCTTCCCAGAGGACCTGAGCCTTGATCTCATTTACAGACTCCAAAACCCCTCATAGTTACACTGGACTGATTTTTGGCTTGGAAGGAGTGGTGAGATACATCCTGCACTAGCCCTTGTCCTGATGGATTGAGTCTAATTCTTAAGACCTAGCAGCAAGAGGAATTTTTAAAAAATCTATGATAAATTAGGTAACTTTCCAGCTTAAGATCTTTTTGTGACTTTCCATTCCCGATATGGCACAGAAGACTTGGCATGATGTGTGCCTCGGCCTAAGCCTCCGTGTCCCCAGCATTAGAGATGATCTTTGTTTCTCCTGTAGGGAGCTTGCTCACTGCCAAATGGCGTGGGGCTTTCTTAACTTTAAGAAAAAACAAAGAGAATTCCTTCTCCTGTGGTCTTATCTCATAGACTGTAATCTCATGAGGAATTATCTCAAGTGCCGCTTTCTAAACAGGTTCTAAAATCCATTAGACAAGGTAGGATTCCCCTAGCCTGCCCATTAGGGATCACAGGCTGCCTTTGAGAGCCTACATCTGCAGTGTTTTCTGGGCTTCCTTTTTTGTACTGGCTCTTATACCCTGATGTCACTTCCTTGGTGTGTGTGATTGTGCTTACCTAACAAGAATGTGCAGTAGTCACTTGGCCTTTAAGTACCAGTTGGTGAAAGACAGCAGAGAAAGTGTAATGAATTTTACTTTTTCAGAAAATAGTATTTATGTTGTGTTTTACTCATCATCAATTTAATTACATTCATTCATTCATTGATTTAAAACTCATCATGTTGCCACTATTTGCCTGTTCTGTGATAGCACTGGAGATCTATGGATGAAGACAAATAAGGATGCTATTCTCATGTGCATTACATTTAATTGTGGATATGAAAAGAAAGCAACTAAAGTCACTGAGAATCAGAGCTAACATTGCCCAGCACTTAGGACATGGCAGGTGCAGTTTTATAGCTTGATGTGTATTAACTCATTTAATTCTTCTAAAAAGCCTATACGGCATAAGCTGTTATTATCTGCTTTTAGAGCTAAGAAAATGAAGGACTAGAGACTTTAGTTAACTTTCCCAGGGTCACACAGCAAGGAAGTGACAGAGCTGGGATTTAAACCAGGGCTCCCTGGCTCCAGAGCTCATGCTTTTAACCATGATTCTATAATCCATTGCATAACAGGAGATACCTACTTTATCTTGGATGGTCAGGAAGTGATTGTCAAAAGAAAGTTTGTTCGAGCTAAAATATGAAAGAGAAGAAAAGTTTTCAGATGCGGTGGGTGTGTATGTGTATTTTGTATGTGAGTATTGTGTGTATTCTGTGTGTGCTGTATGCCTCGTGTGTGTTGTATGTGTGAATTGTGTTGGGATAGAGCAGTAACCAAACAGTGGCTAGTAACCAAACAGTTCCCTAGCAGAGGAAGTAGCGTCTGTGTTGGTAAGGGAAACGAGGGCGAATGTGAGAAAAGAGTGGGAGAGAGGCTTGGACAACTCAAACAACTGGAAGGCCAGCAGGATAATGGTTATGATGGAAGTGGAGAGAAATATGAAGTTGGAATGGGATGGGATCAGGGACACATCATGCCAAGTCTTCTGTGCCACATCGGGAATGGAAAGTCACAAAAAGATCTTAAGCCGGAAAGTTACCTGATTTATCATAGATTTTTAAAAGATTCCTCTTGCTGCTAGTTCTTAAGAATTAGTGGCTTTTGCAGTGGTTCAGGCAAGAGATGAAGGAGGCTTGCCCTTGGATGGATGGCAAGATTCTGTGTGTGGTGTGAGAGTCTAGAGCATTCTTGATGACAATCTCCTACTCCATGCAGTTACAGCTTCCTCTCCTTACAAGAGGATTTTTGACCTAAGTAAAATCTTTTAACAAAAATTTATGTGAAATCTTATTTGGGGATTTGCTTTCTATGCAAGGAGTCCTATTCCAGCAGGTTTCCAGACAAAAGATGCCTTTGAATGCAGAGAACTGAAGGCCCTGACCGAGTGAACCCCAGCTGCAGAGACAGACTGGGGATTCTGTCTGTATATAGCATGAAGAATTTATTCCAAACACTTGGTTGTAGAGCCAATGCCACTTTGAAGCTTTCCTTTAAAAACCCTGGGCCCACTGTCAACAGTTTTTATCTCCTTAGTTTCTTTATCCATGGATACCTGACAAGAACAGTTGAGACTGGGCAAAGACAATACTAGTCCCTTTCTGAAAGAGCCTCCTATATGCTGAAGGCTATTGGAATAGAAGAGAAAATGCAGTATTTTCTGAAAATATAAACAGATGTTAGTTTACCATTTGTGAGCTACAGGGTTCGGTTGAAGTGGATGTTATATGTAAATACAGTGGTAGCTTGGGAGCTGCAGATGTGTCTAATAAGTATTCCCAAACACACTGTGTTCCATTAGTATGTGGGATTCTGCTACTGTAATCCCACTACTGTGACTTTCTGGGCTCCTTCTGTTTCTATTCCTGCAGGACACGTAAAGACGCCTTAGGCGTTAGCTGTCTCTGTGTTTCCATTCCACCAAATCAGAACTTCATGACTTTTTCATTTTCTCTCTCAGTCATAAGAAGACCACTTTTTAAAGGATGCCAAGACAGGTGCATCATGGTAACAGTATGCTCCATCATAGCAGTTGTTATTCATTGAACACCTACTGTTTGTCAGGATTGGGCAAGTGACTATATATATATATATATATATATATATCATCTTATTTAGTCCTCACAGCAGCTTTAAAGAAAGATAATATTACTCCCGTTGTACAGATGAATAAATAGAAGTTAATCTCAGCTTGGTAGTGATTGAATCAGGTGATGTAATTGCTTCATTGTGACCAACTAAGGGGAATTTCGTTAGGATCTGTGTAACACATTTTAAGAGAAACATGGGCAAATAAAGAAAGTTCAGAGGAAAACATCCAAGGTGATTTAATTATATATATGTAAATTTCTCTCTTATGATATGACAGGTTTGAAAAATCACACAGCTGACTACGGGTGAGAGAGCAGACTATATACATTAACATTCTAATCTTAATTGGAAAAAATATAAAGGATGCTGTGGGAATAAATGGAAGGATTATCATACCTAGCCAAGAAAATGGTAACTTAGGTCCTGGATAAATAAATTTTAAGTAGGGAAAGGTGGGCTGGAGTCGGGAGGCATTCTGAACTCAGTGAACAACATGCGCATGAGCTTGGAGACAGAGCAGGCCAATTTAGGAACTCACAGGCCATTTACAGTGACAGAAGCAGAGTGTGCAGGTTAGGGAGAAATAAGACGTGGGCTGGAGAAGTGAGTAGGAAGCAGATTAAAGGCCATGAAATGTCAAGGACTTTGTACCTTATGGGCACTGCAGAAGTGAAATGTTTAAAGAAGGAGAATTATATGATTTCATTTGAATTCAAAATGGAAAATACATATGGATCTGGGGGGAGAAATTAGGAGTTTTTTTGCCATCATGCAGGTGGCAAATGACGGTAGCCTTAAGGTAATGGCAGCAGGAATAGATAGAAGAACACAGATGTGAAAGATTTTAGTCTGACAGAAGCAAGGGTACATAGGAATAGCTAACAGTTAAAAAAGTATTTGGAGCGCTGTCATGTGAAACAGAGAGGTGATTTATTTTTTCCGTGCATTTACAGAGGGCATAGTAAGGACTAATGGGAGAAAGTCATAGGGAAACATATTTTAACTTTGATAAAATATGGGGCTCCAAAATTTGAAAACATAACTTACCATTCATATCTGAATGTATCCGTGCATTTTTTTATTCAAGTTACATTTTTAAATGATTTGCACGTTCTATAGACTGTGTAACAGTGTACATAACACTTAACAACTAACTAAAATCAGTGAAACACATATCAATATAAACAAAGAGCTATGGAAATTAATTCTATCTGGGGTTCAGAGGAGCTATTAATTAAGATGGTGGAAACTGGTAGAAGGGATGAAGAAGGAAGAGTTGTATGGTGTCTGCAGGATGTAGAAATGGAGTTGCCCAGGGAACATTTCGATCTTACGAGTCTGGAGCTTAGAAAATAGTCAGGGCTGGAGAATTACACTGGGGAGTTTTCAGTGTAGGCAAAGACCATCAAAGCAAACGTCTCCAAAGAATAAGCACGTGATACAAATAAGCGAGATGGACAAAGCATAAGACAAAAGGTATCGGGACTATGGAACATTGGCAAGCAGGTTCCCCTTCCAAATGGCACCACTGCCCACTCAGCTCCAGTAGATTGTTGCCCTGGACTCTCAGATCTCCACAGTTTCTAAATACACAATGTTGGATATTTATGTGATGCTTCTAGTTAATATGGTATCTCACAGCATGTCCTTGATCTAACTGTTGCCCAAAGGCTGTCAGATTGCCTTGTGTGTTATAAAATGATCGTTGAAGCTGGGAATAAGAGTGAAATTTTCTCATGCGAGTAGACCACTGGAATGTATACACTGGTAATCTTTCTCAGGTGGGTAACCAAGTTTTATTTGCAATGTAAACTTTTCTATTTCCACGTCTGAGGATTTGTGCTGCTATAGTGATGTCTGAGAAAGTCATGTAGCACATTAGCAAGCAAGGTACAAAAGGCAAAGAGAACTATAAAAAAGACGCCTGATGAAAATGTGGGCCTTCATAAGGTATGATCAAATACTTAAGGTGATAATCGTGGATATGTTTAGATATCAGAAAACATTGCTTTCCTGTGTGATGGTGCTTCCTTTATAATTAACGTGGATTTAGCTTGTGTTATTCTTAGCCTTTTAATCCCTATAATTGTGCTACTTCGTATTCTAGCAGTCAAAATGGCACTGTAAACGAAATGGTTTAGGAACCAGTGTAGAGAACAGGAGCCTCCAAAGATGGAATCCAGAGTCACAGCATGAGGAATGAGGAGGGAAGGTAACCAAACCGGTAGGCTTTAGAACGAGCTACAGCAGTATCACCAGCAAGGATGGAGAGAACTTCAAGATAAAAGACAAATTTAGACCTTTTATGTAACTGAAATGGCAAGTCCATTGAGTTTAAAAGGCAGAAGCCTCTGGTGACCTCTGGGAAGGCACTGTAAGCGAAGAGTTGTCAAGAATCCAGTTTGCAGTGCACTGGGCAGTGAATGGGAGGTCCATGAATGGAGTGATTGCCAACTGCTCCTTGGTCATGTGTGGCAGTAAAGGGAAGGAGAGATGTGATGGCATTCCAAGGATGAGGTGAGGTTAAATAAAAAAAGGCTTTATTCTCTTTTCTAGTGGAGTAGAATTTATAATATACTGAGATTAGGAGTGATAATGAAGCAATGTATAGAGTGAGGCATGAAATGGAAAGATCAGAGTTACAGCAATTGAGAACTTTTCTTCTTTCAGATAGGTAAAAATGTGAATCGTTGGATATAACAGAGAGGAAAATTGAAGGAGCTTATGCCTAATGCCTCTGTATTTTCTCTAAAGTAGGAGATGAGGGAAGGGCTCAGGAGAGAGGTATAGGCTGGAAAAAAAAAAGAAACAAAAGAGTCTGGAAGAGTTGCTGTAGAGAAATTAGCAGGGGTAATTAAAAGGTTTGCTGAGGTTGAAACTGAGGTTGGAAACCATTCAGCAGTAATGATCAGTATAGCTGTGAGCATTTCTCCAACATTATCAGGAAGTCTAGGAGCAGGAAGGGGAAAAAAGAAGGTCTGTGTTACTCCAGGTTTTGAGAATAACAAACCAAATTTAGCAGAAGGTCAAAGTGAAAAAGCCAAGCAATAAGTAAGTGGAGAAACAACAGTGGAATTCAGGCTTGAGAAGAGCGTAAAAGGAGTCAGGAGAAAACTGGTTTTTTTGAGAGCAAAGAGAATCCTTGAGATAATTATTTTTCGTGAATATTAGAATAAGAGACTCTTACACTGGGGTAGGACTTTGACCTGAGTGATCTTTGAAGTTCCTCCTAATCCCAAGATTCTTTGATTCTAGACATGAGACAACACAGCTAGTTTCTATACTGTTGTCATAATTGTCATGGTATGTGATACGGGTTAGTACCATGTTCCCACCAAATCTCATCTCAAATTGTAATCCCTACATGTCAAGTAGGGAACCTGTAATCCCCAAGTGTTAAGGGAGGGAGGTGATTGGATCTTGAGGGTGGTTCCCCCCATGCTGCTCTCATGATAGTGAGTTCTCACAAGATCTGATGGTTTTACAAACACGTGGCATTTCCCCTGCTTATACTTCTCTCTCCTGCCATCACGTGAGAAGGTCCGAGCTTGCTTTCTGTTTGCCTTCGCCATGGTTGTAACTTTCCTGAGGCTTCCCCAGCCATGTGGATCTGTGAGTCAATTAAACCTTTTTTTTTTATCAATTACCCAGTTTCTGGTAGTATTTTTATAGCAGTGTGAAAATGAACTAATAACAGTGTATGAAAATGGAAGTCCTGTATTCACCTGTATCTCTCAGGACTGGCCTCAAGGAAACTCATCGATTAAATGACATTTCTCACTTGTACTTCTCACTTCCTGTTGTAGTATCATCTTCTATTTATTCTTCTTATCACTAGCAGGTCAAAACAATGAGGACACTGATCTGTAATAAGAAGGCTGCCTTCAGGCCCTAGTCTAATAAAACTTCTAGGTAGAAAACTTGTTCTTCTTCTCTGTGAATCCACACAAGGTCCCCAGTTATTTACTCTCCTATTATTGCAGCTTCTGTGAATCTCACCCTCAAGTCAGCTTTTTGGGTTTTCTGACTCATGTCACAAGATAACCATCCTTTTGTTTCATTTTTGTAAATTCTTATAACCCCAACTGGATGATAGGCGAATATGAGGCAGAGGGGAAATCAAAAGAATGAGTGCAGTGAGCCTTTTACTCTTGAGATAAACAGAGGGAGAGAATCAACACCAGATGCTTCCCTCTTCTGAATCCTGTCTCTCAAGTCAGACAGCACGTCAGTGTACTTCCCAATATCCATACAAGGACCACGAAACCTATTTCACTTGCCTCTGGCCTTGGTTTGCAGATTTGGGGAAACACAGGAGTCAAACAGATTTTTTTGGGTGAACCCACAGAGTTCACTCTGAGGAAAAGCTTGCTGTTGAGACAGCTGAGTGCACCAAGCAACATATTTGAAATATGCCTCTTGACTCTGTGGAACCAGGAAGTCTGAAATCTTGCCAGGGCTTTAGTGCCTCTTGGGATGCTTCTTTGTATCTTTGGGTCTTTGATAGGACAAAGACCCATTCAACGTTCCATTGAAGGAGAGAATTCTTAGTGAGATCTCAAGAGTGAAAGCCAAGTAGCCTTAAGAGCAAGAAATTCAACAGCAGGTACTATCTTTAAGAACTTTGATTTCATTGCATTTAAGCTTCTTTTCCTAGTGGACCGTGTTTACTTGAATTGAATACTTCTTGAGAATAAGTGTTGTGTCCTCTATACTTATATTGCCAGCTTAGTACAGTTCCTGCCCTGTGGTACATGTTCCTTTATGTCCATGGACATTGGCCAGATGTCAGGATGCCACTTTTTCATCTCCATCTTTATTCCAATGACTGGTGAATGGTAAATGACTTCTCTTATTTTGTATGTGTAGCCCAGATACTCTAGTTTTTTGTTTTTATTTTTTTTTTAGCATAAAGTGATGTGAAGTCCCACCATCAAAAGGAGCCAAAGTAATATGATGAAAGAATTTGGTTTTAGAATTAAAAAAAAAAACTTTTCTGAGTTCTCACTCAAAAACGTATTAATTTTGTGAGGGTAAGTTGTTTAACTTCTCTGTGTCTCAGTTTTCTATAAAACTAGAATCATGAGATCTCTCTTATATATTTAAAATAAGATGAAAATTCCTCGCTCTTTTTTTCCTATCTGTAACCTCTCTCAAAACCTTCTTAGTGTCTCTATGAGTATGTTGTGTTATAGTTACTGCTATAACTTCTCTACTAGAGTAGGATGGAGAAGTTCCTCTAGCTGTTCCTTCTCTCAGAGGACCGGGGGCTAAGCTGGTGCTCACTGTGGATAATTGATTGTATCAAACACTGTGTGACATGTTCAAGCCCTGTTGGTTTGTCCATACCAGTGTCTATCATGAGACATAATATTTCATAATGAACAGTCAAGCATTTACTTAGTGGCTTACATGTAGAACTGGCTCTCCTTTCAGAAGCCAGAAATTGATAAATGGTCTGCAGTCAGGAGGAGTTCCTTAATTAATTATTAATTCAGTAAGAATTTATTAAGTATCTTCTATGTGCTAAATACTGGGGACACAACAGTGCATCAGAAGAAGTCCCATCTTTGTTCATATGAAACGTATATTCTAGAGGAAGAGACACATACTAATTGAGTACTCTCACAAACAAAAGTACATTTGTAGCAGTGATGCTTGCTACAAAGCTGTAGACCTTGGTGCTGCCTGATACAGAGATCTGATGGAATCAGGAAATTCAGGAAGAGCTTGTCTGAGAATTCATGCCTAGAAGAGGAAGGAGAGGCAGAGTTAACCAGGAAGGGGAGGCAAAAGTATCATAGTCATGGAGAACAGTGTGCAAAGCACCCGTGGTTCCAGGGAATGTGATGAAGGTGTGAGTGAAGGAAGCCATAGATATTGGAACATAGGGGGCAAGACTGAAAGCAAAACTTGCAAGGAGGACCATGGCTTGGGAGTTTGGGCTTTATTAGAGCCGCAGTGGAATTCTGTGCAACAATGACCTGGCATTGTAGACCTGGCACAGCCTGCTTTTTTGAGCACATCCAACATCCATGACAAGGTCTGTGGCATCAAGGATTGCCTTGGTTTGTCTTTGCTAACCAAACTGGGTTACACACAAGTTGAGTTGTCCTTGTCCCAGCTCACACCCTCAGCCCCTCCCTATCCCGTTTCTATCCCTTATGTCCACAGACTAACGCAGCAGGCCTGATGCCAGAGTGGGCAGAAAGAATAATAGCTATTGTTTCCGTTTGCCTGCACTAATTTATCACACCTCACCCAGAGACTCCAGCTCTACTTTCTGAGCCTTCTCTGTCCTGAGGTGAAACACATGAGCACATAAATAAATAGGAAGCTGTTAGGAAATCCTCTTTGTCACTACTGAAACGTGTTCATTTATTTAGTAAAACATCCATAATTTTTAAATTGCTTGATTTAGCCACTGGCTATTTGGTGTCTTCAAGGGGTCCCCATTAGGAGCTGCACCTCCCTATTACCTGCAAAAACAAAGCAAGCTTTTGATCCCTGGAATTAATTACATGCCAAGATTTTCATTGCTTGGAGCAGCAAGCAGCTGATTCTTACAGGGCCCAGGCTAAACTCTATTGCCAATTTCCCTCCCATGCTTGTCCCTCCCTCCACACCTACACCCTTTCTTTCTTTCATTATGCTCAGTGGGTTCAAGCCAATGAGGAAAATTGTAATTAAACATTTACAAAGTCCCAGTTTTCTCTGTGACTGCCCTTAAGACTTTGAACATTCACAATCCACTCTTTTTCCAAATACAGCACAATAGCAAAGTTTCCAGGAATTTCCTTCCTGACTCAGGCCCCCCAGAATGGTATTAGTCCATTTGAAAACAACTTCAAATGAGTTATTGCAGCAGGGGCAAAAGCAGGGAGGGAGAGGTCTGTTCTTTAGGGATGAGGGAGAATGAGAAATTATGACTAACTTTTCTCAGGACATAGCATGCTTCTCTGGTGCCTGTGCAGATCAGTTGACAATGGTTGATAGCTTTTCTGTCTTCCTTCCTCCTTCCTTTCCTATTAATTATTCATACCTCTACTACTAAGAAAGGGGTCTTGTTTTCCATTTAGGTGTAATTAGAGTAATCAAAGGGTTTGTAACACTCATGTGTTTTATTTCTCAGTCTCTATTCAATTTTGTTTTTTGTGTAAGAGAAAAATATATAAAACACAGGACAAAAACCCTGAGCCTCTGGGTTTTGTGAATTCTTGCAGGGAAAATTGGTTTTACCATAATAGTAATTGGCAGCAATAATTCTGAGGTGAACAACCTGAAATTACTCCCTTAAAGGCAAATTTGTAGAGTATGTATTTTAAGAAAGGGGGGAGGAATAGGTGATAATTTAGGTGAATTTTAGCAGTTTATCTTTATATTTTGTGATAAATTAGGAAGCCACGTGTTGGTGTATTCAACTGTGGATATACATTTGCATATGGTTTTGTTTCTATTGAATAGATTTTGGTTTGAATGACAAATTAAACTCCCAGCTTCCGAACACTGAATTATTTTGTTCAGAATTTACGCATTCTTGAAAGGAAAAGGTGCCCAAATGCACTTATCCTTTAAAGGTGAGGAGGTTAGGCAAACAATGGATTGACGATTATTTTACCTTTTATATTAACAAAACCTTCTTGCAGTTCAGAACCCATAGGGAATATTATTTGAAAGATATCTCACCACATCATCACAGGCATGTCTGTGGTGGCAAAGTGACGTGTCATGAACAAAGTTATGCCATTTTTGAATACGACAAGCTGAGGAAAGAGAAGCAAATCAGGAGCAAGCCACTGTTTTAGGGACTGGCAACCTATTTCTGTTTGCTCAAGAAAGAGAGACAACTTCTAAGGTTTACCATGAAAGAAATAAAGGTTTACCAAATAAAATTGAACATTTTGGTATTGCAAGTCCATTTTGTATATCGACTTGAGAAAAATAAAAATATTGATACAGAAAAAAGAGGATGCATTGCTCTTGCTATTTATCTTAGCCACCGTATCATGTTTTCTTGTTTTGTGTATCTGCATATTCATAAAAACGAGTATGTGTGAAGTTTACGTCACACTGCAAGTATGATCCTTCATATAAAACGGAAGCAAGTGAGGATGAATTCCTGAAAATTAAATGGTAAAGCATCTGTGTTTGTATAAGCTCATGAGCCATCTTAAACTATGAATCAATTTCTCATAATCATCAGTGCTTTCCATCTGGGAGAGGATTATTTGGTCCAACACGGAGACAGTGTCACAGCCTGAGTAGACCCAGGTGTTTTTCTCAGATTTCTCCACAGAACTACAATGCCAGCAGAAAGGTAAGGTGGAGTATGAATAAAAACCAGCTTTAAGAGAGCACTAAGTTTTGGTTTTTTTCAGTGTTGTTCACTGAACTGCACGTGATACAGAGGTTCAGGAAGTCATTACAGTTTTCATAGGGGTGCAAGAGGCCTTCTCCTTTTGAAAAGAGTTCTAATGGAGTGTTCAGGAAAAACAGTAGAGACACGTGGAATATGGCGTCTCCAACTGGTCATATTCCCCAAGTTATTTCTGATCTATAGTTGGTTCCCTAAATCTCACTTCTTCTTTTCCTCTAGGTTTAGAGACTGGACTCAGCATTCTGCTTTCATTTCTTTTTTTGAAAAGTAATAAGAAAATTCACAAAACTATAAAAACACACACATATATATATATATAACTAGCATTGTATTAACAAAAATATATTTCATATATATAATGACGTGTGTGTGTGTATATACACACTCAGAATTAAACACTGCCAGGTATAATTAAAGTACATAAAAATTTGGCATACTTTCTTTTAGTCTTTTCTGTATTATAAAAGTAACATATATACTCTTCTTCTCTAAAAAAATTGAAAAGTTAAAGTTTCCTCATCCACTTTCTCCTCAACCAGAGCTTCTCCTCCCAAAGCCCCAAGGAAATCATTATTTTGAGTTTGCTGTGGACACTTCAGCTGTTTAAACTATGTATTGACATGCACACACACACACACACACACATCTAGAGAAAGCTAGCATATGTTATTTTGTGTAGTTTATTCAATTTACTTACATAGTACAATGCTATTTGTACTGTTCACATCTTGCTTTTTTCTTTCAACAATGAATTTTTGATATGTAGGTGTCTGATACACTGGGTATTCTTCAGATGGATAGCATTTGATTTAAATTCTGAAAGAGGGGTAAGATTTTGCCAGGTCAAGAAAGGAAAAGGTCTGGTAGAGCATAGTTTATGTCTTGCACTTATTTAATAAAGGTGTGGAATAGACTGTGGAAAATCAAGGTTGCTAGACTTTAGGGTGGAACTGGTGAGAGATGAGACAGAAGATTGAGTAAATAGAGAAGTGGTGGCCACTAACCTGTTCCAGAGATTTTGAGTTTTTACTGAGATGCAGGGATATTACGAGTGAAGGTGAAGTGTACCAGTTTGCTAGAGCTGCTGTAACAAAGTGTCACAAACCAGGTGGCTTGAACAACAGAACATGTGTTGTTCTGGAGACTAGAAGTCTGAGATAAAGGTGTTGGCATGGTTGGTTTATTCTGGGAACTATAAAGAAGAATCTGCTTTGTTCTCTTGCCTTTTCTTATGGCTTGCCAATAATCTCTGCCATTCCTTATAGACATGTCACTCCAATCTCTGCCTTGATGTTCTTATGGCATTCTCTCTGTGTGCCTGCCTGTGACCAAATTTACCTTACTTTATTTTTTTAATTTTTATTTTAAGTACAGAGGTACATGTGCAGGATGTCCAGGTTTGTAACGTAGGTAAATGTGTGCCATGGTGGTTTCCTGTACAAACCATCCCATCACCCAGGTATTAAGTCCAGCATCCATTAGCTGTTCTAATGTTCTCTCTTTCTCTCCCCTTTTGCTATGCAGAAGCTCTTTAACTTAATCAGATCCCATTTGTCAATTTTTGCTTTGGTTGCAATTGCTTTTGGTGTTTTTGTCATAAACTCTTTGCTTATGCCTAATTCCTGAAAGGTATTGCCTATATTTTCTTCTAGGGTTTTTATAGTTTTGGATTTTACATTTTTAAAATCCGTCTTGAGTTAATTTTTGTATAAGGTGTAAAACAAGGAGCCCACTTTCAATTTTCTGCATATGGCTAGCCAGGTCCCACAGCACAATTTATTAAACAGGGAATCCTTTCCCCATTGCTTGTTTTTGTCAGGTTTTTCAAAGATCAGATGGTTGTAGGGGTGCAGTCTTATTTCTGAGTACTCTATGCTTTTCCACTGGTCTATGTGGCGGTTCTTATACCAGTACCATGCTGTTTTGGTTACTGTAGCCTTGTAGAATAGTTTAAGTCAGATAGTGTGATGTCTCTAGCTTTGTTCTTTTTGCTTAGGATTGACTTGGCTATTTAAGCTCTTTTTTGGTTTTAAATGAATTTTAAAATGTTTTCCCTAATTCTGTGAAGAATGTTAATGGCTGTTTAATGAGAATAGCATTGAATCTGTAAATTACTTTGGGCAATATGGCCATTTTTCCAATATTGATTCTTCCTAGTTGTTTATTTGCATCGTTTCTGATTTCTCAGAGCAGTGGTTTGTAATCCTTAAGAGGTCGTTCACTTCCCTTGTCAGCTGTATTTCTAGGTATTTTATTCTTTTTGTAGCAATTGCAAATGTGAGTTCATGATTTGGCTCGCTGCTTGCCTTTTGTTGGTGTATAGGAATGCTAGCAATTTTTGCACATTGATTTTATATTCTGACACTTTGCCGAAGTTGGTTATCAGCTTACAAACTTTTGGGCTGAGACAATGGGGTTTTCTAGATATAGGATCATGTCATCTGCAAACAATGATAATTTGACTCCCTCTCTTTTTATTCAAATACACTTTATTTTTTCCTCTTGCTTGATTGCCCTGACCAGAACTTCCAATACTATGTTGAATAAGGGTGGTGAGAAAGGTCATCCTCATCATGTGCCAGTTTTTAAGGGGAATCCCTCCAGCTTTGGCCGTTCAGTATGACCTTGACTGTGGGTTTGTCATATATGGTTATTATTTTGAGATATGTTCCTTCAATATCTAATTTATTGAGAATTTTAAACATGAAGGGATGTTGAATTTTATCAAAGTCCTTTTCTGCATCTGTTGAGATAATCATGTGGTTTTTGTCTTCAGTGCTGTTAATATGATGTATCACATTTATTGATTTGTGTATGTTGAACCAACCTTGCATCCCAGTGATGAAGACAACTTGATCATGATGGATAGGCTTTTTAATGTACTGCCAAATTCAGATTGACAGTATTTTATTGAAAATGTTTGCATCAATATTCATTAAGTATATTGGCCTGAATTTTTCTTTTTTTGTTGTGTTTCTGGCAGGTTTTGGTATCAGGATGATGCTGGCCTCATAGAATGAGTTAGGGAGGAGTTCTTCCTCTTCAGTTTTTTGGAATAGTTTCAGTAGACATGGTACAGCTCTTCTTTGTGCCTGCGGTAGAATTCAGCTGTGAATCTGTCTGGTCCTGGGCTTTTTTGGTTGGTAGGCTATTTGTAACTGCCTCAATTTCAGAACATGGTCTATTCAGGGATTTGGTATGTTTCCTCATTTAATTTTACCTTTCTTATCAGGAAGGTAATCATATTGAATTTGAGTGCAGCCTAATGACTTCATTTTAACTTTGTAACCTCGGTAAAGACTCTATCTTCAAGTAAGTTCACCATTTCTAACTGTGGGTTAGGAATTTTTTAACACATGAACCCATTTAACGCATGAACCTTTGGGGGCAGGATTTAATTTGACCCTTAACATGAAGTGATAAACATATTTTTAAGAGATGATAATTCTAGCTTTTGTTTGATGGCTGAAGTATCAAGAGGATTGTGAGAACAGACACGAGGCTGTGAATATGATGAAGGATTGGAATTTTGGATTACTCAAATGTGATCCAAACCCTCTGGATACCCTTACCCTTTATATATATATTTTCCCTTAAAGAACCCAAAGAACAAAGACTTGGAAAAATATCTGTGGATACCTAGAAGTAAGTACTGAACTAGGGAATATCTTGTATTTGTCTCTAGTTCTTATGTTCTATTCTCAGAGGCAGGTGTTTCATTGTATAAGGTACAATAATTATAGAGTATACATTTTATCACACAGGGGGTAGTTCTATTACAAAAGAAAAAGAATACCTTAAACTGTTAGACAAAAGGGTTAAGTATAACTTTCTCTATTACTTAGGCAAATACATTCTTGAAAAATAAAAGTTAGAAGAGAGGGAAAGACTGAGACCCTCAATGTTAAATGACATTTTATAATGATCACATGCTAAGTCAAATGCAAAATCAGTTTCTAAGTTGCCTGCTTAATTCTCTAGACCATGCCTGCTATCTTATATTTATATCTTAATAACATGTACATATGCAGCCTAGCTGTTATGGGAACAGTGGGAAGTATAAATTTGATCTTTCTTGAATTCTCCATATTTAAAATCTCCACTTGTCAGTTGAATTAATATAGTATTTTAGCCTTTAATTTCCTGGGGGTACCAGATGTTTTATTTTGTGAGTTTGTTTTATTTTTGTTGTAGTTGTTGGGTCATTTAAAATGAAACTCAAAAAAGAGGAAAGAATGGCACAACCCAATAAATATGTAATTTAATAATATTCAGTGAATACATATGCACCGTGAATGGAAATCTAAATATACATACTCCAGCGAAGAATTATTAGATGTTGCCCATTTCATTTGGATTTTCAGTTATATTTATCAAGTTAGTGGGAGGTTTCAGGGGAAGAACAGGGGAGAAGACAAAGCAGAAACAGCTTTAGGTAGTATAAGTTCTGAATAGGTAGTATAAGTTCTGAATACCTTTAATTTGATTAACATGTTAATACCAGCAGAAGAGTTACTTTGTTGTATTCTAGGGATTATAATATGGCATCATTTGATATGATATAGTTCCCACTGATAAGGGGAGGATGAATAGAAGCATACACTGAATTTCTCTTCAGGGCACTGAGCTCTTTGGTGACAGGACTGTTGGCTAAATACGAAAGGCTGTGAGAAGAAATGACATCAAGAGAACAGCAGAGAAAAATGTAGGGCAAGAACTGGAAATCCCTGAGAAGTTTATGCCTGAACAATTCTTTTCTATCTTTGGATGGAGTTCAATCAAGATAGAGTTCAAAGATTTACCCTTTTCCTTACTCTTACTCTATAATTCCTATCTCTTGTTCTTCTTTGTCAATCTCCGTAACCTCTGCCTTGCTCAAATTGGCTCAGTGCTGTGATTTTAATGCTAAGCCCACACCCGGTTGGTATGAAGATATTAAGCAATTAATTCAATAACGATTTGCTAAATCTGAACAAAATGGACAAAAAAAACCCCACCTGTCTCTGTGGAATTTTCTTTCAGGGGCGAGGGGCTTTGGAATGGTTAACAAATAAGTGAATTATGTAATTTCTTAGATAGTGCTAAGTGCTACAAAGAGAAATTAGGTAGATAGAAGAAATAGGGACTTGGGAGGTTAAAATTAAAAAAAAAATGGTCAGGTAAAATACCACTTTTCTGATGAACTAAAAAGCTATGGCCTTGCTAATCTTTATGTATTTAGTCTGTGCCCATTAAAACTTCCAGAAACTTTCTCTTGAAGTGGCATTTGAATCTCAGGATCTGGCCCTGGTGGTTATATTGTGACATACTATGATCATTACAAAAATTTTTGTCATCATGTATCACTGTGATGCTATTTTGCTTGCAGCCCAGACACTGTGATGGATTTACTAAAACAGTCTGATAATCATGAGACAATGACCCTAGGACATGTGTCATCAGGATCTCTTCTGGACCTGTGTTTGGATTGGCCATAGATGAAAGTCATATGATAGGAAAAAAGCGATATTTGTTAGAGAACTGCTTATAGTAAGCAGGATATGACAGTCAACTTTTTTCCTTTTTACCTTTCCATCTCTACCTCTCTGCTTTGTTATAGACTTTGAGTTTTGTATGTGTCAGGTTTCATTCATTTGGGAAACCAACGTCACATCAAATTAGGAAGAATGTTATGACCCTCTAATTGGCCATTGCATTGTACACAAACCTCCTATGTTTGTTCCGGATAGCACCAGGCATCCTTTTAAATTGGTAGTTTGACTGTCAGTTTCCAAAATGCCCTTGACAGTAAAACAAACACAACTCCATGTGATTCTATTATGAAACATTAATCTTCTGACTGTATGGTAAAAGAAAGGGGTGGGAGTTTCTCTCCATTCCTCCAAAGGAAGGAAGAGTAAGAAGGAAATTAAAAATTTAGGTGCACTTGCAATAACAGGTTGTCAAGTCACTGCTTTTCATTGCAGCCAGTCTTTTGTCAGCTGTATGTGTGACAAGAAACAAATCACAGCTCCATGATATTTTGATAGCCTTGAGTAATTAAAGATTCCTCAATGCCTTTTGGAAAACATTGACCAATATTCCAGCCATATGCAGTGCTCCCTTAATAACTCCACGTTTCTTTCCCTGTAGGTATTTGTCTTTTGCTATCCCTTTTAGAGATAGTTGCATGTAATCAAGATGGAATTCAAAGATTTACCCTTTTCCTTACTATTATTCCATAATTGAATATCCCTCCCATTTCTCTTGTTTTCTTTCTTCTGACAGGGGTAATAACCAAAATTCAAGCAAAAATCAGGTTTAAAGAAATCTTCCTAATAAGAGCAATTATTATAACTACTGCCACACATACATTTATAGTAGGAAAATTTAGGATCTGTCCTGGAAAAAAATAAATTCCAATTATTAACAAAGTTTGCTTTTAGAATCCCTCTTGAGATAAATAGACATACTGGGGGGATTCTGGGACACAGCGAACATGTAGTTTGGGTCTCAGTTTAACGATGCAGCTGTAGTGTATTAAGGCTACGCATGGCAATTTCTCTTGCCCATGAGTAAATGTCAAACTCTTTTTACCTATTAACATTTGAAGTGGATTTATTAGCTGTAAGGATGCTTAGTTCTTCCTGAAAAGGAATTGAGAATATTTGGGCAATGGACTTCTTGAAAATCCAATCAAATATCCCTAAGTATGTTTCGGGTGGCCTCTTGGTTGTGCTATTCAGTGTTGATGCAGAGCTTAATTGTTCTAATTTAGTAGGAGAAACATTTTTTTTAAACATAAATAAATATCACCCTTTTGTCATATATCTTCATAAGCAATTGACCCAACCAATGGATTTGCAGTCAGTGAAAACATTGGATAGATGGGAGGATGGATGAATGGATGGATCTCATTTATTTGTGGGAGCTAAAATCGAAAACAACTGAACTCATGGAGAGAGAAAATAGGATAGTTACCAGAGGCTGGGAAGGTTAAGGAACTTGGAGGGGAAAGTGGGGATGGTTCATTGATACCAAAAAATAGAAAGAATAAATAAGATCTAGGATTTGATAGCGCATCAGGATGACTATAATCAATAATAACTTCATTGTATATTTTAAAATAACTAAAGGAGCATAATTGGATTGTTTGTAATAGTTAACTGCTTGAGGTGATGAATATCCCATTTACCCTGATGTGATTATTACACATTTATGCCCGTATCAAAATATCCCTTATATCCCATAAATATATACAACTTCTTTGTACCTCTAAATTTTTTTAAATTATCAGTGGTTGAATAGATAGGCAAATAGATAATAAAGTAATTACTGTTACTGTTTCCTTTTGCATTAAGATTTTAACAGAGCCCTTGATTATCATTTGAGTTCTACTCTTGTTTGTATGTCTTATTGGGGTTGTAGGTAAGAGTCATTCTTGAATGAATGGGAGTTTCTGATTATTTTTAAACAGCCATTCAGGCCAATGCAGATACCTAGGAGGAAAATGTTTTTGATTTTTATGAATGTCTATGAACCTGGTAAATATTCATAACATGGCTACCGATGTATGCTTGGGCAAGCCAATCTAAACAGATTGCCAGCATCCAGGATTCTGTCGAGGAGGAATAGACAGTCTGTATCTGCAGCCTTGA
Organism: Callithrix jacchus; assembly: GCF_049354715.1. Classification (NCBI taxonomy): domain Eukaryota; kingdom Metazoa; phylum Chordata; class Mammalia; order Primates; family Cebidae; genus Callithrix; species Callithrix jacchus. The sequence continues at coordinate 114,062,357 of NC_133509.1, forward strand.
TAATGTGGTTGACAGTGGTGTCTTGATTTTTTCCAAAACCTTCCAGATTTTGGCTGCTGAGTAGATGGTGCTGACTTCAGATACTGCTTGTTGTTGTTATTGAAACCACTGAGCAGGTTACAAACCTCTGAACTTAAACCAAAGAAACGAGTGGTTTCAGCTGGAATAAAAAAGTGATACTATGGTATAGCATAACGGAGATAATACAGTTTTGTGGTTTTAAAACAGAGAAACAAGTCTCTGTTCTAATGCAAAATCACTTGTAACCTTGAATGCATCAACCAGTATGACTTAGCTGATAATTTGGCTTATTTCACAGAGCAGTTATGAGAACTAAGTAAAATAATGCATGTATAAATGTTTACTTTTAAAAACCATAAAATACTTGCTATTATTGATGACGGATTGAAGAGTTAGTTGTGCCGGTGCCATTCAATGATAATATGACTAGGATGATCATCCTTTGTACTCTGTCTTCCCATCTCTCCTCCCTCCCTTGTTTTACCTTGTGGTCAGTATGTGTATAGTCTCTGTGTTATTTTCTTTCTTTCTTTTTTTTTTGAGGCAAGAATTTCACTCTTGTTGCCCAGGTTGGATTGCAGTGGCGCAATCTCAGCTCACTGCAACCTCCGCCTCGTGGGGCTTAAGCAGTTCTCCTACCTCAGCCTCCCGAGTAGCTGGGATTACAGGTGCCTGCCACCACACCCAGCTAATTTTTGTATTTTCAGTAGAGACGGGGTTTCACCACGTTTACCAGGCTGATCTTGAACTTCTGAGCTTAGGTGATCCACCTACCTCGGCCTCCCAAAGCGCTGGGATTAAAGGCATGAGTCATGAGTCACCACACTCAGCCCATCTCTGTTATTTTCTAAGCTGAAAGTCATGCTCCTGCAATCAACAGATTTCTCCCCTTTTCTGGAGATACTTGGGAATGTAGAAACTATTTCGGAGATTCTAAGTTCTAAGATAGATTTTAGAACACAAAATCTAGACATGGTTTCGAGGCATCTAGACGTTGCCTTTACCTATTTCCTGCAGTAACTTGCTGCAGATTAGTATCATAAAGACAAATTGGCATTCAGTTTTCTTACAAACATTGCACTGGGCTATGTAAGAAAATTGCAGATTAAATCAGCATTTTCCTCCTGCTGCATGTGAATTAAATCAATGCTGAAATGGGAGTCCTGTTAATCTATGCGATAGAAGTTACTAGAAGCAATGTTTGGTAGCTTAGGTCCTTAAAGAAATTGGAAAGCTCTTTGCAATACAGAGTGTTAACAACAGCCTTTTCTTTTTATTCCCTTTCCTTTGCAACTGCTCCCAGCCCTTTAAAAAATCTAAGTAAAACATATATTGAAGGGCTTTATTTCTATCAATTTTTTTCCATCTACACATTGCTATTGATATTCATTCACTCTCTTGGATCTATCAAATATGTCTTTTTTAAGGTGGAATACATAGTAAAGTATCAGGAGAACATGCTCTCAAGCCAGACTGCCTGTGTTCAAATTGCAGCTCCGCTACTTACTGACTGTGTGACCTTGGACACATTATTTAACCACTCTATGCCTGGTAACCACTACATGGGAGGGTATTTTATATGGATTAAATCCCTGAAACACACGTAGAAAAGTGCCTGGCACATGGTAGGCACTATATAAGGCTTTGTTAGTTTACCTGCATTGCTCACATTATCTAACACGTTACCTTCCACATACTAGGTACATAATGAATATTATATGATGACTAAATGTGTTCTTAAGTTGGAGTGGGACAAAGAACATATGAGTCCATTCCACATTTCTGCAAAATAGCTATGCAGTCTCGCACATCAAATTTTAGCTTCTTTGGAGCTGCCTTCTCGTCTTTAAAATAAAAATAATATTTGCCCAATGTATTTCAAAGGGTAATTTTATGATCAAAGTGATAATGTACTTCCAATGAGTTGATAAAAAGTATTTTCTACATATGAAAGGTATTAGAACATTTTTATTTATCAAATTACAAAATTCTCTAGTGGAAATATGCTAGTAAAATAGTTAAGGCTTGACAGACATATCTGGTCCAGAGGTCAGCAGTCATCATCAGTGCTAAGACCTCGGTACCAGCGGCCACTGTTCCTTCCTGAGAATATAGCAAAGTGTTTCAAGGTCCCCAGTCTCAGTCAAGAAGGAGGCTTCTTACTTACCAGGCCTGTTCAGCTATATTTGGCTACTTCTTGTTATAGAAGGGAACCTGAGAAGACCTTGAGAATCCAGTTTTCCTTTATCACATTCCTCCGCTCTGTTTGGCTGGACACCAAGTATAGTAGTTTGAAGCTGTTTGTCTGGATGCTGATGGATGTGGCAGACTGTAATCCATGAACTGAAACAAGGCTTCTCTTCCATTGCAGCTGGCATATCTTGTTATGTTTATGAGTTTGACAGGCAAACATATCTGAAGCACATCTCATATGCTGATCTGTAAGGCAGATAAGCCCCTTGTTTTGCTTGACTGGAAACAAAATAAGCAGGTGGCAGAAAACCCTGCATTGATTTCTGCTTGGGCTGAAACACCCAGGATAAGATAAAGTCCCTGTTGGACACACTCCAGCCTCTGCTATTTGATTATTGATCACTTGACTCAAGTTTGCAAATTGCTGTAGGGAGGAGTAAGTCTTTTTTCTGTTTTAACAATGCCACTTTTACTTATTATTATTTTATAAGCTGTTACCACTATTTTGTAATAGAAAAAAAAATGAAAAATCAAATGGTGCCAGAGCTTACAAATATCTTACTTCATTTGCTGTATAATTTTTACGCATTTGATTTTTGCTTCAGGATTCCTACCTATAAAGCATACTCATTTCATTTGACCACTAGATTTTTACAGAATAAAAATAATTCCTTTTTGAATAGAAACTATGTAAGTATATACATGGGCTAGTAGATGGAACTGAGGACTTCAAAGCAATCAGTCCCCGAGAAGAACTTGAGTTTTGGTGCACACATTATTGCATTTTAGAGATCTTGATCTCCCAGTTAGATTGTAAACTTACTGAGGGCAGTAGGACATTGACAATGGATAAATATTAGTTAGGAAAATGAAAAATAAGTGTTGCTTACCAATTTAGACATTCAGGAGAATGTGGATGGGATTTTTTCCCCCTCTCACCTAAAATTTTGACTTTGCAAACTCTTTTTATTACTGTCCTTTCTTTTCTGATCCCTTGATGATTATTAATTGGTTCCAATGGTGTATATTTCAGGTATTTAATTAAGTCCTCCTTTCTTTCTACCTCTCTGCCAAAACATATTTTTCATTTTTCTACCTGAAATGCTCAAACATAAGTTGATGCCAAATGCATGCTGTTTGATTGCATTCCATCCAGTTTTACTTGCAAAGAGGACAAGTGCTGTAGCGTTTATTTCAAGTAGCTTTACAAAGAGCCATTCTTGGCCTTCAATGTGTGTGGCAGGCAGGGAGGCAGGACAGGAAAATAAGGTAGGTGTCCTTCCCAGACCTTAAATAATTTATGAGAGAAATGGAAAACAGCAGATCACGTGCCATTGGCCCTTTGCCTGATGAAGTTATAGCAGTATTACCTAAGACGTGATCAATATGGAAGACTTGGTCTGCAGAGCCTTTTTTAGCTGGGCTCCTGTACTAGTCAAGCACCTCCTGCAACTTTGTAATGAAAGCCAACCTCATGAATTAGAGTCTTGTCTTATAAGAAGGAAGAGGAAAGCTTCTGGAGGAGTCAGTCATGTGCTGCTCATCATGCTGTTGCCTAATCTGTCACCTCAACTATTGATTCCCAACTCTTGATTCTCATAGTTCATTCATGGAGTTGTTTCTAAATAATGGTAACTAGGGAGGAGGAAATGGTGTTATATTAGTTATCTGTTGCTGCATAACAAATTACTCTAAAACATAGCAGCTCAAAAATCAGCAAGGCATTACCTCCCAGTTTTTGCAGGTCAGGAATCCAGGTGTGGCTTAACTGGGTGCCTCTGATTCAGATTTCCTCCATAAGGCCACAACCAAGGTGACAGCCAGGGCTTCAGTGACCTCAAGGTTCAGCTTGGAGGGATCTGCTTCTAAAGCTCTTCCATATGGCTGGTGGCAGGCCTTAGGTCATTGTGGACTGTTGGCCAGAGATATTACTTCGCTGGCACATGAGCCTTTCTATAGGACAGTTTACAACTTAATAGCTGTCTCTGATTGAGGGTTAGGGGAGCAAATGGAATCCATTGTCATTTTCAATCTAATCTTGAAAGTAACATCCTGTCACCTCTACTGTATTCTTCATCACTTAGAAGTGAATCTATAAATCTAGGACATTTAAGGGGAGATAATAATATCAGGGTATGAATACCAGGAGGCTGGGACAATTGGGGGCCACCTATATAAACTGCCCTACCCAGGTGTCAATAGCATGAAATAGACATTAGAATACCCATATTGCAGGGTCTGCTGAGATGGCATGTAAAAAGTACTATCACAGGGCTTGCCACAGAGTAGAGAAGCATTGCATTTATTTCTTGCCACACCCAGCACATTGCCTGGTACATTGTGGGCACTCAGGTACCTACATGCCCATGAAATTGTGTCTACTTTATTAAAAACAGAGAGTCTCTCTCTTCCAAAAGAGATTAATGTTTGTTGTTATCCTTTCTGGATAATTTTCTTCCTATGTTTCATTTCTCCAGTTATCATCAAGGGAATGGATTTAAGTCTGAAATAAAATCACTCAAAACTAAAGAATAGCTGAAGCAGACCTAAGAATTACCTTGGCTGAATTACCTTCTTAAACGCAATTAGAAGTTTATTCTTTAGGTCAGGAATGCTGTTGCCAATCTTCCACAGCAGGTGATAAGAATTAAATTCCCTCATGACCTAGGAAACGTTCTCTCTGCTAATCTGGTTTCACCTGGAGGTTCAATAAATAGAAGATAGAGCACACAGTGTGGTTAGTCTTAACCACATAGCCCGAGGCACTGGGGAGGTATCCACACGATGTTTGCCTTCTGTGAACCTGGAAAGCAACATGTTTCTAGTTTTATTTTTTTCCTCTTCTTTTCCTGTTTCATCTGAATTCTTCTATAGTTAAATTCTTGATCTCTCTCCCTATAGAATATAAGAAATTAAAATCCTTGTTAATTCTGTTATCAAAGATATTGTTAGGCTTCTGCTTCCGCATGGGCCATTTGAAAAACAGTGCTTCTGTGATTCCTGACCTTTTTGGCAATTATAAAGAGAGATCACAAAGGAGTAAAGTTGAAAAGTAAGCTATAACTGGAATGAAATGTCCTATAGGACTAAATCTATCAGTTGTATTGCAGATCAGCCCCTTGTAATTGGTGATGTGGCATGAGACATTTTATATCACTGTAATAGATAGGCCATAAACAATTATTATACCAGTCTGTGATGTAATATTGCACCTTAGGGTAGAATTTGCTCCATTTACATTATATTCAGGGAAAAAAATGAAAACATCTGTCAGGGAGCGTATAGCCCTATCGATCAGGGATATATAAATAAGGTTTGCCAAGGCCGAAAAAAAGGGGCTTTCCATTTAATTTCAGTTGTTTTATAGGCAAGTTTCTAGTTTGAGGGAGCTATTTAGAAATGTATGTAGACTTATGTAGAAATTCCAATAAAGCTTTCAAAAAATGAAGCTGCTATTTACATTGGTTGAAATGGCAAGATAATGAGTCTAAAAGATTTTCTCTTTCAATGTTTTTTTATTCAGAATGTCACTTGAAAGATGCCTAGGATTTTTACTGCTGCTCTTACAATCACAGGATCTCAGGGTAAAATCAAACTTTAGAGGTCATGAAGTTCAACCAGCCATAAAGGTCTTTTTGTCAAACTTATGACCATTCAAAATACTTTAGTGTCAGAGTAGCTCACAAGACAAAATAAATCACTTGCATGTTAACCCATAGGAGGTTAGACTTTTGACAGCAGATCTGTGGTGGTAAGATACCCTGTTTTCTACTGTCCTATTGGAAGTGAGTGTCAGAGACCCATTTCCACTACAGATACTGCCTAGCCACTGACTTATAAGGTAAAAATCCACCCAACCTTGCTCTGCATACATTCCAGAACTCTAATGCAAAATGGTGTCTAAAGCATTTTAACACCATCCATGCATAAGGACACTAAGTAAGATGAAGCTCGTTTTGATATGCATACTTTTTAAATAGGTAGAACAAGAGGTGGTAAAATAAGTTATTATTCAATTTATTGACTATATTAACAACTTGACTCTGATTGTTAGTTTGTCCCTGCCATGTGATATATAGTTGTGTCAGATCAAAAACCCCCTTGGGTATAATTTTATTTACACTACACATATATTTCAAAGAGATTGAAGACCAATTCTGGGGATGGTTAGGAGTAAAGAATTTGAATATTCTGTTGCACTGCTACAAGTTAGGTAAATATCTTCCTCTCTCTGGGCCTCACTTGCAACACTAATAAAGAGAGGAGGTTGTACTGCATGATCTATAAGCCCCTTCTAGCCCTAACATATTATTAGCCCATCATTCTTGTGTAGGGATACCAGGAGATGATGCAAGAGAGGAACTAACTGCTTTTCTGTCACCAGACCTTATGATTCATGGCATTGTGTATTTCTCCTTGAGTCAACATTGCTTCTTTTAGTGACACAAGCAAGCCTGCATTCTCCAGCTCCTTAGGAGGCAACTTTGCTTCTGTGGAACAAAGGTCATTCTCTTCCCAGCACTCTTCGGATTCCTGGTACCTGTATTCAGTTTCATGTTCCCTTTCTTGTTGGGGATGCCATTGCCTATAGAAAGATACTTTAACTGAATTATAAGGCAAATGTTACCAGTGTAAAGCTAACCGATAAGGGGGACTAGAATCTTGGAATTTGCGTAAATAAATTCATCTGTTTGTGAAACTGCAGACTGATTAGAAACCTGTCATAGTAAAGTATCTACTTTAAGCATGTCCTTTTCTCATTTTAAAATAACAACTGCAAAGAAAATATGTCGCTGAAATAATGGTTTCTCCATGAAGAAAAAGATATTTAGACAAACCAAAAGGATATATTCTATGATGTAGTAAATCATTATATTCCTATATTGGATTAATATTTGATTAAACCTTGTAATAAGATAAACAGTGATATGGAGAATTTAAATTTTCAAATTCATGTTTTGAGCCCATTATAGCTATTTTTTCTCAACCTTACCTTACTATAAAATTTTGTCCAGAGATATTCCAAAAAGAATAATAGATGGGTATTAATGTTTTTGCCTCTTTTACTCTTTGGAAGAAGGGCCAGGAGGCAGGTAAAGAGATCAAAAAGAAAAAGTGAAACTAGATCACCATTTATTTACCAGGGAGCTGTTAGTGTATGAAGAATATTACATCATTCAGTCTATTAAACCACCTGAAGGAGCAGTGGAAACTCTTCCTAATCAGTCCCACTTGAGACTTCCTGGGAGACAGTTGGGGCAGCCAGAAGGAAGTAGCTAGAGGGGATTGTGGTTTTCTTTGTAAGGAAATCTGCAACTGGCCCTTTTAAGGCCCCTGGGTTCTACTGAGGTTAAGCCTCTATAAAGTGTCCTTACTCAAAAGCAAATTCAGTTTGATTCGTTGCTGATGATAAACACTGGGCAGAAGCAGACATGAAAGGATTTGAAAAATGGTATTAAAGATCAAAGAGATCTCAATAAACCATTTTGTTTGAACTAGAAAGACCAAGTAGAATAGATTGTTTTACCACAGATGGTGCCTCTTTGAGAATGAGTAATAATTTGTGGGAGATCCCCAAAATAATGGCAGTTCCCACGCACACCACTTTCCCCCCAGAGAATATATATATAGAGGCTATATACCAGTTTCTCACCATTTTCCCAGTTCTCATTATTTCTAGATCTCCAGATATTTCACATAGCTTCCTTCTCCTTTGTCATTATCTATTTCAGATGCCTCACCAGCTTCCTTTGCTTTCTTTCACCATATCATAGTGGTAATTTTCTCAATTCCTATATCCTACAAGAGCCTGATATGAAAAGCAGGAAGCCTGTGACAATTCTTTTATTCAAGGTCCAAAACAGAGTTTTGCCAAATGCCAGTCTGGTTTCTCCTCTGTGTGCTTGCCATGGTCTTTGTTTTGCCTCTTTTTCATTTGGCAATTTCCCCAACTACAGCTGGGATTTCCTGATTGATGAAGAGTTAGTGGTCCAAACAAAATCAGTTGTCTTTTGGCCAGAAGGAAATACACATTACATAACCTTGTGGTTTATCTTCTTATCCCTCCACCATCAACCTTTTTTTTGTTTGTTTTTGGTTTTTGAATCTCTGCTTCCCTTCTCCATCCCCTAAGCAAAAGCACAATCAGCAAGTCTTTTAGCATTTAGCAGATACAAGCCTAGCATTGTGCTAAGTATTTTGCATCTATTATCTCATTAACTCTTCAGAACCATCAATGAAGTTGGTTCCTTTGTCATCCTCATTTTGTAGGTAATACAGTTGAGATGCAGAGCAACTATAGTTAGCAAGTATAAATGCACAGACTAAAACCCAATGAATGACTTGAGATCCCAAGTGGTTAACGTTTATTCCAGAATATTTTCCTAATCTGTGCCTAGCACTGCACTAGTTAATGAGAACAGAGCCATAAAAGATACAATGTGTCTAAGCTCTTCATCTAATGAAGGAGACAGATGTCAAAAGATAAATTACTATACAGTATAAAAATGCTTTTACAGAAATATGAGCAATGTTCTATGGTAGACAAAAATTAGAAAGAAGACACCTATTTTCTTCATAGTAAACCAAGAGTGATCTAAAATACTCCATGTTTGAAAGCAAAATTTTTATGATTACTGTTAGGCACTGCAATATGCCTTTCTGGGTTGTTGGTACTGATGCTATATAGATAGAAAAAATAGTTTGAAAAGACATGAGGACAAAACAATCTCCCAGTCTTCCAAATAATAGATCCAAATAATTCTCTGGATTTGAATTTAATGTTCAAGAGAAGGGAAGACATAAATATATAAACATATATATATTTTCATACATATGCATATACATATACATCTATACATATATTTTTATACATTTAAAACATATACAAAACTACATATGCATATATACATCTATATATCATGTTTCAAGAAGCTGTCTTCCACTAGCATCTTAAATGTACCGTAAAAATTAGGTGTTTTATAAATTTATTTGTCAGAGCACCCCTAAACCTTTTATAGACACACCTCATCAGATGGAAGTAATGTATTATAAAGGAAAGGTACTGGCTTCATTCTTCTATTTTTAAAAAGGAGTGAAAATACTTTTGCATTTGCCAAACTCCTGTGTATGTAAACTAATTGTGCGGTGTGTGTATGTGTGTGTGTGCATAGACACAGCGCTGTTTTTGGTGAAGATGGAACAGGGGCTCTCAAAAGAAGGAGTTCTCAGAATCATGGGACCAAAAAGTTGTGAGTTTGCAATAATGAGGTCATAGTGTGAACATCATTTAGAAATTCAGAACTAAAAGAGACATTACAGATTATCTCTAGTCTGATTGCCTACCACACATTAGAAGCTAAGGCCAAGAGATGTTAAATGGCTTGTTCACAGAATGATCAGTGGACTCATACACAGAGCTTCTGTCTTCCAAATGAGTTCTTTTTCCACCTTATTATGCACTTTACACCAGGAATAAATGCTGGAAATCTTTCTAACATAGACTAGTTGGAGGGATATCCAGGTAGAACAAGTTGCATACATGTCATAAAAAGCTTAAATTCAGATTTACTTCTAGCAAATTCATTCAGGAATTCAAACTCAGATAATTAAATTAATTTCTTAATATTCAAATAAAGGCCAGATACACACTGGCCTCGTCTCTCTTGTATATTCACAGTACCAGATAAATGGGATTTTTCTCTAGGGGGACAGGATTGCTACATGACACCATTGCCATTTGCATTCACAACACAGGATGGCAGAAGAGACATTGATACAACATTTTTTTCTGCCTCCTTCATTTTTAAATGGACGGTGACATGCTTCACAGCAGCATCTCCAAACAAAAGATGACAAATTCCCATTTATTTTCCATCAGTGGCACTGTGTGAGATGTTGTACTAAGTCTAAGCTTGATGTTCCTGAGGCACAGAAGTTTTTTTCCTACAGCACATAGTATTCCTGTAAAAATAACCATTCCATTGCCAGTCACTCTGTCAGCAAGGAGCATTGGCAGAGTGAAGAAGACTGATTTGATTTCACTAAAGCTAATAGTCTGAAATTCTGATCTGTAAATCTCTATGAGACCCACATGAGGGAAAGGATGCCTGCTAGACGCAATGGCTCTTGTACGTTCTCAAAAACAAAGGTCAGATAAAAACACTCGGTTGAAAATAGAGCCCTAGAAATGAAGCAAGGAGGAAGGAAACTTACACTGAGCTTCTGTAATGTTCCAGACATTCTGCTAGGCTGTTTATATTATGTACTTGAAACGGTAAACGGGCTTTATTTTTTTTTTTTCCTTTGTTTATCATCACTGGTGTGTGTGCATGTGGGGGACCCAGGGAATGGAAAGTATGGTGTAAAAGAATGGTTTTGCTGTTATCAGTGTAACAGGTTTCCCTATGTAAAAATAGGATAATGTGACATTTGCTATTGATTGATGTTTCTTTGAGATCCCAGTAGAGTATTTTGTGACTGGAAACTTTCTAGAAGCTTGAAGGCAAAAATAAGTGTAGGAAAGTGTAGGAAAAGTCACTGGGGGTTTTACATCAGACAGTTTTTATTAAATCTCCTTTAGAAGGGAGAATTATAACTATCTGAGCTGAGTTTTGTTATGATATGAATGATAGTGACTCCTAAAAGGATAGCATGGGAAAGTTTTTTGTTGTTGTTGTTTGTTTTTGAGACAGGATCTTACTATCACCGAGGCTGGAGTACAGTGGCAGGATCACAGCTCACTGCAGCCTTGAACCCCCAGGCTCAAGCAATCCTCCCACCTCAGCCTCCTGAATAGCTGAGACCACAGGCATGTACCACCATACCTGGTTAATTTTTTTTTAATTTTTTGTAGAAAGGGCGAGGAGGTCTCTCTGTGTTGTCCAGGCTGGTCTCAAACTACTGGCCTTAAGTGTTCCTTATGCCTCAGTCTTTTAAAATGTTGGAATTATAGAAGCGAGTCACTACACTTGGCCAGCAAAAGAAAGTTTTGAGGAGTGATGGAAATGTTCTCTATCCTAATTGTGGTGATGGTTACATAAATCTAGACATGTGTTAAAATTCATAGAACTATACACCAAAAGGAAAAGAAACCCTTCAATTTCACTGCATGATAATTTAAAAAAATAAAATTTCAAAAATTTCAATAGTCAACTCTAAACCAAAAATATGTTGGCAAATATTAAACAACAGTGATGTCATTTAAAAATATTGCCAACTGACTATCATTAAAGGCTAATAAATGACAAAAAAGTAGTCACTCTTCACATGAGATAAAATTATCATCTTTAAATTTGTTTCTTAAAATTCTTCTTTCCTGGTATCTGTAATAATCTATGGCTGCTTCATTGCCTATGCTTCTCTGCTGTTTGGAAAATTAGAAAATAGACGGCCTTTAGGGATTCAGGGTAATAGGTAGAAGCCCCTATTGTACATTCTGATAGGTCAAATGTGGTGACTATGGTTGCTTCTTATTTTTGTTATTTCCCCAGTCATCAATCATATTGATTTTTTTTTAAAACAAAGGTCAAGCACATCTTCATAGGTGACACCAATTCCTTCAGAGAGTTTGTTCCTTCTCCTTACTGTTCTGATTTAAACCCCTTGTGGCATTTTCAACTGCATGGATAGTGATAAATGGGGTTGATAGTGACACAGAAATGAACTTAGAAGTCAGTTTATGGCACTGTTGGGGACCATCTGTTAATGTAAATGTTTAAGGTAAAATGCATTAAGGCTTAAGAGCTGACGAGACGTTTTATTTGACTCCTGCTTTTGGGATTATGCCTGGCACCTGCTTGAGTCTAGAGAGTTCCTGGTTAAACTTGGGAAACCTGGTTTCCTCTTTTATCTGCAGCTATTCATTTTCTGGGATGGAATCCTAAGCATTTATTTGAATTGTATTTGTTGAAGTCACTGGGTTACATAGTAAAAATAAGGAGTCATGTTGATTTTTGTTTTAAGTTTTAAAGTATGTACATTAAATACATTTATATGGCTAATTGTTATTTATGATTACCTACTGTTACATAGTTGTATAATTTGTTCTCTTCAGTATTGTAAAGTTTAGCACTATCCCTGAGGACTATCAATGTCAATCAAGATAACAGTTCATTTATTTCATAGATTACTTTTATTAAAATCACTATTAAAGCTATTTGAATTATATTGTAATTTTCTGGTGATGTCATAATAAATAAGTTTTTGAATGTCCTCATTTTATTTTTAACTCTTTAAGGTGTATTACTGGAGAAGAAATTGAAGTAACATATTTTTTCTGTTCATGGGAAAATGGTGTTCTTCAAAGAGGAAAAATCAAATTCACCTCTTAGATATAAATCAATAATTTTCATTTCTAGCATAAACTTAGTAGTTTTATGACTTGGGCTTATGGAATGGATTTTATAGACCACATCAGACCTACCCAAGGGGAAAGAAGCACCGAAAATAGAAAGTGATATGGAAAATCAGATGGTGAGAAGAAATGCGGAGAGAGAGGGAAAAAATCTGAATGCAAGACTATTGAAATAAGTAAGATGCTTTTCCAGATAGGATTCATATTGGAGTTTTCTTTTCTAGAAGCCTCTGAGTATGATGAGAAAAAAGAAGTGATTAAAATTTGAATGGTTTCCCTATGGGTGAATAAAACTACCTGTTCAGCTGGAATGATTCTGATGACCTTGCCTCTGAAGCTTATCCTATGAGATCAGCAAAAAAGGTCATGTTCTCATCTCTCATTAGAGCTGGAGTTGATGGATGCATAATTAAGATTCCTAAGGAACAGGGTTAAGAGCTGCAGAGCCTCTAGATTCTTCCACTTCCCTCTACTTTTTTAAAGACCCGTTTCATGATTCTAATACTATAAACACTTGGTGGCTTGGTACTGGGGGCAGAGAGCTTCCGGTAGGTTGACAGGAGATAGGATGTCATTGTACCACAAGGAATAAATTCTTAGATGAAATTCTACAGGCCATTTAGCCCATCTTTTGTATTGCACAGGATCGGGAGCTGGGCACTTCTGAGGCAGAGTAATTTTCTCAAGGCTGTATATCTGGTTAGAGGCAGGGATAGGAAGGAAACCCAGATCTTTCTATTTTTAGACCATTTTCCTCTCTACTAGGCTATTTCTCTCTTTAACTTGGGATCTTAAGCTGTCTTTGTAATTGCTTGGGAGTAGGTTTTAATCTTCCTAATGTATACTCTAGAAACTATATGCTGGCGGGAAGCTAAGGGGATAACATAGAGTAATATCCAATCTTGAAGTATTTCTCTCATTTTAAATTGAGGTTGCACATTGTAGAGCTTTAAATTAGCATAAGAAACACAGAGATTCTGTTAGTTGGCCACTTTGCACTTGATCTGTTGGACACTGCAGAGTCACCACACATTCTTGAGTTCTGAGGTCAGTATTTAATGAAAGGATACATTGAAGGCCTTCCCTTAACTTTCAAGGACCTGTGGAGGTAGTTTATACTCAATTCTTTTTATTTGCTTTCCTAATAAAACTAATATTTAACTATAAATTAAAATGAAAAAAGTTTGGACTTATGTATGAAAAGTCTAACCCTTTATCTGTAACCACAAGATGTTAGATGTTCTTTATGATGCTGACAAAGCTTTCATAGTTCTATGAAAGCAAAAAGCTTTTTAAAAATTTGAATGAGAACTGACAAAATAAATTGTTCTTAATTATATAAAGTGGCTATAGAGCGCAGGTGATTATGGGAAACACACCTGATGGTAATAACAAGCATACCAAGACTGACCTTTATGGCAGGCACACCTGAATGTGGCTAGGAGTTCTGATCTAAGAAATCCAGAAGCAGCCAACCCGAAGATCAGTTCCTTGTCTATGAGGAACACCTGATCCCTGGCCTGTCCCTTGGAACGTGGGCCATGCAGGAAGTTGAGGCCCTTTGTTTTGGATTAGATGAAGGTTTCCAAGTGAAGGTTGTTAGGAGGAGGGTGCTAAGTGGAAATGTGATGTAAACTGCATGCCTTTTGCAAGTGGTTACGGTTCTCCTGTCTAGACTGCTACCTCTGGACTCTCCCCTGTATGCAAGCCCCCCAGAAAAACCCCAGTTCTCATTTGCTGGCTCTGGATCTCTCCTTCAGCCTCTTGAACATGGTGCCATCCCCACTGGAGTCAATTAGGGGTTCGGCACAACAGACAAGGAAGAGTTATCACCTTACCTCATAAAACAATATTCTAAAGGGGGAAGTACGTATTTATAACAACAAACTGGCAAGTCTTATGACTTTGAGTGAACAGAGTTCTGCTCTATGGAAACATAGAACCAACAGTACCAAGTCAAGTAGGGAAAGCTTCTTGGTGGTGGTGACACCTAAGTAGAGTCTTGAAGAGGGCATATTCCTGGTACAGAAAAGGAGGACCACTCAAGACAAAGAGTAAAGCAGAAAATATATAATTCTCCATTTTCTCAGGAGGTCTAACTCATTACGGTTCCATGTAACCCAATCAAAATAATGCTCCCCTTTCCTTCACATCTTTACCACGTTCTTTTAAGGAAGTGTATGCACAGCTCCTTGAGCAAGAAATATCAGGCAACCACTGCCATCTTAACTAAAAGAACCTTTTATTTCTGAGAACTTACCTGTAAAAGTCCTCTGGAGGGAGAATCAGAAGATGCTTTCGGGTGCACTTGGAGGGAATGTGGGAATTAGTCACCTGTGTGTTTGGGAAATAACAATGAATTGTTTCTGGTTAAAGCAACGCCACTATTCAGGTGAGTTGGAGCAACATCGGAATGATTGGAAATTGCTCAAAGCTAACGACGGTACTTCAAGTTTAAGAGCAACGCTAAGTGCTCCTTTGCTACGTGGTGGGCAATGGCGCCTGGTGGGCCAGCGAGGAGAATCGCCAGATCCTCTGCCCACTTCTGCCAAGTTTGTTGCAATGTTTCAGATAAATCACTTGAGCCATCTGAGCTTTGAAGTGTTTCAGCTTCTACTCAATAAGAAAAACTGTTTGAACCTCTCATTCTGCTCACCATCTTACCCTTCTCCTTGAAGATTGGCATAAAATAAGGTGCGTTGAAGCTGCAGGTGAAATGGAAGCCCTTTTCTACCTCCTGCTGAAGGTGGTAAGTGACTGTGCCCAACTTTGACTTCCTCTAGTTAGCAAGATCATTGTAAACTAGCCAAGACAAAAAATGATGACAGCAAAGGTTTGAATACTTTTAAGGGCCTCCACCTTTCCCCGAAGTTCTTATATATCTACGCATATGTGTATAATATGTTTGAATATTTTACTACAATTTTCCTCAAGAAAAACCAATTTCTTGGGTTTTCCCCATGACTTGGGTTAAGAAGTCTCTTAATAGTTGCTCAGATGTAGTACCTGTGGTTGGGAAGGATAAGGCCAGGTTTGTTTTTACTGTGTTGGCTTTGATATTCCTTAATTTCTTTGTTATATCAGCCCTTTTTTTATATGTCATGTTGAAAATGTGCCTTCCTGGTAAAAAGTGTGGCTATTTGGGAACAAGGCAGTTTGAATCATAGCACAACTTTTTAATTTTAAGAGACCTTTTTTCCAATCTATATAGTTATTAATTGTCCTGGACATGTAGGCTCTTTCAGTGAAGTTTAGAAAGCAAGGCCATTTCCTACAGCTAAGCCTTTCAGTGAAAATTATGACACCAATCTTCAAAAACATGGTTTCTCGGTTAAAGGATCACTATCAGGTTTTGGGTGAATACAGTGTTGGTAGCAGGAAGCGGCAGAGGAATTCAGCTCCTTCTTGAGCTGCTTGTGCTGTCTAATCCTCCTTATTTCCCACCTGTTTTGTCTCAGAGGGGATCAGTCAATAGAAGCTTCTTGAGCTACTGCTGGTCACAAAGCCATATGGGTAAGAGATATGTACCTTTTGCTTCAATGTCTAGTAAACTTACAGAAAAAAAATAGGATTGGATTGCCTAACAGTATATTTATATATCATATGTACATACTAAATAATATTCATACCGAATAAGTGAAACTTAAAGAAAAAAACTGCTTTGAGTTCCCGAGAATGCTAGTTCATAGCAAATAAGAAAGGTGCTTTGGGAAGAAGGTTGTTTGCTTTGAGCTTCCAAGGATGAGAAGAAATCAAGCATCAAAGAGGTGGAAAAAAACATGGTTGAGAACAGATCAGTCGAGGCATGTGGGCACTATCTCTTCAGATAGGAATTTTATCTCTCTCCCTTGTTCGACAGTTATTTCATACACGAATGAGAAAGGCCAGACACAGTCATGAGCATTTGCTTTTTGCTTTCTGCCTCTTCAGTTTGTCAAGAAACACTAAACTCGCACCTAGGAATATTTTGACAAGCTTAGAAACTTTTTCAAAAAATAACTTGTATATGGCAAGACGTTACTAAAATCAGACTTTTTTCCCCATGGAGACGATGACTGCAGAACTTTTCATTCACACCCTCAAACTCGTGCAGAGAGCAGCCAAAATCTTTCTTCTTCTGTACATTTTTGGCACCATTCAGTGGACTTGAAAGGAACACAGAAAACTCTGTGGAGAAACATCTTAACCTCCAGCTCACTTCTTGGCTTCTTGCAGGAAAGCTTGTTTGACCTGAATTAAGATGATGACTTTTCATTTCTCAATCTGAAGCATAAATAAAGTAGGAATTTTGCATTAGGATTGTGTTTTTTAAATAATCGTAAAACTCATATCCCAGTGCTTTTTTGAGGCCTCTAACACATTTTGGATTGCTATAATAACATAATTCCCTTTCCTTTGCTAACATGGATCAGTAGTCATATATCAGTTTTATAGAGGGCTGACTACACTCTAACTTTGGAAACACTTTCTCTTTTTAATAAAAAGGAGTTTTGGCTAAGGGCTTGTCTTCCCTGGTTCTAGTTCAGCTCCAATAACAAGCACCCCCTGATGCAGAAAAGCTGCTTTCGGACTTCTTGTTGGTTCCCAGTTACTGTAACATGGGGATTATCAAAGTCTCTGAGTATGCATTTCTAGATGTATATAGCATTAGATGAAATATACTTAGGGCTTTGGAAATTCTTCCTTTCCCTTTTGGAGAAGAGGATTTTATCCTGGCTACCATACATAGCAAATCATATGCATCTAAGGTACGTTCCATTCTCCATGAAATCAATCTTTCACTTACATCCTGGGTTTGGTCTTTGTCTTCTCTCATCTTGTTCCTTTGCTTTTCACTCCTTTAATTTTTCCCATCAGGTGGTCATGAATCTGGTTTTCACTTTGCCCCACAAAATTCTCAGCTGTTTTATTCTCCCTCCCAACTTCTTCTGTCACCATGGTCGCATATCCGGCCCCACCCATACCCCATCCTATGCACTATTCAAAATCTTCATTCCCAGCCGTCTACAAATTGTCAGCAGAAGAAAGTCCAACTCTCCAGCATCTTTAGAAAGCAGACTTTTCACGCCTGTAATCCCAGCACTTTGGAAGGCTGAGGCGGGTGGATCACGAGGTCAAGAGATCGAGACCATCCTGGTCAACATGGTGAAACCCTGTCTCTACTAAAAATACAAAAAATTAGCTGGGCCTGGTGGCACGTGCCTGTAATCCCAGCTGCTCAGGAGGCTGAGGCAGGAGAATTGCCTGAACCCAGGAGGCGGAGGTTGCCGTGAGCCGAGATTGCGCCATTGCACTCCAGCCTGGGTATCAAGAGCGAAACTCTGTCTCAAAAAAAAAAAGCAGACTTTATCCCCCACACTACATAACACTAGGGGCTCAGTAACATCGCATTGCAGATCACATAATTACATCCATAGCACCGCCTAGTCATATATATATTTGAAGGAAATAAGGCCTGTTGTGGATGTTGACAGAAAAATCCCCAACATTTAGAGCCTAGAATTTTTAATAGAAACTTAAAGTCCAAAATTTGGAGATACAGGAGCTAGAGAAAACAGCAGCTGTCCCAGAGCACACAAACCACGTGGCCAAGAACACCAGGGAACTCACGAAGAAGCATCTGTATGACGAGGGCTTGCCCCCAAATTACTTTTCTGTGAGAAAACGGTACCATGTACTACTTTTGTCTCAGTAAAGAAAGGGGCCCAAAGCAGACAAAATGGAAGATGCATTCTTCCTCCTTTACCCCTGAAACATTCTGTCTTGATCAGTTTTGTTTTTTGGCAGCTGCACTAGATGTTATAAAAGCACTTAGCTTATTGCCTGGTACATAGTTATTTGAAAAACTTTGACCATGAAAAAGTCTGAAGAAAGCTAAAAGTATACTATATAAGGCCTGAAATGTCAGGATAAGAAATTTGCATTAATATAATGGGTAATGAGAAGCTCCATGCCATATTCTTTTTACCTGTATGTAAAAGGCAGGAGGGATTAATAAGAATAGTATTTTATTACCAAAATAGAAGTTGCATCTGGCTCAGACCCGGCCTCTGATTCCACAGGAGGTGTTTCCCACCTCTTTCCCAATTCCTGCTTTCCAGCTGATTTGACAGGACCGAAGGATTAAGAAATCAAGTAGCTTATCTGAGAGGTTCCCCATAGGGCGCTTTGTCCCAGGTGTTCCTGCTTGGAGCTTATATAATCAGGAGCCTTCTGCATGCCGAGGGTATTACTGTAAAGGTGATTGTTTGAGTCAGTGGGTGAGGGTGTCAGGATAATTATAGCCAGGAGATGTATGATCTTAAAGACCTAGTTAGTCCCCAGGAGATCCCAAGACAGGGCTTCTGTCCGTACTTATGCAATCACACATTCTGAAGTAAGGTGGCACCATTTACCAAGTAGGAACAAGAGTGAATGATTAGGGAGAACTGTGTGTTCCAGTGCTCTGGGGACAAAAAAAACAATCCACGTTAATCTTTTCTAAAGTGTCCCTTTTTGTTACGTTTATATTTTTGTTGAGGTTCTTTATTCACTTGGAACTAAACCAACACATAGAATTGAATGTGATTTCCACTGGTCTAAAAAAATAGTTATTATTAAAAAGGAAATATCAAGGATGATAAATTAGCTAAATATCTTTCTGTTCATCTATTTTTTTCTGTTTTCTCTATCTTGTTTATAATAGACAATTCTAGATCAAACTTGAGATGAAATTAAAGTTGTGAAAGATTTATGATTTGTGTTCCAATTGTGGCCACCAGTACTAATATGTAGGGAATATATCTGAAATGGGATAGCCGTTGAATGTTAGGATGCAGGACTATTCTTTTCAGCAGTACTAAAGAGAAGATCAGAGACCTCTCTAGTTTTTCTCTCCCTGTCTCTCCTTTTGTAATCACATGACTAATACATGCTATTGAAAAAGGTTCCAAAATGTAATGAAGAATATCAAGAAAAAAATGGAATTCCCCTCTGACTGTTTCCACCCCAGTCTCCTCTCAAGTGGGAACCGCTGTTAACATTTTAATGTGCAGATGTCAAAAACCTTTTGCTCTGACTTTACACACAGGAACGTGCATGCACACACCACCCTTGCCCAAAAAGTTTGCTTAGTTTTCATAAATGGCGTATACAGTCAACTTATGTCCTGGATATTTCTCTGTCTGTACTCGTAGAACTATTTAAGTTCCATTTAAATTCAAGGTCAAATACAGTTTGAAGTTTTGCTGAAGCTTCTTTCTCAGTATATGCTTCCAGATCAGATTGTAGTAAATAAGTGATTGAAATTAGCCAGTTTCTGCCAGAGCATGGTGGCTTGGTTTTATGGCTGAATGAGCCCCAGGAAGGAGTGTCTGTGGGAAATTCCCACCACGCTCTATTGTTCATGAAGAAATTGCGTGGTGAGAGACCCTTGGGTCTCCTTTCATCCCAGTTTTATAAGTAAAAGGTCAAAGATCTTTCCCAAAGTCTCTGCCCAGCTGGGTCCCCACCCTGTTAACTTCTGAGGATTCTAACCCTGAGTGCTGCTGGACTTAGCGGAGCCTAGAGTTGAAGGTTATGAGTGTGTCCAGAGAATCAGAGTATATATCATCTGGATTCACTCATTCCTTCACACCTTCATTTATTTGTACTCAACAAATGTTTATTTATACCATTATTCATAGAACAGACAGTGAACATAATGTGAAATAATCACATATAGTCTATTCATTGCCAAAGGATATTACAGATCAGTGAGGGATACTAACAAGGAAATAGGCAACTTCAAGAAAGTATGATTAGTACATGGATCAGCCAAGTGTAAAAGCTTCTGCATCAGACTTGAGGGAGTGAGGGAAAGCTTCCTGGACAAGAAGACATCTAATTGGAATATGGAAGACTGCTTAGGTTCTAGGTAGGTGTGAGGACTTGCAGGGTAAAGCAGGTGCTCCCCAGAAAAGGTAAGTAAGGCAGATCTCTTTGGCCTAAAGTCCTCATCAAGGAGTTTAAGCTTTATTCTGAGAGTCATGTGAAACAACTGAGAAATGAAGCAAAGGGACCTGATTTGTAAGATTTATACAATGGAGAACAATATGGAAAGGGAAAAAGACACCAGTAGGATGCTGCTGCGGATGCTGGGGTGAGTGGGGATGATGGCTTTAACTAAAGGAATGGCCCTGGGACCAGAGAAGTGTGCATGTTTTCAGGAGTCACTTCTTGCATTCTGTGAGCAAGCCTGCACATCTGCTTACGCACCCAAGTTAAGTGTGACAACTTTGAGAAACAGCGTAAACCGTGGGTGACTTCGCAAAACTGAATGCATGTGGTGCAGAGGTTAGATAACTATTTGTTTCTGGGGGGATATACATGTGTGTGTGCTTTATTTTGTTTTGTTTGCAAGAGATAATTGTGCTTGAGGCTGAAGCTTGCTCACCCTATCTTTTGGACTCAGAGTACGGTGCCTGGTCTATTTTCTACATGACTGGGCTTTAGTTCAGAACTGACGAGTCATATATCATTCTGATTGATTTTTTTTCTTTTTTCTTTTTTTCCCCTCTGCAATAAAGGGGTTGCAGGGGTGAAATAGAGATTGCTATGAAACATCAGGGTGACTCAACCCAGATATGCAATTATCAGGAGCCCCCCCCCACCCAGTCGAGCTCTCCTATCCTCCCTTATTTCGTCTACTCTGAGCTGAGATAAAGAAATAAAGGTTGAATGAGGTCAGTTAGTCGGTAAAGGACAGAGAAAATAGATGAACAGCCCAGCTGGGACTGCTCTGATCTCTGCCGGAGAGAAATGGTGAGAAGGGGATATGGCAGAGATACAGGATTACCAATCAGTGTCCTAAGCAGTGGGGTAGAGCTAACCCCTAAATTGTCTACTACGACTTATCTTGCTTCTGAATTATTGGATTTGGTTTCATCTGTGTCCTCTGTTTTAGCCTTCTTTTCAGTGCCACTCCAAAGGCAAAGACCACAAAGCAGAAGCATCCATTTTTATTAAAGCAGAAAGATGAAATTATAAAATGTGCATGTGTGTGTGTGTGTGTATGCGTTTTGAAAGCAACCCTTTGTAAGAATTAGTGGATTTAGCAAAGTAGATGCGATTGTATCACAATGGAATACATGCCTTTTACTCAGTGTAAAGTCCCTCGGTTCTGCAAAGTTTTTTATTCTCTTTTCAAACCTTACAAAATTGTGACTTCATCTAATTTATTGATACAGTTCTAAGGGATTAATATCTTCTGGCACCAATCTTTTCAATATATGTGTATTCTTTACCCTTGAAGGAACTTGTGACTGTTAGGGTTTTAAAAGAAGTCAGAGATTTTTTTTTCATGACAGTTAATATCCATTAAAAAGCTGTAGATCTGCATGTCTTGATGATTAGCTTTCTCTCAGACTCCAGCAAACCTTACTGAATTTCCTCTGGAGATCAAATATTGAGGGGCAGAGTACTAGGCTAGAGTTTAAAGCAATAGAAATGTTTGTAGACAGTATAGATGACTAAAAATGAGGCTTTTTAAAAAAGAAATTCCTGCTCATACATTTGTCCTGAGAGAGACAGAGACAGAGAGGGAGAGTGTGTGTGTGTGTGTGTGTGTGTGTGTGTGTGTGTGTGAAGTGGGGAAAAATACCAATGCATCAAAATGGACAGGTCACTTTGTTCAATGTAACTGAACTCCTAGGCATTCAGAAATTAGGAGTATCCATAATTTCTGGCTGCCATGCATTTATGCTAATGTGGCCGTCTCTGTTGTATGCTTCTGCTGAGACAGCCGCTTTACTCCTGCTTAATTTCCTCCCTAATGGTAGCAGTAGGGGCTTGGATATCTACAATGAGCTTTTACCAATTTAACTGGCTGCCCGTATAGGCCATTATAAATTATTATCCTTATTTAGCACTTGAATTTATAATTTCTTTCTTTCCTTCATCTTGTATAAAATATAGTCTTAGGTCTAAGTTAGCTATGCTTTTCCCTTCTTATAAATCCAAATATTTCATTTGCAGTGAGCTAAAGTTTTGGATGCTAAACAACTGTAACCCCGGCTGGACAGACTAGAGAGTTATCAAAGAACATTAATTCATTTATTCATTCACTCATTCATTCACTCACTCACAAGTACATGCCTTCATACATTCATTCATCCCTGAATGCAATAAAATATTTATGAAGCACCTACTTTTTTTTTTTTTTACCATGCAATGCTTTAGGCGTTGAAGATAAAAGAGTTAACAATATCGATTGGTGGGAAGAAGTACTACATAGAATGTATAGAAAATACTGTTGAAATTTGAAGAAAATTAACTTCTTCCTACTTATATTCTCAAAGTAGTTTTTCTCCATAGTTATCTACACACCTCCACTGGAATCCTTGCGGGATTCGAACACTCATCTTTGCTTTTATTACTTTCTTCCTAAAGTCCTAGGGAAGACATTTCCTAACTTTCTACTGATTATTGTTTTGGAATTGGAAAATGACTGGAAACCTATATATAAATATTTTGTTATAAAAATTCATGTGTGTTTGAACAAGCATTCTGAATTCTAGATTCTAGAAATTTTTTTTACCAGTCTCCCAGTTGTGATATTCCCAGTTAGTTGATTGATTTTTCTGTCTCTTTATCTGTTTCTTCCTGAGGCCGCTCCTCCTGAGGCCTCGCCTCCTTCCACACCTCTTGTTTTTTTTTGTTTTTTAAAATACCATGGAGTGCAGTGGCTGGGTCATATGGTATGGGTGGGCTTAGCTTTTTTTTTTTTTTTTTTTTTTCGAAAGAGAGAAAGAGAAAGGGGGAGAGAGAACAGGAGTCTTGCTCTATGGCCCAGGCTGGAATGCAATCTAAAAATAGGTATTAAAAACCTCTTTTCTGCTGATAATTGTGCTTAACAGCGGAGACAGGAAGGAATAAGGGAAGAAAATAACAAACAAACAGCCAACCAATATTTCATTTAAGTCTGTGAAATGCTATGCGAATGCTGAAGAGTGATTTACTTCCAATTATGTGGTCACTTTCAAAATAGGTGTAACATGATACTGAGAAAAATGTATGTTCTGTGGACCTGGGGTGAAGAATTCTATAAATATTCACTGAATTTACTTGTTCCAGGTCTGAGTTCAAATCACAGATGTTCCTGTTAATTTTCTATCTCATTGATCCGTCGAATATTAACAATGTGGTGTCAAAGTCTCTCCCGCTATTATTGTGCCGGAGTCCGAGTCTCTTTATAAGTCATTAAGAACTTGTCTTATGTATCTGGGTGCTCCTATAATGGGTGCATATACATTTATGATCATTGACTCCTGTTGTTGCATTGATCCTTTTACCACTATGTAATGTCCTTCTTTGTTTCTTTTAGTCTTTGTTACTATTAAAGTCTATTTTGTCAGAGATGAAAGTTACAACTCCTGTTTTTGGTTTTTTTTTTTTGCTCTCCATTTGATTGGTAAGTCTTCCACCAACCCTTTGTTTTGAGTCTTTGTGTGTCCTTGCTTATGCGATGGATCTGGATACAGCGAACTGATGGGTTTTGACTTTTTATTCAATTTGCCTGTCTGTGTCTTTGATTGGGGCATTTAATCCATTTAAATTTAGGATTAATATTAATATTTGTGAGTTTAATATTGTCGTTTAATGCTAGCTGGCTATTTTGCCCTTTAGTTGATATAGATTCTTCATTACGGAGATAGTGTTTACCTTTTGGTAAGTTTTTGGGATGACTGATACTGGTTGTTTCTTTCTGTGTGTGGTGCTTCTTTCAGAAGCTCTTGTAAAGCAGGCCTGGTGGTGATGAAATCTCTGAGTGCTTGCTTGTTCATGAAAAATTTTATTTTTCCTTAATTTATGAAGCTTAATTTGGCTGGATATGAGATTCTGGGTTGAAAATTCTTTTCTTTGAGGATATTGAATATTGATCCCCACTCTCTTCTAGTTTGTAGGGTTTCAGCTGAGAGATCTGCTGTGAGTCTGGTAGGCTTCCCTTTGTGGGTAACCTGACCTTCCTTTCTAGCTGCCCCTAGAATTTTCTCCTTTATTTCAACCCTGGTAAATCTAATGGTTATGTGTCTTGGGGTTGCTCTACTTGAGGAATATCTTTGTGGTGGTCTCTGTATTACCTGAAGTTGAGTATTGTCCTGCTTTACTAGGTTAGGAAAGTTTTCCTGAATAATATACTGAAGAATATTTTCTAGCTTGGATTCATTCTCTTCATTGACATTCGGGTACATCTATCAAACGTAAATTAGGTCTTTTCACATCATCCCATATTTCTTGGAGACTTTGCTCATTCCTTTTTATCCTTTTTTCTCTTATCTTCTTTTCTCATTTCATTTCATTAAGTTGGTCTTCGACCTCTGATATTCTTTCTTCTGCTTGATCAATTCCACTGTTAAAACCTGTGCATACTTCGTGGAGTTCTTGTATTGTATTCTTCAGTTCCATTAATTCACTTATATTCCTCTCTAGATTGTCTATTCTCGTTAGCATTTCATCAAACCTTTTTTCAATGTTCTTAGTTTCTTTACATTGGGCTAGAACATGTTCTTTTAACTCACAGAAGTTTCTTATTATCCACCTTCTGAAGCCTAAATCTGTTAATGGAACACACTCACTCTCCATCAGGCCTTGTTCCCTTGTTCATGAGGAACTATGATCCCCTGTAGAGGGAGAAGCATTCTGATTTTGGGTATTCTCAGCCTTTTTATGCTGGTTTCTTCCCATCATTGTAAATTTATCCGCCTGTCATCTATGTAATTACCGACTTTCAAATTAGGTCTCTGAGTGGACATCCAACTTGTTGATTCCCAGCGCCAGAATCTGAGCAATCCACTGTGCTGGCTAAAACAGCAGCATCAAGATTCGTGGTGCTTTTCTGCCCAGGAATCTCTGATTTGGCTTCCTTCTTGAGTCCCTTTTTCAATCAGCTGAATAGGCGACTGTGCCTTCCCAGAGCTGCAAACGTTGACCAAAAGTGGACCCAGTCCTGTTTACTCTGCACCAAGAACTGCCACACCGGGGTGCGGCAAAACCGCGACTCCAGCCACAAGAGTCGCACTGGTGACCCATGGGGCTCCTCTGTTGGGAATCTCCTGGTCTGTGAGCAACAAAAATTCGTGTGAAAGTGTGGTGTCCTCTTGTTCTCTGTGCTTTCACTGGGAGCTACAATCCTGAGCTGCTAGTAATCAGCCATCTTGGATCTCTCTTTCTTCTTCTCTTTTTTTTTTTTTGTAGAGACAGAGTCTCATTTTGTTGCCAAGGCTGGAGTGCACTGGTGTGATCTTGGCTCACTGCAACTTTGGCCTCCCGGGTTCAAGCAGTTCTCTTGCCTCAGCCTCCTGCGTAGCTGGGACTATGGGTGTATGCCACAACACCCAGCTTATTTATTTTATGTTTTAGTAGAAATGGGGTTTCACTGTATTGCCCAGGCTGGTCTTGAACTCCTGAGCTCAGGAATCTGCCTGCCTTGGCTTCCCAACGTTTTAGGATTATAGGCATGAAACACCATCCCTGGCCTCCCACCTCTTTTTTTTTAAATGAGTAATTGTAAGTTAGCATCAACTAGCATGCAGGTAATAATTTTCTTATCTTCTTACTTGTGTTCCACCACTAATAACTATGAGACTGCAGACACTTTTTCACTTCTCTGAGCCATGGCTCCTTCCCTATGGAATTATGCAATATTTCCTGTAAAAATTCAGATAATTTGTAAAAAAACAAAAACAAAAAAACTACTAGTACTGTATCATTCACTATACTTGGTTCTCACCAGCATTCTCTGTGACCCAATTGCCAGATCTCTGATAATTGTTCCAGACTCCTGGCACCACGTTTCTATTGCTGCTTCCCATATTCCCCCTTTCTGCAATAGACCCCATCACCTTTCTTGCCTGAGCCTATTGCTCAAGCATTCTGTTTTGCCTTTCATACCTGTCAGGTCTAAATCTTCTTCAGGTATTCTTGATGACACATGTCAACCCCATTCTGCCACTGACAAATCTAGTTCTGATAGTGTGCTTCAGAGAAGTTTAGATTTTGAGATAATTTTGATATATAGTAATGAGAATCTCAGCCTTATGGCAGCCTTTATGCATTTGGCCAAGGTGGAACCCGGGCCAAAAAGATACTTTTCACTTTCTGCCTTGGTACCTGGAATTTCTTCAATATAGACTCATTCCTTAGCTCTTCAAAGGCTTCCAGGTTTTTAGATTTTCCTTCTAAGCCTCAACTCTTCTTGGTCAGCACCCTAAATAATCTATCAATCACTTATCACCTGCAGCAGGCTCCATGGAGATAGGTCTCATAGAAATGAAGCATAGCCTGAAGTTGGAGAACAGAGGAGAAAAAAACACCAGAAGCAAATTTATTCTCATATCCCAGTTTTGATAAAAGCTAGCCTACTATAACTGTAGGAGTTTGGCTGCTGCTAATATCTGAAAATGCCCTGGCTCTGTAGCTTGGAAGAAAGAGAGGAATAGTCATTCTCTTTTTGCTTTCCAAGGGTGAGCATGGGCAACCTAGTGTCCTGCTGTGCACCATGAAGAATCATCAGGTGCAAATTAGGAAATGAATTTACATTAAGTTTCAAGAAAGAATTTCTGACTATGTAAGCTGAATTGATAAGAACAAAGTCCAGGAGGAAGAAGCCAAAGCATCACTGAATGGGTGATTTGTGGCTGAACTAGATGAACTGATAGCATTCCATGGCTAGAATTTGTGTCCCTGGTCCATCTGTCTTTCCTCTTATTTTCTAAATAGCATTCAGTCGATATGGCAGAAATGAATACCCCCATAGACAATAATTTCAATATATCTTTTAACAGTTGAAAGGTGAAGCTTGTGTGTATGTGTGTGTGTATACACATATATTTATATACACGTATATATATGTGTGTATATACACACACACAAACACACACACACACACACACACACACACACACACACACACACATATATATATATATACAGAGAGAGAGAGAGAGAGACAGAGTCTCTCTCTCACCAGGCTGGAATGCAGTGGCATGATCTCGACTCACTGCAACCTCTGCCCCCAGTTCAGGCAATTTCCCTGCCTCAGCCTCCCAAGTAGCTGGGACTACAGGCACATGCCACCACACCTGGCTAGTTTTTTGTATTTTAGTAGAGATGGGGTTTCACCATGTTGGCCAGGATGAACTCAATCTCCTGACCTCATGATTCATCAGCCTTGGCCTCCCAAAGTGCTGGGATTACAGGCATGAGCTACCCAACCCAGCCAGTCACTTGTGAATATTTTTCATGTAAATGTAGTGTCCCCCTGCAAGTCAATGCAATAACTACCCATAGTGCTGATATATGAGACTCACTCAATTTGTGTCCCATGTCTGAAATGCTGTGCAAAATCCCAATAGTTAGTTGCAAAACTTGCCCTTTATGTGTGTCAAATAAGGGATACACATACAAGTTCTTAATACGTGCTCAGCAGGTTGGTTGGGCTTATATTACTCTCCTACAGCTGCCTCTCAGGAAGGGATACCTCAGTCAGGTGTTTGTTAATGCCTGCTACATTTGGAGAAGTCTCCGGGGCTGCTATCTAAACCTATACTGTAGAGCACAGTGGAATAACAAGCCCTTTGTTGGTGGGAGTGTAAATTAGTTCAACCAATATGGAAGACAGTGTGGCAATCCCTCAAGGATCTAGAAACAGAAATATCATTTGGCCCAACAATGCCATTACTGGGTTATACCTAAAGGATTATAAATCATTCTATTATAAAGACACATGCACACATATGTTTATTGCAGCACTGTTCACAATAGTAGAGACTTGGAACCAACACAAATACCTATCAAAGACAGACTGGATAAAGAAAATGTGGCACATATATGCCATGGAATACTTTGTGGCCATAAAAAGGATGAGTTCAAGTCCTTTGCAGGAACATGGATGAAGCTGGAAACCATCATTCTCAGCAAACTGACACAGGAACAGAAAAGAAAACCAAATGCTGTATGTTCTCACTCATAAGTGGGTAGTGAACAATGAGAACACATGGACACAGGGAGGGGGACATCACACACTGGGGCCTGTTGGGGGGTAGGGGGCTAGGGGTGGGATAGCGGGGGTTGGGGGACCGGGGAGAGATAGCATTAGGAGAAATATGTAATGTAGATGATGGGGCGATGGATGCAGCAAACCACCATGGCACGTGTATAGCTATGTAACAAACCTTCACTTTCTGCACATGTACCCCAGAATTTAAAGTATAATAAATAAATAAAAATAAGTCACTTGGGGAGAGGACAGCCCATAATGCTCACTTTGGCTGGGATGTAAATTCTTTATTATTGTCTAATTAAGGCACCCCTAGCCATCTTGCTATGGATATACCCCATCTTAGTAGATCTCAGGTTTACAATACAAGAACAATCTCAATCTGATTTGCTTAATGAAAATGTATCCCTCTGTTTTAAAAGAGGGAGATACCCCATTTCCTTAAAAAGTACATGTTTTATTGCATATGCTTTAAAAAGCTATTTACTTAGCAGTTTCGTTTTGTTTGCAGCCTCATTGCATTTTCTTCTCTAATTAGCAGATACATGCATCATCTCTTGGAGATAAAGCAAATATTTTTCTTTTCCTCATTGGGTGGTTTCCTAGGAAAGAAGCTCATGGCATCACTCTGGCTCTGGGTGTGCTGTGTGCTTTCCCACACATTCTCACCCTACCACACTTTCCCTGTAATGTTGCTGAGTTCGGCTAATTTAGATCCTTTCTCTAATTTAAGTTGCTTTCATTTAACTTGGCTTGAGAGTGTCTGATACTTACACTCACAAACAAAACTATAGAGTTTTAGAACTTAGAGCAATGCTTCCCATTGAGATTTCTGGATGCCACAATGGTGCCTGCAAGAGGAAGCTTGTCAGAGTGCTTTCATCGGCAAAAAACTGGAATTCCTGACCACTGATAAGACAAGATGACTGTCACAGCTTCAGATATATTTACAGTTTGACATTCAAAGGTAAAAGGGGAAAATAGATTCTCCCCCTATATGTCTTTTTTTTTTTTTTTCAGGTAGGAAATTTTTCAGAAGCTTCCTATCCCACCCAACCTCCAGTAGAGTTCTCCTTAGGTCTCACTGGTTAAAATTGGATATATAGTAAACCCTAAATCAGTCAATTACATAAGAAATTTCCATGATTACTGCTGCCTAATCATGATGCATCTTCTGAGGCTGACCCATTTTCCTGAGCACAGAATTTGTCCAATGTAACGAATTTCTGAGCTAAATGAAAATTCACTTAAAAGGTAGAGAAGAATAAATGTGAGTGGGCAACCACACAATAGTGTTTGTTTTGAGAATAATTATGAGTGAGTTTTTTAGATATATTGTATGTTACTTGCAAGTGTATAAGCAGAGTTTGCTATTTTTTTAAAGATATTTTCTAGTAAGGATGTCATTTCTTTGTGAGATTTCATCCTAGACCCTAATTCTCTCACTGTGCAGAGAGGGACAGGTGTGGGCACATATATGGGAGTCCTGAGAAAAAATGTAGGCAGAGGGGTGTAGGGTGATCATACAATTTATAACTTAAAGCAAGATACTTCTGAGAGTCAAAAGGAGAACTGAGAATAATTCTACCAAGTCAATGGGTATAAATTATCCTAGGCAATCTAAAATGTATGGTAAAGTCAGATTTATATAAGGGAGTATATTTTTAAAATGTTATGGAGAAGCTAAAGTTAATTTTTTTTAAGTTTTTGTAGGTGGAGAAAATGCCACCTTTATTTAGGATCATAAAAAAATCCAAATTTATGTGAAACTTTTTCATGTATAATTTTGTTTAAATCCTGTCTTATGAGACAGGAGACATTGACTATAATAAAAAGTGCAAACACCTCTCAGATCTTGTAGCTCTTCTATGATAAATTAGGAAAGCGTAATGTTAGCATTGTTGAAATCAAAATGTTGCCTATTGGTTTCTGTTCACTGGAAGACTATAAATGTTGATCTTTTTATTTTACACAACGCCTGTGCCAAGTCTTCTTAAGGCTTCTAACTTGCCAGGCCTTAGCTATCAGTGATATTAGTGAGAATGTGTTTGGTCTTGGCTGTGATGGATGTCTGAAAAACAGCATTTTGCAAGAGAATAACCCAAACAGAATCATCTTCCAGAGACAAAATATGTTTAAGTTCATGAATGAAACACGTGAATGCTCACATTAGGGGAAGTGGAAAAGCATTGCTATTTCCCTCAAAGAGAACATAACAGGATATTTTCTTTCCTACGAGTGGTTTAATTTTGTACATTGCTTCTCTGCTCATAGAATGTTCTCTGTCAGTCACAATAAAGGAGAGCCTTTTCATTGAAATAGACCACTGAATCTGTTTTAGAGACTCCAGTGACAGTTGTCTGTATCTGAAGGAGTGAGAGGCATAAGACACCTACACACATTCACATCTTGGGTAGTGTTTCAAAATTGAATGTTGATATTGAGACAGTAAGAGGAGTTCCTTCGAAATCCTCACATCACCTTCTTTTTTTACTCTATTGCAAGTTAACACCTAATGTAAAACTTTTATAAATAGCAAAGCGACTTGTACTTCTCTAGCTTTGTAATATTTAGTCTTGCTTTTTCTTGTTGGTACAGCGTGCCCTTTACAGAATGATCCATCCAGGTGATTGATACTAAAACGTCTCATTGATATCTAGTTCATGTGTCTAGATCTTAGATCCTAGAAATGAGTTGTTAATAAAGATCAGCTTTACATCAAAAGTTTAACAGAAACATCTTTCTGAACAAATTTCCATTGCCTTGTAAAGAGGTTATTTCTTGGTCTGTAGAGCTGCTAATCTGTGGGTCGCGTTTGGTCTAGGCTCTCAGAAAGAATAGGGCACCCTGTGAGACTTGATGATAGTATTGTTATTTACATGGCAAACAAGGCATGAAATACCCTTTCACAGAGCTAAACACCCTAAAATGGGGACATGAAACCCCTTACCTTTGGGCACAGTCAAAGGTTGCTGTATTAAGTCACATATTTCCGGTAGTTCTGGGCTTATTAACCCACAGGTTGTTTTTCTGCTCCCAGGTATCACTCTTTTTGGTCCAAAACCAAAGAAAAAAAAAATAGATGGATCTTATGGATTACATGAATGTTTAAACAGAAGCTCCACTGCTAAAATAGTAGTTCATAATTAATAATTCCCTTGATCTTTACTTTGTTTTTGTCCTAAGGGGCAGATAAGAAAGCAGGTACAAAGCAAACTTAACATTTTGGCAGAATGTAATGTCTGACTTTCTACAGTTCTGTATGCCAGAATAACTGGCTGTTTCCCATGCCTTGCTGTTGATATACAGCCAACAGCCCAGCCAGGAGCCATGTAGAAAAGGAGGGGAGGCACTCAGGGACAGTGGTTTTTGATGGCTTCATTCCTTATAGTGTCCCACTCATGTACTTGTGGAATGACTCTGAAATTGCCACACCATTTGTGTGTTAGAATTGCTACTTCTCTTTATTTCTCCAATTCAAGCTTAAGTTATCATGAAGTTTCCCCACCTTCTGGAGTGGCAGGATATCTAGTGATTTGCTTTTCTCTTAATGGAGCCATATAGGGTTCCCAAGCTAGTCATGACAGAAAAATGTAGGGATGAGGATGGTTTGTCAGTCATGGTGGAGGCATAGTTACTGTGGGTCTTGAGGCTGTGGGTACTCTGGGCCATGCGCTGTGTCCTCTGTTTCAAGTACCCCCATGCCAGGTGTGTTCAAGTGATGTTTGGTCAACAATGTTCCCTCTGACCACCAGATAGATTCTGCAGACACCTTCTCTGTCCTGTGTGCAGCATGAAGCCAGAGCACTGGACTGTGCTATCTTGATATTTACTGTGGGTTGAATTCAGTCCTCCAGAAGGATATGTCAAAGTCCTAACCCCTTGTACCTGTGAGTGTGACCTTATTTGGAAGGCAGGTCTTTGCAGATGTGATTAAAATGTAAGTTAAGATGGGGCTCTTCATAAGATGGGGAGTATTGTGGGTCCTTGATCCAATATGAATGGTGTTCTCATAAGAAAAGAAGGTAGACACTGAGAGAGACAGGCACAGAGAAGAAAGTGCCATGAGAAGATACAGACATACACAGGGAAAAATGTCATATGACAGCAGAGACAGAGACTGGATTGATGTGTCTGCAAGCCAAGATATGCCAAGGATCATTGGCGACATCAGAAGCTAAGAGAAAGTAATGGAACCAGTGCTGTTGCGGTGCTTTCAGAGAGAGCATTGCTCTGCTCATGTCTTGATTTGAGACTTCTTGTCTCCAAAACTGTGAAAAATAAATTTCTGTTGTTTCAAACCACCCAGTTTGTTATGGCAAACCCTAGGAATATAATATAGTTCTCTTCTGCCCTGCTATATTTCCTTACATCTTTCCCACCTAAAGATGTGACTAGGATCATTTAACCTAATTCTTCTCTAGTGAGCATTTGAGAACACAATGCAGACTACTCTTTCTAGGATTGGAGAAGGTAAAGAAAATGCTGGTATAATTTTCTGTTTTTCTTGTTATCTCGCCTTGCTAAGCTTGTATTTTCAGGAGACAAGAGGGGATTGACAATTCCCAAGGCCAAACTTCCTGGCCTCCTGACTTTGTTCAACCAGCACGTTCGCTGTGTAGAATGTCTCCTAGAATATAGACTTTCCACTTATTTTTAGCAAATGTTTACTGAGTACCGCCCATGTGCAAGGCAATGGGAAAAGATAGTCTAGATAGTCTTAGTCCTGAGCCAGCAATCCAGAGAGACATAATAGAGTTACATAAGGATATTTATCAAGTGTTAGAGGAGCTCAATAAAGGTGTGAATAATTTTTATAAGGCAAAAGGGGTGGCGGAGTCATGAAAGTCTTTACTCCTAAGGGTTATTTTGAGCATTGTCTTCAAGGATAGGCAAGATTGTATCAGGCCAATTAGGCGAGGACATCCTAGGACATGATAATATTATGATAAATTACATGGTCGGTTTGCAAAGGTTGGGAAGGGTTATCATGCATGATTGAATTATAGGCTGGGTTAAAAAATTGTATTAAGTGAAAAAAGGGTGAATTAAGGTCAAGTTGTGAAAAATTTGGGAGTGCCTACAATGGGCCAGGTCCTGAGCTAATTGTTTTTAATATACTGTCTTATCAGGTCTGAGGGGTAAATACTTGCATTCCATAGTAGATAAACTTGAAAATAAAATGACACGGGTAATTTGTTCAGGAAATTCAGATGGCAGGTGGTAGAGGCCAGAGTTCAATCCCAGCATAAGTCTCCAGCCC
Organism: Callithrix jacchus; assembly: GCF_049354715.1. Lineage (NCBI taxonomy): Eukaryota > Metazoa > Chordata > Mammalia > Primates > Cebidae > Callithrix > Callithrix jacchus. The sequence goes on from NC_133509.1 coordinate 114,096,203, forward strand.
CTGTTCTTCCCTGTACACTGTGTTGCAAAAATAAATGGGCAATTCTTCAGGGCTCTTGAGAAAGATAGTGGCAATGGTTGGGTCAGGTGGAGGAGTCACTGGACTTTACAGGTTGTATGCAGAGGACTATGGCAATATGGGAAGGAGATGATTTAGGATTTGAAAAGAGAAATCCTGTTGGAAAGGAGGGGACATATTTACCTGGTTTGATGATCAATTAATTGATTGATGGTTGAAGCAAATAAGAAAGTAGTGCATTCACTGTAAGGTTCTTGGTTTGAGTAATGATTTGACTTGGTGCCATTCCCCAAGGTGAATTAGAGACATATTAGGAACAACATATTCTTGGGAGAAGATAATGATTTTGTTTTTAGCATCTTTAAGTTTTAAGCACCTGGTGGAAAATGTTTAGCAGACAATTGTAAATTTTGGCCTGGAGTTCAGGAGGGAAGCTGGGGCCAGAGATCCATTTGTGATTCATCAACACGGTAGTGCAGCCAGTGACGTGTCCTGAAATACAAATCTCATTTCTGAAATTCCATTACCCACATTCCTGCAATAATTACATGAAGCTATTAAGAAAATAAAGTCCCACATTTGATCTGGGCCTGCCTATGTCTCCAGCCTCATTTTGAGGTATAGTCTCCCTCTCTATTTCAGTTCTCAAACGTATATGTGAAGGTTCCTTTCTGACCAGTTTCCTGATACCAGAATGCCCTCCCAACATACATACACAGCTGCCCATAAATGCATGTGTACACAGCTGCCCATAAATGCATGTGTTCACACCAACACACAGTGCAAGTCTGTACACATGTGTGAACATCTGCACAAGCAGTAGACACATGTACATGTGTATGTGCATATGAGTGTGCACACATGCATAGATTCATGCGTACAGATGTACACACAAATACACATGCCTGTGCATGCACAGATGTACACGCTTCTAGTGATTCCAACTAATTCCTCAGATGGCCACCTGAAACATTTTTATTATCAGGGAATTCTTCTGTAACCTCACAGTAGAGCAGGTTTCCCTGTTCCTTCTATGTTATAGCACTTATTAAATTGTGTTGAGTGCTTAATTAGTTTTCTGTCTTATTAGAATGGAAGCTCCATGTCAACAGGACATGTGGAAGTATCCACCTATTTCCATTCCTCTGGCACACTGCATAGCATAAGTGGGCAATAGTCTTTGTATAATACAGGCACACATGAATGAATTGATAGATGAATGGATGAATGAGTTAATGAGGCTGTGAGTATAGATGAGATATAGTAAAACGTAGGGGAAAATTAGGGCACAGGAAGATCCCCCCCACTCCACAATGGACTTCCAGCACACTCGTTCTCTTCTCTGATAAAGACTATGACTTTGGTAAACTTTGAAGTCTTTCTTTCTAATTTCCTGACCTCTAAAAGGAAGATGGAGTTTTCATTAATGCCCTTGGTCAGGCTGTATGGAAAATACAAGAGGAAAACCAGGCAGCCCTTTCTATTAGTGTCTGAACTGTCTCATTAATTGATACCAATATTGAGGTAATCAACTTCTCATTAAGAGTTCTCATTAGATGGCTATTTCTCTCTTTTACCTGCTGGCATGGAGTTTGGAACATTTAATCATCACTTTCCTATTTATCACTTAAAGGAAATTCACCTTCCCTAGTTCACATCCTAATTTTTCAGGGGGTTTGCAAAAATTTTAATCTCATGATAGGGTTTTTTTCCCCTTGGGTAAGCCTTTAGGAGTTGCTATATCCAACATTTCAAAGCTGTGTTTTAAGGAACTGAGGAATTCACTCTTCAAGATTTTATTTTGCCAGCACTCATTCATTGTGTGGAATGACAATTCAACAGTTTCCATGGTGTTTCATGTCTGGACCCAGTTGCTCATTTGGTCAGAATACACTGAGACTGAAATAGCAGTTTATTTCCTGCTTAAGCAATATGGTTTTGCTTGTGACCCAAACCAAAGGAACATTTTCTTTAATCCCAGACAGACACTTCTCAGGTTTGTGATTTTAATTATAACAAAAACTGGATAAAAAGAGTGACTTGATCATGGCATAGGTATGCCACCATCAGAAATCATAACCCACAGATCAATAGTATCATTTTCATTTATGAATACTATCTTAATGTCTTATGCACAGGTATTATCTCTACAAACCATCTCCAGCCAAAGAAAGAACTTGTTCAGTCACACATGAATTGTCTACATTTCCATAAAAATGTCCTGTCAAGAGCTTTCTGCATAAGAGAGTACGATTTTTCAAATAACTTATACTTTTTAAAATTTTACATACAATATCTGTGTTAAAGAAAGTGCATTAAAGCAATTTGTGTCTCAAAACACATTATACATTTGTCTGGTTGAATTTTTAGTAAAAATTTATTCATTCTACTCTCCTGGATCCTCTGAGTTTTACTCAATTGATAAAGTTGTGTAAATATGGGCTTCCTTAGAATCCATCCTCTTTCCGAAGTATTTTTCTGTTTCCTCCCACCCCCAAATTCTTACCCCATTTCAGGCAGAGCTGAGCAAACATAAGCCATAAATATTGAGGGAAAGTCTTCTAAAGGGCTAAACTACTTAAGGAGCTAACAGAAAAGGCTATATCAGAGAAACAGTGGAGAAACACAAGTTTCTAATTATACATGGCACCAGAGAGAATGTCAAAGGTATTGAGCCTGGGGCAGGTTCACAATAGTGAAAGTAAGAGATTTAAGATAGGTTCTCAACTCCTGATGAAATCATGAATATTTGTTTCTTTAGTCTAGCTTTTCTTTCTTCTCTTATCTTTATGATTATTGCTCCTACTACTCCTTTCCTGAACTCTCTCTTCCTAAGCTACTAGTGTTTAAGCCTCCTGAAATCAGAGGTTAGTTCTGTTTTCATCACCACGATATACTCAACACTTAGCATCTATTGGGTGCCAAGTATCTGAAGAGAGACTGTTCTCTATATTTCTAAACATTTTGAATTAATCTCTCCCTTTCCTGACTTCTAAGCTTTTTTCTTCCCCTTAAATGTGGTAGCATAGACCGTCTTTTCTATGTTCTTGAGTTTAGTACATTTCTGGCTTCTTGTCTCTCAAATGGCATCATGTCAGCTCATAATCTTCCAACAAAATGGCCTTAGATGACTGTAGGTAGCAGGATAAAGAGAGACTGCTTGGACTGAAACTCGATTCAAGAGTTGGAACCCATTTTGGCAGCACAGATGTTTTATCTTGAGAATATTTCTTTCTTTCAATGAAATGAAAAAGAACAGGCCAGAAGAACTGCTTTACCCAAGCCCAGATTCTTCAAACGTACTTTCTCTTGATTCCTGTAGGAAGATACTGGATCAGAATTCTGCATTTCTATGAAAAACAAAAAGTTAAGTATATAAGAAAAAAAAATGAGCAAAACAAACAAAAAACCACCTAACAAAATAATACAGTTGGACTATACGATAGGAAATTTTCATTTGGTTCTGCGTGATTGCTTCACCTTACTTTCCTCTGGATACATCCTATAATTAAAACAAACAAATTTAAAAATACTATCTTTCTAAAATAGTCATTAATCTGGGGAATATTATATAAAATTTACCATAATTAAGTGTGTTTCATACTTCCCTATGCAGATCATTTTATAATAAGGACAACGGAAAGGCTTTCAAAATTCACCAAATAGAATCTCTTGATGCATGATAACTGATGGTTTAAAGCAAAAGTATATAGGAGTAAATACTTACAATGAAAACAGCCAGTTAATGAAGTGTGTTTTTCTATTTGTTTCCAAATAAAAATGGGCCTCGGTGTCTCAGAATTAATTATCTAACTTGTGATTTTTAAAAAAGTATGGATGAAAAAGTAGCTGGGTAGAGGTAGAAATAGTTTAGTTAGATAGATACACAGATGGTTTCCTTATGCAGATTTAGGAAGAAAAGTAAATGTATACTAACTAAAGAATATAAAAGGTGAATGACAAGCTCTATATATCATGACTGATGTGCTAATTATAGCTTATAATGTTCTGCTGGACCTAAGAGCCCTCCTCATCTAAAAACACCATAAAGGTCGTTTAGTACAACCTTTTTATTTTACTGATGAGAGTACTGAGGACTTGAGAGTAGAGAGCTGACACATCTACTTCCTAAAGCCAGTAGTGCGATCACCTCTGAGAGCACTGAAGTTGAGACACGAAGACTGAGAAGTGGCTGATTGTGCGACGAGTATGTGGACGTTGAGGGGGATTCATGCTTGGCCAAGTGTGAAAGTGCTATCAACAAAATCGGTAAGGCAGCTGGCCAGACTCTGCCAGCATTGAAGGCCATAGTAAGCAACTAAGATAAAATTGCAAAAGCAGTGGAAACACTGATGGCTTTTAACTGAGGGAATGATGTAGTGTGACTTACAGTTTGGACGGGCATTATGGCTGCTTTATGAAACATGGATTGTAAGGGATAGAGCTAGAGAGGAAGAGGTAAGATTACTCAGTAGACTTTTAATAGGGAGGTTAGGGGAAAGTGGAAATATTGGATGTGATTTTTAGTAGATGCACTCAATGCTTCCCTTTCTACGAATTCTTTCTCTACTCCCTATCCAAGAACCACCGTAAAATGTTCTTGGATAGAGAGTAGAGAGAGAATTCATAGAAAGGGAGGCATTGAGGGCATCTACTTTCTTTTTGACTTGAAAGGCTGAGTAGATGAGATAGTGTTTACTGAGATGGGGAAGACTGGGGTAGAAACAGAAATATGTTTGAGATTAGCGTTTATATTTTATGTAACTTCTACTTCCTAATCCAAGTCAAAAAAGATTAATTCTCACCTAGAGACAAATATTTTAGTCAGGACCAAAGGAAATGATGAAATATGGTTAGTATCTATCCCCTATATAGTAAAGAAAATAATAATTTGCATAGTGGTTGGAGACCATCTTAGGAACTACATGTGAAGGTAGAATTTGTGAATAGGGAAGGGGTAGTAGATACACGTCACTGTGTTTTATATGATAAGCGTGTGTATGTGTGTTAATGTGTATGAGAACAGGCTGTCTCCATGAACTTACAAAGGTGAATTCCTTTGGGTTAGAAGAAAATTTAAGGTAGCTCTGTATTTTCAAGGGTGATTTTAAGGAAACCCTAATCATTTTCCACCCAATCATTTTTTCCCCAATTGTTTTGTGGGAATACTCATGAAATTATAGAGACTGATTCTCTTTTGCTTAGAATGAAAATCATCTGTTATGCCTTCATCATCAGTGAATGTTTTGGGAACTTCAAGACTATATCCATCATCCAGAGTTTTGGCACACACACAAAAGCATCATCTGTGCTAGTCTCAAACTTTGCTACCTGACAAATATAGTAAAGCACTCAATAGAGAACCAGACATTAGCCAGATATGTAGGACATGAAACTTAAATGTTATGTAATAGCTAGGAAGGGCACAGTTTTTCTTGTAGTTTTAAACGTTAAGGAGTCCTGTCTGAAACTTGAAGCTTAAAATTAAAGCTAATACGTGGCAATCTTAAACTGTCCACATCTATGGTAATCACAATGCAATGCAACATACTTTTTTGAATGTCATCAAATGGAATAAAATTTTCCTAAAATGAATTAACTCTCTGCTTCTAGTTTAATATAGCATAACATAATGATACATATATACTCCAAAATCACTTAAAGGGAGAAATAAATTTTTCCTTTCTAGAGGAAGGGTGGGCAATTTGTGATGGACAGTAGAGGGAGAAGAAATGGGAGAATTAAATTTTTTACTCTGCTGTTAGAAAACTGTGAGAAACCTTAAAGAGAACTAATGGGGAGATATTATTAGAGAAAACAAAAACTCAAACTGCATCTCTAAATGTTTGAGTTGGGCAGCATTAAAGCACCCATTTCCCTTGTAATCACTCTAAAATATAAGCGACTGTCTATGGTAGATAACATCACAGTTTCTGTTCAAGTAGAACCTTTTTTTTTTTTTTTTTTTCTGAGACAGAGTCTTGCTCTGTCACCCAGAGTGGAGTGCAGTGGCGCTATCTTGGCTTACTGCAACCTCTACCTCCTAGGTTCAAGCGATTTTTCTGCCTTAGCCTCCTGAGTAGCTGGGACTATAGGCACATGCCACCATGCCTGACTATTTTTTTGTACTTTCAGTAGAGACGGGGTTTCACCATGTTAGCCTGGATGGTCTCGATCTCCTGACCTCATGATCTGCCTGTCTCAGCCTCCCAAAGTGCTGGGATTACATGCATGAGCCACTGCACCTGGCCAGAGCATACTATTTGAATGCCCAAAGACATTATTCTTTTAAGCAATAGATGGTCAGTGAATGTTACATTGGTTTTTAATGGACTTTCCCAAGTTGGTTGCTTATTCCTGATATTTTTATGTTGTGTATTCATAAGACTGCGGACTGACTTCAGCTAAACCTCATAAATTGTCTATCTATTAGCAGATTTAAACTGGACTTGGGGCTGCCATGTTTGTGGATTCAGAAGTAGCCTTATCAATCAATCAGCCTTATCTTCTTGTAAATTCGATGATTCATTAATCAGACTTACAAGAAGTAGATAATTCTATTTCTAATGTATTTCTTTCTTTAGTTGTATTCTATAGGCAAAGATTTCAGAATCAATTTTTCCAAAAGCCTGAGTGAACAAAGGAAAACTCTCCAGCAAAGACAGAAAAGTTAAAAAACTTGGCAAGGAATAACTCAGTATGACAGTATTGGTGAATGGTCCTTTTATTGTCATACATGAAAGAAATGGATATTTAAATAGATTTTTTCCAGGCTTGTGGGGATTTGGCAACTCCATGCTCTATCTGTAATAAAATCTCACTGGCTTCGGAGTCCTGCCTAGATGCATTAAGGATTTCTTTTTGTCTCTCTCTTTCATACATTGAATATTTTTCAGGTGACCATTTTAGCAACTGTATTCAATGTTGTTAATATTAAATCATGTAGCCTCAGTTTCTTAAAGGAGAGTTTAAGTAGTATATTAGATATACTTATAAGTATCATTTGTCATGCAACTAATTAACCTTGTAAACAAGCCTTGGCCCACCCTCCCAGTACAATACAATAAAGCACACTAGGCCAAATCTCTATGAGGCTGTGGTTTTTAATTAAAAAAAAAAAAAAAAGTTACAAAAAGCTACTAAAAAAAACCTGTACTTGTTCCCCTGAACTTAAAATAAAAGTTAAAAAATTAGAAAAGAAAAGCAACATGGCTAACAAGATATGTAAAATAAAAATTTCCTACTCCTTTTGTTTGTCACTGTGTTTGTAAGTAGATTCAAAGAATTCCATACTTGTCATCGACAACTGTTTATATAATGTTACATTAATTTAATTTACCCAGCTCTGTTGCAATGGGAAAAGAAATTCAAGAAAAACAATAACTATCAATAATAAATATCAAAGCATATATTTTCATAACAACAACAAAAAAACTAAAGAGAGTCAAGGCACATTGTAAGTTCCAAGACGGCTGGAAGAAAGCACGTAGCAAACTACAAAGAGCATTTCGGAGATGGGTCGTGTGAACTGATGGTGTGGGGCCAACCTTCAAATTGCACTGTCCTCCACTTTCTAGATCCACTCTTTTATTGTCTCAAATGACGTGCAATAATAATGCTGCTTGCAGAATGAACTGAATTCTTGTCTACCCACTGGGATGTGAGTTCCATGAGGACACCACTGTCACTTTTGCCTTTTTATTCACTGCTTTCTTCCAAAAGCTTAGAAAGGTGCGTAGTATGTAATAGGAACTTAATAAATACTTGCTAAATGAATGAATAAATTTGGCATTTGACGTTTTGATGACAAGTAATATGGTCTATAGTTTAGTTAATAGGATGGCATTAAGGTCAACTTCCTGGTTTGGATCATTGTTCTATGGTTATGTAAATGTTAACATAAGGAAAAGATGCATAAAGGGTCCTGGAAATTCACTATTTTTGAAACTCTTCTATCAATAAGAAATTATCTAAAAAAATGTTTTGTGGGAAACTGAGAATGGAGAAGGGAAAGGGAGTAAGGACATAAAAGGCTGAGGGCCATTGACTCTAGGATAGTGCAGGAAGACAAGGTATGGGCAAGAAAGAGTTGATGTGGGTGATGGCAATTTGCCTCTGGAAGGACAAATAGCATTTGACTGCTACTCAGTCTTTTCAGAAAATCTGAAATACTCGCTGTCTACATCCACTGTGAAATTTCATCAGTATTCTTTTACCTGTGCTGCTTTTATCTACCTGCTGATGGCTGCCAGTGCCAGCTGCACAAAGCCTTGAACTCTAGACCTTCTCTCCCTGCTTAAAATGTATTAACAAGGGCTGGGCGCAGCAACTCATGCCTGCAATCCCAGCGCTTTGGGAGGCTGAGGCAGGTGGATGACCTGAGGTCAGGAGTTCAAGACCAGCCTGGTCAACATGGTGAAACCCCATCTCTACTAAAAATGCAAAACTTAGCTGGGTTAACAGTACACCTATTAGTCCCAGCTACTCAGGGCTGAGGCAGGAGAATCATTTAAACCTGGGAGGTGGAGGTTGCAATGAGCCGAGACCATGAAACAGCACTCCAACCGGGGTGACAAAGTGAGACTCCATCTGAAAAAAAAAAAAAAAGAAAAGTTTAATAACAAATATTAATGTATCAGAACTTAACGGGACAATTTCTTGTATTGTTGGGAGACTTAAAAAAAAAAGTGGGAAAAAAGAAAAGCCTTGAAGAGGGGGAAAAAAGGAAGGTAGCCATTAGAATCATTTTGTGAAAGGAACAAATACTAATAAGTTAATCTGTTGTCCTCAGCAACCTGTTCTCCATCATAGGAAAGGAATTCAGTGTGTGCCTGGCTAAGTTAACTACTCAAAACTTTCAAAATCAGAAGCCTAAAGAAGTTATAGTTTATTTTAAGCAATATCTACAAAACCTAATGTAGTCAGTCTACTCCTGAGTAATCATTTAATTATGGCATTTTATCATTTTATTTTTAAAAAATATGCTGAGTACATAAACACGACTAAAATATCAACAGATTCTTTCTTCCTACACATAAACATTAATCTTCAGTGTTCCAAGGGAAGAGGTTTAAAAAGTAACCCTTTGTAGAACTAGCGCTTTTTTCTGGAGGTGTAGCCTCGCTTCTTCCCAGTCCCCTCCTTTCCTTTTCTTTTATCTTACTTGTCACCTTGCAGTCGTGAGTGTTCTAGCATGTAGGAGGGGACTGGTGAGAGAAAGGAAGAAGGATACATTTTGCATTCACTTGTACATCAGCCTTGAAGCCTGGCTAGCTGCAATATTGTGGACAATAGATCTTTCAAACAAATAGACCCTTGTCTGTTCCTCCTTTCTGTAATTGTTGGCAGAGTTCTTTGTTATGTCCGGTTTCTTGAAACTTTGAATGAATAAACTAGGACACGGGATTAATGTAAGGAACTGACATCTTTGTTGACTTTTTCAACAGACTGTGTGTACAAAGAAAAGAGAAATAAGCACTTTCAGAAGTGTTGTCTGCACATGCTTGGGATGTTGGAATTTAAACAATGTGAAATGCAGTACCTTGAAAAAAGCCAGGCTAGTCCCTGGACTCTGCAATTTACTTTCTAAATAAAAGATATCCTACTGACCATAAGTGAATGAACAATTCACCTGTTAGCATGTGGACCAAATATAGACCAAGATATGCAGTGCTAGAGTTACAAGTGAATTTCTTGATGTGAAGTGTCATAGAATTTACAGCCAAACTGAGTGAGTACCTCTCTGCAGAAGGGTAATGATGAAAAAAATGAGGCAAAAGTTAAAGCTGAGATGCAGTTTTCCTACCTGAAGAGACCAGGCACTGTCAGCTAAAATTCACATGGTACAATGGAGTGATAAATGAGTTGTCTGCGGTAGATCGAGCTTTCTCAACCTCAGCTCTATGGACGTTTGCAGATAACGACTCGCTGTTAGGGACTGTTCTGCACATTGCGGGACATTTAGCACTGTTCCGAACTTGTGCCCGCTAAACACCAGCAGCACTCCCCTTCCATCGGTGTAAATAAAAAATGTCTTCAGGCATCGCCAAATGTCCTCTGGAAGTCAGAAAAGCATTCCTGGTTGAGAATCATTGCTGTAAACCAAAGCATGGATCATATCGACCAGAAGGAACTTGTATATTATAAAAAAGAATTGATCCAAATCCAGAAGTAGTACACTGGGACAGTCTGACTTGGGGACCTTTTGAATGTCTCCACCATGGGAGCAAAGGCTAAGTAAAGCAGTGGCCCATTGCTCAGTCCAACAGTACTCCCCGATCAATTATCCCCTAGTGGCTTTCTGTTTCTTTAGTATCTTAATCTGCCTTGTCTTATCTTCCTTGACCTTTAAATTGTCTCCTAAAGCAAATCAAAATTTCTCCTGATGATACAAAGGTATAAAATTGCTATGATGTCTTCACATCGCTACTAACATGTTTGAAAACAGTCTTTGTTCTCTACCTCCACTTCCTCACTGCCTACTTTCAGGAAAACGTCCCAGTTTGATTTTTTTCCCCCTATGGCACAATTTAAAGCAGCCTCCCAGATGCTACAATCCAACATCTCAATGATCACATTAACCGAACTTTTTGTATACTTGTCTTTGACTTCCGTGCAATTTTGGGCACTCTTAATCAATGGTTCTCAAACATTATTTGCGCCTCAGGATCACTGGTGAGTTATTAGGAATTAAAATGCAGATTTCTGAATTCAACACCCGTTGTTCCTAATTCCGTAGGGCTAGGATGTGGACTGAGGGTTTGCATTTCTATCAAGTTTCCAGCTATTTCCCATGCTGCTAATCTGGGGGATCAGAATTGAAGAACCATGCCTTGATTATTCCCTTCTTCAGTGCTTCCGTTGGCTTTTACAATACCATGGTGTCCCGATCTTGACTCTCATTGACAATTTTAGTCACATTTTCTGGTTTCTTCTTCTCCTTTTCTCTAAAACAGGGCAGTATTGCCCCTCAGAGAACATTGGTCGGTCTCTGGAGATGTTTTTAGTTATCACAGATAACTAGGAGGAGGGAAGGAAGGAAGAGAAAGGATCCACTGCTACAGATACCTAGTGGATAGAGGCCAGGAGTGCTGCTAAACATCCTATAGTGAGCAGGACAGTATTATTCACAAGACAAAGTAGTATTCATCTCAATAAGTGAATACTGCCAAAATTGAGAAACACTGCTCTGAATGCACGCATTCTCCAAGGATAATTATTTTTGTTGAGACAGGATGTCTCTCTTTCCCTTAGGCTAGAGTGCATTGGCACAATCATAGCTCACTGCAGCCCCCAACTCCTGGAATTAAGCCATCTTTCTGCCTCAGCCTCCCAAGTAGCTAGAACTATAGGTGTGTGACACCACTCCTGGCCATTTGTTTTCTTTTGTTTTTGTTGAGATGAAGTCTTGCTATGTTGCTCAGGCTGGTCTCAAACTCCCAGACTCAAGTGATCCTCCTACCTCAGCCTCCCAAAGTGCTGAGATTACAGGGGTGAGTAATCTCATCCATGGTACTCAGCCAAGGAAGTGTTTTTTATCTTCTCTTCAGTCTGTACCTCTCTCTTGTCGACCTCAGACATGTCCAGCAGTTTAACTCTCACGTCTCTGGAAATGACTCCCAGAGGTATTATCTTTAAATATGACATTACTTTTGTGTCTGACCTGAATTTGCAACTGCCTGATAAATATCAGCTTAATGAGCCGGCAGCATCTTACATTTAAGATGCCCAAACTAAATGTTCTTCCAGTAAGAGACTCCTTTATTGACAATAGTGGTAATTATTTCAGAGAGTGTGACTCCACCCCTTTTGACCTTGATAACTTATGAAAATGGTAAGAGATGGGCCAGGTGTGGTGGCTCACACCTGTAATCCCAGCACTTTGGGAGGCCGAGGCAGGTGGGATCATGAGGTCAAGAGATCAAGACTATCCTGGCCAACATGGTGAAACCCCATCTCTACTAAAAATACAAAAATTAGCTGGGCATGCTGGCGTGTGCCTGTAGCCCCAGCTACTTGCGAGGCTGAAGCAGGAGAATTCTTGAACCCCGGAGGCAGAGGTAGCAGAGGTTGCACCCAATGCACTCCAGCCTGGCGGCTGGGACAGAGAGAGACTCTGTCTAAAAAAAAAAAAAAAATGGTAAAAGATGATTCTCTTAAAAAGAAAGTATAAAATTGTGTGTATGGTTCAGAAATACCAGTCTGACTGGAATTTGAGGAGTTCGCAGATGTTCAAGGAAACTGAAAGAGAAACATTTATTCCATGTGAGATTATGTGACCTTTTGATTGGCCAGGGAGAAATGTGTCTTATTATTCCAAGTGAAGGTAAATGTATCTGTCTGTCTAGAACTCAGCCTAGTATTGATTGGAGAAAGTACTAAGCTGATGCTTTATGCTTGAGAGAAAGAAAGTATATGAGTATATGATCTTTTCACAAATACGATGAGTCTTTTCATTAGATTTGTTTTACCAGAAGCCGTTCTGTATTTTATTACTCAATAGAATGCCATGTAGGTGATTGTTACTGGTACTAATAGTAAATCTAAGAATAGCCACCATTTTTGGAGCACTTACTAAGTGTCAGAACAAGTGCTTTGCATGCCATCTTACGTATACTAAGCCTATGGAGTAGATTTTATTGTTGTACCCATTATGCACCCATGGAAGCTAAAGACTAGGGAGAATGAGGAATACACTCAAGGTCACCTATATCACAACTGATGGAATTAGGATTTGAAGACAGGCTATTTGACATCCAAGCTGATACTTCTAAAGACTATTCCAATAGCACAAAATTCAATTGCTGTGGGGACATGGTTCTCAGAACCTGGTCTTCTTGAATCACCAGACGCATCCTCCTCAGAATTTAAGACCTGGGTGGAAAGGGAAAGACCACCCAGTCACCCCATGTGCTTCTGAGGAATGGTGGGGGTTGTCCTCCATTACTGAAAGAAGCAATACAGCTAGCTAATGGATAGAGACACAGGGGAGAGATTTTCTTTGTGGGAGTTCATTACGGAGACATCTGCAGACCTCTGACTCTCTCCTGCATGCCCTTTCTCTTTCATAGCTTACATCTCTAGGCTGTAATGGATGCAAAATTACTGCAGCATTTTGTTCTGGCAGGCTGACCCCATTACGCATCCACCACAGTCGTAAAGCTCTGGCTTAGTTACCGTTTGCATGTTCAAGACTCCTATGAGGCAGGGAGATGTGAGGTTTGGCTACATTTTCAAACACAGTGAATGGCTGCTTCGTTTTAAAAACAACGAAGCCAGCCTCCTTCAGAATGAATATTGTTTTGATCAGTGCATTTACCTCTTCGTGATAATGTTTCCCTGGTGCATTTAGGGTCTTTAAATAAATGTTAGGACAGTGATGCCAGGAAAGCATCATTTCACATGCAATAGTTGCAGAAGTTTGGGAGACTTCATTTCCACTCCAACATCCTTCTGTCTTAATACTATTTTGTTAAGACATAGCAAAAGATAGAGCAGGGTCGTTAGATAATGGTTAATAAAATATAAGAGTTTGGAAAGGTAGTGATTCTCAAACATTATTCGGTCTTCCTTCTTTCCATGCTTTCTCAAAGATTTCTGCAACTTTCATCTCACCATATCTGGTGATAATACTTACCAGAGTATGTGAGCAAACTGGTTTTGATAGTAACTGAAATACTTTTATCTACTAAGAGATTCTGAATTTAATTCATTAGGTAAAAAATGTTCTGTTCTAGGTACGTTTCTAAACACGTGAGACATATTAGAGAATAAGACACATATGGTCCTTGTCCTAGAGATTACATTCTGGTAATATGTGTCAGAAAGCAGTCACAAGATTATGAAAAGGTTACCCAAGTTTCTATATATTCTAGAGTTTATTCTATGTCTTCTTCTACTATTGCACATTTCGTAAAAGCTCTCAACATATAAATATTGTTTTTAGCCTGTGATATTGTCTACATGGAGGGAATGACTTAGATAGAAATAAGGTATCACAGAAAGGTAGAGTGTCTTTTAAAGTAATTGCAAAAATGGGAGTCATGTTGGTTATCAGAACATGTTTCTATTTCATTATTAAGCTGATAAAAAGAACTATGGATATACTAACATGTTCTGGATCCTAGATACTTAAGAGAAATGATCAGTAGCTGTCCCGAAAGAAATTTTTTTATACTTCCTAAAATCATGGACTCTCTCTTTTGAGGTATGCCCCAAAAAAGTGTATGTAGCAATAAATTTGTAAGAACATTTTTAAAACTGCACAGACAGGTGTGATAGGTAGAAGTCATGGTGAGTGGGAGTGAGGAAGGGCTAGTAGCAAACAAGAAATGAAAGAAAAAAGCATTTTCAGTCTTGGGCAGCACTTCTGTCTCTTCTAGCATCTGTCAGAATCCAGTTATTAACCTGTCAGCATCAGACGGATTGAAGGAGACACCCTTTCTCAAGGTGAGGCCTTAAGAAAAGAAGAATAAGAAACAGTCATTGTTGGGGTTGACAGAGACATGATCCCGCCAAGGTCTGGGCTGTGCCTGGCGAGGAAATGATACTCAAACCTGACTGTGTGCTTAAGGGGGCAAGAGATTCTGTGTAGGGGAGCAGGGATATGGAATCAGTGATAGCAGTGAATGAGGAAAGCTTTCTGTTTGACTTTGCTTGTGCAAAGAGGCAGAACCGTTTCAAAGATACAAGGTCAGATTTTAGTGAAAGAAATTAGAGCTGACCCCTTCTGGGACTGTGGAATTTCAGTAGAGGAATGGTGAATCCCTTCCCAGTGGGGAACACATATCATCCACATAAATGGGGGGAGGGGGAGTAATGACTCTTTTATCAACAAAAGCATGCCCTTATCTATGATTGCGGTGTCATTTTGTTTTTCTTTAGCAAACATGTGTAGTTTTTAGGCTTATTTTGCTCACAAAAGCTTCAGCAAAAAACAAGGGTCATCAAATATTTCTGACTTTCCATGTTCTGGGCACATAGTAGGCCTGTGCCTCCTGACAGTTACTGTAGTGAACAGAGCCACATAATCATTTGCAACCAGTGAGCTGCGAAGGGACGGCGTCTGTTCCTTACAGGCCAAGCAGTTAAGTGTTGATCTGAGAATCCCCAGAACATTTTTGGTTTTTGGTTTTTTTGTTTGTTTGTTTGCCTTTGCAGTGGTGCCACGTAGCCATTGCGTCAACCTCAACCCTGAAGTGAGGGACCGTGGCAAAATGCAGCCAAGCCGCAAGCTCACCCACGGTAGAAAAAATATGTACCTTTATTGTTATAAACCATTTTGGACTTTTGTGTTAATGTGGCTGTTATAACGGACACATTTGGTTAGATACAAGAGTAAGACGTTTTATTTTCCTTGATGAATAGTGGGAAAGTGTGTATATCATGTTGTAAACATTTTTCCACAACCCAAATCACCACCCCTGTGTACCCAGAGTCCTATCTGTGGGCTGCTGTTTCCTCAAAGACATTTTGTTTGTTTTATTTTAGTCCTGTGAGAATTAAGGACAACTTAAAAAAAATACAGAGCTAAGAGAGGCATGACAAAACCGAGACACTTGGTTAGTGGCTACTTCTGTCTCCGAGGGGCCCTTGTGGATGCAGAGATTCATTACCATCTGTAAAGTGTTTAAAGCTCAATTGATTTAAATCACATATTTAAAAACCAAACCTTTTAAGGCCAAATTTTTATTATCTAAATCTTTATAAAAGATAATCAATTCATCTTCAAAATTTAAACTTCAATTCCAAATTTAGTATGGCTGATTCTTCCGAACATTTCAAATACCTTAAAACACATACCTTTTGCACTTAAACTTTTACAGTTAAACTTAAATCTATGGTAAATTATGAGTTTGGTTCATTTTATCATTAAATCTCTATGTGTTTTGTATTTTCTGAGGATTATATCAATACCAACTATTAAATAGTATTTGCTTCTCTATTGTGAATCAAATCTAAGCTGCCGATCAGCAGGCTGAGGGTTTTTTTAATCATTAAATGTATTTATTGTGTCAAGACATAATTGCCTTCCCCAAAAGTCTAAATGTTTTCCTATAATTTGCTGTCTGTCCAAAAGACATATATTTTTAAAAGTCATATTTGGTGAAATTATATGATCCTTGTTCATTATTAGATATTCCCCTTTATTTAACACTGTTAAAATATAGATTCTTATAAACAGCTTATTAAAAGTCAGGAACCATCTGGCAGTTTCATCTCTCAAATGATGAGGATGAATCCAAATAGTTCTCTTTCTTTTTAGCATGTCAAACTAATGTGTCATCCTAGAATGCACCATTGAGCCCCATTTCACTAAGTTATTAGGTGTGAAGCCCAGACCAGACCAAGCCCGTCTGCTCTTGGTAAGCCTCTTTCTTTCTTTCCATTTATTTCCAATACTGTTTGATATACTCCCTGTTATTTTTATTTACTGTTCTCTACTTATCCAATAGTGACAGGGCCATGTCTATACTTTATTACTTTGTGAACAGGCACCTAAGTAAGAGCTACACTAAAACATCCATGTTCATATATTTCAGCATTCCCCTAATAATTGAAATCAATAATAATTCAATCTACTCTATTATGTTCATACTTATTTTATATTACAACTATGTTTTATGTGATAACATGCTGTATATTAACTTTTCTGGGCATCACTATGAATCTTTCACAAACTTAGCTTGTTTTAATCAACAGTAAAAATAGTGATTTTGTTGTTAGCAATCTTATTTAGTGTTCAAAGTATTATCAAATGGCCAACCAGATCTCCTTTAAATGGGCTCCTTGTTCTTTCAGTAGTTTATTTGATATTTTGCAATAAAAAATTATTCTAGATCCATGGCAATTATTTTCTTCCCCCAAACGGGAAATTAACAAAATTCCAGAGAACTTTGTGCAAATGCATGTTGATTATGGCCATGGTGCACCTGCAGTTTAAGTAATAAAGCTGAAAAATATATTTCTTTTGAGGTCATGAGTTGACAGTGAATTTTTTTCATGAGAAAGGTATAACTTTAGGTAATTTCTTGTAAACTTATTGCCAGCTATATAAACCAGCTTATGATTCTTATCCAGATGGTCAGTAAACTATAAATATCAGTGAATATTTATAATAGAAGCTGATAGAAAAATCAAACCATAGAAAAGCAGGGAGTGTGAGAATACATTCACTATGTATACATATACACCCCTAAAGAAAAGCCTGAAAGTATCTACTCTAAAATTGATTTATCCTCCTCACTATCCTTTTTAAATTTTTTAATATTATTCACCTTTTCTTTTTTAAACATATTTAATTTTTGTAATGAGAATGCAAAGATGTTAAAATTTTTTAATAACTAAAGAAACACTTCCAGCAGGAAATAGCACTATATATTTAGTTCAACATACACAGAGATTCTGGTATATACAGCCTATTAATAAAATCTCAAAAATTGCTTACTCTTTACAACTAGGAGATACTTTGCTTTTTGTGTCCATACTTTCCCTTTAGAATAAGGAGGATTCTAAGTAATCTTATTGTATCATATTTCTACTTCATCGTATTGCTCTCTGGGGGGAAAATTAACAGCAGAAGACTTGTCACTTGAGTTCTATTCATGACCTCTCTACTGTGAGCATTACAGATGGAATGCAGCAAAGAGGAGATGCAATTCCAGGGGAATATGGGCTCATAGATCTTTCAAAACAAAGAAGAAATGCTTTCTCGCAATTGTTATGGCAAATAATGCTTTTCACTGTGTTAGAGTCATCACTATAAGAACATTGGATCCAGAAGTGAAGTACAGGACTATATTCCAAATGGCTTTTCAAGGCAACTGAGAGCACTGGCTCCTGGGAATCCTTCAGCCACATTGACATGTATGCCATAAAATTGTGAGATCATGATCCCATTGATGTGATATGAATCAAGAAAGCAATATGCTCTTTGCTGGTATAAATGATAGATGCATGAGGGCTTATCTATAAGTGAGGAATGATATTTGAATTTTGGAAGAACTTTCTAGCTACATGAATACCTTGCAGCCTCTCTTTTCAACAGTCTCAACATTTTTACTGTCATATAATTTCTTCTATTGCTCCATTTATATCCAACTTAAATTTCACCTAAGTATTTTCATGTTTTATTTTTTTATTAGACAATTCTCTTTTGATTATCTAGTTTTATAAAATGTCACATGGGTTTATCACTTAGAGACAAAGAAGCAATACCCTATATGCTGTGTGTGAACGGAGTAATATGTTCAGTGACCATTAACTGACAAACTTTAAAAGAGCTCATGTGATTGGTCAGTGATAATGAAGTGCATCTGCAATTCATATAGCTAATGTGGACTGAAGAACTAAGAGCAAAACATACACTTTGTGCAAATACTCATGGTTAATTGAGCATAGAAACAGAAATTTAAGCCCAGTTGTTAGAAGACTGGAGTTATTAACCAAACCATAGTAACTAAAATTTATGCATAATAGAACCATGCAAAAATGAAGACTACCTGTGTGTGTATGTGTATTTAGTATTTGTTTTTCTTTTAATTTGTAGCTTCAGCACACCACGCCACAAACTTTATGCCCTGTAATGCCTTCGCTGAATATCTTCTTAGAGGACGTTTATTCACTTTTACCTTTGTTTGCCAATATATCCCACTGTGGCTCTTTTTGTCCAGCAATGCATTCTGTGTACTGATGAAGAAGTTTTGACCATGAATAGCTGACAGATATGTGCAGGTGGTCATGCACAGAAGCAGAAAGAAAGTTCCTCTGTGGTTAACATGAATGTTTTCCAGGGGCTTGGGGCACTGGTTAAGGAAACAGAGTAATGAGTAGCAGATAGGGATTGATGGGAGTCCTCTGACATTTTGAGGATATCCCTAAACATCACTGCAGCCTAAGGGAAGCTTGGCTGAAAGAAACTGGCCAGAGGCATGTTCTGACTTTGGCTGACTTGGAAAGAATGGCGGTGCCATTAACAATGTACACTGAGTGGGAGAATTTCCTCCCGGTGGAACTATGTGCTGTAATGGTCTCATATAATGCCAATGCCATTAGCACTCTCATTTCCGGATACTACCTGGGATACATAAGTAGAAGAGTTAGGAATAGTTTTCCAAAAAGACATACTAATATTATTTGGATATTAAATAAAAATAAATACCTTTATTTATTTAGATATTCAGACCCAGTATTACTGTAAGTATGTACAGTAGAAATAGCCCTTAACTTGGAATATGTAGTAATTAGGTTTAACTCACAGCCCTGCCAATTATTAGCTGTGTTTCCCCATTCATTTATTCATATATTTGTACACATTGGTTTATTTTCTCATAACTCTTTACCAAGTGCCTATCATGTGCCAGATAGCACACCAGGCAAGCTTTATGAGATCGGGGTCAAATCACTTCACCTCTTCAAATTTCTCCCCTGTAAAATTCTAAGACTTTTCTGAAATCTATTTTTGAAAAAGTGCATACTTGATTCAAAAGGTAGCTTTATAATTTGAAAACTTCTATTTCACTCCTGTTTTTCTTCGGAGGCCAAAAGTGCCTCTAACATAATTTCACGGAAGTAATGAAAATACCATCTTTAGTGATTAAGTTCAGAATTGAGAGAGTAAAAACTATTTTTCAATTCATCTTCAGCTTATGCCATCACCTCAGCAAGAACAATGAGTGTACAATAATTCACTGTTTTGCAGGATGCCAATTAGAGGGTAGACTCCTTACGGACAAAGCGCAAACCTCTGGTTCATTCCTCTCCATCCAGATGGAGCTACAATGAAATGATTTTCACACACACAGCCTGGGAAAGAAGAGCCCCACTCTGTCCATTATTCAACTCAATGTTTACTGTCAAGATGAGTTTTCCAATTTTCCATTGTTTCCCCTAAATTGAATTTCTCATGTAGAGTTTAGAGCTGGCATGTCTGCAAGGAAATAGCTATATAATAAAACAGTCGTATAATAGCACTATAATTCATCCAGTTATTCATTCCTTCTCTGAACAATAGGACCTAAAATGCATAGTATACATAGCTTTCAATTAAATTCAAAGGACCGTTATTGAGTGACTACTGCATGCAAGCTGGCTGGACTGAGGCTACTGAGATGGATAAGAGGCTGTCCCTACTCAAGGAGCTTAAAATCTGGAGGAGAGAGAGGTGTATACAACATACAATTGAAAATGTTTGGTGTAATTTCTAATAGAACACCCCTGCGGGTGTGCATTGGACAGAAGGGAGGATTTAGTTCTATCTTGGAGGCTTGAATGTAAGTCAGGGAAAGTGTTTCAGTGGAGATTATGCTTAAAGTGGGAATATTTTATATACGAATAAGAAGAGCAGACTGGATCAACAAAGTTGTGGATGGGGAAAGATGCATTCCAGCCAGCAAAAATGTTTTGCCTCATTGGAAGATTGTTTTTCTCACCCTTAGCATGCTCTGCTTATTCCTCTCTTTTTTTTTTTTACTCTAAGTTGTGTCTTAAGACTCCAATCAGTGTAAAGGGATGGCTATATCCCCCGCCCGCCACTCCATCCCATATCACACCACTGAATGAGCAACGAATCTTGTCTCCTGAAAAATGTAGCACCTGAACTCCAGTCTAAATTTCTGCTTATGGCTCTAATGTAGGTTTGGTGGCTTTCCCATATTACTTGAAATTATTATTGATTGCTTCAGCTCTCAACATAATGTCCCAAGAGTCATGCTTGCTGCTTTAGATGAGGAACAAAAGGTAAAATCAAGCTAAATGAAATGAGGTAAACATAGGATCAGAAAAGCCAGGAGTCTTCATTGCCTGCTCGCAAGCATTATCAAACCAAAAAGTTCTCTGGCTGGCAAGGTCAGTGAGGGAGACCAGAGAGGATAGGAATACTGAGAGGCAATATATTGCCCTGCTAAGAGCAGGTCATGGTCCTTAATGTAAATCACGTCATTTGCTTACGGTCTTTATTATTTAATCTCTGGCAGATGGAAATTGCTCGAGAACACACAATGGTACAGAGTCTTCTGTGTGCACTTGCATGTCAGTGAGATCTACTGGGAGAATTAACCTCTACTCTCCCAGTGCAATTGGTTGTCATTTTGGGTGACCATATTGTTTATCTCCAAACCAGGACATCTTGGAGAACAAAAGAGGATACTGTTAAATAAATGTGTGTGTATAATAGACACACAGTAGGACTTCCCCAGGCAAACAGGGACTCTTAGAGGATACATGATTACCATCATATTTTTTCTGTCTGGAGGGAAATTTCAAGGAGAAATACAAATAATACCTGGAACGTGACTCTGGAGGTAGGCTAAGACTACAGGGATTTAGTCAATGTTCAAGTCTGTAAGTTTAGAAACATGTGAAAACTTCAAATTTCAGCAAGAATTCTCTAAATTTTTCACTGAGACAGATAAAATAGCTGTTTTTCTTATACAGAGTACATTCCCATAGGAATATCTGAATTATATGCAGTTCCTAGAAAGCAAACTGTAATTAAATTATTCAAGAAAACACTGCAGTTCAGGCTAATATTTCTGTACATTTGTTTTGTACCTTTTGTACATGTTTTGTAATGTGTTTATACATGTATACAAAGATAACTTTAAATTTGAAGATCAGTATTTAAATTATTTTAGTACTTAAACTATTACAAATAAATCACTACTTGGCACACTCTTTCCCCAGATTTTCATCTGGCTGTCCCTTTTCATCTTTTTTTTTTTTTTTTTTTTTTTTGAGGCAGCGTCTCGGAGTCTTGGAGTCTAGCTCTGTCACCCAGGCTGGGGTGCTCACAGCAACCTCTGCCTCCCAGGTTCAAGTGATTCTCCTGCCTCAGGCTCCCAAGTAGCTGGGATTATAGGCATGCAGCACCACACCCAGATAATTTTTGGATTTTTAGTAGGGATGGAGTTTAACCTTGTTGGTCAGGCTGGTCTCAAACTCCTGACCTCATGATCAGCTCACTTTGGTCCCTGCAAAGTGCTGGAATTACAGGCATGAGCCACCGCATCCAGCTTCTTTTCATCTTCTAGATCTTAGTTCAATGCCTCCTTAGAGAGGCCATTCCTCACCACTATAACTGATCCCCGTCATGTTCTATCACAATGTCCTTATGCCATTTTCTTAGCACTTATTAGTGTATAACATTTTCTGTATTTACCTATGAGCTTTCCCCACTAGAATCAATGAAATTAGGACCATAGTTCCACTTACCTTGTTCAGTAGTACATCTCCAGCACTTTCAAACCTGTTGGGATGCAATAGGTACTCAATAGATAGTTGTTCTTTGGATGGACTGATGGGAAATAGGCCATCTTGTCTTTATTGAACAACTTTTGCAGGAAGCCTTCTCCTCCCTGCATGATTTTTGTGCATTGGTAAGCACCTGCTTAGACAGCTCCAGTTCCTGCTCTCACCACTTCACCACCAGACTGTTGCAGTGCAGCCTTAAATAGCCCTTGAATATGGACTCAATCACGTCTTGTAACAAGATTTTCATCAGCACCCCTTTCACTACACTTGGCCTCCATGAACTTTACTCTTAGCCTTCTCCTGAATTAACCTTAGCCTAGTAGCATCTTGTGCCAATGTTGATCTTCTGGTTGTGGAAGTCAATATATTTTTTCGTTTCTTCTTTTTTTGCTTGTCTTTTTCATCTCTTGCTGATGATTGTCAACTGCAAGGACACAGCATTTTTATACACTGCCTGATCCATACTTTGTCATCAGAATTGTTCTCATTGCCAGATAATTATTTCATATGCTTGTGCAACTCCTTTCATTAAAAGCATGTTTTGTACTTTCGTTTCATTATTAAGAGAACTCTCCTTTCAGTTCTCTTAGTCATTGCTTTTGCATTGATTGGACATCACAGCGTTCAAAATGTTCACCAAGTACCCTAAAAATTGAACACAGAGGCCTCTGGTCCCATGTGGCTACTGAACACTTCAAATGTTAGTGTGACAGAAAAACTTAACTGGATTTTCAATTCAGTCTAATTTTAATATGTATGGAACTACCTGGACATATGAATTACTTTTTTATTGTAAATTTTGTGAAGTTTATATACAGATAAAATGTTTCTAATAAAAACTGGTGTCTGAATTGAGATGTGCCGTTAAGTATAAAATAAACACCAAATTTTGAAGACTTCGTATGGGAAACAGGATGTAAAATAACACACTGACAATTTTTAATTTTGATTGCATTTTGAAATAATATTTTGAATATATTGGGTTAGGTAAAATATAGTATTAAAGTTAATTATACCTATTTCTCCTTTTTTGGGGTGGCTCCTAGAAAATTTAAAATTATATATTTGCTTTGCTATATTCCTCTTGGACTGTGTTGACCTAGACCATTTAATGGCTTAGGCCACAAAATGCAAATTTGCATTAACTTTATTAGGTGTTCATCATATTAATTATAAAAGCAAAACAAACCACCAGATGCCAGTAGTCACAGGCTGAGTTCCCTAGGAACAGACTCTGAGATAGAATTTAGTG
This sequence comes from Callithrix jacchus, assembly GCF_049354715.1. Taxonomy (NCBI): domain Eukaryota; kingdom Metazoa; phylum Chordata; class Mammalia; order Primates; family Cebidae; genus Callithrix; species Callithrix jacchus. The sequence continues at coordinate 114,119,721 of NC_133509.1, forward strand.
TGCCAGATATTTTGAAGGAGTTTCCTGGGGAAGGGAGTAGGATTATGCAGAGAGAAGTTGAGCCTCGATGCAGGCCCAAAAATGGGCTTAGCCAACCCCACAAGGAGCTCTGACACTAATATGACCTTTCAGTTTGTCCTGAGTTGGGCCAAGATGGCCAAGTCTTTCTACCCCATTGTCAATAAGTCACTCAATGTAGGTCATTCTGGGAAGATCATGATCTTAGGCAAGGTGATGCTGTGTGTCTGAGGCCAACCGTGAAGGGGCTAGCAGCTGAGGGCCATCTACAGACAGCACTCCTTCCAGCTGAGGTCAGGCAGTATGTCTTTAGTTGAGCTGGGCAGCACATTACAATGTCTACTGTACTAACTTTTTTTTTTTTAATTTTCCATGAAGATATTGATCATTTTTCAGTTTTTAATCAGATGCATTTGCTAATACCAATTTGCAGCTAGAGCTAAGTCTGTCCTCTTAGGCCATGATGTGAATCGTGTTTCTCCTTCTTCTTTTGTCTCTGGCTTAGCTCCTTTCATTACCATCATGGCCTCTCTAGATGTTTATGTTTGGTTCTTAAGGCCAGTTCAGACTGACTTGAGCCCAGCTGTAATTAGGGACCAGATTCAAGGCGCTCTATTAGTGCCAGACAACACTGGTCAGATTTTATTATTATCTGTGAAAGTCCATAAGTAAGTGAGCTTTTGTGTTTTTCTCTTTAACACTAGTTACTACTTATCTCCATGAAGACATGGGATATTATAGGTATATATCTGTGTATAGATTGTGTATGTGTTTGAATATGTATGTATGCTCCTTAAAGGCTTGTTCAAAGATCGGTTTATATTAGAAACTAAACAAATACATTATTTACTGAAGGAATACATATGTGTGACAACCACTGTTGACTTTATTCTGTATCTCCATCTTCAAAGAATGTTTGTATGCCTTCATATTCATGACATTTTCTTCTCACCCCTTAGTGGTGAAGAAACTGAAATTTTGACCCCATTGCCCAAAATTAATCAATTGAGTGTAAGTCCTGCCTTTGGTGCATTTGAAAGGGAATATCTGAATGGAATGGGAGGACAGGCACCTATTCTCAGAAACCAGAGAGGGTATTTGTTGTCAAGAGAAAATATGGGAAAGCTAAGAAAGATTAAGACTTTATTTTTCTCTGTAGTTTGCCTTTCTCTGTTCCCAATTCTTTACACTGCTGTGTAATTTTATGGAATATGATTCTCAATTAGGAAACTTTAACGAAGACAAAAAAAATGGTAAAAGACTGTCTTCTAAATATATCCTTAGTTCTTCAGGCAGCAATTTAATTTCAGTTAAAAGGAAGAACAAAGGCATGTCAATGTTTTGGAATGAGGCTAGCCGAGGACTTTCACTGGCACTCTTTTTAGAAATAGACCATTAGGGAAGTTGCAATGTTACATAATGCTATGTCTCATTGCCAGAGACAAGCAGCAGCTGCTTTGAGACTTGAGAAAATCAGCAGTGACTTGAACTCTGTGTTGCGTGTGTCCAGAAAATTCCAGGCACTTTCGTCAATTTGTTTCTTCATTTTCAAATGATCCTTTTGAGGAAAATATAAAGGCATAATCCCATTATATCTATTTGAGAGAAAATTAAACCGAATTTCAATGAGGTTTGTTGTTTTGCTTCAAGTTGTCCATTAGCAGAACAGAGAACAAAATCTTGCTTTCTGCCTTTCCCAGACTGAGTCTCTACTCTAGCTTCTCTTTGGCTGTTGATACAATATCAAGTATTTCATATGTACATGAGATATTTGAAATTTCACTATTTCACTAGTTTACTGAATCCCTGCCTTTCACTGCTGACCAAGGTTAGAATTAATATAAAATGATTTCCTTTAGAATGCCTAGGGAATATTGTTTGCCACTCAGGCTAGAACACCACTGATAATTTTTATTCCCTCTTGTATATGCATAAATAACTGAGAATAGAAAGAAATAGGGAGGTACATGATATGGACGAGACACATCTTGACTAAAATCTTTTAGTTTAGAGACAATTTGCTCCAATCATGGTTATTCAAAGGATTATGTAGCACGATGTGTGTGTAACCTCATAAACACATGCAGAGCCTGGGAATAAGAAAGATGACTTATGGTCTCACCTCCAAGATTTTGACTCTGACAGTCATAAAATCTCTCTTTTTCATAGTTTCTCTCACTCTTCCACGTATATATGTGTATATACTTATATACCTCACAATAATGACTTGAATAATCCTAGTTATCTCTCCTAGAGAGTTTGAAAAATAAAGACATAGATATGAAGAAAGATGGCACAGTAGAAATGAACCGTGGTCTTACTATCCCTGCCTCCTACAGGTTTGCTAAACAATATCCCAAGATAACTTCTAAGCTGACTTTGGTGTGAATGCTCAGGTTCACGTATAGGCATTTTGAAACCACTAAGAGGGGTTTCTTAATAATCCACAGTATCTCCCTCCCGCTTATAAAACAAAGCTTTTTAACATCAAAGGACAGTTGGCGACTCCAATTTAAATTCTTAAACCAAATAAGTGGCTGTTAAATTCAAGGAGCAAAGATCTGAATAATAATTAGTTATCATTTGGAGCAATGATTCAAATGATAGCTAATTATTATGCAGGCACTCTACATACATTATTTCCTTTCATTCCTGTGAGATGGGTGCTTTACGTATGAGGAAAGAGAGAGGTTCAGAGAAGGCTTGTCAGTTTTCCGAGATCACACAGCTCACTGCTGACTGAGCCTTGTCGTGAAACTACCTACAGCAATGTTTAAAGCCAATGCTATTTCATGGCATTATCCTGCTTCCTTATAATGATGCTTTTCTTCTTTTTCTCCTTTTTCAAAATCATGTAGTATCTGATTGACTTTGTCTTTCTTTTCCTCCAAGGGTACACTCACCAACCGCTGTCCAGAGTTAAATTTACAGGCACAAAGCAGGAGAAAAGTCTTCGTTTCCAAGCCAATGAGCTGGGTTTCCAGAGGCATAAATCCTAGGAATTAGTAATATCCCATATAAAATCACTGAAGGATGGTGCCTATGGTTATGTCAGTGGCCTCTATGATACTCCCTAAAGTTGTAATTTATCCCACCGTCCCTAGACAGATTCATTCATGTTCTTTGGAACAGAGTGCACTTGCCTTGCCCAGAAATTTTCAACCAAACAGGAAGAGGACATAGATCAAGGTCTGTCAGCCTAACCCCCAAACTGTCCTCTGCAGACTTCGTTGCTACTAAAATAGAATAATCTGTAGTTTCTCCTGATTCCTTTTCTGTCAGTGGCCAACTTTATATACATTCAAAATGAATACCTGATAGGGTTGTTCTTCTCCTCTACTTCTCTGCTTCCCATGGTAATTTGCAAGTTAGAAGAGGAATTCCATTAGGAAAAGCTGAATGAATTAAAAGATAATAGGATTTGGAGAACAGGACTGAGTGAATCACAAATAAATTCACTATGTTCACAGCTGACAATTGCTGAGTTCAGGCCTGCTCCTCTCTCGGTGGGGCCAAGGTATCTGCAGCATTCTGGTGTGTCTGGTGAAAGGAGAAAATGAGCTTCATAAATACAACTTTAGAGTCAATGGTACATTCCCCAGGGACTGCCAGTGCTTTACTTAGCAAGAACAGAAGAGGAATTCTTAGGGATATAAAGGCAAAAACGAACATTGTAAAACACAAACCACAACAATTGAAAACTATAGAGCCTTGCTTCCAAAGCTTATTCATCCATACTTTTCTGAAATGCCAGGAATTAGGATATAGAAAAGAGCTCAGAAGACTACAGGAGCCATCCACGGAAGGACCACAGAATTCTCATGTTGGAAAGCGTTGGCAGGGCTATGTTCTCATCATTCTACCTTAATCACCTTTTACCCCTTGGGGCCGTTTGAGTGCCATGAAAATCCAAGAGTGGGTAGAAAATATTCCCTCAACTGAGTAAGAAGTAAGATTCTTTTGTTTCTATGTGTCGTGGATCCTGCATGCTGCCTGCTTGGAGAAAAGAGCCTTACACTGGAGTTCGCAGGCATTTGCTGCTGTCTCAATAGGTAGATCTTCAATTAGGCCCCAGCTTCGTGCCATCTGTTGTTTCTAAAGTATTTTGGCCTTCAGCTGGAGGAAGGTGACAGGAGAGCGTTCTGTTCCTGCAGAAAATTTGCTTGTCATCAGAGTAACTGTGTACTGTTGAAACAGCTACTGCCTACATTTCACTGCCTCTTGAAAGCTAGCATTTTGGTGTGAATCAATTATGAAAAATGATGCACAGTGCCCCAACACGCACACCGCCCCAACACGCACACATACACATCTACCCCGCCTAAAAACCTGAGACATAACACAACATCTAGAATTGTGGGCAATCATGCAGAGCACTGCAAACAATATTAAAATCCAGCCACTTGCAAAGAGTGAGTAATAAAATAAGTTTAGGGTTATATAAATTGAGACTAATAAAATAATTCAGATTCCTATGGTACAAGTGCCTTTCTTTTCTCTTGTCCTTCTACAAATGCCTTTTTGGATATTTATTCATTACCTATTTCCTAGATAGAGTAAGGCTCAGACCTTTTCCCAGGGTATCATAGCTTAGACGATGGCAGTGGCTATTGAATTCATATTTAAAAGTATATTTTTTCTTTTGCATTTTTCTACTTCCTGGCATATGCTTTTTCTCTGATATTAGGTCAAGGGATAATTAAAGTCCTTTTTTCCATTAGGAAGTTTGCTTTAGGATTTCATTGTCAATGGAGAAGACCAGTCTATATCTGTGGCATGTGTTATGCTAGGAAAATACCTCCTAATCCTTTTGTAGAAAGCAATAAGACAGCATTTCTCACAAATACTAAGAAAATACTTTGAGAAAATCTAGAGAATATTAATAAATGATTTTTAAAGGGTATTGTAATGTTCTTTTTTTTCCTTCTGAAATGGAGTTTCACTCTGTCACCAGGCTAGAGTGCAGTGGTGCAATCTCAGCTCACTGCAACCTCTGCCTCCTAGGTTCAAGTGATTCTCCTACCTCAGCCTCCTGAGAAGTTGGGACTAGAGGTGCCCACCACCACACCCAGCTAATTTTTGTATTTTTTTGGTAGATACAGGGTTTCACTGTGTTGGCCAGGATAGTCTTGATCTTTTGACCTCTTAATCCGCCTGCCTCGGCCTCCCAAAGCATTGTAATTACAGGTGTGAGCCACCATGCCCTGCCATAATGTTCTTTGAATAGGACATGGGAACAGCAATCAAATTTGAACATATTATATTATTTTCATCTTATTTTATTTTTATTAGAGACAGGGTCTTGCCTATCATCCAGGCTGGAGTCTAGTGGTGTGGTAATAGCTCATTGCAGCCTTGACCTTCCAGGCTCATGATCCATACACCTCAGTTGGCTGAGTAGCTGGAACCACAGGCATGTACCACCATGCCTGGCTAATATCTTTTCTATTTAGTATAGACAAGGTCTCACTGTATTGCCCAGACTGCTCTCTAACTCCTGGGCTCAAGTGATCCTCTCACCTTGGCTTCCCAAAGCGCTGAGATTACAGGTATTATTGTGTTGTTTTATAAGTATCAGACATGTAGGTTCCGAAAGTTACTAGATACATTGAAAATAAGTTACTGTGAAGTGAAATGACTCTCGAAGATACGGGAATAGCAAAAGTGTGAAACTTCGTAGGCTAATCATTAAGGCCATTGCTTAATTGGGATTTATAGTACCAAGGCCTGACCAAAGTCATAAATTATCAGACAAAATTATTGGGCAGAAAGTGAATGACTGCATATCTCGTTAAAGTCACCAGGGGACTTAGGCAGAAGGTAATGACTGAAATGAGAACTTGCCTGAAACGTCAGGATAAAAATAGTTCTTGATATGTGAAGATGATCTGAAAAATGAGCCAAAATTTGTATTGCAAAGCAGCAATTCAAGCCTAGAACATTGCCTATTTTTTTCTTAAGAAAACAAGATACAAAAGTCAGTATGAATGAGCAAAGCCATTGAGTTGCTCCTGAAGCAGAAGAAATTAGACAAAGCTATTATGGGGATGGATTTCCATAAGAGAGGGCAACCTCTGTATGAGGAGCGACTTCATGGAAAATTTATAGGTGATGTGCCTATTTTTTCAAAGTTCTTTTCATCCCTGAAATTTCACACTTTTTCACCTTCAGGGTCTTTGTCAGTGCTACCTGAATTGTGCCTTTGAATGAGTAATCACAGATTTGAAATAGGAACATTGGAGCATTTTAAGTGTCAAATAATATTTGCTTACAGATCTATTTTGAATGGTGGGTATGTGATTTCCGGTCTCCATGCATGGGGTTATCTAATGCCTTTTAAAAATTAAAGACATAGTGTCATTTGGCCTTTTTATAATGAAGTATTATCTTGTCACAGAAGACTTCAGTATTTCTCTTGGTTAGCAAGTCAAGAGAGACATTTGTATCTAGGCCTGCATATATACATGCGTCTTGTCACTTGATGTATTCCACTGTAAGAAAAGGAAGTCAGTCCTAATAAATAACACCATCCATATGAGATTTGTGGGTTTCACTTATAAATATTAAATTTATAAATAAAGTATTATCCTATTGTACTTAATAAAGGCATGAGGCTACAATATTACACCTGTCCTATAACTTCACAGATACCAAATGAATATCTAGAAAATATCTCTGACTTGCTACAAGTGGGTCACTAAAGCCGTCAATTGGCCATGTATGTCTTTACTCTCTATGTGATAATGTTGCAACTTTTGCATTATTTTTGAACGTTCTTAATTGGTGATTAAGTTCCTGGGAATTTCCAGTAATGCATACCAAATATCCTGAGAGTTTTTAGACATAAATCTAACTCACCTTCAAAGTCAAAAATCAGTATTATTGTGATTTCAAGTCATAATCTCAATGTAAGTCCAACTTTAAAATTAAATGTTGCCAGGATCACAACCTCAAAGGCTTTCTCGACTTATACAAATTGCATAGCCATACACACACACACACACACACACACACACACACACACGTAATTGGCAACAGAAACACAGGAAACGATATAAAAACACTATTGAGTTCATTGGGAAAGCTATATTTGTTGTCATTTTTGAAGACAGTAAAATTATTCAAACCAAATCCATTTGTTTAATTATATATTAATCCCTGTCTTCACACTACTTGGATTGGAGATTGCAAACAGACCACAAAGATGCCATGGGAAAACAATTCTTGCACATTCTCTAACAGAATTGGAAAAATTCATGGTAGATTCTTGGTTTGGACATACAGTGCTTATGTGAACTGGAGGACGTTGGTTTGAGCTACCTCAAATTTGAATACACTATCCTTCCTTACCTATATTTGAGAGACAGTTATAGGGGATTTGAGAGATTTTGAAAACTTGGCCTTTTCCTTGCCTTTTGTGTGCAAGGAGAGATGTAAGCTGTTTGCCTCTGAACCCAGCAAAATACCTTCCAATAGGGTTAGAACATTAGGCTTTTCTTAATGTTCAATCACCCCCATTATACCTCCTTAGTATAAGTGGACAATAATTCTCTTTAGCTGTAAGAGTGCTATATTGTAGCTGTTATCATCACCTCCCCTTTCACTGTGTGTGTGTGTGTGTGTGTGTGTGTGTGATAAATGATCTTTAATAGTGGTTTGTTACAAAAAAGTCAATATAAGCTCAAGTCACCTAAATAGAAACTACCGTATAAGAAAAAGGCACATGTATGGAAAACATACAGGAATAAAAGAAACGTTTATTTTTGGCCCTTTTCCTCTTTTGGCCTGTTTCCCTCCTTTTTCCTCTACCTTGGATAGGTAGTTTCAACAAACAATACCTTGTCCTTATTACTACCACTTTTCAAGTGCCTTCACTTGTCCTTGATGCTTAGCCTTTCAACAGGTGCCTTCATGTGTGTCCTGAATAAACACACACACAAACACACACACAGACAAATGTATACATATTTTGTATAGTATGTCTATATATATTTAGGCACATATTTTTAAAATAAACATTCAACTAAGAGAAACACTGAGTGGTAAAAGAAAAATTAGCAAACTGGTATAAGATGGTAGCAATCGTATCAAATGGAACAGGTGTCTTTTTTAACATTAATTGATGACTTTCATTGGCCATTTATTTCTCAGTGTGTTGGGCTCAGTAATAAATGATATGGCAGCAGAGCTCATACCAGTGGTGGACATCTATAACCAGTGGAATAGTCAAGAAGGGTCACGCTGCCTCTATTGATTTGGCAGTAGATTATACCTCTTATCACAAGCACCTTAGCTTTCCAAATGTCCTTCTTTTCTATCAAGGAGTGTCCCCTTGTCCATATCACCTGTTGTCTACCAACTTTAATGTTACTAATACATTAGATTATTTATGGAATGTGCTTAATTAACCCTGTGTCTGGCTCCTTGTAAGCAGTTGATAAACATAAGCTACTATAGTTATCACACTTTGATCCTTACCACATTTCCTTGATATTTTGAGGGCAAATAATTGAATCTACACATTATTAAAAGAAAACTGAGGGTGGGCACAGTGGCTTAAGCCTGTAATCTCAGCACTTTGGGAGGCCGAGGCAGGTGGATCATGAGGTCAAGAGATCGAGACCATCCTGGTCAACATGGTGAAACCCCGTCTCTACTAAAAATACAAAAAGAAATTAGCTGGGTATGGTGGTGCATGCCTGTAATCCCAGCTACTTAGGAGGCTGAGGCAGAAGAATTGCCTGAATCTAGGAGGCGGAGGTTGCAGTGAGCTGAGATCGCGCCATTGCACTCCAGCCTGGGTAACAAGAGCGAAACTCCATCTCAAAAAAAAACAGAACAGAAAAAGAAAACTGAGACTAATGGTGAGGAGGTTACCTAACTTGTCTTTGGCCTCAGGATTAGTGAACAATATTATAGGTATTTGAACTAAGAACTGCAATCATTTAGGCCAATATCAAAGTTTCCTCAATATCAAACTTTAAAAGTAGTTTGTTATTCTTGTTTTCTGAAACTTTCCTGAGAAAATACAGGAGATACCATTTCTGTCTTGTCTCTTCTCTCTGGTGTTAAACCTGTGCCTTGTCATAATGTAAAGGCCCTGTATTTATTTAAAACTTATGAACACATTTGACCTGAGTGGCAGCTGAACTGTAGTTCTAAATAGCCTCTATTCAGCATATTCCATTAAGTGCAATTTTATGAAAATGTCATAAACAAATCAATCACTTGACTTAATTTTCAGCCACCATCAGCTTCTCTAGAGAATCTCAGCCATCAAAACATTCATAAGAACATATGATAAAGTACATACAAAGTACTGTGTGAGCACAATGAAAAAGCAATGAGATTCTTTCTGGGGGTTCAGGGAAAGCCCCTGAGCGAGGGTTTCATTTGAATTGATTATAAAATGACGAATAGACATTTTTCCATTGAAAAGGGCAGACAGGCTAAGTGTCTCACACCTGTAATCCCAGTACTTTGAAAGTCTGAGGTGGGCAGATTACAAGGTGATAAGTTCGAGACAAACCTGGCCAACATGGTGAAACCCCGTCTCTACTAAAAAAAAAAAAAAATACAAAAATTAGCCAGGCATGGTGGCATGTGCCCATAATCCCAGCTACTCGGGAGGCTGAAGCACGAGAATCGCTTGAACCCGGGAGGCAAAGGTTGCAGTGAGCCAAGATTGTGCCACCATAATCCAGCCTGGGCGACAGAGTGAGACTCCATCTCAAAAGGAAAAAAAAAAAGGCAGACAAAAGCAGAAGGTAGAGTGACTCCTATCAGACTGAGAGGGACATTTGAGCAAAAATATGAAGATGAAAAGAAACAATGAATGATCCAATATGGTTGAATTGGGTGAGTGGCAAGAGTGGCTGCTGGCAACCTGTGAAGGGCCATGCATGCCAGGTTAAGAAGTTTAAGATACTTTGGTAGTATTTGAGCTGCAATAGATGGTTTCAGGGAGAACTATGCCATGACCAGACTTGTGACTTAGATAACCCTGACAGCCACAGGATGGACAAATGGCTAGGGCTGAGACTGCAACTAAACTCCTTTATGATTAGGCATAAGGCAAAGCAAGTGTCCATGGAGGTGGGGAAAATGGAGAAAATGCCAGAAAAATATTGTGGATATGTTCTATGGAACTTGGAACCAGATGAAATATACAGAATAAGTGCAACGAAGGAGACAGAAAATTAACTTAGATGGGTTGATAACTGAAGCCATAATCAAGGGAAATATATTAAGCTCCTCTTTTCAATAAAGATTAGATTTAATTATGAAAATATTATCTATTCATTTGCCATCTTTGTTTAAATAATATATCTTGTATCTTCATATAAAAGCAGTCATGGCAGTCCTCTGCACTGCATTTTAGTAGGTTTTTGTTTTTATCTTACTTAACTATAAGCTCCTTGAGGGAAAAACAGTCAAGCCTATCTCATTCATCCTTTGCAAACCCAGCACCCTGATTCCCAACAGAGGAGAACTCAACACATATTTCATGAATTAGATCGAATTTAAATCTACATATAGTGATAGGAATAAATGCCTAGAGGATTTTCCTGTCTCTGTTCCAATTCTTTGGTTTAGCTTAGTCTTTTTATTTTGGCTCCTGTGAGCTTTTTGCAGTGCTGCAAACACTTCTAGCTGACAAGAGAGAAAAAGAGAGAAAGTCAGTGAAAAGGAGGAGGGGGCATTGCAGCATCTAGATTGAACTCTGCAGGCTTGCCTCTCTCATAATTTTCACCTTTGATGGGGAACTGTCCCAGATTTCATCCACCAGGCTAAGGTTCGGACATGGTACCTTCTTAAATCAAGCTTGAAGGGAAATTGATTGAAAAGAAAACACCATTATGGGAAAACAATTCATTTTCTTCCCCATGACAGAAGGTAGACTTTTGTCTATACTGTAGAATAAATATTATCTGGCTGATTGCTTTAAGATCTGGAAGCTCAGAGGAGTCATGAAGGCTTTGCTCACTCTTTAGAAGGAAATTACCTTCCATTTTAGAGATATTTGACACAAAGGTTTTGGTTAGCTTTCAAAAAGTAATACTTCCTCTCCCTGTGTGATTATTTATATTAGCCAAATATAGGTGCATGAAAACTTGCAAATATTTCTGTGTACAGTTGTGTGTTTCTACTGAAGTACCCTCCAGACAGGGAGTAAGCAGATTTTTTTTAATATTTCTATAAGCCACTTAAGTAATATTATAGTTGTCCAGTGTTTTGTGTTGAAAGAAAACAAATTTAAATTCATAAAGGTGGAGTCAATATAAAAAAGGTAGAATAATGACTACCTGATGTTTCTAGTAGTAGAAAACACTTCGTTGTTTGAAATAACCAGGAAGGCACTTAGGTTGTGAGATCCATCCTTTCCATTGACAAAAGTCAGATTCATTTTTGTCTTGCAGAAATTGCAAACTAGCATCCCCTCAGACAAAATCTAGCTCCGATAATACATATTTGACCAACATAGAAATTACATTATGTTGGCAATTCTTTTCTACTTCAACGCAGGCCCCATCATACCCATTGTACAATGGGTGGCCTAATTCACACATTTAAGTTTCTATCTCCCAAAAGAGTTGAGGTTGTACTGTCTTGCTGAAGATTTTTAGTGTGACTCTGCTTTGCTGGAAGATGAATTCCTACCTTGCAAAAACTCGGAGGCATGTCTTCTGAGAGTGGAATGGACAAGGAACAAATGTACTTGTTTATAGTACTTCTATAATGTCTCCCTAAATCACCTTAGAAGCAGAAATCTTACCCAAAATATGATGCTTGCCAGTATATTCTGTATCACCCATCATGCTCTGAACCATCATCCTGTTGTCTGGGTAGCTCTTGCTCTACAAGGCAATTTGTGGTATAAAGGTTTTTTATTAAGTTTTCACCAGTGAAGATGTCAGTATACAAAGTCAGCAGGGCTTCTGTGAAATGGTCGCCTCTCAAGCCAATCTTGCAAGCATAACATTTTCTTGACCCCTTTAGTTCTAATGACGTCACTTTTATCCTGAACCAGAAACATGGTATCTTCTTGGTTGTTTATTCTCTTTCTTATTTCCTCTTTACGTCTCTCCATACTTCTTCCTTCTTTTTATTCCCTCCCTCTTACTTCTTTACATCATTCTCTCATTCTATTTCTTCCTCTTTTTTTGAAAATCTTAGCAAGAGTTACTGGACTTATGATCTAAAAATTAGGTCATTAGAATCTTTGTCATAAAAACCTAGAGAATTGATGTTTGAATTCTCCTTGGCTTGAGTCAATCCTTTATCCTTTTTAGGTAAATGAATTAAGTCTCATGCAATTTCCTGTGTGGGAGACTCTTTAGATGAATCATAAATTGAAAGCCCTGTCTGCTCATCAAGGGGCACGATTTTAGAGTTTTCCTGAGTGTTATGTGCGCACTTAGTACAGTCATTGAGACACGTAAGGCAACCATGTGCCTTAATCTATATGAAGTCTTGGTTCATATGTGATTATTTAGGTAAAGTATATAGCTGAAATTTTACATCTTTTGATCTCTTTCCAGAATTTCCCTGAGCCATTTAAAAATAACCTTTCTTTACTCATTTTTGTCTTGAAACATTTTTGTTGGAAGACCTCAGACCTAACTTGAGCACTAGAGACTAAAAGTCGTATCTCACTTAGTTCTACAATCTCTAGTCCATTTTTGATACTCAGAATAGATGGCAAAGGTGCTATTTTCACCTCTAGAGTGACAGAATGTTATAAATGTTGGGATCCTGCAAAGTACTGTGGAGAGTAATGAGCCATTGTAGAGCCTACAGGGATACATTTTTATGCGAAATTGTTTTTGTATCAGCCTCAAATGTTCCTAGAAACAGCCAGACAGGTCTTCCTGAAAAGGATAATCTGGAATCTTTACTTTTGCAATTGTTCTTTGATACTTGTTGAATCTGCTCACAGTTCTCTTCTCTTTCAGCGGGCAACTCCCAATTAATTCCTTGGTACTGCAATAAGAGCAAATTAAAAGGACCTCATTTGATATTAGACGGGATCATACTTAGTTTATACGCATTGCATTGTATAGTAGGTGAGCATGTGTATCATTCTGTTTTATAGCCCCAAACTTTTCCTTGAAATAATTGGCAAGAGGCTAGAGGAAAGACAGTCAACATTTATTAATACCTTCATGGTGCTAGTTATCTCTATAAACTAGTGAAGTATTTTCCAAATATTGTAGATAAAGAAATTGAGGCAACGAGGTGTTACTTAACTGATTCAAGTTCACATAGCTAATAAACAACAGAGGCACAATTCCAAACCAACTCCTCATGGCTCTAAAACCTGTGTATTCTTTTCATAATAAACTGTCTCATTTATTGAGCTTTTATTGTGGTAATTATTTTACATGCAGTATTGCATTTAATCCTCATAACCTTGTTACGTAAGTACTGACTGTCCCCATTTTTGCTGATGAAGTAGGATTCCGAGAAATCAAGTAGCTCTCATGTTGTCTCACAGTGAATAAGCAATAGATACAATATTAACTCCAGAGCCCGTGCACTTTTTTTTTTTTTTTTTGAGACGGAGTTTCCCTCTTGTTACCCAGGCTGGAGTGCAATGGCACAATCTCGGCTCACTGCAACCTCCGCCTCCTGGGTTCAGGCAATTCTCCTGCCTCAGCCTCCTGAGTAGCTGGGATTACAGGCACTCACCACCATGCCCAGCTAATTTTTTGTATTTTTAGTAGAGATGGGGTTTCACCATATTGACCAAGATGGTCTCGATCTCTTGACCTCGTGATCCACCTGCCTCGGCCTCCCAAAGTGCAGGGATTACAGGCATGAACCACCACACGCGGCCGCCTGTGCTCTTAATCACTACAGAATGAAATTACAAGGCATAGCCCTGCCTTGCGGTGCTAGCATCATGATGGTAAGACAACGCAAAACCAAGGTTCTTAAGGAATCCTCTGCACTTGGGTGTATGTATGGGAGGAGAAGAAGGTGTTCTAGATAACACGACAAATTCAGGGATGTAAGAGTGGTGTGGATGTTCAGTTTTAATTTCATTTTAGATAGAATTATATGATAACATGGAAGGAAAGAGCTTCACTCTTCTGGAGTGTAGAGTTGTCAGGAATGGACTTGACAGAGAGTGTGACAGCCATGGGGGCTGATAGGCTTTAGAAGGCAGGTCATAAAGAGCCTGGAAAAAAGAGCGTGCTTTGCAAACCCTGCACAGACAGCAAAACCACTGCCCATGTAAACCAAGGCTGCAGTCTAATCTTGGAAGGAGAGAGTAATTTAGGATAGCAAAGCAGAATCCATGTCTTTGAGCAAAGCTTCAGGAAAGCCCTGTCTGAATCTAGCGAGGTAGCTCTAGGAGGGAAAGCAGAAGAAAGAAATTTGCAGAAGAAGGAAGAGAGTTACCCTTGGCCCTTACGCACTCCTCCCCCTACTCTTAACTGAACATGACATAACTTGAACACCAGTGACCACCAGCAACTGCTGAGACTGAGGAGAGCAGCAACAACTAAGCCATTAACCTTTGATGATGGGTGTGAAATTCTAATTAAGAGCAGAGTCTCTTCTATCAGGTGGGAGGGGGAACAGCAGAAAGATGTATGAGGGGAATGAAAGAGACCAGCATGTTAGCAAGTCAGATTTAAAAGACATTCAAATGTATATAAGAGGGTGAGAGCAAAGAAGGAGATCACTGACCAATTAATTTTTCTGTTTCCCAGTCCAAGTTTCTTCTCTTTTCTCTATAACCCTGCAGTGACTGCTGTGTATAAAAGCAAGCAGCTCCAGGGGGAGCTGACGTTGAATGCTTATGCTCCTCTCTGTCATAATTCCTTTCTTCATTTGCTGAGTATCATTGGTAATTTCTATGTAAATTTTCTCAGAGTAGCAATTTAGCAGCTTTTCTGTTGACAAATGAGGAACAACTTCATAGTCAAGTGACTGCATGTCATCTTTTGCAAGGAGGTGGAAGTGGCGCCTTGTAGATTACAGGGATGGATGCTGGAAGTGGGCGATCTTGGGAAAGCCTCATTACCCCAGTGCCCTATTTAATTGCGCCCATTTGAGATAGGAGAAAATAAGCCTCTATATCTAGGGAAGCTAGCTTCTTGTGAAGAGTGATTGTTCTGAATCTTTTCTTTTAGTACTTGGTTAATGAATACCTTTCAAACAGAATCAAGAGGCAAGACCCCTGCAATTTTGTCCATAAGCCTTCATAAGCAGAGACATATTTTGTTTTGTATCAGATGTGTCTCATTGTCCATATTCAGGAAGCAGGCAACAGTGGCTTCCTTTTTGAAGTGACTAGGGCTGGATTCAGGCAGAAAGGCACCATTGCTTTACAGATGCCACAATTGCTATAAGAATCGAAGTCCTTTAAAGTGGACTCAGAAACTTCACCTAAATCAACTCCCAAGGAGACAGCTCTCTTTGCAGTTTTTTTTCTCCTAACTAGAAAGCTTCCTCCTGCCACTGTGCTGAAAATGGTAAAGGTAGGTGGACGGGGAGGTCTTTTTTAAAGCCCAGATTTCTGGAATTTGTGGTCATTCTACTTTCCCATCTCCAGCAGTGACCTTCTCCTCATTTATTCATGGCAGGATCATATGTATAAAACTCATTTATGCTGGTCACCGTTCTAAATTCTGGATGGTGGGAAAAATGCTTCAGGGCCCCTCCTTTCATGAAACTTTCATTTTAGGAAGGAGGAAACAATAAGCAAATGAACAGATAAGTAAATGGTGTAACATTGTTTAACAGTGACGGGATGGGAGGTGGGGGTAACTGGAAGCTCAGAGGGTTCATGGAAGGCCACTATTAAGAGATGAGGGTTAAACAGAGATCTGAATGATTGACAGAGCCAGCCACTCACAGATCTAGGGAGGCATGCTCCTGGAAGATGGCACAGCTATAACCAACGCCTTGAGGTGGGAAAGAACATAGCTTGCTGATGAATTAGGTACATAGCCAGTCTGCTGTTATATTCTAAGATTATTTCACACTCAGAAGTAGGGATGTGTTTGCCTCTCTAGCTCCATAGGCCCTCAGGAGCCTGTTGGATACATTGTTAAATTCAGGTTAACTAGCTCAAAGCAGAACCCAGCCCCTTCTCTGTCATCTTCTTTCTGCTGACTTCATACGAAGATGGCTCACTTTCACTGCCTTCCTTTGTGGGCATACTCAGTCTGCAAATTACAAACAGAATAAATTTCCTCCTCTCCCTTGGATCCTGGGGCAACTAGAGCCTGTCTAGGCCTCAGTTCTTTCCCTAGATTGGGATTAAAATAGCTTTCCTTGCAATCAGCTAGCCACCAATTTAACAACATTCTCTCGCCCCCTCCATATATAACCACTGGACTGCCTTACTAATTTCTTAGCATTCTTCTCCCTTTCTTTTCTCCATAAATCCACCCGTTAAAGAGTTTTTCTCTGTGCCTTTCTTATTCTCTTTCGTGGAAAGCCCAAATTAGTTTATTTATTTTTGCCCTTAAAGTCTACCATATGCAATTAGGATGTACAGAAGCTATTATCTTAAAAGTAAAGAATGAGAATCCTTAAATCTTTTTTTTTCCCCATCCCCACATTCTCCTCAGTACGTTCCTTGCCCTTTGATGCATGAGAGGGTGAAAACTTCATATGTGTATTCTATGATAATGTACTACAATTGTACGAGTGTTTTCTGTAAATATCACTTCATGTAATTTTTATAAAAACCTTGGGAGATCAGCAGCACAAGAACTGATGGGAATCTCTGTAAGGGTGGAAGTGCGGATGCAAGGGAAGTCAGATTGCTTTCCAAGTCCAAAGCTCAGAGCTTCACGTTGACACCCAATCTGCACCGACCTTTGACCTGGCATCACCATTCCATGGCTATTTGTTGGTGTGAGCATCCTGGATAGGGGGATTTTTTTTTTTTTTTTTTTTTTTTTTAGTTGGAGTCTCACTCTGTAGCCCAGGCTGCAGTACAGTGGCACAATCTCAGCTCACTGCAACCTCTGCCTCCCAGGTCCCAGTTCAAGCAATTCTCCTACCTCAGCCTCCCAAGTAGCTGGGATTACAGGCATGAGCCACCATGGCCAGCTAATTTTTGTATCTTTTAGTAGAGATGGCATTTCACCATGTTAGTCAGTCTGGTCTTGAACTCGTGACCTCATCATCTGCCTGCCTCAGCCTCCCAAACTGCTGGGATTACAGGTGTGAGCCACCACACCTGGCTGATTTTTTTTTTTCAAGTTGTAATGCAATGGCTAATAGAAAGAGAAGAGAAGGTAGGCCTGAGAAAGCAGTAGTTTTCTTGGGACCCTGATTTACTTTTTGGAAGAAAGTGGATTGAAGGCATAGGTGATTATTTGTTTCTTATATCTTTCAGAAAAAATCGAGTGCTCTATGACATTACTGAATATATACCCAAAACAATATAAATCATTCTATTACAAAGATACATGCTTATGTTCATTGTGGCACTATTCACAACAGCAAAGACATGGAATCAACCCAAATACTCATCAATGATAGACTGGATAAAGAAAATATGGTACATATACACCTTGAAATACTATGCAGATGTAAAAAGGGATGAAATCATGTCCTTGCAGGAACATGGAAAGAACTGGAAGCCATTATCCTCAGGAGACTAATGCAGGAACAGAAAACTGAATACTACATGTTCTCTCTAACTGGGAGCTGAACAATAAGAACACATGGACACAGGGAGGGGAACAACACATACTGGGGCCCCGTCAGGGAGGGTAGGAGGAGAACATCAGGTAAAAGAGTAAATGCATGCTGGGCTTAATACCTAGGTGATGGGTTGATAGGTACAGTAAACCACCGTGACACACATTTACCTGTGTAACAAACCTACACATCCTGCAAATGTATCCCAGAACTTAAAATGACACATTACTTGCCCCACTGTTTTTTTTTTTTAAGCAAATATGTTCTCACACAGAACACAGGCAAGCATGTCTAACATGATCCATTCTAAGTCTTGCTCTTGCATGTGATTGAAGACGACTATGGACTATCCACATTACCAGTTACGGGTTCTGGTGTGTATATGGACACTTCTGACTTAACTCAAAATTTTTCTTACTGAGCCCTATTGCCAGGTAGGGGAAATCAGTTTCTATATTAAGCAAGGCTGTGTCCAACTTTTGAAATGGAATGAATAGTTAAAATTGTGCATTTCTCACTCTGGTGCTTGCCGATAGCTGTCTCTACCACCACCCCCAACTCTCATCTCTACCACCTTCCCCAGCAGTGGAAAAGTATGTCATATGTGTGTGGGGTGGGTACAGATAGAGAAACTTGGCAGAAATAGGGTGAGAGATGTGACTAACACCCTCAACTAATTTCTGTGCGTGTTCCCAAACAGAGCTTCAGAGAAAGGAGCAAGAGCTGCTTGTATTCTAACCCAAGCCACCCCTTCACACTTCCAGCTTTAGCTCACTTCTCCATCTTCCATGCAGTGTTGCCATCTGACCTGGCCACTGAGAAGATCAGACCTCCCAGCAGGAGATCCACCACATAAGCTAAAAATAAAAACTGCTACTTCTCCATGGATACCATTAACCCAATTAGAGAAAAAAAATTACAGCTTCATTAAGTACAAGCAGAATAAACTCCAATAAAGCAAACCAAATCAGTTACACAATTTAAAACTTTACTAAAAAATCAAAATGATTTGAAACTACTAATCACTTAAATGACAGATACTACATGGCAGTCATTATTTGAGCCAGTAATTCAGCAGAATCCCAAGGCTCCTTTGCAGCAGTACATGTGACAGGGACAGTTGATGATTCCTACACACGAAATTAAATGGAACTAGTTTTCGAGGGTCTGCCTCTCTCGGTGAAAAGGGAATGTATCCTTCTGAAAGTCCTTTTGTTTAAAAATATGATCAGGCTCTGAAAGAATTTTAGGTCTTGATATTAACTAACAGAAGACATGTACTTATTAAAATTTTATATGAAATAGGGGTGAACTGGGGCCTGATTGGTTGATATTGGAATTTGATTTATCCCCAGAAGTGCCAGGATATTAAGCCTCTGTTACTCTGCAAGTGATACCATTTTGCTTCTGGTGAGTGAGGTAAATCTTAGGTTAGAATTGGTAAAACCTCAAGACTTTCAAAGACACACAGACTCCTATTGTATACTTACTCAAGTTCTTTTAATTATTTACAATTCCCTGCAAAGAACATTCTTGGGGGTGAGTCCCAGAACAGAGGTGAGTCTCCAGCTGTGAAAACCATAGCAAGTACGGCAGGAAGCATCTTCGATTCAGAACAGAACTGCCACTCATCTTTCCATCAGAACAGGGGCAGAAAGTTCCTGCTGATACTGATGGATGCCACAAATCAGCTCTAGTTGTTCTCTGATCCATGTGGGCCTTGGACTTGGTGCTATCCTGGCAACCAGATTCATTGCTCAAGGAGGTGAGATAAAAGAAAGCAGCCTAACCAATGGCCAGCTCAAATTGGGAGCTCAAATGACAGGGCCTCAAGGAAGTCAGCCTCTGAGAACCAGCCTGTGATAATGGGACTCTCACCTATTTGTCTGCTTTTGGGGTAGATCCAGACACCATAATGTGTCAGCAGCCTTTTAGTTGCTGAGACAGTTGTCCCAGAGTACACAGACTCAATCTAAATCTCTCCAGTATGTTGTCAATGAATTTATGCCACATTGATTTTCTAATTTGCAGTTTTTAAGTCAATGTACTTTATTTTCTTTTAAAAATAGTGTTTTATATTTTCATGCTATAACATATTTCCATTATATTAAAATTGGCAAGTAAAGAAAAAAAAATATGTGAAGTCATTACTATCATTTTCCCAGAAGTGATGTGCTAACAATCAGACATATTTCATCCCCAATTTTTTTCTATAGACACTTTCACTTTACCATATTGTGTACTTGGGTCTATTTTCAACTCTGAGCCACCTGCTATATTGAACAGTGTTTCTACAGACACCATGCTGTTTCTTCCTTCCTTCTTTCACTCAACAATCATTTACTGAGCATTTTGAGAAAATCTGGGAGGACAGAGATAGAATGCTTTTGCATTTTATCTGGAGTCAACTAGTTAGAAACCAGAAACAACTATCTTGAATCTCTCTTGTTATTTGTACCTTTACAATCCCTTCACAGAATAGGTCCACAGTCTTAATTTGGTAACTAAATGAAAACAAAATGGAATTCATCAATGTGGATTTGTTTTGTATTGGCTCAAAGTTACTGGCAATCTGTGATGACATGCACCACTCCCCACCATAGACATATACGTTCAAATGCAGATGCTGTATTAGTCTGTTCTCAAGCTGCTAATAAAGACATATCCAAAACTTGGTATTTATAAAGGAAAGAGATTTAATTGACTCACAGTTTCACATGGCTGGGGAGGCCTCACAATCATGGCAGAGTGTGGAGAAGCAAGACACATCTTACATGACAGCAGGCAAGAGGGCTTGCGTAGGGGAGCTCCTGTTTATAAAACCATCAGATTTCCCGAAACTTAATCACTACCATGAGAATAGTGTGGAGGAAACCACCCCCATGGCTCAATTATCTCCACCCGACCCCGTCCTTGACACATGAGGATTATTACAATTCAAGGTAAGATTTTGGTGAAAACACAGCCAAACTGTATCAGCGGTACATACAATTTTATGTGTTTGTGAAGAAGAGGCAATTGTGGAAACTACTTAAAAAGTGTAATGTCAGTCTCATGAGTTGGGGAGAGTTAAATGACCCTGTAATGACACCTCTGGGCTTGCATTTTATTCTTGATCACTAATAAACCATTTTTCATTGTCCTCTGTTTCAGTAAACCCATAAATCTAGGGTTCACAAAACGGAGATGAAAGAAACCAGCTGCTAACTATTTTGATAGGAAACCTTTCCTACTTGGAGAAGGATGGGTAAGGAGGTGGAGAATGAGCTTCCAAGGCACAGTTTTGATTTTCCAGAAAAACTCATCTTCTTAAAATTGATAATCTCACCAACATGAGGCCTATGAACTGACTTGTAACAGCCTAATGTCAATATATCGGTCTGAGCTGTTAAACGCAACTCTTTGCAAAACATTTAGCCATTTTCAGAAAAGGTTTTTTTTTTATTCAAGCTAGGTTTTCTTCCTTTATTTGAAAAAGAAATATGACACTTTTAGGAATATGATTATATATACATATAAGGAGGAGAAGCAGAATACTTAAAAGGCAAGCATTTCCTCTTTTTATTTGAGAGAAAGAAACTCCCAGGCAATCAGAACAGAATATTCCTAACCTTACATTTGATCCACCCACTGAGTTACTGAATAAATGCTTAATATGTCAGTGAGTCCACAAAGTTTCTTTTCCTGCGTCCTTTAAACTGGTAGATCTCAATCACCTCTACTGTAATGTTATCCTGAGAAGCTACAAACCAAGGGGAACTCACCACTGATTCTTAGTTTATGAGGGTTTCTCAGGAGAACATACAGCTAAAGATCTCTAACGTTTCTCCTTGGTAGACCTCTTCTTGCTCTTCATGAGGATATCATACTAAATGACTCATTAGTAATTTATCAGAGCTTTTTCCTTCCCCAACCCGTTCTCCTTAATGCGTTTTTTGTTTGTTTGTTTGTTTGTTTTTTACTTTTTCCTGTATTTAGAATACAGAAGTCCAGGCTCAGTGGGAACCCAGAAGGGAAGAAGTTAAAAGACCAAAATGACTGTGAAGCTGAGAAATCCAGATCTGGAAGGAGTTGCATCCTCATAGGTGCTCATCCTCACAAATGCTCACAGAAGTCCATATGATACTGCTTGCATTGCCTGGGGCTTTATGAAAGGAGCAGGGTAATGCAAGATTAGTTATTGTCCAAATAGCAAAAAGCATGGAAGTCACCAGTAGCCTGCAAACTCTTTCCTTTTGGCTCCTCTAGCACTTACAACATTTTTATGCCTTTAACCTTACTTGATTATTCTATATTTTCTTATCTACCAGATATAAACCAGGATGGTTGGGGGCCATTATGTATTGAGCACTGCCCAACTCAATTCACTTAGCTTGCAATGTGACTGGCTCCTCTCCTCTAGAGGTGCTCAAGGTGCAACCCACGTAACCACACCTGATAGTCATGTTGTCAGTGCCCAATCATATTTTAAACACTTCGAGGGCAGAGACTATGAAATAGAGAAAGGTTTGAATAGTTATTCACAGCATTCAGTTAAGCTGAAAAAGTGAGAAGATGAGACTAGCTCCACTGACTCCCAGAAAAAGTGATTTGGTTTCCCAAGGGTGAAATCTTCCCCCACAGACAGGTACTGTTTGGCAATATGTTTTTTTAAACCTTTAGAATTGTAATGCTTTTTGCTGGGTTATATGTTCTCAAATTTTGCCTCAAGCTCCATCATTCCCTGTTTTATTATGGTAAGCTTATCCCCACGTTTATATACCTGCCAGGCTATTGGAGATATTTTGATATGTGGCTTGACTTTTCTGGGTCTCGTTTAACCTCTCTAGACTGCAGTTTTCTCAACTGGAAAAATTGCCGTCATATCTGCGCTGCCTACATCATTAGACCTGATGATGATTCAAAGGAGCAATTCAGGCAAAAACTCTGTGAAGATCGCAAAACACAATATAGACTACATTGTCATTAAACTACTTGATAGTCTTATGATTTTTTATGGTAATGAGACATGATCAAATGCTACTTCGTATATGTGAGTAACACTTCTTAATTCTTATCTTGTAAAACTGAATCTTCATCCTTTGACTGATCAGCTGACCAGCATAAACCTTGGAGAATCTTAAACTTCTAAACACATTCCACTTCTCTTTTTATGGTCCTCTGTGGATTTCTTATGAGTATGCAGAGAGTGAGAGGCCACCCTACAGGTTGCCTTTCACTCAAGAGGTTGTGGCATCCTATTCATTGTCCAGTTCTGGACTTTTTTCCCCTGTTGCAGAAATTTGGTGTCACATTGCCACATGGAGCATCCCCTCTTCACTCTTAACCCTTTTGCTTCTTCACTGGTGGAGTACCCTCTTAAAACTGGAAAAGAGAAATATAAAGCTATGTGTTTCACAATGAAAGATCAATCACAAGAAACTCTCAAGCCTTAAAATACATTTAGCTTTTGAATATAATACATCATATCTGTATTTATTGGTAAAATGTTAAGCAAAATGATAGACAAAATGAGGGCCATATAAGAATCTATGGAATTGACATGATTTAGATACCCATTCAAAGCTGAGTCATGAAAAAGGTACAGTGTTTTCACTGTACAGTTTTTTTCTATCCCTGTGACATCTGAATACCACCGTTACCATTTTTGTCATATTCACCTATCACTTGGACTATTATTTCCTTAATATTCTTCTTTAAGTTGATTTATTTTACTTATATTTATTTTGAAAGCAAAATATATAATTCTAAAGTAAGTGAAAAGTCAGTATTACTTCTCACAAATAAAAGATAATTATAAAAACAAAAGCGTTAAGAACAGTTTATGTTGTTGTATTTTAGCTATGTATTATAGCCTGACAAAAGACAAGAATTAGATCTTGTTTAAAAAAAATTTAAAAATAAAGGAGGTTGGCAAATTTGTAAAAGGCTGTAAGTGCCTATTTTCTCTCTGAGGAACTAAAGATCAAAAGAAAACTTAAAAGTAATAATTTTCCATAATTGTGATTTGGAAGGATTCAGTATATGTTTTCATTATGACTTCAAATCATCTAATGTATCAAAAACATAGTCATAAACATTGGGGTAGTCATCTATATTGATTGCAGAGATTTTATTTTTATACATAGATGTTTTCAACACTATAACCTAAATTTCTGAGAAGTTACATATTTTACATTTTATTTTAAAAATCTTTCTTCCCTCACTTCTTCATTGAAGTAATAAGGGACTTCTTTAAACCAAAGTTTCCATTATGGATAATAAAACAACCATCACAACAAGAAACTACTAAATGATTACAGTTCCCAGTAGAAGTGCTTTGCATGGATATTTCACTTCATCCCTCACAACAGCTCCATAAAGCAAATGCTGTTAGAGTAACTGTCTTACAAATGTGAAAAATAAGGCTTACAGGAATGTACTAGTTTGCTGTGATCACACAGCTAGTATGTCAGGCAATCTGATCTGGCACCTGCAATGTTAACCTTTCCTGAAATAATCTTACTATTTTAAAAAAGTATTACTGGTCCGGGCGCGGTGGCTCAAGCCTGTAATCCCAGCACTTTGGGAGGCCCAGGCGGGTGGATCAAGAGGTCAAGAGATCGAGACCATCCTGGTCAATATGGTGAAACCCCGTCTCTACTAAAAATACAAAAAATTAGCTGGGCATGGTGGCGCTGCCTGTAATCCCAGCTACTCAGGAGGCTGAGGCAGGAGAATTGCCTGAACCCAGGAGGCGGAGGTTGCGGTGAGCCGAGATCACGCCATTGCACTCCAGCCTGGGTAATGAGCGAAACTCCATCTCAAAAAAAAAAAAAAAATGTATTACTAATAATGATAAGAGGCTGTATTTTACTATTTTTTTGAAAGGTATGTTTATGGTCTACATCAAAAGTTAAAAGTGACATTCAGAAACTCCTGCCCCATTGGAAAATGAAATATTACAATATGGATTGCTGTTCAGAAAGCAAGGTTAAACAAATAAAAATAAAAAAAAAAACAAAAGCATTTTAATAACCATTCTGGATTTTTTTCATTTTTAAAATGAATGTTCAACATTTCTTCCTCCTAGTGTATTGCTTTACTTCCTTAACATAATCCTATTTTATTCACAAGACTGTGAGGACACATGTTAGAGTGAGGTTCTGAGAGATGCTTTAGAGCTGGAAAAAGTGAAAAATTCCGGAGGTCTTCAGAACCCAAGAAGACTTTGTTTGGAATTGGCAGCAATGACTTCCACTAGTATTTTACCATGTTGCTATAATTGATCCCATTCCCATTTCCACTTCTTTTTATGGCAGAATTTCTTAACCTTAGAATTGTTGACATAGTGGGTTGTATACGTCTTCATCATGAATGCCTGTCCTGTGCTGGTAGAATGTATAGCAGCATTGTTGAGCTCTATCCACTAAATGCCAGTAGCATCCCCCAAGTTGTTACAATAAAAAGTATTTCCAGACTTTGTAAAATTACTCTGGTTAACCACAGCTAGGGATCACCTCAACTTGTGGTACTTTTTTGCTCATTTTACTGTTAACTGGCATCTGCCATTATTGCTGGTGGTCATGTTTTTTTTTTTTTGAGAGTTTTGCTCTTGTTACCCAGGCTGGAGTACAATGGTGCAATCTTGGCTCACAGCAACCTCCGCCTCCTGGGTTCAGGCAATTCTCCTGCCTCAGCCTCCTGAGCAGCTGGGATTACAGGCACGTGCCACCAGGCCCAGGTAATTTTTGTATTTTTAGTAGAGACGGGGTTTCACCATGTTGACCAGGATGGTCTCGATCTCTTGACCTCGTGATCCACCTGCCTTGCCCTCTCAAAGTGCTGGAATTACAGGTGTGAGCCACTGCACCTGGCCCGCTGGTGGTCATGTTACTGTTGTTGCCTTGACCTTTAGTAAAGGTTCTTTCTCTGCTCAGAGAAAGGACATGTTTAGAACCTTTTGACTCTTAATAGAAGCTCTTTTATTATTCAAGGTATATCAGTGAGATAGAAAAATGATTTCATATTGACATTTATCTAAATATTTTCACTTTGATTTAAGTGTTGAATCAACATCTCTCTCAGCTTGTCTTCCTGGAGAAGGATATTTTCTGGAGGTTCTAGTCAGGCTTAGTGGTTACCAAAGTAGGCGGGAATCTTACCAGCTAGGGGTTACTGTGGAAACCAGAAAATAAATGGACAACGCAGGGACTGCTTTTTGGCTAGTATAATATTCCAGAATCTCTGAGGCTTGTTTTTAAATCAGCATAAACTGGTTTTATGTCTCACTTTTGTCTTGTAGAATTATAGAAAGCAGCAAATACTTATCTTGGCCTGTCCTGTCATGACATGAGCCAAAAACTGTCTTATTCGTAGATTCCCTGTGTAGGGGGATAGTTGCCTTATCACCATTGGAGGGAAACACTGCTGAAACCTTTGGAGACCCCAAAGTTATGTACTCTCATTTGATGGATATGTGACTCAAAGTTCACATTGACCACATCAATTCAAAATCTTACCTATTATAGCTGTAAAAGAACTCTGGGTACTTTGTTGGGAAGGATGATGGAGAAGGGATAAGTGAAAATGCAAAGTATTATGTATAACAAAAGACCTGAGAAATATTTTAGGCTTGAGAAGACCTCTATAGGGGAAAGATATTTGTGATGGGACTAGTAAGCAGCACTTTTCACCTATTGCCATTTGAAAATTGCCTATTAACATATTGCTTTTTTTTTGAAATGCTGCTATGAGAAGGCAGGGATGAGAAGGGGATTGTGATTGAGTAAAGATCCATTCTTAGAATCAGGTACCCATTTGTAAATTGTGATGTTCTGTACACTAAGAAGATAATATATTTTTTCCTAACATGGTCCATATTTTCAGCTTCTTACTCCACTGTATTCAAATGTAGTGTGATTCTTTTTCTCCTTTATGCCAGGTGACTTCCCCCTGTGTATAACCTCTCAGAAGTACTTCTTTCTACTTCCCTAAATCAAAAGTTCAGCTTATGTTGTGTCAAAAAGGCCCTGTTAAGGCACGTCACACCTTCCTACAGCACATAAGTTATAACTTATTTATGTATTTACTTTGAGGTACCATTCCTGAGTATCTAATAGTGAGATTAATGAGCCAGTTAATGTGGCATAAATTTGGGGTAGAAATCATTTTGAAAACCTCACAAATACCTACTACTATGATGTGTGAAGCTTTGGGGTTTTATGGCTGCAACTCAAGCAAAGAAATATTATTTGAAAGAGGTGATTTGATGTTAGTATTTAATAAAATGTACTTGTTTCACTTACTGTTGAATAAGCACCCTTCTTTACTATCATCACTGGTTTTTTTATTTAGGTCTGTGAATTTATCCTTTATTATGGCTTACCTTTGAAGATGGTGGCATAATTAGAGAGTTACAAGGGGACTTCTGAAAGTTGTAGATAAATTGAACTAAAAGATAAAAATAAAAAAATAATTTTATTTCTCAACATAAGCTCCATCAAGTTCAAGACATTTTTGTAAGCTATGATATCAGTCATTTAGTCCATCCTTAAAGAACCAAGGGTCCTGAAAATGTAACCAGGCTAATGCAGTCTTTTTGACATTATTAACTGAAGAAAACTGGGTACCCTTTAAAGACATTTTAAGATTAGGAAACAATATTGGGAGCCAAATCAGGGGTACAAGGTGGTTACCTAATTACTTCCCATCAAAACTAGCAAAATTACTCCCGTTTGATGGGGAGAATGAGCAGGAGGGCTGTTGCGGTGAAGGACTCTCTGGCAAAGCTCTCCTGAGTGTTTTTTTGTTTGTTTGTTTTTTGTTTGTTTTTTTTTTTGGTTTTCTTTATGTTTTGCAAAAGGTTTGGCTAACTTTCTCAAAACACTCTAATCATCAGCAGGTGTTACTGTTCTTTGGTCCTCCATAAAGGCAGTGAGCAAAATGCCTTGAGCACCCTCCAAAACTGTTGCCATGACCTTTGCTCTTGACTACTCTGCTTTTGCTTTGATTGGACCACTTCTACCTCTTGGTGGCCATTGCTTCAATTGGGCACTGTTTTCAGAATCCTACTGATGAAGCCATGTTTCATCTCCTGTTACAATGCTTCAATGACCTGTTTGAGGATCTTGATCTCATTTGTTTAAAATTTTCCTTTAAACTCTGGTCTTGTCTTCAGCTTCTCTGGGCACAGTTTTCTTGAAACCGATTGGGTGAAAAGTTTGCCCAATGCTAGCTTTTCAGTAAGCATTGCTAGTGAACCAATTGAGATGTCTGTGGTGCTGGCTATTGTTCATGCTGCTAATTGATCATCCTCTCCAATTACGGCACAAACAAGATTATTTTTTTCTACAGAAATTGAATGGATGTTCTGCTGCTGTGGGTTTCATTCTCAAAATCATTTTATCCCTTCTTAAAAATAATTACTCATTTTTAAACTGCTGACTTATTTTGGCCATTCTCCCCAAAACTTTTTATATCGTCAATAAGTTTACCATTGTTTTACCCATAAATTCACCACAAATTTGATGTCTGTGCTTGCTTCAATTTTAGCAGAGTTTGTATTGCTCTGATAGGGGCTTTTAGAAAATGAATGCCTTATTTCTCTTACTTCCTCAAACTAGATCATGTTCAGACATGTTGTAACAAGTTAGTGCAAGTTTATTTTGATACAAAGCCAAATAGAAATCTATGTATATTTTTTCTTATATGCATTTTCCATGAACTTTTTGAAGACCCCTCATATATTCATCTACCTATATGGCCTGTGGGAAATCTTACAATGGAAATTGAAGACACAGGTTTACTCATTGGAATGAAATGGCTTATAGGAAATTCCCACAGCTGGCTAAAAAGAGTTGAGGCAACCTCTTCCCTCTCCATGGTGCCAGTATCTCCCAAAGCTTTTCCTCCTCAGTACTAAATCTTTGCTGCAATACACCTTCTTCAAAGGTGCTTACAAAATGGCCTCATTTCAAAGAATGAAAGGTATTTTAACAGTTACACTGCAGCTGGAATTTTAAAGCCCAGAACTTTAAAATAAATAGATAAAAAGAAGAAAAATAAAAACTCTATACAAATTCTTAATCTTAATTTACTCTCTGTGTAAAATTGTCATTGCCATAATGACTTTAGTCTTTTCTCTGACCTGGATTCTCCTACTCCCACCTTTTAAAATTAATCCATTCTGTGTTGTGCCTATTATAACTTAGCACATTGTAGGTTCCCCATTAGTTTTCTTGCTTTATTCACCTGCATCCTCACACATCGTGTGATTGTGCTTGCAGAGCACATTGAACTGCAACACATTCTTTCACTCCAAAATCTGTCACCAAAAAGCAAAGCAAAATCTTTCCCTCCTTTGCTGAATGGATGGCTGGGTGGATAGTTGCTCTTTGCACATATTCATGTTGAGTAGGTGCTGTATAAAATCACTTGTTCTTTTTTTAATGTGACTCATGACAAAATTATCCCAGCTTTCAGTAATCTTAAGGAAAAAAAAATACTTGCCATCTGCAATTTACTGCTTTTAACCTGAAAAATAGGATCTAAAATGATACTCAGATACTTAAGAGGCTTCACGTGTTGTAGGCAGAAGCTGACAGATGGCACATGGTAGTAGGCTGGTGCCTTATAAGAAGGGAAGACAGGCAGGTAGACAATGGGATGGAAAGCTTCTTGGGAAAAAGTCAGACAACTCTTCAAGCAGAGACAATTAATTATTTCCTATATTCTGTAAATAGCCTGCTTATACAAATAGCTGACGTCCTCAGTAAGACATAGCAGTGAATCTATGGGAAAGGAATCTGTAAATAATAATGCAAGGGAGCTTCTCTTATGTCTATTGCTAAAGGGATTATCTTAGCATTCAATTTTAAGCCATGTAACCTGGAATGCTTAATCAATGTAAAATTCTTGTTCTTACTCTTCATGTGATGTATAGACTTGGATTCCTATATTAGGAGAATAACTTTTCTCTTTTAAATAGCACCATAATTTTCCTTGAAGGTAGGGGAGAAACGGAGTAAAGTAGAGCAATTTTCAAAACTCTGTCTTCCATGGGCCATATTCCTACTCATCTGTGATATCTAATGTAATAGATTTTCAAGAATAATTTGTAAAATTGATATTTGGAGAAGTTTATACATACTTCTTAATCCAAAACTATAGAAACTTCTACATTCTAGAATTTCAAAGAATGTGTCTCTGTCAACTGTATTCTGAAGGTAAGAGACATTTGACATTTGATTGCTTCAATCAACATTTTCCAATGCAGATCACTAGACAGAAATGCCTTGACAGGGCATTATGTATTTGATACATAATGATTATTTGCCTTGACTTTTAACAAAGTCCCATTTAGACAGTTTGAAAGACTCAAAGGCAAATGTGATTGGATGTGTGCTAAAGCATGTGCAGTATGTGTTTTGAAATATCTTTAAAAGTTCCTAGGATGTGGCACATATCATTCACTCACAGCTGAAAATCTCTAAGTTGAACAAAGACACATATTTGCTTTGTTTCATGACGCACTCCATGTGTGACTTAAATGGAAGAGTAAAGCCTCTAGTTTGTAGATTTTTGCTTTGGGAGACCGGGAGCTGTCCATAGTTCTGAATGGGTTATGCTTTAATGAGGATAGGAACAGTGTGCAAAGGAAAGTGACGGGGATCCCCTGACCTGCACTGACTTTAGCAATAAAGGCACTAGAATAGTAAGATCCATGGAATTTACCAAAGTATGAGTAGAAACAAGTGGTAAAGGCAGTCCAGACTGTAGTTCAGTCTAAGAACATCTAAGCTGCAGGTTCAGCCATAAAATTGGAGCCCTGTGGTTTATCTCAAGGCAGTAATTTTTAAAGGGGGGTTTGAATAGTCTTTCCAACTGTAGCTATATTACCTGAGGCAATTAGTTTACCTGTTTTTAAGGCAAGCAAGTTGGGTCTGATTGTTATTTGAAATCAAATGACAAAGCCAGATGAGGCTGTGCTTCCTCTACTCCCCATTTCCTCTCCTTTCCATCACGGTTTTCTCCACCCTGCCTATCCTCATTTCTTTTTGCCTTCCTTTTTTCCTTTCTACTCTTCTCTATTCTCCTCCCACTCTTTAATTTCTCCTCTTTTGCACCCCTGTCCTCTTTCCTTCTCTTCCTTTTTCTCTCTCTTTTTCTTTCTCTGTCTCTCTCTGTCTCTGTCTCTGTCTCTCTCTGCATGTGGACTGAATTACCTCTTGAGTCAGCATTTAAATTTTGTAACTGGATGTTATGGGTATTTATAGGTTTCACTTTGGGAGAACCTGATCAGTGGTGGACTTTAGAGTTACTTTGACATGTTTACAAAAATAAACTTATCAGTAGTTTTAGAGACCGCCATTTGAGCAATTATAGTCTACCTTCACAGAGGCTTGGTAGGCTTACCACAATTTAACCTCTTCCATCATTCGTTCTCTGCTCTGTGAAACAAATACTGTACTCTTCTTCAAGCCCAGGTGAATAGGGCTTTTCTAGGAAATTCTTTGGAATTATAAGAAAATAATTCTTTCTATGAGAAAGGAAAAATTGGTGGCTTTCAAAGTAGATTATTTACCATCTCTCTCAAGAGAGATAAACCATAATCTTTAACAAAACCATATTCTAATGATGTCATTGGCCACAGCGTCTTCTATCCCAAAGGAGATGCAAATAACTAAATTCCTGTCCTGATGCAAATATAAGAAATGCAGTGATGACCTGACAAGTCTAATTTCCTTCTTGTCCTTGCTATACTCTGTTTACCCCCATTTTAAATTATCTCTTCCTCATTTCTCCATATTATTTAATTTAGTAAGCAAATGTCCCCTGGTATAAGCTGTGTAAATATTATAACTGAATTACTGTCTGTTTACTTAACTCATTACAGAAAACTATGATAAGGTTTTTAATTACAAAATTAGCTTTGCCAAATCAATTGCTTTCATTTAATGAACTTCAGAAGGTGGTACAAAGAGGATAAAAATCATGCCCTTTCCCATGTTATTTAGGGTACTTTTTTCTAAAAATAATTATTATATAAAAATTGCCAACAACAATAAGATTTTCTTCCTTGTCTGTTTTGTGTGATTCCTTTAAACTGTTAATTTATGCTAAACTTGTTCAGCTAAGATTTCATGAAATATTCCTCTTGAACCTATATTTTATTCTCAGCATTGTAATGAATATCTCACTCTGACTTCCCTAGATCTTCATTTACTGATTTGTTTCTAATCTTCTCCTTCATAACCTTATGAATAAGTTTTCTACGTAGTGCCTTGTACTCTTTAGACCTGTCACTTATCACTTCTTCTTCTTAGGATACTCCTCTCCACTATACTTTTTATGTCTACTCTGGTTATACATTTTTAAATTCTTTAGCACACATAAACATATCTGATAAAGCAAGGTGAAGCTCAAAAATGCTTTATCTTGTTTGCATCTGACAAACTGGGGTTATCCTGAACTCTCAAGCAAAACACAATAAAATCCTGACAACAAAATGAAGTGACATTTATGCTTACAAATATCCTTCCTTGTTTTCTCTATTTTCATTCTAAATGTAAATATCTAGTCCATTTCATTATGTGTCTAATAATCATTTTACTTTTACCTTAATCTGTTTGGTAAAAGTTATGAAAATGGCTGTTACAGAATTATAATTTCCATAGAGAAACTTCTGACATATTTTACCAAATATTTTTGAAATGTTACACTTACAGTCAAACTTAGAGAGGATTCTTTTGGGGAAAGGGTCTACCTTATGAAAATGTGGGAAATTCTTTCTATTCTTTCCCTTTTTTCATGCCTAGTTTCCTAATATTAGATTATTTATATATACTAGTAATTAAACTTATTTCAAAATCTAAAGCTAAGGGAAATTAATGGGTCATTGCTCAGAAAAATTCATAGTAATTGTAAGTTTTCTAACACTGTCACAACATTTGATCAGCAGTGTCCTTACTGAAATTTTATGGTTTCTTCCTGTAGACAAGGCCACAAGCAAATGAAAGCAGACTTAAAATATTTGTACCTATAGCTGGAAAATCAAGTCATAAATGGGGAACTACATATTACTGCTATGCCACATAATTTGGGAGCTATAAATCTAGGATATCATATTTCTTTTTTACGAATGTTGTAGTATTAATAAAAAATTCTCAATGTGTTTACAAATAAATTGGCATTAAATCTATGAATTCTTTCTTTAGCATTCCTCATTTTAGCCAAACTGTTGGTGGTTGAGTTGCAAATGGTTATTGCCTAGTGAGATATGACCTATGAAGAATAATCTGTTTCACTGGATCTCTTGGTTTGGAATGTAGCGTATGCTTGTCCAGGTCCACTTCTGATGACCAGGTCTGTTGGTTCTCTCTACTGCCTGAAATAGCATAATAATTAATTCAAAAGATGGCTGCTTTTCCCTAGAAGTCTTTAGGACCTTTTAAGATGACTAAGTCTATAGAAGAATGAGAGGGAATCTTTGATTTATTTGTGGTCTAGAGGTGTCATAACTGTGAATCACAAAGTTGTGGTGCAATGGACTCATCTCAGAAGATTTTCTTCATGAAATTAAAGTTTCATTTTGTCTTAAAAGATTCCACTCTCATGCAATTTTGTGTGTTCTCATCAAAGCCAGAATCCAGCTTCCTGATCTAGTTAACTGGGAATCTATATAGACACACACAATACAACCTCTGGGGCCTGTTTTGCAAGCAGTCTTTATGTCATGACTTAGAATACCACATGAGAAATTTCTCCATGAAGAGAGATGACTGCTTTTGACAGTTGGCTTTTCCCAGTGCAGTCATTGGACTGCACATGACTGATGTGTGTGCATGTTTGGGGAGGGGTCTTCATTCTCTGGAACTATAATGTCAGGTTTCATATTGTCTGAGATCAGCATCTCTTCAGAGGCAACCATGCACTACTTTCTCCCCAAACCACCTTCCCTCCTGACCATAACTGGTTATATAATCCTGCATCTTCTATTATCCTGACTGCTGATCCATGGCTGATGGCTATGCCAGGTCTCACAACACCACGCACTTTTGATTACTGCACTCTAAGCTGCTTAATAAGACAATTAAAAATGATTTACAAATGGCCATCACAATGCAACTGGGGATCAGAAAGAGAATGTTCTATCTGCTCCAATATTAAAAACTCCGCATGCCCTTCTACAGTTCCTTCTGCAGCTGTCTTTGATTCCAGTATTGGTTTACTTCGTTTTTAGATTTTTGTTGTTGTTGTTGAATATCATTTTAAAATAGTTCCTCCTAAATAATATATAGCTGGAAAGAATTCAAGGGATGTGTTACAGATGCTAGATTGGTGTGAAATCTTCTTCCCTTTAGTGGGGTGAACACTGCCTAGAATTCTAGCGTAGTTCAGAAGTAGTACAAATGGTCTTTCACCATGCCAGCTCCTTCTCAGTTTGAGGGTCAAACCTAATTTAAGCACTGACACATCCATCTTGATCATTTCCTCTTTCCTCCTATTGTTACATTGATTAAAATGGGCAACTCTCCCAAAGATTCTATTGTGAGTCACACAAACGTTCATCTATAAAAAATGGAAATTTATCAGAAATAATGACCTTGATATTTTGAATGTAATAACTGAGAAACTAAAGTAGAATCTCATCTTGTATGTGTTGAAATGCTCATTTTTTGTTTAGTTTTTTCTTGTCCAGAGAAATGAAAATTGATATTAGCCCAAATATTAAGAAGATTGTCTATTTTTAGTGCTGAGACCCAAAGATTAGTTAGATGGGCATTGGCAGGGTTACCATAACTTTTCTTAGGAAGGGCGTGTGGAATGGATTTTAAAAAAAGAAGGATTTTTGAAGCCAGATATTCCTGTATCTTATTCTTGCCTCTGTTACTTAGTAAAGTGTGGGACTTTGAGCAAGATGCTGCATCTGTCTGAGATTCCATTTTCTTTTCTGTAAAATGAATACACTAATCTTAACATCCAGGGTTGCCATGAGAATTGCACAAGGTTATCTATGTAAAGTTCCTGGCACACAGTAGGTGCTCAGAAAATATTGATTACTTTTAATCCTGTCATTGGGGAGCACGGATGATAAAACATTTATCACTGTTACTGGTGGTGTCCCTGGTATATCCTGGCAAATGCAGTGAGATACTAAGCAATTGATGCTGAAATTACTTTTTCAGCACTAGATTGTAACATTTTTATGACAATTTGAAAATTAACCCATCTCATGTGTATCAATAGCCCAGTTTTGTGCTATTTTCAAATAATATGAAGGCTACAGTGATGGTGGCCACATGATATGAAGGAATTTTATTTACATCAAACACCCCACAATATTCTGTTTGCTGAACCATCACTGAAATAAAACCAATAAACCTGTCACTGGAAACCAGTGACCACTGACCCACTTATGTGATATGGATGGTTTTTTTCTGATTGCCAGTTACTGTGATTAGGACTAAGGAGGAGATAGATATTGTGATTTCCTTCAGTGCTCCCCTTGGACTCTATGTTTATTCCCTCCCTGGCTGTCTAAAGTTCTGTTTACCTTGAAGAGCCTCCCATATGTAATAGTTTATGATGGAAGACCAGCCCATTTTAGGATACTGTTCAAATTTCGGATACTCAGGAAGGCCAATCCTTAGTAAGCGCTTCTGATCAAAACATTCTTTCTTACCTCTTCTGCTTTTTAAAATTGCTTTTACTTTTCTTCCTTTCTTTTATTATTCCTATCAGGTTTATTATTGTATTTTTCTCTTCAGTGATGTCTAGTTGTAGGTTACCATTTAATCTACTACTTTATTTTTTCTGCCTCAACATTTCATCTTCTCACCCCTTGTTCACTTCTCATTGAATTTTCTTCACCTAAACTTACTTGTAAGTCCCAGCGCTCTGAAGCTGCCAAAAACTTCCTCTTGCCCCTACCTGCTTCAGCCAGCATTATATGCAGATATATTAGGTACCATCTGGGTCCTACCTTTCTCATATAGACCAAGCCCAAATCTGCTTTTTTTTTTTTTTTTTGCCTTTAAGAATTATGTTTGTCAGAGAAGAGAGATAGAGAAACCAGTCCATAGCTTATCTATTTGAGCTAAAACAGAATCAATGACAATAGTGGCATAAGTACCCATTGATTTTGAGCTAGGCCTTGTGAGTTTCTGACTGCAAGGTCACCCTCCTTATGTTACCAGTATGCTGAGCCTTACCCAATACTCAGCACACCATACCTCTGTACTGAGTCACTCTGCATCAGTCCCACATTGGGGAAGAGAGCAAACCTATTGGCAGGGGATAATACAGGATGGAGTTAGCACAAAGGCTCTTTTTCTAGTATTCCAAAAATGGCTTTCTTGCCATATACTTGACCCAGCCAAACTGTTGTGTGAGAATATTTACCTTGAAGTTGGTTATTAGAGGGAGATAGTTGATATTCACATATTTGATCTCAGTAGACAAAATGGATAGTATAGGGAAATATTTTTTACTCCACACAAAACTTAATGTATCATCTTCTAGGAAAGTGTCTTACATTCTTCTGTATTTTAATAACATGTTAAAATTATGATAAATGTATAATGGTTTTAAATATTTTTAGGTGCTCATCTCTTTCTACT
Organism: Callithrix jacchus; assembly: GCF_049354715.1. Classification (NCBI taxonomy): domain Eukaryota; kingdom Metazoa; phylum Chordata; class Mammalia; order Primates; family Cebidae; genus Callithrix; species Callithrix jacchus. The sequence goes on from NC_133509.1 coordinate 114,156,017, forward strand.
GTGACAAATCGAAGTTTCTTTTCCTGATTATTCTTGATTATAGTCTTTCCTGCAAGGCCAGTGTTATCTCCCGTTTCTTTCCTTGACTCTACCGAGCCTGGTTTCCTCACTGTTGACTGTCCTATCATGTGTGTTCATCTTTGCATTCTTCTTGAAGCCTATAATGCCTTTCACTATGTTCTCTATCTTTGCAAATATAGCATTTCCTTCCAAAGTCAGTTTCAAGTTTTTCCTGGTCACAAAAATCACCACTTATATTTCTGTACATGAAATTAGAATAAAATGCAATACTTAAATTTATAGGGTCTTGTATTGTTTCCTGTGCTATTAAGTGTATCACTTTGCCTCATTCATTTGAGTACAAATTGCTTCAAGTTAAAGGAATGTGGAGACGATGGGCACTTCCCTGGTTCATGTGGTGTTCTTACAACATTGATCACAGCGCATAAATGAGTGTGTGATTATCAATTGGTTAGTGGCTGGCTTGATTTAGATAGTCATTCATTCATTCCTTAATGATGGTTTTCTAGACTATGGATTACAGATGCTCTCTTTCATCCTCAGCCAGCCTTGAAAATATGTTAAATTACATGTTATTCTTTGCCTTAGATTAGTGTTTGTTATTGTGAAAGAATTGATTATAGTGCTAACAACAACAACAACGATAGAATTCTTTGGTGTGACAATAGAGGTCATCTGTTATGATCAACTGTCGAGTCATCTAACATTTATTGAGCACCTACTATTTGCTGGGGCTGCATTTGCTGTGATATAATGAGGGAACATGTATACTTCAATCATAAACTCAAAGATAATAATGAGAGAGGGAGAAAAGTACACTCAAAGCTCATGTGACAGGAAGGTGGATGAAAGCAATTAATATGGTGAAGGATAGAAATTTATCAGAGGGATACTTCAGAGAAAGTACTTGGAATTGCTGTGGGCTTGTGGCTTGTTCGTTAAACCTGACTGGATTTCTGTGCTAGGGTATAACCTAAAGAGACAGTAGGTATGTAGGTCTAGCAAAAGTTGATTTTAAATGAACTGGAACTAAGAATGAAGCCTTGGTTGAACTTCTACATTAGTCCTCCTTTTCTCTTGATCTCCTTTATTAAAAAAAATAGAAGTTAGCTACAGAAGACACACAGTAAGGTCTGAGCTCTCTTGGTCCATGGGAATTATGAATTATTTTTGCTCTTATTAATGAATTGTGCTGCACTTTAACTCAGACTGAAGTAGTGCCTATCTCAATAGAAAAGTGACCTCTATTTGGAATCAACCCAATTGATACAGAGAATCATGGGGCGTTTTGTCTCCCCCAAGAATAACTATAGAAGCTTTGTTTTATGTCATTCTCTACCTTGCTTATCTTCTCTATGCTAACTACTCTCCAGCTCATCTCTCTGCCTTTCCTCAGACACTGAAAGTCACTGACTCTTTCCCTGAGCCCCTTGGAATCCATTCTCTATTGTACACACATCCCCTATATTCTTTCCCCTGTAATTTCCACCTTAATTCAGTTTGGCTTCTCCTATTGATTCTGCTCCCCTTGAAGCTCCTGCATGTTATGATACCAAGTGGACTCTGCTTCCCATCACCTGTTGCATGCCTTGGGATAGCCATTGCTAACAAGCAACACCTCCCTACTAAGCTACATGTTGGAGGATAAATGTCTGTCCTCCACAGTGGCATCAGAACTTTGGCTTATGACCTTTGACATTCTTTTCCCTGTGACACTACTGAGACATGTCAGCATTCATGTGAGTGGCTCTTCTAAAGTCAAAGCTCCATGGCACACATTTATCTGTGTAACAAACCTGTGTATCCTGCACATACACCCCTGGACTTAAAAGTTCAAGAACGAATGAATGAATGAATAAATAAAAATAAAGTCAAGGTTCCTCTGCTTCCTCCATCCCAAGGTCCTCCCTTGAGGCCCTTCCTGGTCCTCACCTCATCACTTCTCATCACTTTTGTCTGCCTTTCACAGCCTGGATCCTACTCACGGAGACTAAGGCTATCAGAATGCTACATTCTCCTAGCCCTTTAACTCTTTTCAGAATACACCTTTTCCTCAATTACAAAAGTCACATGAGATTCTACCTGCAGTGTCAGTACACGTCAACAATTATTAGTCCTTTTGTAAACTTACTACCTAAGATTTTGCAGTCCCTTTGGTGTCAATATATCTTGTCAATCTTATAACTTGGGGTGCCTCTTTTCTGAAATTAAAAAAAAGTCCAATCTGATATTGTTTTCACCTTTTATTCCTCTGCCTCAGAGTTGATCATACTTACCTTTGTCACTTTTATCTCACCTAGGTCCAGGCATGAGCATGGCCCTGCTACATTTCAACTTAGCCTGTCATTATGGCCTTCAAGTCTCCTCTCATCTCCTGGAATTGAGTTCTGTAGATTTTATCCTGTATGTTCATAATCCACTAAATAGTGTTTCTAATGTTTTCAAATAAAACTAAAAGTGGTAAAGATAGAAAATGTACTTTTAGGGCTTCTTCTAACCATTGTATATTCCATGGAAGGCTTAAGTCTTACAAGGAATTCTGAGGTCCAGATAAGGAAGAAGAGATAGGGAAGACACACTGGTAGGAGGTTGCCTAGGGCACACCAAACCACTGCAAAAAGTATAGCAATGCCAGGCAGATTCACAGGTGAGATTGAGGTTAAGAAAGACATGTTCTTTGGGTAGATCTGGCTTAACAACAAGTAAAGACCAATTCCAAATATATGTAAGGCATCAATGACCTTAGCTAGGGTAGGTATAAGCTGGCATGTCTTGTCTCTTATGCAAAATTGCAAGTTCTCTGAGAATAGACTATTCCTCACTTAGCATATTACTTCTATTACATATTTTTAAAGATAATTTTGACTGTACTGGTTAAGTTAAACTTAGTCCATGCTCTTAATTGATGAACACATATCTATCTATTGAGCACGATTATGAAAAAGTTATTTGGTGAGGATATACAGGAATCCCAAGGAAGAAAGTAAGACCTTTGCTCTGCATTCTAGGAGTCTGTAACATAGCTGAGGAGAAGAAACACCTAATAAAAATGTGCCAATAAGACTTAGATAAATTATTTAACTTCCTTAAAATGTAGTTTTTAGTATGCAAAATGGGAGATTAAAGTTGGTCTTCTCGGTTCCTTAAAATTCTAGAACTCCAAGTAAACTAGATATACATGTGTCCATACTTATGTCCAATGGATGCTATTCTCAATAGGTGCTACAGGTATGCAGAAAAGAGATACCTGGAAATTGGGGTAGATATGTATGTACTCAGGGAGGTGTTGGAATTTGAGCTGAGCCTTAGGAATGGTCTTGGAAGAAAAAATTATTCTCTGTCACTGAATAACATGGGCAAAATGTACAGGGAAAACACACCATCTAAATTTTTTGTTGTTGGGGCGGGCTTCAGCCAAAAGGCATTTAGAATTGTCTTGACTTTTCCCTGTGCTGGATTTCTCCTGTCTGCACACATTTGCTTCTGTGGTTTCAGAATCTAGCTATTTTAATGTACCAAATCTCTTAAAAGGACCTGTATTTGTTGTGATAGGAACCTCTATAGGAACTTGAAATAATCAGAATTTCAAGAGAAAATGATAGTTTCACTCCAGCCTGGAGTGCCTGACCCAACCTCATGGGTTTAGGATACTAATCAGTGGCTCCCTGGATCAATTACCTGATCCTGTCACCAATCAAGAACAGGACTGTCGTGTCTCAAAATACTACCTTTTTGAGGGGAACAATATTTCTCCTTTAAAGTATGTTTCTGAGGAGGTAGAAAATGCAAATAACCCTTTTAGGAGCCCTTTAAACACATAGACTCCTCACTTAGGGCCCAATTAGTAGGAGCAACCAACCCAGTCTACAAGGTTTTACTCTGCCCTTGAAATTACACTTCAAAAAAACATGCACTGACTCCCCCCAGGCATAGGAGCAGGATCCATGTTTTAATTCTAACCTTAATTAAATCTTTACACAAGCTCTCTATTTGCCTGTCCAATGAAGAAGGGTAAGTAGGAGGAAGGAAGTAAAGAGCATTTGCTCTTCTTTTCTCTTCCTTGAGGGTGAGGTACCCAAAATTCTCTATCTTAATTTGGAATGAGAGGAATTGGATTTTGTCATAAAGTCATAAGGGATGTGTTATAGGAGTACGTGTATACAATAGTTGAAATGAGTGCCCAGAAATCTTTCTAGTTTTTTCCCCCACCTCTCATGGAGTTTCATTGTATTACCTTGCACTTAACAAAGCCAAATGATTGAGAGACACAGTTTCTCCACAAACAGCAATCAATTATGTAACTGATTCTTACCCAGCTGTTTCAATACCATGCATAATAACACTGTCCTTCATAATGCAGGGAAAAAATCCAAATCACAATTTGTCTTAAAAGTAGAGAGTGCTTTAAAATATATGCCTGATCATAAAAGTGGATATGGTATTTAAATGTGTCAGAACTTACTTGCTCTTCTACCTTCCCCCTTTTTGGTTATTGTTGAAAATATATGGGACAAATATGGCAAAAGAAATAGGCCCTGCATCTGAGTTTAAGTTTTTTGAGAGGAAGAAATTTTTTTGTTTTTTTTTTTTTCTTTCCCATTAGTAAAATAATTCCAATGGAGGTCAAGTTCAGTGGTCTCTTCTGTGTGCAACTCTGACTTTTAAGAGTAAAAGGAAGGTAAATATATTATCTCAATACACCTCAAACCAGGATTAATGTTTTACTTTGTCTTGCAACAATACTAAAATTAAAAGTGAAACAAAACACATTTTAGATATGACACAGTGAGCACAAGAACAGACCTCTTTTACTGATAGGAGCATATTTTAAAACATCTTTTCACCTTTAGCCTTTGGGTTACTCTTAATGCTTTGCATAGGGAAAAAACAATAAATGAAGAAATATTTGGGAGAATTTGCTATACATAAATAGTAACTTGCTGGGGAAAAAAAGCAATTCACTGTGAAGCCATGTATCCCTGAATTTGAATCATGGTGATAATACTTATTTGACCCCCAAATTTAAGCTTCCACTGCCTTACTTGTAGAATGGAGAAAAAAAATTGCTCTTGAGACATCAGTAAAAGAGATTGAATGTATCCCTCATGTTTATTCTGATAAGTTTATTCTTACTTTTTGCCTTGTGGCATTTACCTTTAACAATTTTGAATATCCCAGAAAGAATGGAAGAAAGGATGGAAGGTATGAAGGAAGGTGGAAGGGAAGGAAGGAAGGAAGGGAGGGAGTAAGGAGGGAAGGAAAGGTCTTTGTTTTCTGTAGCTGACACAGCTAAATGTTGGCAAATCACAATAAATAACAGAAATCTAAAATACTTAGGAATACATTTAACAAGAATTTATATTTTTTAAACTACAATGAATCTGACTAAATAGAAGACTATGATTTTGGGTGGTGACGATTTAATACCAAAGTGATTCCCCACTACATTTCTAAGTAAAATCTCCCTCCAGTGGCTTTTCCTTAATTGCCCAGAGTTATCTTAAAATTTCTATGGAAGAATACATATTTGACGATAGCCAAGGAAAATACAAGAAAAAGATTTTGAGGAAGAACTATGCTTTAAAATTCTAATATAAACCCATTGTAATAAAAAAATAATATATGAACCTGATTAAAAGTGGGCAAATAGATTAAAGGGCAAGAATAGTAGCTCAGAAATTTTCCCCAGCACATATGGGAATTTAATCACTTACTAAGTTGTTATTACAATTTAGTGGAAAGATGGAGAGTGTTTTTTTGGGAAATGGTAGAAAGAAATCCAACCATTCATGTGGAAGAAAATGATGTTGGTGCCTATCTCACATAGTAAGCAGAAGTAAATTACAAGTGAATTGAAGATTTAAAGATTAAAAAGTTATCAAAAATATGGAAGAAAATTTGGACTAGAGTTACAATCTAGTGGTTAGTCGAAACCTTGCTAACCAAAATGAGAATCCCATATGATATAATATTAAGAGAAAAAAGGTCAACATATAAAAATTTTAAGAGAAATTTAGGCCAGGTATGGTGGCTCAAGCCTTTAATCCCAGCACTTTGGGAGGCCAATGTGGGAAGATCACTTGAGCACAGGAGTTAGAGACCAGCCTCGGCAACATGGTGAGACCCTATGTTTACACACACACACACACACACACACACACACACACACACACACAAATTAGCCGGGTGTAGTAGTGTGTGGCTGTAGTCTCAGCTACTCAGGAGGCTGAGGTGGGAGGGTTGCTTGCACCAGGAGGTCAAAGCTATAGTGAACCGTGTTCACACCACTGCACTCCAGCCTGGGTGACAGAGCAAGACCCTGTCTCAAAAAAAAAAAGAAAAGAAAACGAAAAATTTACAGTAAAAGATCTCATTGGCAAATTCAATATGTAAATTATATACTTGGAAAATGTTGTGATAAAATGTGTCCATGAGAATTGCAGGCAGTTATAACCAAACACCCAAATAACTGTGGCTTAAACAAATTAGGTCTTAATTTTTGACATGTAGTAAGAAGTTGGAAGGTAGGCAATCCAGATCTCATACAGTGACTCCACGTGGTAATCACAAACTGAGCTCATTCATTCTACCTGTCTACTTTGCTGTCCTGACTATATAGGCTTTCATTCTCATACTTGTCACTTCATGTTCACTAAAAGGCTTCTCCACCTTCAGGCAGGAGAAAAAAGAAAATGGGAAGTTGCAAGGAAAAAAATGTACATGTGGGCTAAGTTTGTATCTTTTAAAAGAAGAGACCCACAATTCTCTTCTGGTGAATTATGCTTATATATCTCTAGTCATGAATGTGTCTGTCCCAAGGACAACTGGTTATTATGATTTGTTTTGTAATTGTTTTTGTTTCTTTAATCTGGGCATATCTGCAGCGTTAGCATTAGAGTTCTTTTACTAGAGGGAGAAGAGCAATATCAATTCAAAAAAGGTGGCTAGCAGTGCCTGACACACAAATGAAGATATTGTTAATGTCTAGACTCTACCTAGAATTTTTGCAAATTGATGATTAAGGAAAACAACCCAATAGAAAAATTGGTGATAAATATGAATAAACAATTCACAGAAAATAAAGAAAATTATCTTTAAACCAATGAAAAGATGCCTAGCCTTTTTCATCATCAGACAATTTCAAATTTAAGTAACAATGAGATGTTTTGTATTCGTACATTGGCACTAATGTAAAGGTGTGTTAACTCCTATTGCCATCTGAGATGCAGAAACATTTTTAATTGTTGCAGCTTTTTTTTTTTAAACAAGGTTAACTTTTGAATGGCAGTTTCTATTGAAAGTAATACACACACACACATACACATGTATATGTTTTGATCAGAAATCCTAATTATGAGATTCTCATAGAAATAAAAATACCAGTATATAGCTGTACATAACCAACCTTGCATCGTATTTTGCAGTGGTTTAAAAGAAAAAAGAAGAAAGCCTAAGTCAATGTTATGAATAGAAAAATTGAATTGTTAAGTCAATTATAGTGAATCCCTATCAGGGACTATTATGTAGTCACTTTGCAGAATGGACTTGATCTGTCCTCATCTAAAGCAGATGACTTAGAAATTTTTCCACAGTGTATTGTTAAGTGAGGAAATAAGATAGTAATGGAGAAAGATAAGAATGATGCTGATTATTAATCTGGGTTGCCAAGGGTTGGAGAGATGAAAGGAAGCAGTAGGGGAATGTGGAATGGGGAAAGCAAAAGAAATCAAATTTTAGACATGTATGTAAGTAAAATAGCTTAGAATCCAGATTTCTTCTTTAAAAGACCTGAAATAAGGAAAAGAAATCATAGCATGAACTAAGTTTAACAAGATCAGTGTAGGATAAAGAACAGAAGATTGAGAATTTTCTTGGAGCTGTTCCTGATTAGATGTTAGAAGATTTTTGGTTATCAGTCCTCTTCAGAAAAAAATTTAGAAACTTATAAAGATCCATTGCACATGCTTTATATTTGTTTCATATCAATATAACTAGTAAACTCTATGGAGATCTTTTTAATAAAGGAATAGAAGGTCTTATTTTTTAAGCAGGTGAATGTGAATTCTCTCACTTAAGCAAACAAATTATATCCACAAGCTGAATAATGAGAAGGGTATACCATAGTGTATCACACTGCTGAATTACATGCATCCTTGAAAAGTGTGGGCTGCTTTAGAGTGGGAAAGAGTCTCACTGCTTATAACTGAGTTCCAGAATTTTCCCAGCCATCTGATTCCCAATCCCAGAGCTTTGGCTTCTGGGCCCTGTTGCTGGCAATGAGGAAGTGGGATAGCACATTGTTTAAATCACAGCACTTCTCTGTTTTCTGGCTAAGTTACAAAACAGTGTTGTATTCGTGAAACTGAATGTCATCAGCACACATTTGCGGCATGCCCAGAGCATGCACAACTCTGTAGTAGCACTCTAGGCAAGCGTATCATTGTATCTAAAAAAAGGTGTTGTCGCTTCCTTTAGGAAGTTTATGAACAAAAAGAAGGCAAAAACAAAATAAAAACAACCAAACAGAAAACAATGCATTGTACTTTCCATCACAGCAATTACATTGTCTGATTCTGAGCTTAGCTCAGGGCTTTGCACCTTTTAATACTCAGGAATAGCCATTGAACAGATGAATGAACCAACCACATGAACAGGAACTGGACTGCTATAGCAATTCTTAACTGGTAGTTTTGCCTTCTGCATCACTCCATTAGAATCTGTCTCCATTCAGTTGAATGCAAATGAAGGCAGCAAACCACCTTGCCATGTATGTACCTATGCAACATACCTGCATGATCTGCACATGTACCTCAGAACCTAAAGTACAATTAAAAAAAAAAAAGAATGCAAATCTCGTAATATGACCCTCTTCTTTTTTCCCTGTGGTTTCTAGATAGCTTTAGGAATCAGAAAGAGGTACTCATTCTAAATCTGAAAGTGCGCTTTGTGGAGCCTACATGATGTTTTAAATAATTGAATTAGAATGCCCTTTAATGAGGTGCACTCTCTCTAGTTTTCCCAGAGAAAACCTCTAGCCTACGCTGTTAAATAATAGGTGATTCCCCCAGCTACAGGCTACAATCCCAACTCCTTAGTGATATACAGGTTCTTCCTACTTTATCCCTTGCTTATAATTTCAGTCTTGAGTCCCACCATTTTGCTATATGAAACCAGCACTCTAGCCATGCTGCATTGCTTGCTGTTTCCTGAATATACTCGGCTCATTCAGTCCTCTGCAAATGTACTCCTGCCACTTCTTTCTCTGGAATTGCTTATTCTGTCTCGTTAACCTAGTGTACTCCCTCCTATCCTTTCATGTTCAATTAAAGTATTACTACCCTCATAATATTATTTATAACTCATCTAGAAAAAAGTTAGATATTCACATCTTCAATATTCCATCTATTTATCAATTGTTGCACTTTTTATATTGATACCTACTTATCTGACTCTTCACCCATCAGAAAGATGGAGTTCTTTCTTTGTACACCTTGCAGCTGTCAGTGGCTTCATCACAGCATCCCTATCATGGTCTTTGTTGATGAAACATTGTTGGGTAGATAGATGGATGTATGCACTGGGTGATAAATGAATGATGAACCATTAATTGAAATACAGAGTGGTATAGAGTTGGAAAAGTTACTGTTGAAATAACTCTAGGGAAAAATATTTTTTAAGAGTTGTATAGGATGAGATGAAGGTGAGGATGACTAACTATAATTTTATCTCTGGAAATTGTGAGTTAACATTTGTAAACAGGGTGGATATTTTGGAGAGAAGGTGCTACATAACTACAGCACAATTATTTATTATTTTCGAAAATAGTCCCTTTCTTTGGCATGTTTAAAACCTAAAGTCTGGTTGGCATTATAAATATGCATGAGCTGTTGGGGGAAGAGAGCATAAAGTGTGAATCACACTTCAAACAGACCCACCCGCTCACTCCTGACTTGAAGTTTTCAGAAGTGTGAAATGAAAATGCTTTAAAATTAGAAAATGTGCCATCAGAACTTTTATCAGCCCTCAGAGAAAATAAATAATCTCTAAATGTGGGGAATGCTGGGGATATTTATTTAGTTAGTTAGTTTCACAGCTAAGATGCTTTGATAAGTTTGTGTGTCATAAAATGCACAAATTAATTTTAATGAACGTGGGGAAAAAAATAACTTCTAAAATAGCCTGAGTACCCAAAGCTGCAATCTAGGGTTTCTGAGGGATTATTTAAACCTAATCTACGGACAAATTATCTCATTGGGGAAAAGAAACTCTCATAGGTATCTTTTCCTCTGATACATTTGCATTTGAAGAGTGATCTTATGGCATTTGAGGAGTAGGTGAATTTCTGGAAAGAGACACTTGGATCTTAAATTGCTAAATGTTAGCAAAAATGAGAGAAAATAGCTCTTTGCTTTCAAGTTTGTGGAAAATGATTTTTTAAAATTGATGTTACTCTTAATTTCTTAAGCATAATAATATTGAATTGAGTATAAATATAAAAGATCATGATAAAAAGTAAAATAAAGGATGATGACCTGAGATCTTCTTTATTTTTTTTTAATCAGTAAATTTGTTTGAAAAATAGTCCATCGTTTTCAGAAACTGTGTGAGCAAAAAAATGGTTATTTGGTTGTTGTCATCGAGGCCAGTAGTTGAGACCAGGGACAAAGAGAGATGTGCCATTGGTATCTTCAACCTGTATGTAATACATCAGCATCACCCGCTAGGCTGGAGACAGCCCAGATTGCTGAGCTCCACCCAGCTTTCCTGATGCAGTATGTCTGGGGTTGGGCAGCATGAGTTGCATTTCTCCTACCCTCCCAGGTGATACTGATACTGGTGGCTCAGAGTCTACACTTTGAGAAACACTGCTCTGTTCCAATACTTACATGCAATTTAAAAAGATTATGTAATGACCATCTGTGGTTAAATGCTGAGCTCATTTTATAAACCTTAAGCGTCTTGGTGAGTGTCTCTTTTTTTAATTGTCTGATAATTTAAAACACCATTTTATTAGCCTACTATTCTGGAAGTTGAAACTCTATTATATTCACTCTGTTATTGTTAACTGCCTCATATTTTCTGTGGCATTATGGAACAGAAATTGTTTTAAAGGAGTGGAAAAACAATGCTGACTTCCATAAAATTGTCTAACCTCTTGATTCAGTTATAGCTATTGTTACTAATTTATTGCTATTTTTTTCAACATACCCATGATATTTTTTCTGTTTCAGATTGAAAATAAATCTGAATAGATGAAATCTAATTTAAGTATATGCTGTTACATTCTGTTTTTTTTAAAGATACATTAGAAATACAAGAAAAAGCACAAGACAACATGATCTCTCACCTGTATGCTCATGTTCAACTGCACATCTTTTATTGACATATCTCTAAAACATGCCAATTTTGACTTCAGTACCATACCAGATACTGGAAACCAAGGAATAAAATGACTTTACTCTGAAATGTGAATGTCACTGAATCAGCAGCTTACCACCAAACCATTAATCTCTGCCCAGGTTCAAATCGCTTCAGTGATTTCCTACCACGCAGCATTTTCCTTGGTGAAGGACCCTTCCAAGTCTTCGGACTTTTCTTGCTGCTACAAGGAAGGCTTTCTCTTAGCAGCTATTTTTAAAATGAGGCTGATGATGAGAGTGATAGATGAAGAAACCTATCTCTGAGGTTTGTCTTCTTGTACCTGCTGATAACACTCAATTCTCAGCTCCTCTTCATACCTAAAAGATTTATTTCTCTATTATTTCAATACGTTTTGTTCTGTCATTTCTGATGCTGTTCATTTTTCACTTATTTTCAGAGATGTTTATGAGATTTCAAGCTCCTAGACTAGACATATACAAAGAGCAAGAAAATAAAACAAAAAAAAATTATACCTGGTCTTTCCTGGGACTAACAGAATACTTAACCAAGAACCAAGATTACGTACTATCCCAGTGTTAGTGGAACCATTTCACTGCTGGGTTTTCTTATAAATCACAGCTTGAGCTGTACTGTTGATCTACTTGGAGACACATTATTATCATTTTTAAAAAATATCTGCTGAGATGAGTGTCAGGCAATGGTTCGTAGTGCCAGGTCCAGCAGTGTTAGCAAATTCCCAGTTCTCACCTCAAACCTGCTGAGTCTGAAGCTCTAGGGGAGGTGTCCAGCAATTTCTGTTTCAACAAGCCCTCTCAGATGATTCTGATATACACTGAAGTCTGATAACCACTTGCTTAAGAATTTGGAAAGTCTTAGAAATAAGGGCAGGACTGGGTGGAGAAAGTGGGGAGGTCTGATTATCTTTATGCTTGCTATCCCACATAAATTAGTGTCTGTAGGGGACACTTTCATTTGTTTGCTACAAATAACTGGGAGCTTGCCAATGGTGAAGAAGATACCCAGAGAACATTTTGAACATACACTTCATTTATCTAACCTGGACAGACCTGGAGACTTTATTCCAAGATCCTGCATGGGTAATTCCCCTCAAGTGGAGGGCTGGTGGTTTTTGTAAGCACCCAGCCACAACTGCCACTGCATTCTACTCTGTTTAGTGCTCTATCAGTGTGCCTGGCCATTTCATGCTCATTCCTCCCTAATGTTGTGAGGTATTTGGTCCAAATAGTACAATCCACATTTGCTTTCTTTCTCTTCTAGTAAAATTTATAGGTTGCTGTAATAGCCTGTGTCTACCCCGACCACAATTATAAAAATAACAATAAATTATCTCACTTTCTCTGGGTTTTCTTTCAGGCTCAACATGTGGTTTGTGGCTTATGGAGTATTGATTGTACATTATCAGTTTAGCTCACACACTGACAATTACATGTAGCGCCAAGGTAGCCGTGACAATGTAGTCCAGTTGCCATAGCAATGAAAGAAGGACTATTGCTGCTACCTACAACCTGCTTTATAGTGATAAATGTGCTGCTCATTTCATTTTAATTGAAATTTGAAATCATAGTCTCTAGCAAGAAATAAATGGACTCGCTCCCCATTTTTCCCCCTTGGCCACACAAAACAAGTATTAATGGGAAATAGTTGAGCATTTTTAAGTAAATATCAAGGTTTTTGAGAGTATGTTTTCCAGTAGTTTCGTGGGTACTAGAAGCAGATGAAGAGTGATACTTTGCTGAATAAAAATTGAATTAGCCTTCATGTTTTTGCATACTTAATTAACTGCTATTTTTTATTTCCCTAAGTCCCTCATCTTAATAGCTTACCCTGCATGGTGTATGTTATATAATAGAGTCTTTAATGGATTTACTTGCTGAGTTTAGTTCATATCTAAAAACTCACAGCAGATATCATAAGGTACTTGAAAATTAGAATCACAGCTCACTGTGGAAGATTTTACATAATTGAAAAAATTGATAATAATAATAAATATTTAGCCATATATGGTTTCATTTCTATGCCAGTGCCTCATCTATACCTTAGACCTAATCATCTTTATATGGTGTCATGACAACATACTACAATCATATACAATCTATAATGCTATATGTAGCATAGAGAGAGAGACATTATGAAATATAGTCAGAAATGAAAAGATTCTATGTTAGCCCAAAAAAGGAAAGAAATTTAGTATAGAAAACAAATCAACTATGGAAATGAAGAATAAGATAGTAAGTAAATATATATAGATGTGTGTGCATATATATGTATATATATATGTATATACACATGTACATATATGTGTATATATACATGTATCTATGTGTGTGTGTATATATATATAAACACACACACACACACACACACACACAGGAAGTGCCAAACTATTTTTTAAAGTGGGAACTTGGTTTACAAAGCTTCTAAATATGTCATTGGAAGACTGGGTCAAACCAGAGATTCCACTTTGACCTTTTGGTCTTTATCTGAAAGAAGTTAGATGATTTTCCTTTTCTGGTACAAGCCTGTAGGTCAGCACATTTTGTTTCCTGAACTATGTGGCGTGTACAGTAGGTATTTAGGACAGAGAGAAACCTATGGTGCAGAGTAAGATTTAACTAGAGTAATATGAAATTTGGATGTCCCTTTAAAGAGCTTATGATGACGTGTGGCTGGGCATGGTGGTTCAAGCCTGTAATCCCAGCATTTTGGGAGGCCAAGGCAGGCAGATCACTTGAAGAGAAGAGTTCAAGACCAGCCTGGACAACATGGTGAAAACTTGTCTCTACTAAAATTACAAAAATTAGCAGGGTGGTAATGGTCACCTGTAAGCGGTGGTGGTCACCTGTAATCTCAGCTACTTGGGAGGATGAAACACGAGAATCGCTTAAACCCAGGAGGTGTAAGAGGTGGAGGTTGCAGCAGTGAGCCAAGATCACATCACTGCCTTCCAGCCCTGGGCAACAGAGTATAACCTTGTCTTTAAAAAAAAATGCTTGTGATGACATGAAAACTTTTTTTTTTATAAAGTTACCTCAGAAATTGTGCACAGTTGTGGGGCATCTGAAAAGTATCTCAATCATTGATTCCTAAGCTCTGCTTTTAAAAGGAGTAAACATGACTTGGGAATTAGATGGCACCCATCTGTGAAAGTGGATTCTTATTGGTGGTGTTTCTTGGGTGATTGGGTTCTAAGAAGAAGGAAAGCATGATTTTCCTTATGTTTTCAGTCTTTGCTGTTACTCCTAGTTATAATCATGGTCCTCCAAATAATTATGACAATAATAAAATGATATTTCATGTTTAATTTATTTTTATGTCCTTTTTAATACTTACTGAGTACCTAGCATGTATAAAGACAGTGTTCTAAGTCAGCGGTCCCTGACCTGTTTGGCACCACAGACTGGTTTCATGGAAGATAATTTTTCCATGGGCTGGGGTTAAGGGATGGTTTTGGAAATATTCAAGTACATTACATTTATTTTGTACTTTATTTCCATTATTACTATATTGCAATATATAATGAAATAATTATACAACTCACCCTAATGTAGAACCAGTGGGAACCCTGAGCTTGTTTTCCTGCAACTAGATGATCCCATATGGTGGTGATGAGAGGCAGTGACAGATCATCAGGTAGTAGATTCTCATGAGGAGTGTGCAATCTAGATCCCCAGCATGCACAGTTCACGATAGGGTTCATGATGCTGCTATGAGAATCTAAGGCTGCCCCTGATCTGACAGGAGGCGGAGCTTGGGTGGTAATGCGAGCAGTGGGGAGTGGCTGTAAATACAGATGAAGCTTTGATTGTTTGCCTGCTGCTCACCTCCTGTTGTATGGTTGGGTTCTTAACAGGCCAGAGACCAGTACTGGTCTTTGGTCACAGGGTTGGAGACCCTTGGTCTAAGTGCTAAGACAAGACTTGGACCTTCATGGAGCCTATATTCTAGTAGGACTGAGACAGACATTAAATAAGTAATTACACAACAAATGACTTAAGTTCAGTTATAATGAAGAAAAATACTAGCTTCTACAGGAGATTATAAAATCTGCTATACAATTCTTTAGTGTTAGCAGATAATTTACTCACCATTTAAAGATCATTGACTAAATCCATTTTAAAATGGGAAATGACTTTGAAAAACAGACTTACTACACAGAGACACATAAAGAAAAATTGGGTACCTATTAAAGAGAAATATGGCTATAAAATCAGAATAGATTATACAAGGTCTATGTTTGAATTGTGCCATGTGTCAAATTTGTTAACCATATAGATAAGATATAATTATTTATTATTTTGCTCTTGACCTACTTTTATTTTTCATATCCTTAATTCTAAACCTTTTGGATTTTATTGAACTTTAAAATACATATATTTGATTCATTTTAGTTTAAATTACTGAAATTATTACCATAACCTCATTGTTAGGCTTAAAGCATAGCCCTACTTCCCCATACCTCAGTTTTTCATGTGTTATAGCAATATTTGTACTAGAATTAAGCAGTTCAACCCAACCATATCTCTATCTGTTTCATCCTTGCATTGACTGTTAATTAACTCAGTGGATTTCTGTGTCATGTATGTATTTGCTTTCTAATATGTCTTCATTTTAATGTAAAATGGTTGAAAAGAAGGACCAAGTCATCTGAGAACCCCACAGCAGCAAGTAAAATGCCTCACATCCGAAGAATGCTCAGTAAACGTGTGCAGTGGAAAATCTTGATTATATGCTTGTTAAAAAACATATCTGTTTATTTAAATTAGTAAGTCTGACATTCAAAAGGTAAAACTTTCAGAATTCTAACACAGTTCTTGTTTGGACTAACTCTAGTCTATAATCACAACTCTAGTATTTTCTTGTCTGCACTGTGCTCACATAATGGCTATGTCTCTTACCACCAAAGCCCAGCTCATTGCCTACAATGGTGTCCTGTCTCTTTACTTGTTTCTCTTTTACTTATCTGACAGGCTCTCACATTCATAAAAGTCGAAAGGATGCCAGTTTAACGTTTCAATCCCACAAGGTTGACTTCCATAGTTTAGCCTGGAACATCTTGTCTGTGAACAGATCTGGAATCCTGAAATGGCTTTGAAGCCATTACCAGCAACAGGTCTGAGATCACAGTATTTGAGAAGAAAATTGAGGCTTGGGAACTACAGAGTGTTTCCACAATTCCAAAGTAATACCAAAGCAGCCGCAACAACAGAGGTTGGGGGAGATGTGGGCATCAGTTGGCCCAGAGCTCTAACAGCCTACCTTCCACACAGAAGTTGCTCTCTGTTTCAGCCTTCAGATCCTTAAATATGGATAGGGTCCTTAATTTAGTGTCAAAGAATTGATTAGAAAGCTCCTGCAATGTAAGCTCATTGAAGAAACTGTTTTGGCAGGCCAGATGATATAATTAGCCCAAACAAGATATGAAATATGCAGTGTTTTGGGCAGCTGTTCAAGAATTTTTAATTTTGTAATAAAAGAGACAAGCAAAGGAAACAGCAAGAGTAGATGATTCATGCTTATGGGTGAAAAAGAACAAGACAGAAAGATTCCAAGATAACATTTGCCAGATATGGATAGTACCTTCAGGTTTTCATTATCCCTCCCAAGACACTATCATTTCTACCTTTACAAAAGTCGGTGCTATGTCAGTAGTATCTTTATAGGATACACAGATATTTCTCAAACTAAAGTAGAATCACAAATTCTGGTCTCATCACAGACATTCATTTAAGGAACATCTCCCTCCCCCAAACCCATGCTAACCTAAGCTTTCTGGAGGATAAAAGTGATCTGAATAATGCAGTACCTAAGTCTCACTAATGGGGCGAACCAGGGGTAAGGAGTTTAGCACTGAGTGACTGAGGATAAGTATCAAAGGAAAATGTGATCCTTGGGACTTCTCTGTAAATACCAGAATAGCTTTTGTTTTGTTTTTCCATCAGGGATGTGTCTTTATTGGCAATCCCTAATGGAAATTGCTCTCTAATTTTCCTCAAGTCTTATTTTTTTGTTTGTATATGAAAAGATGGAATGGATATTTAAGGATGTTGCACAAATACTTTGGCTTGGCCCTCTGGGCTCTCAGGTTTTTGTGATACTGTGTGGCATTTGTGTCAATTGGGTCATGCTATAATTTTATTAACAAGCTTCACATCTCAGAAAATTTTACAGAGCTGCACCTAACACAGTTGACATGTTGTTTATAAAGAGTTACATTGACCGGACACGGTGTCTCACACCTGTAATCCCAACACTTTGGGAGGCTGAGGCAGGTGAATCACGAGGTCACGAGATTGAGATCATCCTGGCTATGGTGAAACCCCGTCTCTACTAAAATACAAAAAATTAGCCAGGCATGGTGGCAAGTACCTGTAGTTCCAGCTACTCAGGAGGCTAAGGCAGGGAAATTGCTTGAACCTGGTAGACAGAGGTTGCAGTTTCCCGAGATGGTGCCACTGCACTCCAGCCTGGTGACAGAGCAAGACTCCATCTCAAAAGAAAAAAGAGTTACATTATCTTAAGAAGTTATTATTATTCCATTTAAACATGATTATATTTATGGTTCTAATACACTTATTTCTTAAGCAGAAATACTAATGCCTAGGAAAATTTCTGAGAATTGGTTCACTTATAATGAAGTTACTCCACACTCTAAGGTGTCTTCTCTCCATCTTCTTCATGTAAAATCCTGGATACTTGGGCCGGGCACAGTGGCTCACGCCTGTAATCCCAGTACTTTGGGAGGCCGAGGCAGGCAGATCACGAGGTCAAGAGATCGAGACCATCCTGGCCAACATGATGAAACCCTGTCTCTACTAAAATACAAAAATTAACGGGGTGTGATGATGCATGCCTGTAGTCCCAGCGACTCAGGAGGCTGAGGCAGGAGAATTGCTTGAACCCAGGAGGTGGAGATTGCAGTAAGCCAAGATTGTGCCACTGCACTCCAGCCTGGTGCCTGGTGACAGAGCAAGACTCTGTCGAAAAAAAAAAAAAAATTCTGGACACTTGCAGATTCATAGCAATTCAGAGATTATTAATCCAATTGCTTTTAATAAAGACTATCCTCAAAGATACACATGGTTAAACAGTCTAATTTTAAAGGATTCATAGAGAAAACAATTCTGTAACATCTATTTCCATATGATTTTAGCAATTTCATACTTGGGAATTTTTACTACAGCTAATTTAAGTTTTTTATTTGAATACTGTTTTATATATGAGGATATTATTTCTTCTTTTCAGCATTAAATTTTCTAGATGAAAAAATACTCATTTCTCCCTAAGATTTTACAAAATAATTTCTGGCACTTCTCTAGGTTTCTAGCTGTATGCTGGTTTGCGATGACTTGGGGTCAAACTGCCTGGGTTGAATAAAGGTTGGTCCCACCACTTACTATCTGTCTGACCTTGAGAAGATATTTAACCTCTTAGTGTGGGGATGATAATGGTGCATATCTCATAGGGTTTCTGGGTAGATAAAATGTTCTGATACATGCAAAATAGTTAGAATAGTACTTGCCTGGCATACATTAAGAACTCAGTAAATTATAGCCATTCTATTTTATTCCATTCCATGTTAGTAGTTCAACAGGAGATAGAATTGCCCACAAACAATTCTATCATGACATCAAAGGTGTTTCCTGAAAAAACAAACAAAAGTATTTCTTACTTAAATATATTAAATATCGAGTTGTATACAATAAAATTTTGCTTTACCATAGGACTTTCAGACCTTTTCTTATATAAATATGTATTGTATATGTCCAAAATGGCTAATGTGCCATGTTTCTCTATATGCTTTTATCAAATGGCTTTTTTTTAATGCATCACCCACTAACACCTTCAATGAATCAAATTTGGAAAACAACGGACATTCACAATAAAATCCGTTTCTGAAAACCCCAAAGCTGATTTTTTCATGCTTTCAGTAATTACATTGAAATTGTCCCAAAGGCAAAGAAAAAAAAAATCAAGTCTCCAAAATTTCTCTGTCCTTTAAAAAGAAACTCCACCTTAATTACTGGTAAGGAGTAAAAGATCTCACTTTGATGGTAGTTACATTTTGTGATGAGAGGGTGTCAGCTTTTTCTCCAAGGATGACCTCCCAAGGACAGGGTTAGTCAAACCTACTACAATTCCTAGCTGTCTTTGTTGGCTTTGCAGATTTCTTTCTCATGAGAAAGGGAATCCATGATGCAGATTTTCCTGTATTGAAGCAGGCAAAAGATACAGACCAAACATTTAAGGCCGTTAACCAGAAGTTAAATCAGGAACAACACTTACATAGAAGCATTAGTTCAGGATAAATGCAAAATGTGTTGCAGCATCGATTCTGGCATTTTTCTCTGCTCCTTATAGCTGTGAGCATATAATCTATTTGTTATACACACCTAAATGAAGGGAAATGAACATCTGGACAGATTCCCTCCTATTGCGTTTCCTTCTCACCATTTTTCTGCTTTGGTAGTTAACTAAGGCCATGGGCTTTATTCACCTAGAACCAGCCTAAAATTAAGGATGCTGGCGCCAGAATACCAAAGGATGGTGTTTGTAGTATTTAAACATACAAGTACATTCCTATAGAAAAATTTCAAACCGGTGAGCTGAGTCAGAGCCCCTCTTGAAAGAAGGTTGGTAAATTTTCAAAACCACTTTGCAGTTTTCATAGGTGGCAAGGCATTGTATTGTGATTTTCATTATTGCTAGGAGCTAACATTTGTTTCCAGGAACTGGACTAAATGGTTCAAATTTATTATCTCATTTAATCTTCACAATATTCTTGTGAGGTAGAAAGTATTGTTATCTCCATTTTAGTGATAGCAATTACAGAAGAGGCATCTGGGGCTAAAACAGATTAAATTACCTTTTCCCTTAGGTTCAGAGTAAATGGCATATTGCACCCCAGAAAATTCAGTGTTCACCATAATGATTTACTCTTCTAAAATATAATGTAATTTTCAGAGATTAATCATTCTAAAAACTGGGTAAGCAGAAGGAAAAAATAGCAAATGTCCTTTTCTAGCTTCATACTAGATTTTACGGGTGATTACAGAAAGACCCTTTTGAGATTTTCAGCAATGGACTTTTCTTGGATGCGATGGAAGAGCTCTCAGCCGGTGTGACTAAATTGTTTGTGGCTTGAGGACACGGGTCATGCTCTCTGTGTGTACCACTCACTATGTCCGTCACCGTAGTTCCCGTGTAAAGCAGAAATTCAGAAGAGTTAGTTGAGAACACGGATGACAATCCAACACTGTAACCCAGCAGGTTGCATCTTGGTGTAACATTGGTAGGTTTGGTTTCCCTTTGTACATTTTTACCATAATAGATCAACTAAAGTTTCTATCTTATTACAAGTTCATTACACAGGTATCCCTTATTCCTTCATTCAACATTGCAAAGAGAACATTTGTAACATGCTTTGAGTCATTATTAAGAGACATTGCATACCGTCCAAAAGTAGCATGCATTTATTAAATTCAGTACTTTGGGTGATAAATCCAAAGGAAACCTTTATTGCAAGTTGGTGGTGATGGTGGAGAGTCTGTTTCCAAATAAGACCTAGCATAAGAAGTATTTCCAAGTCTCCTATTTTAGGAAACTCAAATCTCCAAATTTCAGATATGTGGAAGAAACAGACTATTTTCAAGCAAATGTGTGTTGCTGCTAGCCCTTTGGCTTGTACAGTACATATATCTTTTCCTTAGATTATACTGGAAAGATGAAATCTCTAATAGGTGTCTTTCTGGAGAATGGTCTTTACGGCAAAGTTTTCTTTACACAGGGCAACCATGCACATGGTTAATGAATCTCCAGAAAAAGGCCATTTCTTCCCTAAAACAAAGCCAGCAAGGCAGTTGAGTCAAATAACCTCAAACTCCCCAGAGAGGACAGCAGCCCTTTTTTAAATCCACCATACTTATGAATAGCTACCATTGGTCATTATGTTCCAAATGGCTTTGTAAATGTTTAGGCATCTTGCGATTGCTTTGGAAATTCTCCGTTTTTCAGAGTCCTGGGACCACTGCTTAGTCCCTTTCTTCTTTATCTCTTCCTCCTCACCCCTTTCACTGTTCTGCCCAATACAAAGTTCAAGTCATCTAGAAACAAATATGGCTTTTGCTTTTGTAGCAACAATTTTTTCCTGAGTCCCTTCCTAGCAGGGTACATACAATATAGGCCTGTGAGTATAACTTTCCACAGTGACACAGAACAGTGAAAACTATAAGTCAATCTATGGTGAGTGCAATCCTACATTATTTCATGCATAAAAAAGTCATACATCTATATACATATATAACCTATTTCACAGTAACAATAAAAACGTATTTACCGATTCATCAGAAGACAGACAGATTTGTGTGTCTATCCAAATGTATTACACTGTGATTTTTCTCTTCCTTGAGAAAGATTTCCCTGAAGACAGTATTTATGGCAGGGCAGGAATTTATATCACACTTGAATATATGTTCTGACAAGAAAGTACATTGCATTTTGGAATTGGGCTATATTGGTCATTCTTCGAAAAATCTTCTAAAGGGAAATAATGTTTCATCTACTCATTTGTTCAGATTTCCCTATAATTTTTAGCCAGCAGTCCTTTATGGATCAGATATTGCATCAGAAAGGAAGGGGAAAATATTCTTTTCATAGGGACATTTTCAGATAAAGTTAAAAAGGCCCATAATCCTTATTGAAAAATTTTTTTATCATCATCAGGCTATTCTTGACATCCAATAAAATATCAGCTCTTTCTCATTTAACTGACAGATTTCCTCTTTTTGCTCTCTTTCTTCCCTCTCTGTATCTATATCTTTTCTCTCTCCAGGGTTCATGGCATATATTAAGTATTGAAAAAATAAATTTAGGTCTAACTTATACATAACTGTGAAACCTTATTTCTTAGTATAAAGACCTTAAGCTTTTCTAAATGGAAAATCAGCCATTGGTCATTTTTAAGGGACACTTGGTGGTTGCTGTTTTCTGGAGTGCAGGATTCGTTAGCATCATCGCTGGCATTTAGCTTTCTTTAGTTGCCCTGGTGTGCTACTGAAGGTGAGTGTCCAAACTCCGAAAATGTTGGTTTCTCTCGGTATTCCAAGATTATATATTGAAAGAAGCCATAAACATTCCGGTTACCAATAAAGAGACTTCCTGGGGGAAAAAAAAAGCAAATTATTCTTAAGATCCCCTGAAATTCTGAATCTCTTGGTAGAGATGCATGGTAGGGAAAAGGGAAACTTGATCTGGTTTATTCTGAACCCTTTTTTCTCACCCTAACCATCTACTAAGTCACTTGAAAACAGTTGAATAGGAGAACATGTAGGTATCATGAAAGAAACTATGCTGTAGCAGAATTCTTCAAGGTCTCAGGATTTGCCCTTATGAACACTGAACATGATCTAAAGCATAATAGCCAAAACAATTCAGTATGAATCAGACGTACACATACGTGATTGTCCCATTGAATTTCCCATCTCCACTAAGTCATTGTCATGTTTTGCCTAGGTTATGGCAACTGGAAGCCAATGGAGGTCAGTGTAGAGCCCCCCCACCCCGGGGAAAATACTCTTTTGTGGTCTTGGGATAAAGTCTTGAGTGTCAGAATGGATGGAGTTCTAAGAATACTGTTATGCCTATTGTGTGAGACACATGAACTAATGAACTATGGAGAAGTCATCATACCAGTATGTCAGAAAGCGAAACTGATATAAGAACACAGGACAGGACAGACGCAGTGGCTCACACCTGTATTCCTAGCACTTGGGGAGGCCGAGGCAGGTGGATCACTTGAGGCCAGGAGTTCGAAACCAGCCTGGCCAACATAACAAAACCCCTTCTCTAGTAAAAGTACAAAAATTAGCTGATCCTGGTGGTGCACAGGCTACCCGGGAGGCTGAGGTGGGAGAATTGCTTGAACCCAGGAGGTGGAGGTGGCAGTTGCAGTGAGCCAAGATCGTGATGCTGCATTCCAGCCTGGTCCAACCTGGGCAGCAAAATGAGACTGTCTCAACAAAAAACAAAGAACATAGGACATACACCAACTCAAACAAACTATGGAAGCAGGGAGAGCAAACTGAAATAAAAAGGCGTAGCCAGTTGCCAGAGCAGGAGTGCCTCAGAGATTGATGATAGGTAAAGACAATTTATGTACCAATTGGTCTAATGGCAGTTCTGCAGGGAAGAGGCCTTTTGAAGGTCATGCCTCAGGTTGGCCTACGTGTTCCTGCCCAGTTTTAAAGGTGTCATAAACCAGTGTGACTGGGGATCTGTCCAGGTTCTGACTTCCTGCATCACTATGTTCCTACTTACATTGAGATCTTGGCATAATTTCTATCCTGACGGAGAGGAAATAGAAAATATGCAAATATTGCAGGCTTATGGAATAGATGGATAAATATAAGACCTTTCCTTTTACCATTGAGGACAGTAAACACTATTGACAGCTTTCTTTTTTTTTATTTTTTTGAGATAGAGTCTTGCTCTTGTCACCCAGGCTGGAGTACAGTGGTGCGATTTTGGCTTACTGCAACCTCTGCCTCCCAGGTTCAAGCTTCTTCTGCCTCAGCCTCCTGAGTAGCTGGGATTATAGATGCCCAGCTAATTTTTGGACTTTTAAAAGAGATGGGGTTTTGCCATGTTGGCCAGCCTGGTCTCAAGCTCCTGACCTCAGGTGATCCACCTGCCTTGGCCTCCCAAAATACTGATCGCTTTCTATTTTCCAGGTATGTGACATACAACTCTGAAATAATTGCAGCAACCCAGTTAGAATGACTTACTAAGACTCAAAGAAGTTGAGTCTGCCAACTGCATATAGCAGGTGATTAAAATATGGATTTGGCTGCTAATTTGTTCATGTTTAAGATCCTTGACCTTTCAACTTTGTTATAATAGTACGTATTGATATTCCACTGGCAATAAGAAAGCATGCCTTGACGCTTCGCACATAGAAAAGCTGACTTCTAAGAAAATCTCAAATAGAGGTGGTCAGGAAGCCAAAGGACCATATGAGAACCCAGAAAGGACAGTGCTCACTAGATACTGCTTGCAATGAGTGAATACGAGTAAAACTTGGGTGCTAAAGTCAAACAGAACTGGATTGGTATCTTAGCGTTTACTTGTTGTATAACGTCTCCACGTTACTGACCATCTCTAAGTCTTTGATTCTTGTTCTGTAAAATATTATAGTAGTAGAGATAATAATAATGCCTACTTTAGAGATAGTTGTCAAGATGAAAGTGCTTAGCTCAGTGCTTGACACAGGGTAAACATTCAACCTATAGTCAGTCATCTTTGCTACTCTTGTCTCACCAAGGAACCAAGCAGGAGGTGTTGGCCATATGCAACCTTGAAATAGAACTTTAGATGTGATAAAATGGACCCCACAGGAAGTATTTGTAGATATTTCAGACATATTTTCTAGTACACTTATGCAATATTAGATAATCTTTTCCAAACTGATCCTATTTAACCTCAACTCCAGTGACAGAACACTGAAAGGCAAAAGAAAAAGCCACCTCACCTTCATAGTTCTCAGAATTACCATGTAGATATCAAAAGGTCTCTTCCAGCTCTGAGAGCCTGTGACTAATTTTGTTAAAACCCTACTATGTGCAAAGTTTGTTATTGGGATGAAGGAGGTTGATACCTTCTGAGAAGCAATATGTAAAATGACATGTACAATCTTAATATAGAAGTAGCTAAAATGGTCAACTTACCCTATGGCTTTGTCACAGAAGGATTTTAAAGAGAATTATAATTTTTTTTTAAAGTTGAACTTCTCATCATTCTCAGCAAACTCACACAAGAACAGAAAATCAAACACCGCATGTTTTCACTCATAGGCCGGTGTTGAACGATGAGAACACGTGGACACAGGGAGGGGAGCATCACACACTGAGATCTGTCAGGGAGAACTAGGGGAAGGACAGTGGGGGTTAGGGAGTTGGGAAGGGATAACATGGGGAGAAATGCCAGATATAGGTGATGGAGATGAATGCAGCAAACCACATTGCCATATATGTAGCTATGCAACAATCCTGCATGTTCTTCACATGTACCCCAGAACCTAAAATGTAATACAAAATATATGTTAAAAAAATAATAATAAAGTTGAACTTCTGAAAAGAATGGTGATATTATAAATATGCTATAGCCTCTAAATAAGAATAGTGATGTTTACAGGAATATAAATTAAAGAGAACACTAAAGGGAAAAGAGAGATGGATTTCACCCTCTGGATCTGACTTTGATTTTAAATTGCCCAGGCAAGAGATTGGTTAGAGAGATTTATTTCAACCTTTAGTAGTGTATTAGCAGTGTCATGAAACAAGGGATATGGTTAAAAGAAAGGAGAGAAATATGAACAAACAAGAGAGTGTCTTGGAATCTATTTATTTAAATTTAGCTTATATTGCTGTTGCATTAATCTTAATATAAATCACAGTTCTAAGCACATTAAGTAAGCTTATGTTTCAGTCAATTTTCAATTTTGCAAACTTTAAGCAATGCTTATTATTATAAGCCCTGAACATTTTTTCAATCATTGAGAAGTCCCCCCTCAAATAAAATTAAGGTTCCAAATGGCCAAAGTAACTAACAAGTAAGGAAAAAAAGTCCATTTAAATTCTCATTTCAATCACACAGTTATGTGAAAACATCTTGAGGACACTAGTAAAGTAAAGAGAGAGAAAGAAGGTGGATGGACAAGATACACTGGCAGAGTGAGATCCCCATGTGAGTAAAGTGTTTTCTGATGTGCTTTTCTTGAATAAAGGCATCTTGGAATTCTTACTAGGTAGGGAATAGTTTACCTCTGACTAGTGCTGCCCTGAAGAACAATGTCAATTTATTGTAGAACTGCAATTTTCAGAATGCAGATATGATCAATTTAATCCAGATGAGACAATCCTATAAATGTGTTAATAGAACTATTTGAAACTTAAAAATCAGAAGTGTTTTAACTTCAAACAGATAAGAACAGAATTTGTAGTCTAATGTAATTAGTACAGTTTTTCAGAGGATATGCTTGTATCAGTAATATTCCTGTGGGAGAAATACAAACTTGTGAGGAGAGGCTTCTAGGATACTTAGACAACCAAAACTTTAATTCGACTCTGACCCTGATGTTACATTTTCCCAGAATTCCTCTCACCTGTGCTGTTTTCAGTCATTGCTCAGATTATTTCGAATGATGGCATACATACATCGTCTCTGACATGCAAAAATTCCAGAGCCATCTTTTTCCTCCCTCTGTTCACAGAAAGATCTAGGAACTGCCTAGCCTTGGGCTGCATTGTACAGCTGACAGTTTGTTTTGGGAACTTCCAAATAAACATATTTGGTGTGGCATGGATGCATCCCAGGAACAACATTGTCTGACCAGAGGAGCAATTCTGCTTCTGGAAATTTCTAGCACATGAGAAGATAGCTGGAGGGTATGTTTGTCTGGGTAGTTTGGACGCTTGCTGGTGCTATAAAAAAAAGTAAGAAAAAGGCAAAGATATCCTTTGGCGGACTCCCCTTAAGAAAGCCAGGGGTTATGGAGTTTTATACCTGAGGTAGGACAGGCAGTCAGACCTGAGAGGTCTCAGTGTTGGATGCAATTGCTTTTCATTGTCAATATTGAAAGAAGGCACACAAGATACAAGTGAAATGTGCGTGATAAACCTGCTTTGGTTTTTGGAGACAGTCTTCTTACACCTTCAGATCTCCTAGATGAGCTGGGCCTTCCAGAAAATACAGGTCTTGAGCTCTATTTGTTGGTTTATAGTTTTCAGATTCTCAGATTCCGCCTGTTAAGATATCTCATGTGATTGACTAGTTTTTCTAATTTAAGGTAGTTACTTTTTTGTGGAGGAAGAGGTTATAAAGTCACATTTTTATTTTCCTGTTTTTTTTTCCTCCTATATTTCTGCTCTGTTTTCCACATTCCTTGTCACTGTCAGAACTGGTAATTAATCAAGACTCAGTCATGGCTGGCTCCTTTTCCCTCCCCTTTTATCCTTCCTTTTCCTGCCTGAGTGATGAAGAATGTCTCTTTTCCTGTACCCCTGGCTACTTCTCCCTGGAGCCTTCAAGTCAGACCCCATGACAAGATATTCCCAGTGAGTGGAGAGCACTGGGAATAACAAATGTGACTCCAGGAATCAGGCCTCAAGGGGTGGACTTCCTGATCTCTACCACTTGCCATCATCTATCTCTCTGTGTCAGGAGGCCTTTGGCAAAAGCAGAAACAAAAGAGAAAGGAAGAGTTCTCATCCTTGCATTTTGGTATCACGAGAAACCTGGAGGTACCTTTGCAATAGCAGTAAAAAGTGATGAGTCTTGAGTCTTTCCCAAGGTTTTGATACCCATCAACCCACGAGTATACATATAGGCATGCTTTTGCTCTCTGCTTTCTCCAGCTTATTTTTTTCCAGGTTTCTGGAGGGAAATAAGAGCAAACATTTTTGGTAAAATTGGACAAGTCTCTTCTTCAATTATATGATTGGTTTATGTCTCTGAACACCTTAGGACTCAGTCTTTACTTTTATTTAACTGAGGAGATTAGGGGAAATACTTCCTCACCCACCACAGAGTCTGAAATTATGCTATTAGAGACTTGACTCATGCCTTTGGGTGAAAATGTTGTATCTCTAAGAAGACCTATGAAAACAGAAGTGAGTCTAGGTAAAATGAAGATAAATATAAGTTAATCAATGATATCCTCCTATAAATTCCTTTAGCAGGTCTATTTACTATGGAGATTCCTAGTGGAGAGCATGGCCTCAAGGAATTGGGAAATCACATAGTTAACTTGAGATAGGTTGGAAGAAAAATAATTTCTGAAAAAGGAACACAATACTGCCTGAAAATAGTACCAATGTATTTTTACAGATTAGTTTTTACTGGTTCCTGGACCAAATAACTAGATGGGAATTCTCATTGTCAGATTTGCCTCATATTCATTTAAGAAAAATGCCAGATTGACATCATCAAGTTACAATCTAAAAAAAAAAAAAAAATCCCAGGGAGGGAGCACACTAGTCAGAGGTGAGATTAAATGAGGCAAAAGTGGCGGCATCTCACTTCACTATCCGTAGAGGCTACTGGCAGATTTATACAGGCTGAATTAAGTGAATGACTTGATAGCCTGGACATCTCTCTGTGTTTTTCATAGGCATAGTGTCTTAGTTTGTTTTATGTTGCTATAACAGAATGCCCCAGACTGGGCAATTCATAATGAACAGAAATTTATTTGGCTTACAGTTCTGGAGTCTGGGAAATCTTAGTGCATGGCACTGACATCTGCCGTGGGCCCTTGTGCTGCCTGATCCTGTGGTGAAAGTTGCCATGTGGCAAGAGAGCATGGGAGAGGGCCAAAATCAATTTTATAACCAACACCCTCCTGTGATAACGACACGAATCCATTCATGAGAACACAGCACTGCTGACCTAATCACTGCTTAAAGGTCCCATTTTTCAACACTGTTGCATTGGGGATTAACTTTCCCACACATGAACTCTGGGGGACACATTCAAACCATACCAAACACTCCCTCTATAGAAAGTTGCCCTTATGCTATGGCATGTTTTTTTTTTTTTTTTTTCTTTTTAGTGTGTTTTTAGTATATTAGTTGGGTCTCATTTGCTTGCTTAAACTGTTGTATGGAAAAAAAAGAAATATGTTGTAAAGATACAAAGGTATATTGTGAAGCTCAAATTAGGTCAGGAATGTTAAGAATTTAGTTACCCATGCAATATGCTACATAACAAACAACCACAATAGCTCCAGCAGCACAGGACAATAAACACTCATTTCTGAGGGAGCTGTGGGTTGCTTGAGCGTCAGCTATGGCAGCTTGAGATTGGCTGAATGGCTCCACTAATCTCAGCTGGTCTCGCTCAGGGGTCTGGGAGTCAGTTGAGGTTCAGGTTATATAGGTTTTGCTCAGCTGGGCTAGGTCAGTGCTATTACACATCCCTTATCCTATTTCTAGGTCCAGCCTGCTAGCTTGGGCATGTTTTTTTTCTGTTTTTACAGGTTAATTTTGGCTGATTCCTGGACCAAATGTCTCTCTGGAAATTCTCCTTCTCAGGTTTGCCTTATATTCACTTAAGAAAAATGCCAAATTGGCATCCCTAAGTCCCAGTCTAAAAACCTGGAAAGGAACATGCTAGTCAGGGCATGAGGTCAAATTAGGCAAATGTGACAGCATAGCCCTGCTGTAACCAGCCCGAAAATAAGAGGATAAGCAAGATACAAAAATAGTCTTGTACCACATTAATGACACACTGATTATTTGAATTAGTTAATTTTGCTAGGAGTGGAAGTAAGAGTGTGGTTTTCAGTTGCTGCTTACCCAGAACAAGATTCTTAGTAAATTGACTGGTTTAGTCATTTGTACTTGATTCTTGGTAGGAAGACTTTCGGGTGGCTTATCTACAGTTTTTTCTTCTCTTTTTCTTTTCTGGCTGTGTCTGTAATTTCCTTTTTCTTTTTAATTCCATGATTTACTGGAAATCTCAAAGGATGTTTGAATGAACTCTGATTATCCATTTTCTTTGTTGGCACTGACTCCAATGTCAAAACCCCAAGCCAGGCATCAGCTCGGTTTGGTGACCTTAACTGTGATTTAAAGGCTGCTGACTGATCATAGGGGTAGTTGCTGAAGGCTGGAGTGGCAAACAACACAGAAGTTTGCTGCATCAATGTTGACTCTTCCTTTCAAGAAAGATTTCTGTGCAGCATGCGATGCTATTCGATAGCATTTTACCCACTGTAGGGCAGCTTTCAAAATTGGAGTCGATCCTCTCAAACCCTGCCATTGTTTTTCAACTAAGTTTATGTAATATTCTAAATCATTTGCTGTGATTTCAACAGTGTTTACAACATCTTCAGGAGTAAATTTCATCTCAAGAAACTACTGTTTGCTCATCTATAAGAAGCAACCCCTCATCTCTTTAAGTTTTGTCATGAGATTGCAGTAATTCAGTCCCATCTTTAGGTTCTACTTCTAATTCCACTCTGCCACACATTTTTCTGTGAGTCTGTTAAAATATGGATGATCCAAATAACTTCTTTCTAATGTGATTTATATGAAAAGGAAGCATGTTCTATTTCCCCCTTATGTGCTCTTGTTTTGAATTGCAAATATTCAGTTTTGCATATATGTAAAAGTTATTTTGACAGTATGTAATGTAGATTTAAAACATTCTGAAGTTGGCTGTTTTCCCTTGATCAATTCTTTTTTTGGAAGAAACACTGTAAATAAACCAACAAGTGTCAGAACATACAGTATAGTGAACAGCCGAGGACAATCTGTTATGATATTCTGTGTATTAAAAACCAGTTTGTTTATGCCACTGGGAGGATTTCATTTTTAGTATCTGGATTTGATGGATGTAGTGAGAATGATATAATTTGCTTCATTAGACAACTATGCCACAGCTGAACTATGTGCATTACTCTTAATGCTAAAGGGAGATAAATATAATGATAGAAAAAGTTAAGGGAACCAAAGAGGCAATATTCCTAGAATAAGCAGATGAAAATTTAACTACAATGCACAGAAGTTAAATGTCAGTAATTCCTTTCAACAAGGTCAATGGAATGGGGCAGGAACTTGCTTCATTGCAGAAGTGAAGCTGTTAGCTGTTTTACCTGGAAACCTTGAATCTGAGGAATCATCTCCAGAGAACACCTCATATGAGCTATAATTTTCTTAACTGATTATCCAACATGGGGATTGAACTGTGAGAAGGATTACAAGTAATTTCTTAGTTATCAGACTTGGAAAAATCAGAGCCATGGGGCTTCTTTCTTT
Organism: Callithrix jacchus; assembly: GCF_049354715.1. Lineage (NCBI taxonomy): Eukaryota > Metazoa > Chordata > Mammalia > Primates > Cebidae > Callithrix > Callithrix jacchus. The sequence goes on from NC_133509.1 coordinate 114,187,249, forward strand.
CTCTTCTTATTATTTTCATCTTTCCTTCTCTTCTTCTTTTTCTACTTCTTCCTTCTTATCTCTCTATTTTTACCTTATTCATTTCCTCTTGTGCCTTTCCACTTTTTACATTAGGAATTAAATACCCTTGAGAGTGAAATGATGAATAAAATCTGCTAGTTCTATGAGAAGGACAAAATAAAATGTGTTAGGTTTTATTTGTGATTGCGCTGATGACAGATAAAGAAGCAACACTCAGGATTGAAGATGAGAAAAAGCAAATCACAATGTGTACTAATTTACTTTTTTAAGGTAGAAGATATAAACATATACCAGAGTTCACACTTTCAACTTGTTAGCGATCAATTGAAAGTCGAATAAAGTTCTATGTTGAAAAACATATGAGAAAAAAGCAAGGACCATTTAAGGTGATATATGTTAAGAGCAAATCAACTGATAGAGATAGAAATGTGGGTGAGGAAGAAAACCACTATTCACTGGGCTAGTCAAAGGAAAGTGGGCCTTGAACTGGATGTTGGATAACACTGAGTAAGATTCAAACAGACAAACCATGGCTTGGGCCCAGTTTGAGCAAAGGATCAGAAGCAGCACTATTCTAGACATGTGAGAATATAAATTTGGCTCAAGTAGAAAGGTTTCAAATGGCAGACAACTGTGGAAAAATAATTTGGGGAAAACTTATAAAAGGCCCTGAGCACTGATATTGAACCTTGGAATCTATTCAGTACATATTTTGAGAACCATTGAGGGTAACGATGAAAAAGAAAGATGTGTACAATATAATAGAACAAGAATTGAGACATCATTGGCTCGGGGAGTTGCCCTACCCAGAGAAGGGTAAGAAGGGATACATTCTGAAGGCTGGCATGTAAAAAGAATGAAGGTATCAATGAAAAATATTTTAAAAGCCAGGAGAAGATGAAAGTGGTAGTTTTAGTTTTGAAGGTGAGAGTTTTGAGGTTTTGATGACTATGAAATAGCTGAGTGAGAGTACCCATTTATCAGTAGAAAATCCTGAACCAGAGTTTGAGAGAGTTTACTAAGTTAAAGTTGTGGATTTGTGAGTTAGCCTCCCGAAGAGGATGGTTGAATTTTTAACTATAAATGATATTCTCCAGAAAAGAAGTTTTCTTAGAGGGCTTGGCATATCCATCGTGAGAGTATAGCAGGGAAGCAAGGAAACACTGAAGAGAGAAGGGGTGGTCAGAAGAACTGCCGAAGTGGGGCAATATGTGGAATAGTGAAGGTCTTAGAACAGACAGAGGACCTGGGCCTTGAAGGCCAGCTGGGTCATCTTGAGATGAAGATAGAAGGAAATGGGGGTTATTGGGGATGAAGAACAAAAGGAGTCCGAAATGTCTCTTATAGTCATCATTTTATCCATAAAAACACATCTCTGGGAAGGAATGAGTTACGTTTTTTGAAATTTTTTCTTCATTAATACAAATAGAAAAACAGGTGGTGAAACAAATTGGAAAACAATGTATACACAGCTAACACTCTTGAAGAAAAAGATTTCACACTGTCTCCTGCTAACCTGTTCTGATATTCAATAGCGCTTGTTACCCAGGAGTTCTTTTTTAAATCATTATCTGAAATCCCCATTGCTCTCCTGTGAGCTGTATTTTTTTCTGGCTTTCCTCTGTTTATCCTCAGGGGACATAAAGAACATATGGCAACTATCTCTCAAGGAATAATCCTTCATATTTTGGAAATACATGTTATACAAGATTTTTCCTCTCTAACCTTTTATTCTTCAGGCTAAGTAATACTAAGAAATTTAGGCTTTCTTTATGATCATTTCTTCCTAGGACAGTGGTGCAAACCAAATCAAATTCAACTGCTAGGATTTGGATAAAGTTTATATTGAAGTCACTGGTTTGAATCAGTGAACAATATTGATGTCAAGTTTGCCTGTTAGGTAGAAATTCAAGAATAAAATGATGATGACCCTTTTGCAAACAACTCTGTGCATCTTTTGTATACTGAGAACACTTATCAAAACTAATAGAGGAATAAAAAATCTTTCAGAAGAAGAAAACTGATGGACAAAGGGGTGAAAATATAGCATTTATCTCTTATGGTCAATGCCTGGCATATACCAACTCAATTCATATTTGCATGAATTTATGAAAGCAAGAGTGAAAATATATATACTAAGATATAAAATTAGCAATATTATCTTTAAAGATTGTTAAAAGTCAAGGCCAGTCCATTGGGCTGTTTCTTAATGTGATATTTTACTTATATTAATATATTCAGAAACACCCAGTGGTGTTAAAAGCTCTGAAATGGGCAGGATTTGGCCTTTTAGTGAATGTCGCCTCCACTTTCTTTCTCTAGAATTTAATGATAGAATTTATTCTATCATTTTATGACAGTCTTAATAAAGATTATTGAAAGACTCGGGCATTAATTTATCAATTAATTAAGCTTAACAATTAAGAATGTTGCCTCCACTTTCTTTCTCTAGAATTTAATGATAGATTTTATTCTATCATTTTATGACAGTCTTAATAAACATTATTGAAAGACTCGGGCATTAATTTATCAACTAGTATTTGTTTCAGGCCAGCTAAGAGTCTGGCACCATGTTCTAGGGGGAAGTTAAGTAAGCACAAAATCAGAAACTATTCAAGTTGATAGAGCTGCTGATTGAAGCCACAATAAATTCTCTTGACAGCATAACAGTGAATGTTTACATGGCATTGACCTCTTGCCAGGCACTGTTCAGGCACTTTCTGCATCACTATATAATTTTTAAAATATTTACAACAACTCATTAAACAGATACTATTATTATCCTTATTTTGCATGTGAGGAATCTCATGAGAATTGGCTAAAGTCATATAGTTGGTAAAGCCTAGAGTTAGGATTTAAACCTGGGTCCAAACCCTGTATGTTTAACTATTATTCCATGAGAGAGGTCTTCCACGCTCCTCTTGAGTAATTGAGGAGTGAGATGTGTATTATCTTTTTTGTTTTTCTCAATCAATTGAGGTTTATTGAGCTAGAGCTTGAGGGTATGCCCAAGATAAACATGAGTCATGGAAATCCTCCGTGGCTTCAGTTCTCCCTGAAGAAGGCTTTTCAGGAGGTTCAGTATTTATACATTTCCTTAGGAAAGAAAAGGTTGTGTAGGAAGAGTTGCGGGGAGGCAGAAGAATGATTGCTCTCGTATTGTCTTTGTTCTGTACCTGAGAAAATAAGGATTCTTAGTGTGAAGTCTAATAGACATGTCCTTGTTTTATGGGAAACATATACATCTTTTTTTAAGGTATTAAGATTAATTTTTTTTATAAGTTGTTAAGGGTACAGGTGGCATTTGGTTACATGAGTAAGTTCTTTTGTGGTGATTTGTGAGATTTTGGTGCATGTATCACCCGAGCAGTATGCACTGTACCCTATTTGTGGTCTTTTATCCCTCACCCTCCTCCCACTCTTCCCCCCAAAGTCCCCAAAGTCCATTGTATCATTTTAATACTTTGCATCCTTATAGCTTAGTTCCCACATACCAGCGAGAACATACAATGTTTGGTCTTCCATTCCTGAGTTATGACATTTAGAATAATAGTCTCCAGTCTCATCCAGGTCACTGAAAATGCTGTTAATTTATTCCTTTTTATGGCTGAGTAGTATTGTATTGTGTGTATATATACCACAGTTTCTTTATCCACTTGTTGATTGATAGGCATTTGGGTTGCTTCCACAATTGTGCAATTGTGAATTGTGCTGCTATAAACATGGTGTGCAAGAATCTTTTTTCGAATAATGACTTCTTTTCCTCTGGGTAGATACCCAGTGGTGGGATTGCTGGATCAAAATGTTGTTTTACCTTTAACTCTTTGAAGAATCTCCACACTAGTTTACATTCCCACCAGCAGTGTATAAGTGTCCCCTGATTACCACATCCACGCCGACATCTACTGCTTTTTGATTTTTTTATTATGGCCACTCTGGTGTGCATTATCTTTTACTAGAAAACTCTTTTTCCTTTTGAAATGGAATCTTTCTTCCCATATCTTTCCTTTATTGGTCTAATTTCACTACCTGGAGGAAGATGGAGATTATTTTCTGCAGAACAGACTCCAGATCTGAAGACAGCCTTCAAACTCCACTAGAAATCATTTTTTTTTTCAGAATTAACATCTCTCCTTCAACTGCTACATATGACATTTTTGTTTTATTTATTTAGCTTTGCAAAACTTCCCTATTCAAAAAAAATATTAGATAGTTCACACAGATATACACAACAGACGAGCAAGATAATATATATACCTCCAGGGTTTGTGGCATCAATAGATTTGATAAACACGCCTTTTGTGTCTTCATTAGAATAATAGGTAAATAAGTTAGGGCTGTACAGAGTGTAAATGCCAGCAGCATGGCCCTACATATACCCCACCTAGAATTTCTCAAATATCCAGGCAACATCTTTCTGTCTTAGCTACAATGTTAATTGTCAATTAGCATGTTTATGTCAAAATGTCCCATGACAGCATTTTTCTCTAGTATCTAATAACCCAGTAACCTTGGATGCCAGTGTTATATAGTGATATGGAAGTGAATTTTGGATTCAAAATGTATGCTAAAGCTTTGTAATAATAGACAACTTAATTTCTGAGCTTCAGTCTCCTCGTCTAGCAGAGACAATAGGTATCATGCACCTTCTTAAGGCTAGTTGTAAGGATTGAATATGATGTACATGTAAAATTCTTGGCAGATAGTGGGTGCTTAATTATGATTGTAGATATTTGTCAAGAATGGCTCATTTGGCCTGGGAGAGCTGATAAATGTTTACCTAATAATTGGCTATCTGAGGGAAAAAGCTCTGGTTTGGAGCATTTGATGATTTCTCTGGTATAAACAGTCCCACCAGAGCTTTTGAGCTACCATCATGGCATCATGGAAGGCAGAGTTGGGTAGCAATATATCCAGTCAAATGGTTCTTGGGAGCCAGTGCCAGCCAGCACCAGCCAGCACCAGCTTTCCCCTGTGTGCGGCCCACGCTACACTCATACTCCCATTCACAAGTAAGATTGCAGCATTAATATGTGAGTGAAAAGACACAAAGAAAAAGATTTCCATCACAAAGAGCTCCAGGTGCTGAGAGTCCTTGGAAAAGAGATGGTTATTTTCGTTACATTTTTATTTGTGAAGCTTCTTTTACCTGCTCTGGTATGGAAGCACCAGTTATTCTTTCTAACTGTGCTCGGTTTTGTCTTTCTTTACCTCTCTTTCCCTCACCCTCCCTCTTCCAACACATGCTTCCTGTGGCAACAGTTACCAAGGAAAGTAAGGGATTTTATGAGAAATTCTAAGGTTTGAACACCTAAATACCCATCGTATTAGGATAGGTAGCATCCAGCATCCGGGTAAGAGTTGGGTATAAAAGGAGACATTTGTCTGCCCAAAGACAGCGGCATCAGAATGTTGGCATAAGAGAAATGGCCTTGTTTAGTATGTGGCTGTTTATGTATTCCTTGTGAGGAAGAATGTCTGACTGTACTCATTTTCATATTTTAAGTCATCATCAATTACACATTTGTAGGCATACTTCTTGTGGGCTGCCTCCAGTGGCTGTCAGTGAAACCAAGCAGCTGTTTGGTAGATACGGAAGACAAACACCCTGAATGTTGCACTCCTGATTGCTTCTCCTGGCACAGGTAGAGGTACTTATGCACAGGGAAGGAAATGACAGGCATGCGTCCAGGTTCCTTTCTAGCTGTCTCTTTAGAAATCACTGCTTTTTGGACGGTCCTGAAAGCATGACACAGCCGAGACTTGGTATATGTACACACGCAGCATCATATTTGATTTTGTCCCTTGCTTCCTTCTTGCAATCCTTTGGCAGGTGATACCAGATTCTTCTCTCTAAAGAACATTACCAGCTGAGATTTCCCTTTGTGCTTAGTAAATATTTAGGCATTGTAGATTGTGTCAGCAATGATTCCTTTTATGTTTCAAAGGCTGGAAAATTTTTCTTCCTTGACACTTCACTGTCATTGATTTGAGAAAGTCATATGAGCCAAGTGGACACTGGGCAAGGAATTAAAACTTATAATTGCCATGAATAGTATCATTTCCTTAGCTGCTTCCTCGTCCTTGAAAATGGAATGCCCTGTAGCTTGGGAACCTGATTTTAGGGTGGCTGTGCTTTTGTGATATTTCATTCAATCCATTTAAGCGTATTATTTTTCAATTTTAATTAATGTTGATCTTTTTAATATGTATCTTAAGACCATAATTTTTGAACTAAGAAGCCTTACAATAGATTCACCAGCAAAGGTGACTAGAGGTCTACAAGAGTGATCATGGGTAGAGCAATTTAGATGACCTTCCTCCCAAAAGTTTGTTAGTCAATCTTATCACCATAGTTCAGCACAAAATTAATGGGAATAGGGCTGTAGAATTTTGATGTAAAACATCAAGTACCTTATAATTATCATCATCATCCATCTTTATCCACCATCATCCATCACCATTATTATTGTATTTTTATTGCTTGGATTAATCCAGTCCTAATAGAGCATAATGGTATGGAAATTATTTAATTACATTATAAGTACAAACTCTATCAAGTCAGAAATCATTTAGTCCTATGACAGAAATCCAGTAATAGCACCTCCTGGTAGGATTAGCTATATATGCCTTTAAGATACATAACTTATAAATGCAGAGGGATACGTATATTGTCTGACAGCTGACTTTTCTTCCATTTCTCCATGTTTCTACACTTAATTTTGCCACTATATCAAGGAGCCTCCAGCACAGTGTTTAGAAGAATCGCTTAGGCTCTTCCTGAATATAAACATTTTGGTACCTCATCATTGTAGATCCCTCATAAGGCTCTTGGAATCTCTATTTTTGACAAGTATGTCAAATGCTTCTAATAAGTTGTCTGGAAGGACATGCATGGAGGAACATGCCACTCTGCCCTCATAAAAGGCATTCATTTTTCTGTCTGTTTTTGTTGTATCACTGCCCAAATGGAATGTGACTATCGATACATATTAATTTGAATTACTAATATATAAATTATTTGAGTTAATTTGTATCATTATACTTATCACTAGTAATGAATAATAATGATGATGAATGATAGCAGATGTATATATGTGTCCCCAATGCCGATGCTCTTAAAGGATTTGCATGTATTAATTTTCACAAGGGCCTTCTGAGGCAGGTAACATCATATCCCCATTTTTTAGAGGAGAAAACTCAGCTGAAGCAGGCTGGTCACTGAATCGCAGAAGGAAGAGAGCAGGCTCTAGAATCAGGTGGCGTGGGCTCTAGGTCTGCCTGTGACACTTACTGGTCGTGTGTCAATGACAAGAGTCCTTTATCACTTTTGACTATAAAGAAAAACTGGGGATTTTCTGCAGTTAATACCAGTAACTGGTATTAACTGCAGAGAGGGGTGGTGAGAATTTCAGGAGCTGGAGTATGCAAGTAAAAGGCTAGCCTGGAGAGTAGGCATGTTCTAGAAATGTTAACTGTTACCACCTTCTGTTGTTACAGCCCTGCCTTTCCAACACCTTTTCTAATCAGTCATTGTCAGTAACATCCCAGTGTTGCTTTCTGAACTGTGACTATCTTTAGCTAGTAAGGTTTGGTGTCTCTCTCTTTTTTCTTTTTTCAATTTTCTTTTCTTTTTAAACAATGAAGAACATTCAGTTTTCAATTAATCTTAATAGGCACATATATATATATTAGGCCGAATTAATAAGCTTATTACCTAATCAGAAAGGCAGAATGCATTGCACATAACCAGGAAACTAACGTACAAGTCTTAGTGTTCATTACTGCTATGAAATTCATTCACATATTTAGTACAAAAGAAAAACACCAAAATCCTTGAGCTCCTTTTTGCTACCAGATCAAGTTATAGATCTTAGCCTGTTCATAAACTTTCCCACATCCAGTGGGGATGTCTCCAAGCATAGCCCCTCTCCAGCTCTTCCTGGCCCTCTTGCCTCTGAGGCAGGCTCACAAACCCTGTGAGTTTTGAAATTATTTTCACCTGCCAGCATCCATGAGAAATCCTCTGCAAGTCCCTCCCCATGTTCATTTCCCAGTTCCTTGGGTTATGGTTCTCAATACTTAAGTGTCATTAGCTTCACCTGGGATTTTTTTTTTAATAAATGGAAATTCCTTAGTACTAAATTCAGATTCAGTGGGTCTGCCGTGGAGCTCAGGGATCTGAGAAGCACCACCCCACTGCAAGTGAAGATGACATAGTCAGTTCTCATACTTCTCTTAGAAAAACACTAGCTTCAATTGTAGAGAAAACAAAAAAATACATGTGAATGAAAATTTGGGACATAATAAGACAAAAGAGACTGAGGTAGGAATTGCAAACATTTTGAAGGAAAATGAGGCTTCCCCTTCTGAGGATTTCATATTAACAACTGGTTCAAGGAAAGGGAATTGGCATCAACATTCAGAGTAGGGGCAGTGAGGAAGTGGAGTTGAATCTGAGACTAGGAATAAGGAAACCTCTCTGAAGATGAGCATGTGGCATAAGGAAAATTGCCACTGGAATATTCCCTCTCTACTTCCCTACCTCCTCTCTTTACTTCTTTGGCCCATTCTTTCTGCCCCAGCCTGCCACTAAAGTTCCGGCTTAGAAGGAACCAATATGCATAAGAATTGTTCTTGGAAGCCTCTGGGTTTGTTGATACAGGGGATCCCTGTGGCTCCTTGATGATAATTCAATTGTGAAGATACAGTATTGAGAAGCTAGTCTAAAGTTTTTATAGGATATATATTTAAAATTTTATTTAACAAATATATAAAAAGCACTGGGCTATGAGTTTTGAAAATACTAACACATTGAATCTTCTTAACTACATTATGGAGTAGGTAATGTTATTATTCCAATGTTACAGATGACGAAACTGAGAAGTAACTTGTCCAAAAGGTGTAAAGAGGAGGGGACAAGGTGATTGCTCTATACTTTAAAAGAACCAGATTATCATATTTGTAGAAAGAAAGACTACCTTTGAGTCTATCCCAAAGAGTGTTATTTGAAGTAATTACAATGTGTAGCTCTGCAAGAATTGGAACCCACAACTCAAAACAATTTAAACTGTTCTGGAGGCAAAGCTACCTCTCTGGGAGGTTTCCTTCTTATGACGAAAAATATATGGGGTCATTTAATTCAGGACAGTTCCTGGATTTACGGAAATGTGCATATGAGGTATGATTAAAGAATGGAATTTTATTCATTAGACTCTATGCCATCATGGTTCACTTTCTTCTGAAGCTGAGCCAAGAACATCCGTACCCCAATTTTTTATTTTCTTGGCCAAAAGGGCTCAAATAATATCTCACAGTAAGATCATTGAAATATTTACCAAAGATCTTCTTTTAGCCAAGAATATTTCTTCATTGCAATGCCTCTGAACATATTCCTGAATCAATTAATATTCATCTAAACTTTTATTTTCTATGACTAAGTAACAGTAATATCCATAATAACAAATGGCATTCAATGAGCTCTTACTCAGTGTGGTCACCATTTCAGGTGTTTTTCCTATATTCCATTATATAAAATAGCACCACTTACTCTGATTAACTCAATTTTATTAGACATAATAGTTATTTTTCAATTTCTGTTATGACAAAAGATGTTTATCAATCATATCTATAGCCAAACTATGTAAAAATGTTTATAATTATATCCTTAGAACAAATTTTCAGAAGCAGAATTGCCAGCATGAGAGTATACTTTTTAAAAAATTCAGTACATTTTATCAGTTTTCCTGCCAAGAATGTTATACCAATCTATATTCCCATCAAAAACATAGCAAGACTTTTATGAAAAGTTTTTAAAGTAATGAATTGCTAGTTAGCAACCTCTGAGTTTTTTAAGGTGTTGTCTAGCAGTCTTTATAAAAAATCCAGAGGTCCAATCACCTGTTTCCTTACAAGAGGAAATCAAGGGTATATTTCAGTCTGTGTATAATGCACTGCTACGTAATTACTAGGGAAACTTCTTGAAAAGTCACAATGGGTAAAATGTTAGAAATTCTCTGAGTAGTTTCTAGTATTTGAGAGACTCTCAGTCCATCATCATTTAGATCATTAAGGTCTCAGTTCACATGTTACCTTTAGAGAGTTTTCTCTCCTATTTCATCTAAAATAGTCTTCTTGAGGTCTCTTCCATACTCTATCTTGTTTTCATAGCACTTACTAATTATCTTTATGACTTTATTGCGTTTCTCCCCATCATAATATATGCTTCCAGGAGTCAAGAGCTCTTTCTTATACCAACCATTTTATCCCAAGACCTAAAATAGTGTTTGACACATGAAAGCTGTTTATATATGATGAATCAGTGAATGAGTGATGGATGAATAAATACTGGTCCTCTTAAATCCCACAGTCCACTGTTTGCTATTTGTGTATAGCTGTTAGTCTGCAGTACAATACCGTTAAGGGACAAAATATGCATACAGGGCAAAGAAAGAAATATTTGTGACTGTATGATATTCAACTTCATAGATGAAAATAAGCGTGGAAGAACCAGTTTTAGAGTATCGATGGCATTGGTCCTTTGGTTATAAGCGTAAGTGAATTTCCCCTTGAATTTACCCTATGAGTTGCTATTTAATGGTGTTGGACAGTTACAGATAAGTTTGGCAGAACTTTTCTCTTTGTTTCCTTAAGGATTTTGCCCTTGGGTAACCATCTTAATCAATTTCTTCAGTCCCTGTCTTCCATGGATAAAGTCTTAGAGAGCTATTAAAGATCCTAATGTCAACTTCTCTTAAGATTTTATTGTCTAATAATGGATGTTCTGAGAGACGTTATTTTGAGATCAAGTGCCAAAGATTTACAATACACACTTTAACTAGGAGAATATGCTTGTTTCACTAGGACAGATATGTTTCTCTATGGTATCCCCAGCACTTACAGTAACTGGCACATAGGAAGCATTAAGAAAATGTTGAATAAATGAACAAGATAATCAAATTCTATCTTATCAAGAAACCCATTTGGGATCTATCATATGTTCTGGGTAATTCCTCTGAGCATCAGTAAGAATCAGTGCAACTAACTCTCTGGCTTATATCTAATTTGAACCACTGAGTGTGGGCAGTAGAAATTATTTCAGTAGAAACTTAGCTGGCTTGAATTTATGACATGTTATTAGTCTCATTAAGAAGAATGTCTACCAACTTCCCCAATTCTTTAGGAAGCTCATGTCTTCAAAAACTTTCTTTGAGATTTCATATAGCGCTCCTTGGTTATAATAAACAGTCCTGACTTCTGCATATTTGCTCTTTACCCAGCAGTGATGATTGGATCAAAGTTACTTTGTCGCTTTCCAATTCATTTATTTTTGATTATGCAGCTTATGTAAAACAATGGAGTCATGTTGATGCCATAAAGTCTCTTTGTAGTATTTGTTTGGTGGGATCATGGCATTCTTCAGTGGGCTGGTAATCCCTATACAGCTTAGGGAAACACAGCGCTCTTTAAATGTTCCTTTTTTCTTTTCTGTTTTAAATTTTATCACTTGGTTATTTTTGCCACCTGCTCTGATTGCCTCCTTACCCTAATCTAAAATTCCTATAGTAAAATAAACAGAAAATGTGGTCTCTACTCTCCCTCAAAATATTTTCTTTGGACAAGTATGGTTTTGGAACCAAATAGCCTAATTTTGTGTCCTGACTCTACTACCCACGATGATTGACTTTGGCCAAACTAGTTAACCTTTTTGTGTCTCTGTTTTCTCATCTTCAAAATGGGGCTATTAAGAGTACCTTCTCCATATTGTCGTTGTGAATTATGAATAAATACATAAAATGAACTTAGAAGAATGACTGGCACATCACAAGTGCTCAATGTTAAATTGTTTTTATTGGGAAGAAATGAAAATACTTCCTTGTTTAATGCTGGAGAAAAGAATCATTAACCCATTGCATCTCTAAGATGACGATGATAATTGCTGCAGTCGCCGTTTATTACATGCCTACTGTGTGCTAGGCACTGAGCTCAATAATTTGTTCACCTTTGGTAAGTGAAATCTCAGAACACAGTGCAGTATTATTATTATTCCACCTTATCAATGGGAAAACAGGAGATCCCAAAGATTGAGGTCTTTCTCTAAGGTTAAATAGCTGTTAAGAGATGGAATTCAGATGTGAATCCACTTCCATCTGATTTTAAATCCTGTCCTCTTGTTATGTCATGTCACTTCTACAGTCTTCAATAATTGAGACTTACTCTTCTTTGATTATTAAAATCCAGTGGCTATTCCAGAGGATTTCGAAACCCTTGGCTTCATGACTTTCAAAAGCAATCCAAGTCCTGAAGACAAAATTGCTGTGAAGTCTATCAGTGTAATCCAAATCAAGATACACATGTTTTAAAGACATTCACAGATATGACTCCCCTACCTCGCACTGTTTTGCAAACAGTGTGATTTTCCCTGGTATTGCTCTGAACATTAAGGAATTAAAACACTGAGGCTGGATTTGTCAAGAGACCTATTTTTGTTTTGTTATGTTGTAATAGCTGTTGTTTCTCATGTCTTTCTTTTTTCTTCATTCTACTTTTTCTTTTCCAATCTTGGCTTAAAGGGCAACTTCCTGTGCAGATTCAGGAATCTGTGGCAAAGGGAACAAGGACGATAATTTGTCTGCTACCATTTGGATGTTAATATTGTCTCAGCATCCAGGAAAACAGACAGAGCCCCTGTGAGCATCATTGTGTTTGGGCTGCAGCTTCAGTTGCCAAAGTGCAGTTTTTATTGTTGGCATTTCCACCACCTGCTATGGGTAATAACCATCTAAAGGACAAATCCACTTGTCTGATTTTTCTTTCTAGGCTTCCTTGGAGAAAGACTATGAAATGATTTATTCCTCTGTACATATGAATCTGCAGTGTATTCTCCCGTGCCTAGTTTTGGCCTCTGATACTCTGTGTTCTTAGATTAATCCATTAACTTGCCTGGGGGAAAAGGGACAGAAAAGATGGATGAAAGTGTTACAAAAACAGTGATGAGAAGGATCTTAAGAAATCCCAACCACTGCTTCTTCTTCCCTAAGAAGTCTTTTAGGGGAGGCCAGGCCTGTTAACAGCTATACTTTATACCTGCTGTTTTAAATGAGACAGCTTTTCCTCACTATGTGAATATAATAAACAGTTAAGCTGTCTTCTTATATCCCCCTCAAAAGGAGACAGACACACAAGCACTACTCAAATGGATTTGTGCTCAAATGAGTGTTGGAAATGCTGGGGATAAAACAAAGTTAAGTAGATCTTTCCATTGCAGGCCTTCTCAGAGCCTTAAAAAGTATTCTAACTCATATTTTTGAATCTCTAGGAGAGATATATAGTATATAACAGTCTCCAAATTTATTTGACCTTAAAATGTTTGCTTTTTTTTTTTTAAGCAGCTTGATGAACAACAGTTCTATAGAACATACTTCGGCTAGATTATTTTCAATGCATTTTTGCAATTTGGTTTACAGACTTACCTTGGAGGTTGGGCAAATTGTCTTGTTAGTTCAGATAAAATATATTTTTCAGGTTGCAAGTGTATTTTCAGTGGTTCTGAAAAGATACTACAAGAATATTATCTTGTGATTACACTATTTTCTTCCCCACCTCTGTTTTTCCTCTGTCTTCAGAAACATTCAAGTATACCTAAGAAGAGGAAACTGAAGTGAGTGGTAGAGGTGTATGCCTCTATAGACAGACAGGTGTGTTAGTTACATTGTATTCAAGTAATGTGTAAGTGGACCTTATTAAATATGAGATCCCAAGGAACTATCCAAAAAGGACATACACCAAATTTCTCTTTGTGTACATTTTGAAAGTGTTTTTTCTTTTCTATTCACAAGTTTAATTTATCATGCTCATGAAACCAACATAAATTTATGGAGACAGAACATAATACAGTAAAAAGATAATGTGATCCTTTTAATATGGCATTTTTAATATACCATATCACAAATTACTTCAAAGAAACAAAAGAATAAGGAAGAACTTAGGAGATTCTTAAAATAGTACATAGCACATTTTAGAACTCATGTGACAGAGCTTCCCTGTTGGGCCCAAGTCCTGGCTCCACTCATTCTTTCAAAATGTAGTCAGCACCAGTTCCAGGAGGAGAGACTGACCCTTGTGAGGGCCATAATATAAAGTGTTCGCGTGACCATGTGGCATTTCCATTCTTGGAAAGCTACGTTACTTGGTTCTAAGAGCTCAGTCATAAAGATGTGTTTTTATTCCCTTCAAAGTCAATGAATTTCATGAAAAAATGCTAAAATAAAAACGCTTTATTGTTAAGCTTGGTGTAGTCATAACCACACATAGCTGTGTTCTGTCATATCTAAATTGAACTCTGTCATAATATCTATTTTTCAGGAGGCTCTCAGTTAAATTTTCTTAAGTCTTTCTGATAATGAATGTAATGCACGCATTGCCCTGTGGTGTTCTACATATTACTGTCTCATGGCATATATAGAGAGAAGGTGGCAGTGAGGACAATTCTGTGCTCACCTGGAAGATTTTCCACTGGCACAGGAGAGACAGATGTCCCATTTCTAGCTGATAAAGTGCCCAGAGTGTGCATTAACAGCCAAACGTGGAGGGAACTCAAATTGCCTTTTTGTTTATTCTAAAGTGGTCTTTGCATCAGAAATCAGGATCTGAAGAAATATGCTGCAAGTCAGGGTGACTATAGTTAGCAGTAATGTATTATATAGTTTCAAATAGCTGAAAGGAGGATATTGAATATTCCTAACACAAAGAAATAACAAAGATTTGAGATGATGGATATGCCAATTACTCTGATCTGATCACTATACATTTACACATATCAGAACATCACTATGTGCCTGATAGATTATATATAATAATTTGTCAACTAAAACAAATTAGAAAAAAACGTACTTGTCTTTTTGCTAGATCTGGATGTGGATCTAGCTGAATATAATTTCTTCCCAGTTCTGTGAATAGGATATAAGTCTTGGTTTCCATGCTGTTATGTGTGTTATACTTTTGCTTATCTTTGTTAGTACTTCTGTGGGAAGAAGACAGGGGCTCTGTCAGAGGTTGTTAGCTTGTTGACATTTCAGCCACAGATTCTTCATTTGTTCTTATAAGTTTTCTCATTTCTTTGAATTTCCCATTAACATTCAATCTTTCACTTATATGAAAGATTTTTTTCTTCCTCCTATTTTTCCTCTTCCATATTTGTTCCAAATTCAGGAAGCAAATAATGGTAATTGAAAGTTCTAGGAACACATTGTGAGCTCAAGGTGCAGAAAGATGAGAGGAAATCTTTTTTTTTTTTTTTTTAATCTGAGAAGGAGTTACGCTCTTGTTACCCAGGCTGGAGTGCAATAGCGCGATCTCGGCTCACCGCAACTTCCGCCTCCTGGGTTCAGGCAATTCTCCTGCCTCAGCCTCCTGAGTGGCTGGGATTACAGGCACGCGCCACCATGCCCAGCTAATTTTTTTGTATTTTTAGTAGAGATGGGGTTTCACCATGTTGACCAAGATGGTCTCGGTCTCTTGACCTCATGATCCACCCGCCTCAGATTCCCAAAGTGCTGGGATTACAGGCTTGAGCCACTGCACCCGGCCCTAGAGGAAATCTTTATTTTGAACTGTAGATGTGTTTTAATTCCTCTGGAGACTAGCACTCCTCAGGGATGCTGAGACTGGCACTGGTGCTATTGGATATTGAACAGAGTGAACATAAAGTATTCTCCTGTATTAAGATTCTTTTCAAAAAGAAAGCTCCATTTTGAAGTTACTGTCACTTTTCTAAAGATAAAGCTTTCCTGTAGCTGTGGGTCTCCACAATATTGATGGCCCATTCCAGCAGTATTTAAAGGCAGGGCTTTCTCATACTTTTTATAATATTTGCACCTTGCTCAAATAATATTTATTAAATGATTAAATAAATTCAACAGCTGGGCGCCGTAGCTTACTCCTGTAATCCCAGCACTTTGGGAGGCCGAAGCGGGTGGATCACGAGGTCAAGAGCTCAAGACCACCCTGGTCAACATGGTGAAACCCCGTCTCTACTAAAAATACAAAAAAATCAGCTGGGCATGGTGGCGTGTGCCTGTAATCCCAGCTACTCAGGAGGCTGAGGCAGGAGAATTGCCTGAACCCAGGAGGCAGAGGTTGCGGTGAGCCGAGATCGTGCCATTGCACTCCAGCCTGGGTAACAAGAGCGAAACTCCGTCTCAAAGTAAATAAATAAATAAATAAATAAATAAATAAATAAAATAAATTCAACAGCACTTAGAAACAATAGAGATGGAAAATGAAGTTGTGGAATGTGTGTGAAGTGTGTGTGTGTATAGTATGATATATAGTATATATAATTACATTATATTATACATATAGTATGTATAATTATGGTATGTCTACAATACTATATATATATATAGGGTATGTGTATATATAGTATTTTATATGAGATACACACACACACACACACACACACACACTACTCAAGCCTGGGAAATTTACAGAAGAAAGAGGCTTAATGATCTCACAGTTCCAAGTGGCTGGGGAGGCCTCACAATCATGGCGGAAGGCAAAAGGTAAAAGGCAGTCTTACGTGACAGCCAGCAAGAGAGGGAATGAAAGCCAAGTGAAAGAGTGAACTCCTTATAAAATCGTCAGATCTTGTGAGACTTATTCACTACCACAAGAAAAGTATAGGGGAACCACCCCCATGATTCAGTTATCTCCCAGTGGGTTTCTCCCACAACACAAGGGAATTATGGGAGATAGAATTCAAGAAGAGATTTGGAAGGGGATACAGCCAAACCATGTCATATATATACATACACACACACACACACACACACACACACACACATATATATATACACACACACACATACATACACATATATATATACATACATATATATATATATATAGAGAGAGAGAGAGAGATTGATAAAAGTGATAGAAGTAAATGTTAGAAAACTGTTTTGTAAAGTTGGAAAGTAGAAACAGAAGAACAAAACTAAAAGAGATAAGTGTTTTCACTAGTGTTTTTTCTGGTGTGACTCTTACCCAGATTATTCTGGTCATCCATGGCTGTGTCACAGACCACTCCAGATTTCATGGATTAAAAGTGACAAGCGTTTTATGATGTCATGGATTATGAGAGCCAGACGTTTGGACAGGGCACAGTGAAGTTGGTGAGGATGGTTTGTCTCTGTTCCCTAATGTCTGTGATCTCAACTGGGAAGAACTGAAGAGCTAGAAGTGACAGGCATGGCTGAGACCTAGAATTACCTGGAGGCTTCTTTATTCATGTGTTTGTGTCTGAAGCCTGGAACTGGATGATTTGAAAGCTGGACTTAGCTGAGACAGTGTGGCTTTTCCATGTGGCTCAGGCTTTTCATGCATGGTGGCTGGGCTTCTGAGAGATAAGTCCTGAAAGGAAGTATCTGGAAAGGGAGCCTTCCAAGAGAACCAGGTGGAAGCTGCATTGCCTTTTCTGACCTAGCCTCAGAAGGCACACAGTGACATCTCCACCACATTTCACTGGTTACGTGCAAATCACCCAGGCCAAACAGATGCAAAGAGAGAGAGAATGAGCCTCGCTTCTTGGCACAGGGAGAAAAGGTCACATTGCAAAAAAGCGACTTGAATGGAAGATGTTACACCTAAATTTTGAAAAATATATTTCTCTACAATATTATTTGGTCATCTTATAAAAGAGTAAAATCTAATATACCTTTGTAATATTTCATTGAGAAGTGTATCAGGCACTTTATCTTGCTAATGTAAGATGGCTCATTTTAAAATGTTCTATGTTTGAAACACAGCCTTTCTTTATCTTTCTAAAGAATGCATTAAGGTAATATATAGGGACCAATCAATATTACTTTTTTTCATTTGTATAGCTTATTTAACTGTAACTATTTAATAAATATTATAGGGACATTATGTTAGTCCATTTTGTGACCCTATAAAGGAACACCTGAGGCTCAATAATTTATAAAGAAAAGTTTATTCGGCCCACTGTTCTGCAGGCTGTATAGGAAGTATGGTGTTGGCATCTGCTTAGCTTCTGGTGACTCCTCAGGGAGGTTTTACTCATGGTGGAAGGTGAAGCAGGAGCAGCACATCACATGACAAGAGCGGGAGTGAGAGGAGCTGCGGGGTGCCACACTCTTCCAAACAACCAGATGTTATAGGAACTTGCAGAAAATACTCACTCATTACTAAGAGGAGGGCACCAAACCGTTCACGAGGTTCATTGCATCCCTGTGACTCAGATACCTCCCACGAGACTCCATCTCCAACATAATGGATTACATTTCAATGTGAGATTTGAAGGGAAAAACCATCCAAACCATATCAAATATTATAGAAGAAAAAGTAAGAAACATATGCGAACATGTAAGTGAGAAGATAATGAATTATCAAAAAGTAGAAATAGTAATGTCCAGGCAGGTTAGCATACACAAGTGATGTTCTAGTGGTTCTCAGTCTTTATTGTACAATATAATCATCGACAGAATTAAAATCAAATCAAAACAAAAAGCTTTGATACCCTGCTTCTTCCCCCAGAAACACTGATTTAATTGGTCTAAGGTATAGATCGGGCATCGACATTTAAAAGCTCCTTAGGTGATTCTAATGTGCATCCAGTCTTGAGAGTTATTGCTTTAAACACTTCGTGAAATGTATGAAAAAGGAAAAAGATGTTTAATTATAACGTTTAGTTATATGACTGAACTTTTATCAATAAGATCTAAATTCTTATCTAAACAGACATTCATTTGCCTCTTCACTCTTCAACAGATTAGTTCCCAGAGGAATGCTGGATTCATATCTGGTGTGTAGGTAAAGTCCACACACCAATATCCAAAGCAGAAAGCGGAAAGGGACCTGTTTCCTTGATAATATCATTGAACCACTGAAATATTGACCTCATAATTGCTCTCATTTTGACTTCTAAGAATGTAGAATATTTTTCTTTTGTTTCAACTAGATGTTGGAAAATTCTATAGTTTGTACCCACAAGCATTTGAAATGTTCCTGTGTATAAATACATTTTTTTGATTGTGTGATCAATCTGCTGGACAGATCCACTATGAATTCAGACAGATGTGGGTTTGAATCCTGGCTCTGCTAACTTTAATAACTTTAACAATCTTATCTCATGATGCCTTGCTGAATCTGTCCCACTGATCCTGATTGATGGATGAAAAGAGTACTCATACACAGGTATGCAGCGTAAAAGCAGCTAGGGGACTGCCCAACGCTAGTGGCCAACGTGCCGCTGGGAGAAGCTGCAGCTGCTTGCTTTTATTCAGTGCAGGTACAGTGCTGAAAGCCTGGTGCAAACACAATCTGTAGGTAATTAACATTTATTGTTCCTCTTTCAGGGAAATGTCACTCTCATGGACGTTCAAAGGTCAGTTCCTGGACAACTTCAAACAAACAAGACTGATCAAGATAACTTCCCCTTCACTCCCTTGCACATACTTCTCACCCTCTGCCTCAGGGTTAGAGAACAGCTGCCTTCAGCTATTCTCTCCCCTTCCCCACCGAAGCTATGCAGAGCCTTCCCACCTTGCAGAAGGCCTGCTCCTTTCTCCATAGTTTCTCCCGCCACTCTGACAGATTTCCTACAATGTCTCCAAAAACTAGGAGAATATAGAGTACCTGTTTCAGAAAATGATTATAGGAATTAAAGTCATTCATTTTTTCATTCATCAAACCTTTGAGCACATGAGTATTTCAAGATTGTGTTCTGCACACGAAGTATATAGGCATGAACAAGACAGCCACACTTTGCAGAATGGGAGAGAAAGGCAATAAGTAAGTTAAAGAGGAGAAGACAATGTCATTTTCTAGAATAGAATAGATAGAAGCTGGGATAAAGAAAGGATGAAGCAGAAAAGTGTGATTGGGGGATACTTTAGGTTGTTTGAATGGGGCAAGTCTGAGACTCAAATGATAAAAGGCAGCTCTGCAAGGACCAGACAAGCGCATCTAAATCGGAGAATTGTTAATCCAAGAAAAGTCTTAGGGCAAAAATAAGATTGGTTTATTTGAGAACAACAACACAAAAGGCCAGAGAGCCTGGATCTAATCAGTAATGTGGTGGAAAGTGAGGAAAGTAAGATTGGATGGGGAGACGGAAGCCTGATTATATAAGCCAGGAAGAGGAGGTGGGATTCGTTGTAAGTCTGATGATCAGCATTTATAAAACTGTTAGCAAGGCGATAAATTACCTGATTTTGTATATAAACAGGCAAGAGTAAAGGGAGAAGCCTGGTTAGCAAGCTCTTGTAATAGTCCCAGTGAGATATAATGGTGCCTGTTATAGGGTGGTGCTGGTGGAAGTGAAAAAATATATATTTAATACTGCTGTGAACCCAAAACTGCTCTAAAAAATGAGGTCTCTTTTTTATTTTTTAAAAGAATATACATGTAAGTGAAACACGTAGATTTCTATGGTGGGCACTCAGTAAATGCTATTTCTCTCTCTCTCTCTCTCTCTCTCTCTCACACACACACACACACACACACACACATATATATATATATTTAGAAATAGGGTCTTGCTTTGTCCCCCAGGCTAGAATGCAGTGGTATGATGATACCTCACTGTAACCTGGAATTCCTACACTCAAACAATCTTCCTGCCTCGGCTTCCTGAGGAGCTAAGACTATAGGCAAACCATGCCCAGCTAATTTTATTTTTTATTTTTTTGTAGAGATGGGGTCTTGCTATGTTGCCCAGTCTGGTCTCAACTCCTGGCCTCAAGCAATTCTTCTTCCTTGGCCTCCCAAGTGCTGGGATTACAGATGTGAACTGCATTGCCTGGCCAGTAAATGCTGTTATCATTAACATTAGTTCAATGTGGAAGCCAGATCGGCCTCTGTCAGTTAGCATTGCTTTGGTGGAAAGATTTACTAAGTAAAGCAGAGACTTTTCCAAACTGTACCCCTGAAGGAACACTGAGATACTAAGAAGACCTGAATAGCTTAAGATCTCTACAGAAGGATTCCACAGACTTTTACGCTTGAGACAGAGTTTTGTGCTTGTTGCCCAGACTGGAGTGCAGTGGCGCGATCTCAGCTCACTGCAACATCCGCCTCCTGGGTTCAAGTGATTTTCCTGGCTCAGCCTCCTGAGTAGCTGGGATTACAGGCACCCACCACTACATCCAGCTAATTTTTGATATTTTTAGTAGAGACAAGGTTTCATTACATTCGCCAGGCTGGTCTTGAACTCCTCACCTCAGGTGATCCGCCTGCCTCGGCCTCACAAAGTGCTGGGATTACAGGCATGAGCCACAATGTGCAGTCCTGGTTTGGGACTTTTAAGAGAAAACACAAGGATTCACAACTTTTAATAGATAGTTATATTTCTTTCTATATCTGATGGTCGTATAATTTTAGCATCCCAACACAGTTTTGCCAGAATGGTATGGTTCTCTGATTGTATTGCATTATGTACTGCTTCAACCCAAATTAGTTTAATGATGCTATAGACACATAGTTGTTTTCCCACCAAAATGGGGACAAGTAAGCAAAAGCAAGATAAACACTATCTTTCACAGTGTTACATTTGAACAGCATTAGTTTTAAGACCAAACAAATTCCCACTGCCTTGCTTTGTAAGTATACTTATGAGAAGTTATTTTATAGGTCATATAACTGAAGTGAGTTTATAATTATGGCAATGGGTCTGCATTGGAATGTGGTTTATAGTTCCCAGTTGAAATATCTCTACATTTCACTTTATGTTGGAAAACTGCATGCTATCTTTATTTCTTAGTTTCACACCTGTAAACTGAGATTCAGATCTGCTTTTCAGTAGGCTATTGCCTGCATTAGAGAAGTCATCCTTTAGCACCTGAAAGACTTTAAAAACAGAGGCTTCTAGGCAGATAATATTTTCTTAACTATGGTTGTTTTTTTTTTTCCTTTTGAATAGACTTCGTTTTGTAGAGAAGTTTTAGGTTCATAGTAAAATTAAGCAGAAAGTACAGAGTTCTCATAAACCCCTTCCCTTTGCCACCACATATGATAGCTTCCCCCATCAGCAACATTCCGTGCCTGAGTGGTACCTTTCTTACAATTGATGACACTGTATTGACATGTCATCACCCAAAGTCCATAGTTTACACCAGCACTCACTCTTGGTGTTGTACATTATTTTCATGTGTCACCATCATAGTATCCTACAGAATAGTTTCATTGCCCTAAAAGTTCTCTGTGCTCTGCTTCCTCATTCCTCCTAGCCACTGTCAACTAATCTTTTTACTGTACCTATAGTTTTGTCTTTTCTAGAATGTCATATATTTAAAATTATATAGTATGTAGCATTTTCAGGTGGCTTTCTTGTACTTAGTAATATGCATTTAAATGTCTCCCATATCTTTTTATCGTTCAATGGCTCATTTCTCTTGATTGCTGAATAATATTCCCTTGTCTAGATATACCACAGTTTATTCATTCACCTGCTGAAGGACACCTTAGTTGGTTTTAAGTTTGGGCAATTATGAATAAAGCTGCTATGTGTAGATTTTTGAGTGAATATAAGTTTTAAACTCCTTTGGGTGTACACCAAGGGGCACAACTGCTGGATTGTATGGTAAATGTATGTTTAGTTTTGTAGAAGGTGCAAAACTGTCTTTCAGTGTGGCTGTACCATTTTGCACTCCCACAATCTATAGATGAGACTTTCTGTTGTTCAACATCTTCACCAGCATTTAAAATTGTCAGTGTTTTAAATATTAATCAAACTAATTGATGCATAATGGCATCTCGTTTTTATTTTAATTACTATTTCCTTAATGACAAATGATATAGAGAATCTTCACAGATGCTTATTACCATGTATATTTCTTTTGTGGTGAGATGTGTTTTCAGATCTTTGCCCATTTTTCATCTGTTGTCTTCTTATTGTTGAATTTTAAGAGTTCTTTATATACTCTGGATAACAGTCCTTTATCATTATGTCTTTTTCAAATATGTTTTCCCATTCTGGTGTATCTGTTCATTCTTTTGACAGTTACATCATGCTTTTAACTATACAGTTAGAGAACAATGAAATAACCAAAGCCCCAGTAATCTTTCTTAGAGATTATCTTCTATTTTCTGGTTTCATCTTAGTAAAACTTACCTCCACTGGCTTCCTCTTTCATAGTAATTCCAGTGACATGAAATGAACGTGATTAGGAAGTCTTAGCAACCAGGAGACTTGCATCTCAATTCTCTACCTAAAGAGAACAGGCAGAAACCAAACATGTAAAGTTTGTCAGACGTACACCTTGGAGCCAGGGACGTTGTTCATTACTCTGCTGAATCTATCTTACGGATTTCCCGCCCCACCCCCCACATTAATGTTTCAAGGATCTTAGTTAGATTGTTGAAGTACAGATTCCTGCTAGGCATTTCTAACTTTTTGTTTTAATATTCTTCTATCCTGTTCATTTACTCTCATTTTTCCTTTTAGAAATTTACTGCCATCTTCTCTTTTAGAAATTCATTTGACAATCTGAAGGAATGCAGTTGTTTATCTCTATGAACAATTAAATACTCTTAATGGGAATGTCATGTTTTTAAATCACATTTCTTATAAGAAAAAAAAGTGATGTTTACTCAAATGAATGTAGTGTAATGGTGATCCTGACCCATGAGCAGTAATTGAGATCATGGGAATAAATACAGAACAGCTGGCTCCCTGCCCTTTTCAAAAACAAATCTACGGTTTAGACATTTTTTAGCACTTTGCTCCAGCCTCTTCCAGATCATCAGCAGTATGCCTGTTGATAATGAATCAAGCACTATTTTAAAACACAAAAGTGTCTCTCAGCACTATGGCAAACATAGGATTTTGAAGTTTTTGTACGACTGGTATTTTTTTAAGTGACTGTTTTAATAACGAGTTATCACATGTGACTTTACTGTGATGTTCAGATACATTCTATGTGTGACGGTGGAGGAGGAATGACGTTACCATGTGTTGGTTCTGAATTTCTATCTTATTTCATTCTGGGGTGGAAAAAAGAAAGAAAAAAGGAATCATCAGCAACGGGGCAAATTAGAGAGAGCATGTAGGTACTATGGCAATGATAAGAGATGAGATAGGTCGTTACTGTGCCCTTTTCAATTCTTGGGAACAGTCTTCTTTAAACAGTTGTAGTTCCAAGGGTAATTTTTTCCTACTGTGACTGTAAAAAGAAGACCCAGAATTGGGACTAGAAGTCAGGCTGTCTTTAGCCTTACCTGGTGGTCAGCTAACTGCGTTATTTGGGACAATGTGTTCTTTTTTGGTATGTATCTGTTAATCCCCCTACAAAATGGAGATAATGAGGATTGTATTACCATCGTCAATACGAGGCACAGATGAGGCATGTGACCACTTGAGGATATATAAAGTCATTTATAACTTTATTAATTATAATACAATAATATTGTTATTGATTTAGTTTCTTAGATATGATACTCTACATATTCTTATTATTTCACAGGGCAGCACTGACTGGCCATAGTAATGGTGGGCAGAGGGAATCACTTAGCTTAAAGAGATGCCAAAATCTAGGACCTGTTCGGAGTTATGAATTATACTTTGTTGAGTAGTGTCCCTCCAGAATTCATGCCCTTCCTGCAACCTCAGAGTGTGACCTTATTTAGAGGTCACACTGGAGTCAGTGGGCTCTTACTCCAGTACGACTTGTATCCTTATAATAAAAAGGGAAAAGACACAGAGACAGATGCACACATAGAGAAGAACATCATGTGAAGACACAGACACATGGGGAAGTTGGCCAGTGATGATAAAGGCAGAGATTGGAGTTACACAGTGGGGTGTCAAGAATCACCAGAGATTGCTGTCTAAAGAAAGCAAAGATTGCTGTCATAGAAAACTATGGCCATGCTCACATCTTGATTTCAGACTGTGACCCCCAAAACAGTGAGAAATGGTAAGAAAATTAATCTGTTAAGACAGTCAGTTTGTGGGTCTTCATTACAGCCACCTAGGAAACTAATACAGAAATCAAGGAGGCTGCGGAGCGCAGTTGGCCACTGAGGGGCATCCATAGAGGTCACCAAAGTGGAGTGACCAGAACTAGATTTTGGAAGCCAAATACGGAGGCAGGATTCCAAGAAGCAGGGAGCCTAATGAGGAATAGTCATCAGAAGAGCTCTTGGCAGTCACCTGTTCCAGATGTCAGTGTTGCTGCCAGTTAATAGACTGAGATAGGTTGGACAGATTCGCGTTTGGAAAAAAAAAAAAAAAAAAAAGCAAACCCTTAAATGCAAAGTAAGATAAAACCAAAAGCCAATATATCTTGCTTTACACTGAAAAAGGAAGCAACTGTCCCTGATCACATAGTTTCCCTCCCTGGCCACAGATAGCCTCGTGTGCACTTAACTCAATGTTACTCTAGGTTTCTTTCTACTTTGTCTTTCTCAATATAATCCTAAAAGGTAGGAATTCCCAGGAATTATCATGGAACAATTGGCTTATGTTTTAATTTCCTATTACTGCTGTAACAAATCACCCTAACTTTTGCAATTTAAAACAACATAAAACCTATTACCTTAGACTTTTGCAGGTGAGAAGTCCATTATGGGTGGCACTAGTCTAAAACCAAGGCATCAACACTTTGTGCCCCCTGAATCTAAAATAAAAGTTGAAATATTTTTGAAAAATAAAAGTAAATTAAATATAAATAATGTGTTAGAAACCACTTTGGGTTTCTTTTGGTGGCTCTGAGGCAAATGTTTTTCTGCTCATTTGAGTTGTTTTCAGAATTTAGTTTCTTGTTGTTGTAAGACAGAGATCTGTGGTTTTCTGCTGGCTGAAAACAGGTTCATTGGCAACTTCTAGAGGCTACTGCATTCCTAGCTCATGATCCCTTGTCTTCAAAGCCTGAAATCTTCTGCCTCTTTGTCCCTTTTTAAAGACTCGTGTGATTAGATTGGGCTCACCCAGATAATCCAGGATTATCTGCCTTTCTTCAGACTGGCTGCTGAACAACCTCAATTCCACCTGCAACCAAATTCCCTTTTACCATGAAGCCTAACATATTCACTGTTCTGGAGATTAGCATGTGGACATCTTTGAGGAGTCATGGCTCTTCCTTCCACAGGTTATCTGCAGCTGAACAACCTGACTTCCCATCAGGACTAAGTAGGAAAAGCTTAACATGAGGGTGAAAACAATTTTATCAAAACATTGCAACTGTAGTCAGGCACGGTGGTTCATCCCAGCACTTTAGGAGGCTGAGGCACAAGAGGTCGAGACCATCCAGGCTAAAATGGTAAAACCCCATCTCTACTAAAAATGCAAAAAGAGAAAAAATTAGCTGGGCATGGTGGCGTGTGCCTGTAGCCCCAGCTACTCAGGAGGCCGAGGCAGGAGAATTGCTTGAACCCAGGAGGCGGAGGTTGCAGTGAGCTGAGATTGTGCCACTGCAGCCTGGGTGATAGAGCGAGATTCCTTCTCGAAGCAAACAAACCAACATGGCAAATGTCAATAACAAAAACAGAAAGCCAAGCTTCTGTGCAGTGTTTTTTTAGTCTATCCTTTCATAAACTTGCTGATTTGGAAATTAAGTCTACTTAATGGAAAACATTTGATATAAAAACATCAGATATATCTTGATAGACAATAAATTACTATATAGACACTGTGGAGGACCATATAGAATTGTTTAGCATCTTATTTTCAGGGCTATTTTTTGAAGGCAGCTTTGAGCACATTAATCGTGAGTTCCTCTTGTTTCTCTTCTAATTGTCCCCCCAAACCCAATGTATCAGAAGTTATTTTAACTTAAGTATTGCTTGCTTAATTCCATTCACTTACCCCCAGAATTGTTTCATTTCATGTATTTATTACACTGTTCACATATCACCTTCTATTTTCATGCACCTCATAACCAGCCTAAGAGGCACATTACTGGTAAAGCCTCAGGGTAAACAGGCATTGCCTCCCATTTTGATTTCAGCTCTGTTTAATGACTTTATACCAAATGTGGAGACATACTCATTTAGAGTTTTCCAAAGCAGATTTCAGTCATATTTTGATGTTCTTCCTCTTTTTACATCCATTTTGAAATGAAATATGTATATATTTATATATATAAACTTTATATGAATGTATATTTATATGTAGAAATTTTATTTGAAGAAAGTCTATTCATTTATGTAACACTTATCACTGAGCACTTCTGGGTACCCGGCATCGTTCTAGACACCGGAAGCACACCGGTGATTCCAGTGCTCAAGGGTCCTGTCGGTAGCACTGCCTTCCATGCATCCTTTTCTTTTCACCTTACACCTTCATGGTAATACTTCCCTTTGTAGATTGGTGTTTTCTTACCTGGTCACATGCATACCTTTTCTACTCTTTGTGTTATGAAATTTTTGTATCCTGAATCTTATTTGGCCATGACTCAACTTCTTAGCTAACTCTATTTGGAAGGAGTGTGATTAAAGAAAATGTCACCAAAGGGTTAAATATGTTATTTCTGTACATGTTTGTTATTCGTCAAGGGGTTTCATTTTAACCCAAATGAATAACTTTCTATTGGTGGATTGTACCCAAAGGCAGCGTATATTCAGATAGGGCCACTTTGTTGTGCTTCTCTGATTTCTTTTCTTTTTCTCTTCTTTCTTTTTCTCTGTCTTTTTCCTTCTTCCTTCTCTCCCTCCTTTCCTTTCCTTCCCCTCCCCTCTTTCTTTATTTTCTTTCTTCTCTTAACTCTTTACCTAATGTCTCCAATGGTAAGACAGTCCCTAACCTCAAATGTGACAGTTAAACAGATGCCAGTGACGTCTTTCCCCAAAGCAATAGAAAGGACATTTTTCAACTAATGATTGAAATAGTTCAAAGCAAACAGAATACTCACATTAAGGGAAGAAGAAACTGCATATTGCAGAAAGACCTATGCATTCAGATACGTTTGCCTGCCCTGACATTCCATTTTTCAAATTAGTTTGCCTGTTAGCTGAGGACCTTTTTAATGGGACTGATGTTAGTGATCTCCTAGACCTTTGGCAGTTCTTGAGAGATAGCAAAATCTTTCCCTGAAGTGCTAGCCATGTAGCTTATCCCTTTAGGGGCTCTGCTGTAGAAGTCTCACAGGTAAAGCTTCCTGTGCTTGAATTCTTAGGGGTAGGGAGGAGGGGTAAACACTTGGAATACTTTTTTGGGATAGTAAATAATTGGTTACTTAAAATCTAAAAAATATATCTATTACAAATAATCATTTGAGGAACTTTGGTAAATTTTTTTAAAGTGCATGAGGTTTAGATTTGATAAAGCAAAAAATAAAACAAATGTTGCAATGCCAATCAGATGCTTGGCTAAGACAGAGGTTTAATGCCACCCTGCTTCACCAGAAATAGCTTCTTACCTGACATTAGAGGACCCTGAATTGTGTCAAAGTCTTAGAAGTGGCAATTGGTAGGTAAAGATAATTAAAGAGACATCCAACATGTTTTGAGTCCTTTCTCCATGTATAAGGAGAAAGAAAAAGGGTACATTTGTGCCTTGGGCTCATTAGTAAAATACATTAGCTATAGCTGACTGATTTGCACCTGGTGCCTGCCTGAGGTATCCAGAGAGAGGAGATTTATATTTTAGGTTTTAAGCTTGGGAAACTTTGAAAGTTCTTCTTCTCAAAAATTAGATAGTCGGGGGGCAGTGGTTCACGCCTATAATCCTAGCACTTTGGGAGGCCGAGGCGGGTGGATCACGAGGTCAAGAGATCGAGACCATCCTGGTCAAAAAGGTGAAACCCGTCTCTACTAAAAATACAAAAATTAGCTGGGCATGATGGTGCGCACCTGTGGTCCCAGCTACTCGGGAGTCTGAGGCAGTAGAATTGCTTGAACCCAGAAGGCGGAGGTTGCGGTGAGCCGAGATCGTGCCATTGCACTCCAGTCTGGGTGCAACAACAGCGAAACTTCGTCTCAAAAAAAAAAATAGATAGTCATGTAGATATATAAATATACATTTCTTTCTGGATTACACATTTGCTGAAGTTTGCCTTTTAGTTTTTAGAAGGGAGCAGTATTGGCGTGCATATGACACTTTTTTTGCACGTCACTTTGGAAATGAGGTTCCAGATGGAGTTTTAGCCCAAGAATGGAACAAAGAGGTCATTGGTTACAACCCCTTTCTTACAGACTAACACACTAAACCCCAGAGAGGTTAAGGAAGAGATTTAAAATCACACAGATATTTAGCAGCCTGGCCATCAAGGACTAAGACCCAAGTTAATTAAATTTCCATCAGTCTTTTTTCTTCTCTACATCGACATTATACTTGCTTGAGTAAACATCTTAAATATAGAATGTTTCTTCTTTTCATTAAGAAGTCATCTAAAATAGTATGTTCTCTATTCTCCATTAAGCATAGTTTATAAGATTTCTGTGCCTTTAAAATCAGTTTAATTAGAGTGAAATTTAATACTTAATTGATCAGACATCTCCAAGTTGAAATTTATTCTGTTTTTAGGCTTAGCTTAGTCATTTCCCATTTGTTTGATTTAAAGTAGGGTTGAAGGGGCACACAGCCCTGGGAAACTTCAACACAAAGTGCCATCCAACTCTGGCCAGATTCTTGTATCTGATCACCACACTCCCTGAAGTCTCTGATAATTATCAATAAATTGGGTGGTAGATAAATAGCAGTGTCATGGGAGAAGGAAAAGGCGGAAGCACACTACCAGTGACACTTCCTGCCTGTCAGCAGACGGAGGAGTGAAGACAGATCCGTCCTGTTTGTCAGGAGCAGAAAGTATGTTGGCGAAGACTAACTCCTGGGAAGGGGAGGTGTCAGGAAGATGAATTACCTTAGAAGAGGACTGCTCTCCCAGTGGACAGCAGCCCCCTTGGATATAATTTGCCAGCTGTCCGTCTTGTCCTAGTGTGTCTCTGTCTTTTTCCTCCTTTGCATTGCCAGCTACCAGCCTGTGCTTTATAGATCTAGTGCAGCCACAGAGCCTTCAACTAGCTGAATGGCCACTAAACCTAATGGCAGGGGTAACTTTTTGGCAACCATGAATATTCAGCATGCACGTGTTTCCTATCAGCACTCCCAGGAGCTCTCTGAAAGATGGACCCTGTGGGGAAACGTCTTTAAATGAACACCTTAGTAGAGAATGATCCTGTTAAGTGAATAAAAGGCTGATCACATACCCAGAGGTGAGCCATAATGAGGTTCAGAGTAACTAAATGAAGCAATCTGCTGCACTTTGTATCTGGACTTGAGCCTGAGCATTTCAAAGTAGCATCTGGAAAAGAAAAAGGCTCTGGGGAAAAATCACACAGCAGACTCAAACTATTTCATTTTTTTTTTCTCCAAAAGGAATTTAGGGTAGATCTTGAGTAATGGTTTTGAAGCAAGAAGGCTGCTGTGAGAAAAAAGTGTCATGTGGGCATTGCCACCTCACATAACCAAACCAACACTCTCCTATCATTGTTGGGTGCTGAGAGACCTGGTGGTCCCGGCTTGTGTCTTTAAATAGATAAGGGTTGCCTGGCCAGAAGATTCTAGCACAACAGCAGCATCTCAGCTTCATAAACTGAAGATTTCTCAAGAAGGGTGATGCAATAGTCTTTATCTTCCCTGCAGGAGTAAGTGGGGCATCAATCCACCTTCCACCTTGTGAGTTAGCCGCATAAAGCAGTGCCACAAGCTGAAACAGCCAACATTCTTGCTCTGGTTTATAATTTAAATTCTCCAAGGGAGTAGCTGTAGCCTGAAAGGTCATTCCATTGAAAAGTTCACTGATTTTGGTGATTCACAAAGAAACATTTCTTATTTGGTGAATTAGTGTCCTAATTAATTCATTTCATGGAACAAGCATCTTTTGAGACTCTCTCTTCTGCTGCCCACTTTCTCTCCAGCAGGTACAGGTAGGATTCTAAAGTATAAAGGGGACTTTCACCTGGGAACTAAAAGGTTAAATTATTAAAGGAGTCATAACACTTGCTAGTAATGTGACCTCTTGCTATTCACTATTTCTGAATCTCCTTTTACTCCTCCGTAAAGTGGGGAGAAAAATAATTGTCCTGCCTTTTACCCTTTTCTTGGCATGCAAGAGATAATGAGAATGCTTCCTAAGCTATTATGAACCACTGTAGTGTCACACATATTTATTTAAGGCACCTATTTGGTATGTTAAAATATTCTAGAGGATCTTATGACTTTTGGTTAATGAAACCTAAGGACTTTCTCACTCCTTAGGTAAAAAAGTGGTGTTTATTTCAGAGCGAGATGTTCAAAAGCAAGACTATATAATTTGATTCCTGCGATCATGCCATCGGGCTGTCTTGACTCTCTGATTGCTTTCAGTATTTCTATTTTATTGGGTAGAGGAACTTGGTAAAGTATTACCCTGAGGCTAAAGAGAGCTCTTTAAAATGACTTTAGGGATCTGAATAGACCAGTTGCCATTTATTCCCTTAATATAATTAGTTTCCTAATAGTCAAAGGCTCAGATAGCATTTGTTTCTCCTAAGTTTTAGTCTAAGCCAATGTGGGTGCTTATTAGTGTCATAGTGATAAGTGGCACAGATGAGCAAACAGATAATTAAGGAACACCAAATATCCTTCGCATCCCCCACCTCACACCCATTTGGTAGTCGACTTTAGTGTAAGAGTATCTCACTGTTTCAGTAGGATAATTTGGTGCTCATCTGTCAGATGGATGGAAGAAGGCAATGCTAATTTGTTTCTCCAGGCATACTTCCCTCAGATTAAGGACTAAAGCTACCATGTAGCTCAGAGCTGAAAGGTAAGAGTCAGAGGTATTCAATGATCAAATAGTCTTCTTCACTAATTTACCAAAAGGAAGAACTCAATTTTGTCACTTACTGGCAGTTGTTAACTTGTCTTAGAAGATGCTTTGATTTGAGTAGATAAACTGCCTTTAAAGCATACAGCAGCAGGCTTTTGTTTTATGAAATAGTAGTCCTCTAGTCCAGATAATTAAAATGAACATTTCTTTGGAAATAAAATGTGAAACTGGTGATGGTAGGGTGAAGTCTAAGGGGTGATAGGAGAGGGAAGCTGAGACTTCAACAGCTAAGTGGAAAGAAAATGTTAAAATACTTAGTATTAAAAGTTTTAATTTGCTACTACTTTATGGGTCTCATATGAGAACATGAACACCTAGGAAAACCATTGGAAGCAGAGGAGCCTAAAAAGTATTTTATACACTGTAAGGTGAAACCTGAGGCTTAAAAAACCTAAGCAATTTGTCCCAGGTCACATGGCCGGAGAGTATTAGAATCTGGATTTGATCCTATTTTTATCTGGCTGTAGCTATGAAAATTGAGCCCATCAGTTTTCATCCTATGGCATATGGAGTCATTGCCCCTTGCCACTTCAGTCTCTGTGTGTGTGTGTGTGTGTGTGTGTGTGTTTGTGTGTGTGTGTGCACGCATGCTCGCTCCAAATGCATCTCCATTTCTTTAATCAGATCATATTAAAACATATTTTAAGATCAGTTTTTAAGACAAAAATGTAGGATGAGTGAGTTGATATGTAGGTATGTATTAGCTTGAAATTGTATTCACACCAGAACCTCATTCTTGAAAGTTTAAAATTCCCGTATCAATTACCCAGCCCCAAATACAGTTTTCTTGTCTTTTAGATGTTTTAGAAAAATCCTTCATATTTCCTGGCTATCAAGCCTCTTACTATTAGAGCACCATCTCTTCCTA
Source organism: Callithrix jacchus (assembly GCF_049354715.1). Lineage (NCBI taxonomy): Eukaryota > Metazoa > Chordata > Mammalia > Primates > Cebidae > Callithrix > Callithrix jacchus. The sequence continues at coordinate 114,219,967 of NC_133509.1, forward strand.
CATTTCCCTTACAGGTTGCTCACTTTTAATGACATTGGCTTTCTAGGTGGAGAAATTCCTTAAATTGCAGGTACCATATCAGAATTTCTTTCAGTTAGGGCGACAGATCCAATATACTGCATGTGTGTGAAGTACAGATAAAGGTAATCAGATCTCATGCGTCAGGGAATAAACTGATTACCTGCGATGGTCAGGAAGGAATTTTCACCATTAGCATCCTGCAGATACACAAACCAAGTGCAGGAATTCAACTTTCTTCTCTCATGAAATTTTCTTATAGCACCTCATCAAGTACAGGGCATAAAATATAAACCTATGACATAGTGTACTATGTACAATGGTTGTCATACATGCATAAATATTATGCAGCAAAATAAATACTATAGCAGCTGAGACAGGGTTCTAGTTAGATGACTGAGATAGTGATTCATTAAATATAAACTACTTAAAATCTTTTCATGTTTCCTCCAGGGATCTCAAAGTACCTTCCCCAAATGAGCTCATTAAACCTCATGAATATTCTGTCACATAAATTCTGTTACATTTCTCCAAAAACATAGGTTAGTCAATCTTACTAACTAGTAAGTTCTAGCAGCAAGTCTCCACAGCACTCCAGCCACCTTTATTGCCTTGAAATCTCATTAGAGATTTAGTTTGTAACACTGTTAATCTAGATGGAATTCTTTCATCCCCAGCTCATTACTACATTTGTCTCTTCAACAAACATGTCATGGGTGTCAACTGAGTGCTGAATATAAAAAGTTAAATAAGGCTCAGGGTTCAGTAGGAAAGAGCTGGTGAGTTCATTCACATATACTCCAGCACAGTTTGATATGCCCAGTGCTGCCTCGCCTAGCAAGACCCTCTGTAATCTACTGTTACCTTCTTGTACAGGTCTTTATATCATGCAGGCTTTGATGTAGATACACCTACCAGAATCTATGATTTGGTTCTAAGAGCCTATAATGAATTTCAGTTAATTCAGTTGCCATTTAGAGAAACTGGGTCATATTCTACCTTAGAAAACTCTTGGAATAACTTTACTTCTTTTGAAAATTGCAGGAATTTTTACTCTAGTAATAACTGCTGTGTGTGTGTGTGTGTGTCTGTGTGTGTGTGTTGATCAAAAACTTTATAACAGAGGATTAGCCTTAAATTTGGCAAGCTTTTCCAGATAAATTCTGGAGACAAGTCCCACGATGTTCCTAGAAAGTAATAAAGAGTAACAAAAAGAGACCCCTTTGAAGAACCATGGTTAAGTTTTATTTGTTTGGTTTGGGATATTTTTCTAAATATTCTTTTGGATTAAACCAAGTCTAAACTGGTTGCTGTTTGACTTAATGAAGGGCCTGACATGAGGGAAGGATGTAAATAATTGTGGGAGAAAATATTTGTGACATGTGAAAACATTTCTTTTGAGCAATGTTTTTTGTTATAAAGGAAATAGCACTTTCACCTTTGGGAGTGATTAAGGCTTTCTCAGTTTAATACCTAAATGATATTACCTCTCAAAAAAAACAAACAGAAATGTGCTTACCGGGGCTACACCTTTAGCCCAGCATTGGATACACTAATTACTGACATACATGAGGTCTCACTAAAAGAAAAGTATCATTAGACTGTTGGTTCCCAAAATACATTCCCTTAAATATCAGTCTTATGGAATGGCCCTTGGGAATAAAAATCAGGAAACATAGTCAATGGTAAATATATATATATATATATGCATACTATATAGTAGTTCTTTATTTTATTATTATTCTTGAGACAGAGTCTGGCTCTGTCACCCAGGGTGGAGTGCAGGGGCACAATCTTGGCTCACTGCAACCTCTACCTCCCGAGGTTCAAGCCCTTCTCCTGCCTCAGCCTCCTGAGTAGCTGAGATTACAGGCACCTGCCATCATGCCTGGCTAAGTTTTGTGTTTTAAGCAGAGATGGGTTTTCACTGTGTTGGCCAGGCTGGTCTCAAATTCCTGCTCTCAAGTGATCCACCCACCCGACCTCCCAAAGTGCTGGGATTATAGGCATAAGCCATGGTGCCCAGCCTGGGTAGCTTTTTAATATTGCTTCCTCTCTCTTAGATATTCACAGTGCCTATTAGCAAATTAAATGTTCTGTGAAATCTTGTATTAAATACATCTTTTAAATTTTTACTTAAGACTTCCCAAATTCATTTGACCATTCACTGTGTAATATTCCTTGACAGAATACTTATTAATATCCAGCTCCTGGGAACACAATTGGGGAAATACTACACCCAGGAAAAAAAATCTAGGTCAGGGAAATCTAACTAAACAAAAGTGTATATTTACATTAGTAAATTACTTTTTACTTTATGCGGGTCTCCTTTTCATGTGAGTTTCTCCAGTGCCTAAAAATATTATTTTAAATGTCATTTCAAAACACTTATCATTTTTTGAAAACACATTGTTTTTAAAACTTGAGACTGCATGAATTCCCTCTTTTCCCTTGTCCACCAGTTCAATTAGTCTTCTCTTCAGTATTTGATTTATGAGAGATCAATTCATATCCAACTTTTCAGGGCCTGTCCCATGTCATATGAAAGATAGCATACCTGTATTTGTGTAAAAAAGGGGAGAAAACCTACCTCTGAGCGTACAATAAAAACTGTTTGACAGTAAAGTATGATAAGAAGAAAATGCTGGTTATAAGGGCCAAGCAACCTTGATCTCCTTTGGCTTGCTGTGGGATTTGGGCCAATAAGTAATCTCTCTGATCTTGCCTGTATAATTGAAATGATGAAATGACTATTACTTCCCTCCACCAGAGAGTGAATGATGTGTGGATTAACGTCTGACCTTTGGGCAAATGCCTCCTAGTGACTTAAAAGAAGGTGCCCTCTTTTCTTTCTTTCTTTCTTTTTTCTTTCTTTCTTTTTTTTTTTTTTTTTTGAGACTGAGTCTCACTCTGTTGCCCAGGCTGGAGTGCAGTGGCATGATGTCCACTCACTGCAACCTCCATCTCCGGGGTTCAAGCGATTCTCCTGCCTTAGCCTCCTGAGTAGCTGAAATTAAAGGCACTCACCACCACACCCAGCTAGTTTTTTGTAATTTTAGTAGAGACGGGGTTTTACTGTGTTAGCCAAGATGGTCTCAATCTCCTGACCTCATGATCTGCCCGCCATGGCCTCCCAAAGTGCTGGGATTACAGGCGTGAGCCACCGCGACTGGACAGGGTGCCCTTATTTCTAACCCATACCTTACAGCACTGTCTATGATCCCATTTGCTGAGTGGTTCTGAATTCTGTCATTCTTTCATTCTTGCACTTGCCCTCCTGTCACCTATTCACTTGCATTTACTCTCTACAGTTAGGACATTGTCAACACGGATTGTGTTTGAGTAAAAAAGTTCCTTCAGAGAAGAATAAATGTAGATCAAGAGACAAGTAAAGACATACGCTGAATCTTTAATCCAGAGTTGATTTACTCAAGCCTTACTGAAAAAAATCATGAAGCAAAATGATTAGGTATGGATGTGTAAATCTATAATGAATGACTCTGAGTAAAGATTGTACTCATAATCACTAGATTTCTCTCATAAGCAAAGTGCATTGGGTAAAAAAAAAAATTACCTAAGATCATTTGAAATTCAGTAATAAGATTCTTTTCAGAAGATCTTTTGATTCTGTAGAGAATTAACATATCTAGTTATTATCTGAAGATCCCCAAACACCAGATCCTCCGAAATAGTGTTTCTTCTGAAAATTTTCAACTTGTATAAAATTTGGTTACTGCACATAAGGCCCAGCAAGAGAATAATTACACTTTATTGATATTTTCTTACAATGCCATGAGAAAATCTGGCTGAAGCTGTGAAAATGAGATATATTTATAAACCTGAGATGTCAGCTTTCCAAAGTAGTTTTAAATCCAGACACAAAATACATATACTTGCATTCACCTTCACATTCTCACAAACTTATACAAGAAAGTACTCTTTGATGTATTTCTAAGCATTAAATATCTATATAGTGTATACAGGTGGGAATATATATGTATGTGTATTTATATGTGTGTATATGTACATATGTTCAGTTATATTTCTGTGTATATGTGTATATGTATGTACACATGAATCATAATTTGCTAAGCGTTAGCCACTATTACTATAAATTTTCCTTAATACACAAATTTCTCAATAGCTTAGAAGAAAACTTTCAAGTGTATGAAAACTCTTCTTTCCTTCAGCATAAGTGATAGCATTAAGCTGAATAGTACCCATTCCCCAGGGTAGAGAAATTCTATTTACCTTTTTGTGTGACAGTTGCTTCTTATTAAAGTGTGTTAGATCTGGCCAGGCATAATGGCTCACACCTATAATCTCAGCACTTTGGGGGCCAAGGTGGGAGGATCACTTGGACTGAAGAGTTGGAGGCCAGTCTGGGCAACATAGTGAAACCCTGTCTCTAAAAATACATTTTTTTAAATTAGCCAGGCGTGGTAGCACATGCTTGCAGTTCCAGCAACTAGGGAGGCTGAGGTGGGAGGATCACTTTAGCCTGGGGTTCAAGGCTGCAGTGTACCTTGATTATGCCAGTCTGCATTAGCCTGGGTAACAGAGTAAGACCCTGTCTCTAAAAATACCTATTTTTTAAAAGGTGTGCTAGATCTGCAGATTATAAAATGATGTGAATTAAGATTCTTTCTCGCTCATTTATTTCTGTTAAAAAAAAATGGACTGCTTGCGAACATGTACATATATATAAAAAATCACTGCACACCAATCATACTATGTGGTGTCACAAGGGTTTTGTTTTCTTTTGACTTGTAATGTTTTGCTTAACTTTAGAGAAAGCTTGAAAAATTAATTGAAATCAACTTGTGTCTCAACATTTTGTTGCAGTAGAGGAATCTGGAGGAAAGGAAAAGAGAGAATAGCAATGAATTGATTGGTGGAGAGGCAGCCAAGTGTGTTTTAAAAAGGATCCGTTGCCCAGTTTCTATTAAATGTATTGTAAGGACTTAATAGCTAGCTATAGTGATACATTTATTAAGATTAAAATTTGCAGAATTGGTGGTACAGGGGAGATGACAGCTAGGTGGGAATATTAGAAACAGAGCTATAAAAATTCCACACAACCTGGAAAAATGCAAATGAATACAAGCAAGGGCGGGATGTGGAGAATGTGGGCGTGGATAGGTGGATTATTTTACGTGATATGCTCTGGAAGACGTGGAGTTTGACTGTAGGGCTGGGTGGGCACCTAGTAAGAAGAATGTTTGGGCTCTGTCGCTTGTCTCTTGGAGATCAGAAGAGACACTGGGCCTCTTCTCCGTTACTCCCAAGAAGAAATGCTCTTTATTCATATCTTTATTAAATACCTCTTATGGCCCATGTGTTAAGAGATGGGGAAAACTAAGAGATACAGCTCATCCGCCCTACCCTGCAGGAGCTTATTGCAAATACAGTCAAATGCAGTATGAAGGAAACAGTATGAGATTTGAATTAAGGATACTAAGATTTTATTCACGGATTAAAATTTTTATATTGTTTCTTAATGATTTTGTGGTCTTTCACGGGTCTATTAACCTCTGAGCATTAGTTATTGGTGAATTGGGAATAACAATCATGTCTGCCTCATGGGGACACTGTGATGATTAAATGTGAAGGTTTCTGATAATGCACTGAAAACAATCCAAAGTGCTAGAATTGATATGGTTTTTAATTATGAAGTGTCTTCAAATTCAAGTTTGATAGTAGAGTCAGATTTTATACAAATGAATCAGAGAAATAGATGACTTAAGTTTGGGAAAAATGGTAAATACAGGAAGAACATTATAAACATCACGGATGAGTTCAGATGCATGGGGGTCCTGGACTTAGAAGGGGGTGTGCTTAGTTTAATGATCTGCTGTCACCACCTTGAAAGTTTTAATAATTTTTTTAACAAAAGGCCTCACATTTTTTATACTAAGCCTCACACATTATATAGTTAGTTCTGCTTGTAGACTTATTACATGTATAAATACATAGATCAGTTACATGCCCAAAACATTAATCACTAAGTTATCTGTATATACATTTAACAGTTACCCATCTATTTATCTATCTCTACATACAGACATAGTCTCCCATGTAGGATGTGAGGCACTTGAGGCAGAAACTTGCATGTGTGGTTCTAGGGCCCAGGAGAGAAGGTAAAACTGAAAAAAATGGTTGAGTCTAATAGTTATCACTAATTGGAAGCCTTCTACACTCCAAGGTCAAGCACTGTGATGTGATCCAGTACACACACACACACACACACACACACACACACCTGTACTATTTATATCATGGAATAAATACATAAATATTACTAATGTATTTGCTTTTTTACAAAGATTCTATGATATTAGTAGGTCTGGAATTAGGTCAAGAATCTGCATTTTGAAAGAAGCATTTCAGTGGCTTCTAAGGCAGGTGGTTTCTATACATGCTTTCCAAATACTGAGTGAAAAGTTCATCCTGTTGTGTTGCTGTCCTTTATGCGTAATTTGGAAAACTGGGTGATCTTTTCTCCAGGAGCCCTTAGCAACAGATCCAGAGAAAGAATGTCATTTCTCTGCATTATTTGGGACCAAGTTAAAAGTTACTCTAAGATGTCTGCTTCACAAAGAGATATCCCATATCCAGTCCAGACCCTGTTGGATGCCAAATAATGATTAGTGTACAGTAGTCCCTACATACCCATGTGGGAATGACCTAAGACCCCCAGTAGTTGCTTTTAACTGTGGGTAGCACCAAACCCTATATATACTGTCTTTTTCCATATATGTATATACATACATACATACATACATACATACATACATACATACATAGTTATGATAAAACTTAATTTGTAAATTAGGCACAGTAAGAGATTAATGACACTAATAATAAGATGAAGAATTATGACAACATGCTGTAATACAAATAATGTGAATGTATTATAGTCTCCTTCTCTCTCAAAACATCTTATTGTATTATACTCACCTATTTTTGGACCGTGGTTGACCAAGGGTAACTGATACTGCAGAAAGCAAAATTGTGGACAAGGAGGAACTACTGAACATAAAGAAGTAGTGGATAATAACGATGATAAGATAGTTGGGGGCTTTGAATTCTGGATAAAGGATCTGACACTCTTCTCAGAAGGCAATAGGGAACCTTGGCCATGCAGAATTAAATAAAGGACAAGGAAACCACAAGTAAGATCACTTAGAGGCTATTAAAAAAAAAGTGGAGAAGAGGTAACAAAGGCCAAAAATGGACACTAAGAATAAATAACAATTAAGAAAAATATTTTTAATTATGATGGAAATATGTATGGAGTTTCCTCATAAAACTAAAAATAGAACTGCTATATGATTCAGCAATCCCATTGCCTGGTATATATCCCCAGAGCTTGAAATCAGCATGTCTAAATGACGTCTGCACTGTCACATTCATTGCAGCACTATTCACAATAGCGAAGATACAGAATCAACCTAAATGTTCATCAAAGGATAAATGGATCGAGAGAATGTAGCATTATACACCATGGAATATTATTCAGCCTTAAACAAGAAGGAAAGTCTGCCATTTGCAGCAGCATGGATAAACATGGAGGACATTGTGATAAGTGAAGAAATAAGCCAGACACAGAAGGACAAAAACAGCATGGTTTTACTTATGTGGAATCCAAAACAATCAGATTTATAGAAGCAGAGAATAGAATAGTGGTTACCAGAAGCAGTGGGTTGGGGAATGGAGACATGTTGGTCAAAGGGTACAAATTTGTAGTTAGAAGGAAATTGATGATAATTATTTAAGATAATGGATATATTTAATGTTTGAGTTAATCATTCTGTACCGTATAGATATATCATCTCTGTGTACCATATAAATATATACATACAATAATATGTCAAAAATAATCTCTAAGTCCTCTTTTTAAATTTTACTTCCATGAGAACAGTATCCATCTTGATTGCAGACCATTTTCCTTCTTCTCCATATGCAAATGTATTCCTTATAGAAAAATTCACTTCTGCCCCCACCCCAGCAATCATTCTTCAGGTCCCAAAGTTTTCCTCCCTGTTACCCTCTTGCCTCTTGGGAGTGGCTCACTCATTCACACTGAAATACTCTGATGTTAGTTTCCTTTATGCTCCCTAACAGCCTGTATCTGTTACTCATCTCCCAGGTACTCACAGCTTGCTGAAAGGCTTTTTCTAATCAGTGTCATTTTATCTTCCTTAAAATCCTTGATCATGGCCACTAGCATCCTTGACATTCTCTGGATGCTTAGTTAGAAAAGAATAAGCTCAATGCACACCAGGGAGAGATCATGGCCTTTTCTTCTGAGAACTTTGCAGCATCTTTGGCTGCTCTTTTTATGTGCTTGTTTTTGTGCTTCCCTACATCAATCTCACAAAACATCCTTTTTCTCATGCTTGGCATATTGATATCATCCCACCACAGATAAAATACAGAGCAGTGTAATATGGGCAGGTGTTGGAATTATTTGCAATGCACAGAAATCTCCACTGATGTTTAAGACTGGGGCAATATTAAACACATTACTTTCTCTGACAGGCGTTTTCATTACACCCGTGCCATGCAGGTGCAGAATCCAGAAGTGATATCTTGTTTCCCCCAACAGGGTCTATGCAATAAAATTTAAAAGTGTGTTTGTGTGTGTGTGTGTCTTTCCCCCTTTATATCTTTATCTGTGCAAAATCCACAGCCTCTTGTTTAAATTACATCTAAATGCACTTGGAGGAATGACACAAATTCCAAAGAACCTGTTGTGAAAATAGTGGCCATTTGCCAGATCAGTGTTCTTATGGTTGGTAGTGTCATGTGGGCAGGTTTAGAGGGCCAGTCTGAGAAAGGACAAGATGAAAAATAGCCTAAGAAAAATCAAGAAAGACCAGTATCAGAAAGCCAATTAGTCCTCCAGAGTGAGTTACTATCTAGGTTGGTCTCATCAGAAAGAGAATAATGGCCAAGGTGGCTGTATTAGTCTGTTCTCACACTACTAATAAAGACATATCCAAGACTGGGTAATTTACAAAGGAAAGAGGTCCAGTGGACTCACAGTTCCAAATGGCTGGGGAGGCCTCACAATCATGGAGGAAGAAGAAGCAAATGCAGGTCTTATATGGTGGCAGGCAAGAGGGCTTGTGCAAGGGAACTCTCGTTTATATAACCACAAGATCTCGTTAGACTTATCTGCTACCATGAGAACTATGAGCGAAATTGCCCCCATTATTCATCTATCTCCACCTGGCCCCACCCTTGACATGTGGGTATGATTATAATTCAAAGTGAGATTTGGATGGAGAAACAGCCAAACTATATCAGTGGCAAATTCAAATGGCTACAGTAATAAAAACAACAATAGCAACAACAAAAGGTAACATTACTTGGGGATTTATCTTGTACCACAGACTTTTATATGCTTTACATTCATGTTGAAAATTAAATGCTGGCTGAGTGTGATGGCTCACACCTATAATCCCAGCACTTTGGGAGGCTGAGGCAGGCAGATCCCTGGAGGTTAGGAGTTCGAGACAAGCCTGGGAAACATGGTGAAACCTCCAATCTACTAAAAATATAAAAATTAGCCAGGCGTGGTGGCAGGTGCCTATAATCCCAGCTACTCAGGAGGCTGAGGCAGGAGAAACACCTGAACCCAGGAGACAGAGGTTGCAGTGAGCAGAAATCATGCCACTGCACTCCAGTCTGGGTAACAGAGCCAGACCACATCTCAGAAAAAATAATAATAATAAATTAAACTAAATGCTCCTAACAACCCTATCAGGTAAAGCACTGTGATTAACATCTATTTATCAGATGAGGAAAAACAAGACTCATGAAAGTCATGTAACTTGTACAAGGTAACACAACCAATAAGTCAAGCCCAGGTCTATCTGATTATAGAACTTGGGCTCTGGGCTTTCTGGAATTCTATACTCAGGAAAAGATAAAGCTCAGATCCTAGAAGATCAGCTGAAGAAGTTAGTGTGTGAAGTAGGCAAGCCAGATCTGCGACCAAGCTAAGGGCAGAAAACGGGAGTCCTGGGCCAATCATGCATGCTGGCTCAAAGAAGCATGTTTCTGAACCTGGAATCTGCAGTCTTCTGCTCCTGCTAAATGTTGGAGACCTCTAAAACAAATAATTGCAGCAGCTTTGTGAGGTGTTTTAATTGGCTATTCTCTGGGTTCCATTAGTAAGTTTACTTAGTCTACCCTGAGCCTAAAGCTGCAATGAGGGTTGTTACCTCCGGTGAGGAGAGTATTTATCATGCCCTCTCCAGAGGTAGCTGCAATGTTGCTCAAGTGTACTAATGGCATCTCCTCTCCGGGTCTTCTGATAAGGTCATTAGGAAGTGTGAGGCAAACAACCTGAAGGCCAAAGTCTCATTCAGCTCCATCAGTCAGATTCTGCCAGGACTGCACAGCCCAAGGATCCTGTGACAGCATCTGCCTGGAAGGAAGACTCTTAAGAAGGAACTTGCAGTTCATTCATTACATATGTTCTATGCTGAGATGTAACAGTGGAGGCTGTTTACAATGAATCATGACACCAGTACATCGGCTGCTGGCAATTATACTACTAACATATAGAACCTTAAGACCCCTTCCTCCCATAATTTTACTGAGAAAAAAAAATCCCAGAGGAATGTTAATTGATATTAATATGACACAATTAACAATTCATTCAGTTGGCCTTTCAACCTAGAAGTTTAAACATTAGTCTTTTCCTATATTTCAGATGAACAAAATGAGATAATGCATTCATATACTAATTCAGCCAACACTTACAGTGACTTACCGTGTACTGGGTACTGTACATTGGGAGATATAAACAATGAAATACAATGTAAAAATTCAGATTCTTTACCTTTAAGGATTTCACAGTCTAAAAGGGGAAACAAACACAATGATATCAACTATAACATAATTTTCTTGTTGTAATAGAATTATACATAGGATAGCATCCAAATAGAGCAGATAAGCAACTGACTCAGCTAGATTTGGGAGGTTAAGGCTTCATGGGGGATTCAGTACCTGAGCAGCGTGTTAACTGAGAGTGTAACCTATTTAAAAGGAATTTTTTTGAGCATTTACTCTGTGTTGAACTGATACTGAGTGTTTTATGTGCATTGTCATAATCCTATGCATAAAACAATCAAATGAAATGTGTACTATAGCCACTTGTCTCATAATGATGGGGATGCATTCTGAGAAAGGTGTCCTTAAGTGATTTTGTAGTCATGCAAACATCATAGTGTGTATTCACACAAATCTAGATGGTATAGCCTGTTGCTATATGGTATAGCCTATTGCTCCTACACTATAAATTCATACAACATGTTACTGTACTGAATACTGCAGGCATTTGTAACACAATGGTAAGTTTTTTGTGTGTCTAAATGTATCTAAATATGGAAAAGGTATAGCACAAACATGGTATTATAATCCTGTGAGACCATGGTCATATATGCAGTTTATCATCGATGAAAATGTCATTGTATAGTACATGGCTCTATTATTATCACCATGTTATAACATTTCCAAGTGACAAAAAAAAATATCTGAACCCCTGCCCTCAGGCTTCAGATCCCAGCTTTTAACAGCTATGCCACACTGTCATTAACTATTGTAAATCACTTAGGAACATCACCAAATAAAGATACCTGTTCTTCATGTAATGAAGAACAGTAATCATTCTTATCCTTAGACAATTAGCTTGGTTCTAAGGTTTGATGGTTTTCTTTCTGCAACAGAAGTTAATGAGTTAGCTAGAAGATAAACCTGCTGATAATCTTCTTCAATATGACTGATCAGTGTCAAGATCTAGGCATTGAAGTTTCTAAGGGTATCTATCCAGTCCTCTGTATTGTTCTCTGCATACTCCTCCAGTGCGGTACTGTACTACGCAGATAAACACATGACTATGACCTGATCCTCCTCAATCCTGTGCTCCCTGGCATCTCAAATGGGCCCAGAAGCAAAACATTTTGCCTGCCGGTTTGGTGCTTTTCAGAAGACTAGCATTTTCTTTTATATTCTAGACACACACACACACACACACACACACACACACACACACACACAAACGTTTTTCTCTCATTAACCTGCCACAGCCTTATAGAAATTCTGAAAAGTCCAGTTCAGTCTCATAATGCATGAATGTTATTTATCGTGAATGTTCCAAATTCGGCATATTGGTGGGGGGTGACAAGGTTAGGTAGATTTATTAGCATCCTGTCAGGAAATTTCCCGTGAGCAGTAGAGGTTTGTCAGAAAATTCAGTGTAATTGATAGGAGCAAGTTGGACTGATTCTTAGTGCTAGATCCGTACTGGCTCTGTTCACACCTTTCCTTTGCAGACAACAAGATGTGCTGAGGAGAGCTCATTAAGAAGACCTTCCTGCAAACACACTCTTTGCACCAGGTTTCCTTTTCCTTCCTTTCTTTTATATAATTATTTCAGTTACTTGAGAAGATATAAGTGCATGTTGGAGACATTACTGAATAGGCAGTGATTTCTACTCATTTGTATGTATCTTTTAACTCTCCAAGGGAACACTTACACTCTAGGGAATAAGGATTAACAAGAAGCTGGTATCTGTTCTGTGTTTCACTAAAGGATTACAGGTTTCAACCATCGCGTCTAGAAGCCATCAGGGCAGAGATCTAATAGTGGAAGGAGGTTAGCCTTTGAATTAGGACTCTTGGGTCCCAGTCTGAAGTCTCCAGCCTCCTAGTTCTTTGGCCCTGGGCCAGTTATTTAAACTTGCTGAGCTTTGGTTTCCTCCTTTGAAAGGTGAGGTTAATGATACTCATCTCACAGGGTGCCTAATAAATATTAAATGAAATGAAAAATGTCACAGCTACTTGACCTAAGCATCTTTCAATTTCTAGTTCCAGCGCTGCTCCCCCTGAACAGCCTTCCTTGATGTGGTCAAGGAATAACAGCCACCATTTATTGTGACCTTATAAATGTTATCGATGTTGCCACACTCTGTGCACCATGGTTTGAATCCTTCATGTTATCGAATCCTCAGAATCCAGAGAGATGGGAAGAGAAGGAGAGAGAGAAGAGAGGAGTGGGGAGAGAGAGATATGATAGAGAAAAGGAGAGAAAGAGAAGAGAGAGAAAAAAGTAAGATGAGAGAGAAGAAAGAATGAGTTCTCATGTAATCATGGTCAAGATATCCATCTTTCTTAAGCCTCAGTTTCCTTATCAGTAAAACAGTAAATAATAAAGCCCAGGTCTTAACTCTGTTTTGATGACTAAATGAGGTGATTTCTGTTACATGCAACCCACAGTGCCTGGCACATAACAAATGCCTAATAAATAGAATATAATATTGCTGTTGTTTCTGATGATAAGTTTCATTTTTGTTGAAAGCCTTCCTGGCACACATTGCATTATAGATTCCATCCTCTGATTTGCTATTGTTCATTTCAATTCCTTTCTCCTCTACTAGTCTGCAAGGAGGCCCGAGTCTTTAAAAAAAAATCACTGTGATACTGTGTGTCACACAGAAACACACACAAATTGTTTTTAAAGGAAGAAAAAAGGAAAAAAGGGGAAAAGGAAGTGGGGGGAGTACAGGCGTGTGTTTGATAAGGTGCCAGGGGTCATAGGTCCTTAGGTTCTAGTCAGACTTTTCTTCATAAAGATGCAATTCCTGTTGGAAAGTGACGGCTCTGCCTCTGAAAACATTTCACAAAAACCGGAAGAGGAAAACAAACCAAAAAGAAATATTGCTGGAACACTAGAGTGTGTGAACTTCAGTGTATTTTTCCTATTCATTGTTTGTCCATAGGCAGAGTTGACACTGTAAGGGACACTTTTCAGAAAGCAGCATATTCCCGTGGCTGGAACAAAATAACCAGCTTTGCAAAGGGAGTTGAATTACTTCCATTCCTTGTTAGGCTAAAATGATTTGGCCTAGCCAGGAATAATTTTGGCCTGGAAAGCTCAGATTTCTAATCTAGCCAGACTGACCTATTCCCAGTTCCAAGATTTTCCACATGCTTTCTTCCCTCACTCATGGAGTAGTTACATGGAGTTAAATAAAATACCCATCCTGGAAGTGTTTGGTACAAATGGTGGTGGCATTGCCCCTGTCCAAGGTACTGCTTACATTCTCTATGCCTGGATGGTAGCCGATCCTCTCTATCCAGTCGAATGCAGCCTTGTCTTTAGCACAAATCTTACCCTTCCTTTGTGATCTCCAAACACGTGACCAGCCTTTCTTAACACGCACACACTTTTCTCTCTTCTCACCTTCCTTAAATGTCAGGTGTTTTGAAAGAAGTTAGAGGTCTTTAGAAAGTGAATGATACAGCTAAATTCTGTTCCAAAGTTTGATGGCAAAAATTAGTATAATGCAGAACTGGATCAGGCTTACAGATGATGGGTTTCGTTTTCTCTGCAACAAGGTTAAAAACTTTCTGAGACAACATTTTTCAATGGAGTAGTGTAGAGAAAAATGAAAATTATTAGCTGTACATGAAAATTATTAGCTACTCTTGGCATATCAGAAGACACTGCAATACTAGAACTGCATTCCCATGTAGCAGAAATTTACTAGGGATCATTATTGATTGTTTTAGACATTCTTTGGGTAGTTAGAGCCCCCACCACTACCTGTCATCCCACTAACACCAAAGCCAACTGCCAGTTGTAGTAATAACAACCAAATGTGAAAATGCTTGAGCACCAGAGTTTGTAAACCCAGCCCGTGAATTTGCATTACCTGCTTGAACTCTGGGGTTGTTGGTTTTGCAAACCATGTTATAAAGGCAAGAAAAGGGAAAAATCAAGTGAAGTGTGTTGCATAATACTATTTCCCTCTAGTATCTTTTTCTTCCCACCTACACTTTTCATTTACCGCTACTCCCCACCCCCTGCTACCTAAATATCTTTACTCCCAATGGAAGATGCATTACCAAAGACTTGCAGTTTATGGACCAGAAGAAAAATGTGGCTTCTGAGTAAGTCCTGCGGTCTTATTTCTCACTTCTGTCATTGACAGCCACTAAATCAAGAAGAGGTTAAGTGAAAATTAGCAAAATATGTGTTGCCATACTAACAGGCAGTAATGGAACAATCTGTTCATGTCCCCACTTCACAAGTCCACTTTCCCAAAACTGATTAAACTCTTCCATCTGTGGAACTTGCCACAACAGGTCTTTTTCAGCAAAGAAAGAGCAACAAGGTTCCCTGCACATATTTTCCCTGGCAGAAAATTAGCACCTTATTTTTCTCCATTTTAAAAATAAATCTTTTCCCCTTATACCTTTTCCAGTCTGATTTTAAAAGGGAAACAGCCAAAAGCTAGGTAGTTGTCTTACTCTATTTCCTAGCTGCTTTACACATTATGTATATATTTTGTGAATTTTTGTCTATACAGAAAGCATCTTTTATTTTTTTAACATGTATTTGTATTGCTTTTCGGGCTAGTATCCTCCATTTTTTCAAAACCCAGGTGTTTTTCTGACTCTGTTCTTTTGCATCACCAGACCTTACATTGTGTGTGTGTGTGTTTACTGGCCTTCATAAAAAGTAAAAAATAAAAAAAACACCCTAAATTCACATTTCACCACTTGTTTCCTACCACTGTCTCTCATAGCTTGTGATGCTTCCAAATGCTTCTGAAGTATTCAGTCCCCAGAGCACGCTTTCTTCGGTGAGTAGGCAGTGGTGCGATCATAGCTCACTGAGCCTTGAACTCCTGGGCTCAAGTCATCGTTTTGCCTTAGCTTCCAAGTAGCTCAGACCAAAGGTGTGAACCACTATGTTCAGCTAAAGTCCACCTATGATAACGTTTCTACCTCCACTTAAAACCCTCCAGATGACCCTTCAATGACCTCGGGTTGCAATACAAATGTGTTAAGACTTATAAGGCCCTTCATGGTCTGCTCTCTCTTCCTTTCAAGTATTATCCTATTTCACGCCCCAAACAGATTCTCGCCATACCCAACTTACAGTTTCTCACAAAGGGTACACTGTGGCTCCACTCTAGGACTTTGTCTATGCTGGGTCCCCTTCCTGAAATGCCTTCTGTGTGTTCTCTCTTCCCTGCTTGCTGCCATTTCTGTGGACTGACTATACATGTCTTTCATGTTCTAACTGCTCTGAAATATAACTTTGGCCCCCCAGCTTTCCTGCTGCCCCTACCCTGTAGTCCTTCTGGTTTTCCTCTGTTTCCATGGAACTTCTTTATCCTTTCTGAAGCATCTATCACGCTGAGCCATAACTGCATACCTTTCTAGATGTCTCTTCCAGTGGTCCATAGTTGCACACTCTCCATAGTTGCACACACTCCCTTCAGGAAGGGCAACTTGCTTGTCAGTGAATCGCCAATGCCTTATACTGTGACCAAAAAGCAGATTCAGTCACTTGCCATCTGCAGAGTCCAATCAATAAGAGCAAGGTCTGGTATAAAGAAAGTGACTTTTTATTCCAAAGCTAGCTTAGGAGAAGAAGTATCGGCTTCCAGCCTTAAGGGTGCTGCTTTCTTTTGGAGCAGAAAGCAGACACATTTAAAAGGCATCTTGGCATGAATGGCTCTCAGGGGAGGGAAATGCAGGTGGGGGTCATATAACTCATGGCAGTGCCTAATCTGCTGTGCTGTTGAGCTGGTGATGACAGCTGGTGCGTTTGTGGGCAGAACTATGTTGTTAAAGTGGCCAAGACTCTCCTGGTGGGAGACAGTTGTAGCAGGCATACTCTGGGTTGTAGCTTGACTGTTGTCTCTCAAGGTGATCTCCTGGTGAGAGCAAGTTCTGCTCTGGAGCTTCTAAGCACATAGTTAGATGAGCTTGTCCTGTAGGAGTGTCTGAAAAAATGAAGGTAAAAGGTTATAATTGCATTTCTAAAGAGCTAAGTCAGAAGTGGAAAAAAGAGAAACAGAAAAAATACACTATCTTTTAGAAAAAGACACAGGCTCATAAAACTGTGTCTGGCACATGAATGTTCAGTGATGTTGACTGACCAAAGAGTTACAAATCAAAAACTTGGAAGTCGGAGGGGCATATCAATCAATATCCCACAGGAAAGAAGGCAAGAAGGTACACATAAAAGGGTTAGATTAAGAGAAATTGATGAAAGGGTCTTCTTCCCAGATAAGAAAATTAGCAAGTGCTGGTGAAACACTTAGGGATGGGAAAATGTGAAAAGTCTCAATTGGCCCTAGGTTTGAACGTCGACAGAAGCGAATTGGATTCTATGAACATAGCTAGCGTTGTAACCTTGTAGAGAGAGGCAACTCAGTTATCACTTTGGTCCTAAATAAAATCACCAAGCTGCTGGCACATTCTTAACACATCAGGGAGGGTTCTGGAAGGAAGAATGGATAAATGTCCAGTGTCTCTCTTACTGAGCTCTCCACTGGCCAAATATACAAGAAGCCAGAGAAAAAGACAGTCTTATGATTTGATCTATAGAGCTTATGGCAGTTAGCCTTTCCAGTGGGGCAGAGAAGGAAAGGAATCGGAGAGGGAAGGAAGAATAGCTAACCCAATGAACATGCCTAGCAGCAGAGGGTAATCTTTAACTATAAAAAATATTTCACTGTTAAATTTTGAAATAATAAATGACTTTTCATAAAGTGTATACCTATATTATCAATGTTTTTATGCTAACATTTCTGGTTACTAGAAAATGGTGCATATGCACTAATAACCAATCAATATACGGAGAGCTGTCCAGTCACTCATCTGTAAGTGCTACCAGCTGTGGCTAATAAACAGAACTGTGACATGTGAATACTTCCTTCATGCAAACATAAATTTGTTTTATTTTAAAAGACAGAGTAGAGGAATTTTAAATACATAGTCAAAATGGGAAGTGTGTATTGCAGAAAATCTTAGCAAAAAGTCAGCACTAAGTAAATGAATAATGAATGCGTGAATGAGGTAATATAATTGGACTGCAGAGACTGGGAGATGTGAAGGAGGGAAATATGAAGTAGGCTTTGGGAAAAGGAAAAGGTAGAATTTGCCTAAACTGAAAGAAAAGATAGAGAAAATGTGAACAGTGCGATGGGATGAATATTGTTAAAAGTTTCATCCTAAATTGTAAGATTCTTCTCCTCAGAGAAGGAAAGAAGGAGGAAAGCTAGTATTTATAGAGTCTCTATGATGTGCTGAGAGCTTTTACAAACCTTTGCTTGTTTAATTCTCACAAGTCACTAGGAGTACTATTATCTTGTTTTTACAGTAAGGAAGCCAAGACACGAAGCAGTTGAATAACTCATCGGTTAGTGGTAAAAGCCAGGAAATAATCCCAAATTTATCTCTCAAAAGCCCATTCTCTGTCTAATATCATGCAACATTTAAGAATCTAGTGAAGGAGATAACACTCCTATCAATAGGTATAGATCCAAGACAGAATGTAATATGCTATCCCAGAGGTAGAAAGTGCCTTGGTAACACATAAGACAGAGAAACTCCGATAGGGAATTCTGATCCAATTTCATGCAGTGGTGGCATTTAAATAAGTCTTTGAAAGATTTTCTAAATCTAAATGACCAATAGACAACATGACTTAAAAGAAAGAATTATTTATTTTTGACACCTGGTACTGGACACAATGTCCATCAAATAGTGAGTTACAGTGACCCAATCAAAAATGAAAATGGAGAAAATGACATAGGGTGTGTTCAGGGAAATGGTGATTTGTTAATAGTTTGGTAGTGACTATGAGGGATGGGTTAGAGTGAAAGCTACAGCTGATATGATAGGACAGGGCTAGTTTGTGGAGGATTTCGAATACTATTATGCAGAGTTAGAACTTTCCATAGGTGTGAAATAAGTAGCCACTGAAGGATTTTGTGCAAAGCAATGAAATTATGTGGGCTGCACATTAGGAAGATTTCTCTAGGGAAATGTAGCTGGCCCTATTCAAGAACAGCGTTGGCAGCTGAGAACTGCATTAGCATGCTATTGTATTCATTCAAAGAGGTATTAGGAAATGAACATCACTCCAGGAATGGGAAAGAGGGGCTGAGCTGAGCCATGCTGTGCAGATAGTCATTTCCAAAGTTTAGATAGGAGAGGGAAGCGAGCTTCTGAGGAATGACTTCAGAATTCTGAGCCTGAATAAAGGGAAAAATTATGATGTCATTAACTATGGTATGCAACACATAATAAGTAGGGGTGAAATGGGGGGTGAAAAGTAATAAGAAAAATGATGGGTTTGGATCATCTATAGAAGGAGGTCCAGTAGGTGGTTATAGTTCAGCTTATTGGATGACATCACAGATAGAGATCTGGGGTTCCTCTACTTAGAGGAAGTAGCTGAATCCATGGAAGGATTCACAGTTATTGAACAATACCATTGAGGATAGAGCCCTGGGAGGACACATTTTTAAGTGATGGGTGATAGGAGACAAACTGATGGGATGTTTAACAATGAGAAATTGTCAGGTTCATTGCACCATTACCTCCATTTTTATTTCTCTTTCTCTCTCTTCTTTCTTTCTTTCTTTCTCTCCCTCTCCCCTCCCCTTCCCTCCCTCCTTCCCTCTCTCCCTCTCTCCCCCTTCCTACCTCCCTCCCTTCTTCTCTCCCTCCCTCCCTTCCCTCCCTCTCCCCTTCCTTCTTTCTTTTCTTTTCTTTCCTTTTTTCTTTTCTTTTCTTCTTTTCTTTTTTTTTTGACAGGGTCTTGCTCTGTCATCCAGGCTAGAATGTAGTGGCATGATCATGGCTCACTGCAGCCATGACCTCGTCAGCTCACGCAATTCTCTCATCTGAGCTTCATGTGTAGCTGGGACTGCAGGCACACACCACCATGCCCGGCCGATTTTTTTATTTTTTATAGAGACAGGGTCTTCCTATCTTCTCCAGTTTGCATTTTTCTTTTTCTGATAGCACCTTTATCTAAGTAACTAATCCCTTCTACCAAATTAAAGATCCTGTCTTTAGTCGACAGTTAAATATCCTATTGTATTTGCCAAATTTCTTGTGCGTTTCAACAGGTTAATCAGATGCCTCCAATGCCACCTCTTTCAAATGTGGTACATCTGAATGTCAAGGTGATTGGCATAATACTAATGCATAATAACCAGAAATCAAGTTTATCTTCCAAGATCTTAATAGAGGATACTCCTCAAGAGAAAACTTTTCAGACTTATCAGGCTTACAATTGGAATCTATTTACTTTTCATTTGTTTTTTACACTATATATTTATGTCATTTTCCTTTTTAATTACCAGGGATATTTATATGGAAAACAGTGTTCCCTCTTCTTATTTCTGTCAAATCTTGTGGTTGACATCTTGTTTTATTCTGTCATGCCAATGATTAAAGGTACAATAAAATCTCCTTTTTGCATATATGGCTTTCTACAGATCCATTTAAAGGAGATCAGATGTTAAAAGAGAAGTAGGTGGGTCGGGCGTGGTGGCTCACGCCTGTAATCTAGCACTTTGGGAGGCCAAGGTGGGTGGATCACAAGGTGAAGGGATCAAGACCATCCTGGTCAACATGGTGAAACCCCGTCTCTACTAAAAATATAAAAAAATTAGCTGGGCATGGTGGCGCGTGCCTGTAATCCCAGCTACTCAGGAGGCTGAGTCAGGAGAATTGCCTGAACCCAGGAGGCGGAGGTCGCGGTGAGCCGAGATGGCGCCATTGCACTCCAGCCTGGGTAACGAGCAAAACTCCATCTCAAAAAAAAAAAAAAAAAGAGAAGTAGGTGAAGAAAAACAAGATGTTTGTTGGGGAGATGGGCGGTGGCCAGGGATAGTACTTTAGAACCTGTTTCAGATCTAAGAGGGAATTAAAGGGATTTCAGAGGGTAACAGAAAAGTGGGGTAATATTAAGTATTACATTGAAAGCTGGGAATGAGATCTTCCAAAGCAATGACAAATACAACAGAGGGGTGAGGGCTGTGGCAGTTAGCAACATGACTGCTCCATTCACTTGTGGAGCTCGAAGATACTTTCCCTCTGTTTTATAAAGATGAGCCTCTTCCCTGTCTTAGAACATTTCGAGAACTTCTTAACTTTCAATATAACATTCCAGACATACTGCAAGAGTTGCCCAGCCACATCCATTCAACTACTTGGCACATATGAGGTTCGGTCACAACTGTATGAAGGCTTGAAGGCCCCCAGAATACATCAGAAGGAGAAGGTGACTTTTCCGTGATGAATTACATCAGCAGGAGAGAAAATGGAGACCCTTGTGGAAACTTGCCATGGATGAAGATACAACATGACCACCGACTAGACCAAGTAGCAGGACCAGGATGTTGAGGGAAGGAGGTAGTTCTAGGTCGCATTTGCAGCTGGTTCTGAACATTCCTAGATCTGTTCCCCTGCCTTGTCTATGTGTTTTGGGGAAGAGATTATTTGTAAAAGAAAGAAACCTGTCACTTGGGTCTTTACTATTTTTCCATGGGACAGGCCCCTGAAAGGATTGCATTTTGACAAGTGGAAGATGTTGAACCACTAGTCATAGACAAGGGCCCCTGTGAGGCCATAGTCTAGATGTGGTTGCCAGCTCCATGGGGAACACAGTAAAAGCTTTCAAGGACAGTGACATGCATGGCCTCCAGAGCACGAGGCTAGAAATCTGACATATGTGAGAGACTCCTCTCTCACCCAGAATATTTTACAGAAAATAACTAGGGAGGGACATCCTAGAGGGCAAGGTTAGACTTTTTGCTGACCAAGTGTATTAGTTTCTTCTCATACTGCTAAAAAGATACTACCTGGGATAGGGTAATTTATAAAGGAAGGAGATTTAATTGACTCACAGTTCTCCATGTCTGGGGAGGCCTCAGGAAACTGACAATCATGGTAGAAGGTGAAGGAGAAGCAAGTACCTTTTCACAAGTTGGCAGGAAAGAGAGAGAAAGCCAGGAGCTGCCAAACACTTTTAAAGCCATCAGCTTTTGTGATGAACTCATTCACTATCATGAGAACGGCATGGGGGAAACCACCTCCACAATCCAATCACCTCCCACTATATCCCTCCCTCAATATGTGGAAATTACAATTTAAGATGAGATTTGGGTGGGAACACAGAGCCAAACCATATCACCAAGCAAGTGGGTGCACAAACATTGAGGCAAATTTAAGCGGAATACATTTGTAAGTCATGGTTTCAGCTTGTGAACCAGCTCTTATTTCATCAGCCTAAGAGCATCTAAAAGAGGAATAATAAAACAAATGAATCCACCTCTCATTATTTCCCTTCCATGGTCTAAATTCTTTTTTCTTGGCTACTCTTCTTCCTGTAACAATAAGAGAAAGGTCTGAGAAACATCTGTGTCCCCAAAATACTCTGGGACAATCTTGAAGGCCATCCTCCAAAAGTCCCCTGTGCCCTTCTCAGTGAAGAGATTGTTGGGATGACCCATGCATCTGTAACACATAGTCCACACGAATGCATGGCACGCAGCGACAAATCAAGAGTATTCTGTTAATCTCAGGTGAATCTAAGCATTCTAAGGCAGAAGCTAACTTTTAGCAGTCTGCTATCTGTTAAAGGAAGAACAATTTGGTCTCAAGCAGTGGGGAAGATCAGCTCATTTACAAGAGTGTCACTTAATGAAGTTCCTTGTGACTTTTCTGTGATCAACTTAGACATTGAAAAGAAATATTTCACCTCTTTACTCTGCTCCATAGGCTCAAGCAGAAAAAAATGGAAGACACTGTATTTTTTGTTTCCTTCATGGAAAGCTTTGCTCTCTTATGTTGACATCGTGCTGAGCAGGTGGTAAACACGCAGACAGGCCAAGGAAAATGCTGCCTTACTGTTGGACTCTTCTCTGGGCAAAGTTCATTATTGTGCTGGCCTCAGACCGCTTTAGCCGCCATCAGTTGAGAGGAAAAGAAAGAAGTGCATGAAAAAAAATGTCTTGCATTACATGCTTTAGAGGGGAAATGAGTGAAAAAACTGCTGGTGCTTTGAGAGGAACATCCTCCTTCCCTCACTCTCTTCCTCCTTCCTCCCTCCCTCCCTCCTTCCCTTCTTTCCTTCCTTTCTCCCTCCCTCCAACTCTTCCTCCCTCCCCTCGTTTTTTCCCTCGTTTCTAGTAGATGTCTCTGATTCGACCTCTTGTTTCACTTTATTTATGTGCTTTTGCTTGGCAAGTTTGCCTTAACTCCCATAACTGCTTGGAAGGACAGTGTTGATTTAAGCCCTGTTTCACTGAGGGAGAATAGCATTCCTGCTTTCATAACAGACCAATTAAAGACAACACAATGACTTCTTTCTGCGAGCTTTCCTTGATTCCCTGAGCCGATTTTGAAATTACGCTCTTCTTCTTGAGTCCTCCTAAACTCATTGCACAGAATCAATCACAAACTCACAGTGTCAGAAGTAGCCCAAGCCATCTGGTTCCACTATTTGCCAGCCTCCATAATGCCTTCATAGAGGCATTTTTCACAGCATTCTAGAGACACACTAAACCTTCTCCATAATAAGCCAGATTCCTAGCAGGCTAGCCAATGATAGCTAATAGGTACTGATGGCTTACCCTGCCTGGTGTTTTACAGGTAGTGTATAAATGGCAGTATAGCGTTAAAAGTACGACAACCAGAGCCAGAGACACTGGGTTCCAGTCCTACCATTTAATCCCTGTGTGACCTTGGGCAAGATGTTTTGCTTTCTAAACCACACTTTTCTTCTTTGTAAAATAGGAATAATTTTAGCTACTGCAAGTTGTTGCATTAAATGAGGTAATCTGAAGTAGAATGCTAACCACAATACCCAGAATGTTCTGAAATTAATGTCGATTATCATTCTTATCATCTATTGCTTATCTCCAAGTGCTTAAACGTAATTTTCAACATGGTGCTACATAGCAAGGATCATGCCCTCTGAAATTGTCACACAGTAAGACTGGTGGCTGAAGGCCAGCAAAATGGTAATCGTGATCAATATCTAGCACATTTTCTTCTCTAGAAGAAGGATTTAAAGTCTTTGCTCAAGAAGCTGTTTGCTAGTGCAGCCTTAGATTGATAGCTTCTGTTTTTGAGAAAGAAAGCGATTTTGCCAGATGTTCCCAATTTTTTGATCATTGGGAATATAGAATAATGGAAATTGCCATGGGAGGCTGGGGATCCGTCCATGAGAATCCTATACCCAACTCCTGGGAAAAGGAAAAACAACACTTCATGTCAGATTGCTTCAGGGTAAATAATGTGTTTCTTTATGTCTATCCCTCCCCCCTCTCTCTCTCTGTCTCTGTTTCTTTCCCTCTCTGTGTCTGTCTGTCTCTCTCTCTCTGTCTCTCTCTCTCTCTCTCTCTCTCTCTCTCTCTCTCTCTCTCTCACACACACACACACACACACACACACACACACACACACACGACCCGGAAGAGCAGTTTGGCCACTTAAAGGAATGCTGTGAGGAATGACAGATTTTGATTGCATAAAATATTGTTTGTTGTTCCAAGCAAAGGTAAAATTCTCAAACTGTTGAAATTGTTTTTATTAGAACTACTCCTAATCATAATTACTGTGTCATTACTCAGTGCTGGGTATCTTCTGTGATATCACTTACCACGTTATTAGCAATTCCACAGAACTTTCCATTCTGCCAGCTCCATGCTCCCTCATCAATGCCATTTCCTATAGTAGAGTGCCCCCTAGCACCTCCATGCTCCTCTTAGTTTAATTTGCTTTTTGAGGCCCCCAAAGAGAGACTACTAAATATCAACGGCAGCTTTCACTCTTCAGGGACCTGGGCTTTCCAAGTGCTTAAGTGCCCAGCATTAATCTCCCGAGATTTGTTCATCTGACTTCACAGCAGCTGGAACAGGGACAGAGATGTTTTGGACAGCCTGCTTTGCCAGAAGCAGAGCAGGTGGCTTTCTCTTGGGTCACAATTGAATTTAAAAATCCCATTAATTTTGTCAAATCAACTTAATTCTCTTAACCTGATAATTATCTTCCTTTGGAAAAAGAACAGTGAAAGAGCAGGCAGACTTCTGTTAAGCAACGTTTACGCGTGTGTGTGGGTGTGTTTGTGTGTATGTGTGTGTGTGTACATGCATGCATACGAGAGAAAGAGACAGAAAGGTTGCCTGACTGATTATAGGTTTATCAGGTTCCCTTCTTAGTTCATCCCTGAAAATGAGAGATTTTGGCTGCTGTCGTATTTGTACTTAAATAATTTGGGTGGCCCACCTGGGCATTAGGTCACAGCCTTGGGCCCTCTTTTTAAAGCACTTGCATGAGAAGAAGGTGGTAGGCTCTTACAGCAGCAAATAAGAGTGTGTTGCTTAAACCTCTCTTTGAAGGCAGGGAGGGCGAGGGGGAGGTGTGAGATATTTTAAAAATAAGATGTGCTGCTAAATTCCCTGCCAACCTCCGTTCATGCTGAGTGGAGTGTAAGTAACAAGTATCAGATAGTTCCTCCAGATGTCAGCTATTTCAAGAGTCACATGCTGAAAGTTCTGTGGACAGCAATTGTCTTATTCCTGGTGGTGATGGAGGTGGTGGTAGTGGTGGTGTGGTGATGGTGATGGTGGTGATGGTGGTGATAGTGGTGGTGGTAGTGGTGGTCGTGGTGGTGGTGATGGTGGTAATGGTGATGGTGGTGGTGGTGAAGGTAATGGTGGTGTGGTGATGGTGGGTGGTGGTAGTGGTGTTCATGGTGGTGGTGGTGTGATGGTGGTAATGGTGATGGTGATGGAGGTGGTGGTAGTGGTGGTGTGGTGATGGGTGGTGGTAGTGGTGGTGGTGGTGGTGGTGGTGGTGATGGTAATGGTGGTGTGGTGATGGTGGGTGGTGGGAGTGATGGTGGTAGTGGTGGTGGTGATGGTGTGGTGATGGCGATGGTGGTGATAGTGGTGGTGGTAGTGGTGGTTGTGATGGTGATGGTGGTAGTGGTGGTGGCAGTGGTGGTGGTGGTAATGGTGGTGTGGTGATGGGTGGTGGTAGTGGTGGTTGTGGTGATGGTAATGGTGGTGTGGTGATGGTGGGCGGTGGTAGTGGTGGTGGTGGTGATGGTAATGGTGGTGTGATGATGGTGGGTGGTGGTAGTGGTGGTGGTGGTGGTGATGGTAATGGTGGTGTGGTGATGGTGGGTGGTGGTAGTGGTGGTGGTGGTGATGGTAATGGTGGTGTGGTGATGGTGGTGGTGGTGGTGATGTTAATGGTGGTGTGATGATGGTGGTGTGGTGATGGTGGGTGGTGGTAGTGGTGGTGGTGGTGATGGTAATGGTGGTGTGATGATGGTGGGTGGTGGTAGTGGTGGTGGTGGTGATGGTAACGGTGGTGTGGTGATGGTGGTGGTGGTGGTAGTGGTGGTGGTGATGTTGGTGTTAGGAGGTGGATGCTGCCTCACGGAAACTTTTATCAGCAAGAAAGTATGAGAATGTGTTTGTGCATTTGAGAAGTAAGATAAATTAGGAGAAAAAAAAGACCTAATAACTCAGGAAGATTATCATATAAAACCTTTGTACAAGTAACATTTGATTTTTAAATGTATAAAGCAAGAAGAACATCCAGGAACCCTCAAGTCCTGTTACATTATTGTACTTTCCTTAAGAAATTAATTTATAGGCCAAGAAATTATACAATGAGGAAAATGATTCTTATTCAATTTTAAACTTTTCTCTACTGCTTTACCTAAAATAAACAGACTGGAAAAAAATTTTTTGACTGTTCTCTTTCATTATGTCTTTGAATCCCAGTGGTAAAGAACTTCTTCCTATAAGACACAGTACATTGATCTAAGGTAGTAATCACTGCAAGGAAATGGTGAGGTCAAGTTTGCTTAGAGTCTGCAGAATTTCCCCACCAATTCAAATGAGGTTTTCTTATGCTCATGCTTAAAATTCTGCATAAGGGTCATAAAAATTGTAAAACTTCATTTCTCTTTACTTTTCTTTCTTTAATTTTTGGAGACAGAGTCTTGCTCTGTCACCCAGGCTGGAGTACAATGGCATGATCTCTGCTCACTGTAACCTCTGCCTCCCAGGTTCAAGTGATTCTCTATTCTGGTGCCTCCTGAGCACCTGGGATTACAGGTACATGCCACCACACCTGGCTAACTTTTTTGTGTTTTTAGTAGAGACCAAGTTTTGCCATGTTGGCCAGGCTGGTCTCAAACTCCTGCCCTCAAGTGGTCCACTTGCCTTGGCCTCCAAAAATGTTGGGATTACAGGCATGAGCCACCATGCCTGGCCCATTCCTTGTATATTTTTAAAAATAAACTGTTATTTTCCAGTTTCTACAAATTCAGACTTTATTCTTTTGCTTAATTTGAATTTCAGCTGTGTTAATAACTAGAGAGATTCCAACGGATGTAGCTTTATAATTTCTCTGAGGGTCAGTTCTTCTAGTTTTATATGGAAGAGAAATAAGATCGCTCTCAGCTCTTGGCTCATTGTCGGTGACAAACTTAAGTAACAAATACTTCCTTTCTAGTGGGAGATAACATTATGCTCAATTCTTCCTAGTGTCTCTTCTAAAACAGATACCCAGATAAAAATACTTACCTTAGGGAGAAACAGGTAGGCAGAGAAAAAAGGAGTAGGTGATTAAGTGAAGGTAGCATTTCTAGAAATAAGACTTTGTCTTTTCCTTCAACTCCCATGTCCCTTTTGAGGAACAGAACAAAGTAGAGATATGTTTGGTTGTGTCAAACACAGTAGGATCAGATGTCCTTCAAATAGACTTTGAGAGACACTGTGGTCATAAGTTTTATTTTTTTTTTCTCATTTGTTCTTTTCTGGATTCTTCTGCAGGCATCCCAGGTTGAAACACTTGCAAAAAAAGATAAGAGGCAGCTAGCTATACAGGGGAGAATCGCAACCTGTGTAGTCACCATGTGACCACTTGTAAAACGGTCCCAGCATCCCACCTTAGTTTGTCCTTTGGCAGGGCAAGGGAGACTGTGAGCTTTTGTTCATGATGTTAAATAAAGAACATTGTGTGTCAAGAGAAGTAGACTTCCTTATCTGCTGTTTACAGCTATGAAACAGGAGGTGTTGGTTTTTCTTCTAAGCTCTGCCTTCCAACCTTTTTTTCCTACCTTCTGTTTCACATGATCTCATACAGAAAACTTCAGACTTTAAATGTAGAACTTATTCTGTTGTCAGCATTTATAGTTTCTCTAGTGATTTTCTAAAACCCTTCTCTGCAGAGACCATCAATGTGGTTCTAGCATCAATAGAATAAGGTTTTCATTTTATACACACACACACACACACACACACACATATATATATATTTATATATAGTTATAAATATATGTAGTTTATATATAGTTTTATACACATACACAGACACACACACTTAGCTTTTCTCTTTCAAATTTGAGTCATAATGTTGCATGAAAACTGAGCCCAATATTGATATTTTGGGGTCCATCTACATGGAGCACCGAACTATTTAATGCATGACATGGGAGGGTTAGATATTGGTAGGAAAGTTAGGAAGTCAATTTCACTTCCTGCATCCTGTCTCTCTCACCTTTCCCTTTACCATTCATTGTGTGCAGGATTCAAGAGTACCGTCCACTCAGTTGTACCAGAGCATAATTGCTGATAAAGTAGAGCTGATAAATTTGAACTGTGGAATGATCCTGGTCATATGTTTTCCTATAATTTTCTCAAGTCTTGCAAATGTATTTTCCATTTCATACTTGTCTCATATTTTTGATGTGTAAAAATATGTATCTACCTTTTACCTTAGCGAGATGGGGGTTGTGTTCTCTCATACACAGATACACATATCCATGTATTTAAAATGTATTCAACTCTATAAATTCTATTTTACAAGGCTCTAGCTAAAACTGAGTAGTGTTTTAAGAATTTTTAAAAAGGCAAACATGTCTTGGGGTGCTAGCAGGTGGGAAGTATGATCTGTCCTTAATAAAACAGTGAAAATCAAATGATTAATCTTAACAAAAAAAAAAAAAGAAAAGAAAAGAAAAAAAAAAAAAACTCCCTCCCATTTAAGGCCCACAGAACTAGGCTAAACCAGAAAACAGAGAGGTTTGTGTTGGGGAGTACTTTTGACAGGCCCCTCATCCCCACCCGCACAGCCTCCCACAGTATAGGTGTATATTGTCTCTGTATGATTTCGTATCTGGTGCTGTTCTTCACTTCTCAGTTTGGGGGCTGAATTCCTCAGCATCCTTGCCACATTACAAAAATAGACAGCCCGATATCATAGTCACACCACCACCCCACTTGCCACCCACAACGTAACAGAAGAGCAGGCAGCCCTCAGTTTCCGAAAGGGTTGTAGTCTCAAAATTACTTTATAAATGCTCAGTGCTCAGATTATATTTTCCAGAGAAATGGTATATTCTCTTTCCAGAACTCAAACACCTACTAACCCAGAGTATTCCCAGGGTCCTAGTCAAGAGCTGCTACAGTCAAGTAACTGGCCACACAGGAAATGCTTTCTAAAAGGTGTATTTGGAATTTTAGGCTGGGATACCAACAACATATTTTTCATCATTACAGATTTGATAAGAAGATCTGGGCTACCCAGGCACCCACTTGCTGTCTGCAAAGATCCTATTCAAGTTAGTTGTTTATCCAGGGTCAAAGAGAAAGTTGAGAGGGGGTTTAAAGGCAAGAAAGGGGCTCCAACTGGAAAAGGACATGGTGAGGTGCTGGACTTGATGTGCTGGGAAGTGGGGAGGAGGAGGGTGAGATTTATGTGAGGGGTATAATGGGAGCAGTGGGAATTGGGAGACACAGGGAGAAGAAATGAAAGCCGAAGGAGTGGACCTTGAGGGTTAGCAAAGAGGAGAAGCAGAACATAATTCAATTCAATTAAACACACTTCGTTAAGCACCCAATCCTCTTTGTGCCAGAAAAGTGAGCAAAGTTGAATGGGATGTGTTCATCACAGGTGAGATCTCCTGTAAGGGAAAGAGAAAGAGACATACATAGATGTGCATTCACAGAGCAGATCTGTTGGGTGAATCACAGAGAGGCAGAAAGGGCACAGAGGAGAAATCTATCCTGATTTGAAGATCAGGGAACATCTCATGGAAGAGGAAGCAGTTAAGCTAGACCTGAGGATGCTAACTGTCTCAAATAAGTAGGGGATGGAAGCATAAGTCCATTCTTGGAAAACGTGGGTGAGATGAAAGCCCAGACATAAGTGTCATGTCTATGTGTGTGTGTGTGTGTGTGTGTGTGTGCACACGTCTCTTTGTGTATTGAGGTGGGGGCGGGGGGGATGACAACATGCCTGTAGAGTAGAGGGGTATGTGAAATTACAATTTACCTTCCAGAATGAATTTTCTTCTTTAGCACTATGCATATATTATCTTGGCCTCTAGTGACACTGCAATCCTGCAGGCAAGTTGTAGCTCTCATGGGATAGAAGGAGTGAGGATGGGAGAGGGTACTGAGGAGGGGCACTGGGGCTTTGAGAATTTTGCAGTTTGGGGCTAGTGGGCAAGGAGATTTTCCCACTTCTTCTCCCCTGTTGTATGACTCAGATGCTTATGAGGTGGGAACAAGGAGGGAAGCATGCCGTTGGTACTCAGATTATATTTCTGGGTATCCAAGGCATCTGAGAAGGGAAACACAGGAAGGAAGTTTTTAGAGGAATTGTGGAGGCTTGGAATGCTCCACATCTATACAATGTTTACACAATCAACATTGTATGAAACCAGTATGAAAGACAGGGTTAGTGTTTATTTCATGAAACAATCCCCTGGGCCTTTCCTACCCACAACTTCATTTGAAAGGAAAAATGAAGTGCCCAATCTTCACATCCCCGTGCAAGTAAACCCCTGAAGAATGGATACTGAGGTTGGGACTGCTCTCTGATCACCAAATTCTGAGATACTAGAAGAAAAGGAGAAGAAAAGAAGGGTGAGGAGGGAGAAGGAGAAGAGGAAGAGAGAGAGAAGGAGAAAAAGGAGGAGTAGGAAGGAGGAAGTAGAAAGGAGGAGAAGGAACAAGGAAAAGAGGAAGAGAAAGAGGAAGAAGAAGGAAGAAGAGGAAAGGAGAGGAGGAAGGAGAAAGGAGGAAGGAGGAGGAGGAAAAAGAAGAGGAAGAGGAGGAGGAGGAAGAAGAAGTTGTCATAGTTGTGGTGGAGAAGGAGGGAGGGAGGAAGAAAAAGAAGAAACATTTTCCAAGTATTTGTCAAAAGCGTAATGCTTCTATTAAAATGTTCAGATGCCTATTTCTGTTTCAGGAATGTAGGGAAAGGACAAATGTGTACAGGGAGGCAGCCGCTCCTCTAAGTGCTGCACATATACAGGGAAAGCCAGGAGACGGTTCTGCATTTCAGGAGAAGGCAAATGACTATGGACATTCACAGAGACCTGGAGAAAGTGGATGGTTCCTGGGTGGACAGCAACACTGATAGGTACAAGGTGAGAGAGGAGGTGGGTGGCTTTCAACCTCCACTTTCTCTATCATCTTTTAGGGCCTGTGTACTGCTGGGATTGAATCTGCTGGATCCCTGCAGCTGGAGGTTAGGGGACTTTACACTTCAAGTGTGGGTGTGTGCATGCATGCTATCTGTGGCCTGTTTGACCTCAGTCTTAATGACAAACAACAGGAAAATGGAATTTGAGGCACTCACTGTCTCTTGACCATTCCTCAAGTTAAAGGACACAAAGACTTTCTATTAAGATTTATTGCATCTTTGCAGCTACAGTTTTGGGTCTTGAACAATGTCCTTTAATGGAATTCTTTCATTACCCACCTGTATAGAAAACTCCATGTTGTCAGCTACAAAATACTACATTTATATAACAGACTAGGCAAATATTGGCATCCTTTTTAAAAAGATTACCAACTTTACTATTTAAATGAATATGCTGAAATGTAAGTATTCTGTTCATATCTTAACACTGAAAAGCTGGAAAACACCCCTCTGCCCTAGCTGAGCTCAGGTGAAATGATAAAATTCGGTGAAAACGTGTTTTGATACCTTGGTAAAAGTGTGGTATTTATCTCATTCATTAGTATGCAGAGAAAAGCAGGAACATGTTAACCATGAAATGAGGAAGTGGGAGATCTGGATCTTATTTTTACTTGTTTCTACCCATCTTTGAGTACTATGCCTTTCTAGGATTTGAATTTCTCCTCTGTAAATGAGGGAGATAATAAATGGTTCTTAATGAAAAGTAATGAATGGTAATAAATGAAGTAATAAATGGTTCTTAAACATTTCTGGGTCACGATGTTCTTTAAAAAGATAAAGACATCTTTGGACTTTTTTATCAGAAAAAAATGCATACTTAAATTAAATTGAATATAGTTTTGGAAAGGAGTTTTTATCTTATCCTGCCATAGATATTATGTACTACACAACTCCAGGAGGCATAATTCACAGACTATGACATAAATGATACCTCCCTGAAGGTGGCCACAGAGGTGACCCTCTACATAGCAGTACCTTGAACTCCAAGCTAAAAGCTCTTGGGCCAGATGAGACTTAAAATTCTTCCTGGATCTGAATTTCTTCCATTCCAGAAACGTCGTTATTATTACCAACAACCGTCTACTAATCTGGTTAGGCTGTCTTTACAAAATACTACAGAATGTGTGGCTTAAACAATAGAAATGTATTTTATTGATTGCTTGATTGATTGATTGA
Organism: Callithrix jacchus; assembly: GCF_049354715.1. Lineage (NCBI taxonomy): Eukaryota > Metazoa > Chordata > Mammalia > Primates > Cebidae > Callithrix > Callithrix jacchus. The sequence goes on from NC_133509.1 coordinate 114,252,517, forward strand.
TTGAGACAGAGTCTCACTCTGTTGCCCAAGCTAGAGTGCAGTGGTGTGATCTCAGCTCACTGCAACCTCTGCCTCCTGGGTTCAAGCACTTCCCCCACCTTAGCCTCCATAGTAGCTGGGGTTACAGGAGCTTGCCACCGTGCCTGGCTAATTTTTGTATTTTTAGTAGAGACAGGGTTTCCCCATGTTGACTAGGCTGGTCTCAAACTCCTGACCTCAAGTGATCTGCCCGCTTCAGCCTCCCATAGTGCTGGGATTATAGGTGTGAAGAGTTTGAGACCAGCCTGGCCAACATAGTGAAACTTCATCTCTACTAAAAATACAAAAAATTTGCTGGATGTGGTGGTGCACACCTGTAGTCCCAACTACTCAGGAGGCTGAGGCAGGAGAATCCCTTGAACCGAGGAGGTAGAGGTTGCGGTGAGCCGAGATTGCTCCATTGCACTTCAGCCTGGGCAATAGAGCAAGACTCGGTCTCAACTAAAAAACAAAACAAAACAAAAGTGGGAGGAGAGAGAAAAAAATATATTCAAGAAGATTTACGTATTGCTGGATGTTCTTATTCTTCAAGGCTGGACACGATTCTATGGCTGTGTACTCTATTCAGCAATGAGTCAAGCCTATGAGTTAGTGGTGTTACAGACCCAGGAAGGTACAGCACCACCCAATGGCACACTGTCCTTTTGTCCTTTTTGCTTTGCATGTACTGACCTTTCTCTCTATTCATCTTCTGTATACTGACAAGGTATACATTTTAGGAAATTACATCTATCAGGCACAATGACTCTCTCTGCGATGGTTTACTCCCACGCAACACTCCCTTGGATGAAATGGCTTGCTCTCTGCCTGAATTGGGCTAAGATATATGCCTGCTGAGGACTTCTGCCTTCCCATCTCCCTTCCACCACCCCTCCCTTGTGAATTAGCGTCTTTATTCCTAGGAAATCCAGAGTAAATACTTTGTCATCTATATTCATTTGCTTCAAATTAACAGGTGGGTGGTTGGCCAAGCAAGGCAGGAGAGACGTAGGACAGGAAAAATAAACAGTAGGCACAAGCACACCAGCAGGTGTTATTATTCCAAGGCTGTGTAGCTCTTTAGCCTCTGTTTCTGTTATAAAAATTAAAATTAAAAAATGGCACCTGGGAATCTGTAGGAGAGAGTCAGTGGTTAAGTGAGTTGCCTGCCTAATATCTGGTAATTAATGTTTGAGCCAGGGACTAAAATTCAGATATTTTTTATTCCTAAAGTGTGATTAAAATATGTCTCAACCACGACATAGTAAACTTGGAAATCATACATAATAGAGTCTTTTCTAGATGACTACTTCAAAATCTGGTTTAAGAAACAGAAGTATGAGTTTTTCATGACTTTTCAAAAGCCTTCTGATTTTCTATAACGTTTAGAGCCATATATATGCTTTCTCTTTATATATACAACCTTTAGAGTTATATATATATGCTTTCTCTTTATATATATAACGTTTAGATTCATATATATGCTTTCTCTTCTTTCTCTTAAAGGTAAGCTTTATGGTCATTACTGTGACCGATGTTACTGATCACATCAAAGTTCTCTTTCGGAATAATATTCCTAGGACTTTCACTTTGAGGGGATCAAAACCCAAAGAGCATCACATGCATTTATCTGGCATTTAGTTCTCAGGTTGGACAGTACATTTAAAAAGTATAATTGATTTTGTCAAGATCTTGGGTTTGGGAGTGAAGACTGAAACTATCAGGAAATGTACCACTCTAGCCATCAACTAGTAACACTGGCGTAATGTTCTAGAGACTCACTCTGACATGCAAAGGGAAGGGAGCAACTTCTGAGGTTAAGAGACCTTTGGTTTTATGATGGGAACCCAAAAAGCAAACCTATTTGTCCATATCTCCTAAGACTCCAACAAATTATAAGAACAACTACAAGTTATCTGAATATGGAATGAAATTATGGATCATCAACTAATTTAATGTAGCCCCAGGTTGCAGTTCCCATTTTTTGATAGATAACACAAAATTTTTTTTTTTTTTTTTTTTTTTTTTTTTGAGACGGAGTTTCGCTCTTGTTACCCAGGCTGGAGTGCAATGGCGCGATCTCGGCTCACTGCAACCTCCGCCTCCTGGGTTCAGGCAATTCTCCTGCCTCAGCCTCCTGAGTAGCTGGGATTACAGGCATGCGCCACCGTGCCCAGCTAATTTTTTGTATCTTTAGTAGAGACGGGGTGTCACCATGTTGACCAGGATGGTCTCGATCTCTTGACCTCGTGATCCACCCGCCTCGGCCTCCCAACACAAAATATTTTTGATCTCTAAATTGTAAATTGTTTAAGCACCATGTAATAGATATCGATATCTAATACAAATGTTTTGGTCATCACTTAGTCATCACATATATAATTGAAAGTTGTCTATAAGTGTAGCACAGGAGGGCACAAAAGATAAGCAAACTAATTATTATCCAGCGGCCAACAGCAACTATCATTTGTATGTCCTTTGTTTTATTTTATTGCAAAGTAGGTATTTTGACATGTGTGTTGGGTGACCTATTATCAGCATGTAGGAAAACAAAAGGAGAGAATGAGAGAAAATAATTTGGTTATAGTTCTCTTTCTGAAAGCATTGCTTTAATATTCTATTATATACAGGTGGTGATAATTAAGGACATAGAATTACTTCCTAAACACACATAAATTTATGGTTAAGAGAAAGATAGCATCTCGTTTCAATGATAAAATGAGAGATCATTTATTTATTTATTTATTTATTTGAGACAGAGTCTCTCTGTTGCCCAGGCTGGAGTGCAGTGGTATAATCTTGGCTCACTGCAACCTCCGCCTCTCAGGCTCAAGCAATTCTTGTGCCTCAGCTTCTCTAGTAGCTGGGATTACAGGCATGCACCACCACACCCAGATATGTTTTATATTTTTAGCAGAGATGGGGTTTTTCACCATGTTAGCCAGGCTGGTTTCGAACTCCTGGCCTCAAGTGATCCTCCTGACTCGGCCTCCTGAAGTGCTGAGTGAGCTGCTGCATCCAGCTGAGATCATTTAATTTTTGAACATAACCATTGGGAATATTTTAAAATTGTAATTGACTTAGACTTGTATGGCATTGTGGACCAAAGATATGGAATGTTATTGCTGATTCTTCAGTATATGGACTTTTTGCATTATGTTCCATATACTCTTAGAAGAATGGGACTCTCTAATTGTTGTTCTACTTCAGATATGTCCATTATTTCTGGACTGTTAATTATGCTATTTAAATTAGCTATTGCTTTGCTACCTTTTTCCAGCTTACCAGTTTTAAGGATATGGTAAACACTTTTTCTAAGCACTGTTCTAGGTTCTGGAGAATACTCCCATGGAACATACATTTTAGTCTTTTTTTATAATAGATTTGTCATTTTTTTAGCCTATCAATGTATACTTGTATATTTTGAGATGATATTATTAGGTGCATACAGATCAGGACTGTTACAGCTGATCTGGTGGTTTTTCTTCAGGATGTAATGATGTTTTTAAATGTAAAGTCTATTTTGCCTGGCAATAATATTTCCATATCTGTTTTCTTTTGGTTAACATGTTTCAAGCATATTAGTTAGAATATTGATTCGATGGTATGATAGTTCTGCTTCTCTGGGTCACCTCCAGATCCAGGTTGCTTCTTTCTTGTTGCACACATTAATTGCATAGGATTTAGCAACAGAATAGTAAAGCAATTAAGACCATAGACTCAGAAGATAGGTGGTTTGTGTTCAAATACTGGCTCTGGCACTTTCTGGCTGTGTGGGAATAGACAAGTCACAATCGGTGCCTCATTTTCTCCAATTGTAAAATAGAGATACTCATAATAATATCTATCTTATAAACATTAAGCAAGTATTGGTTATTATTATTTGTTTTTCCTCTGTGGTTTCTAGAATTCCTTTGTTTAATCATTTTAACCATATTTATTTTGGCAATTCATTTCAGATTGTTCCATTACATCACATTATTGGGTTCCTTATTCTACCATTGTTGTGGTTATTAACACTTTCTCATGGTGGACTATCTTCTTACGAAATTATTATTTGTCTTATTTTCTACTGAAGATCATGATACTATAGGAGCTATGCATGCCTCACTCTAGAAGAAAATTCCAGCTATTCTGATATTGAAACAATATATGATACTAGAAAAGCCAGTCTCTTGTTCTGTATCTGAGTTTATCCTAGGAATCTCCTGAATAGCTAACATCCTTCATGTTCTGAGAGATGGCCTTGTGTGGGTTAGACAGAGCAAAGTACTCTTGCTGTCTGTCCCAGGGTTCTCAGGCTACATACACGTCTTTTTTAAGGCGATTCCTTTTTATTTATGTTTAGCCCACGATGGGCCCATGTTGAAGAAGTAAGGAACAATAGGGTAAGCAAGCAAGCCAGCATATTCTTCCCATACCCAAGAGCTTTTCAGCAGCGAAAAATGCCCTCTTAGATCACGGAAACAGTAGCTGCGTAGGTGTTGCCAGTGGGGAAAAAATGTTTGATATTTAAAATAGAAACATAAAATTGTTAATAAATCTAGAGACAACTTGTATTGCATGCAGTAATAAAAAAGGAAGTCCTAGTGCAACAAGACTGCTTAGCCTTGGATTCATTTTACAGAAGTTTAAGTTTCCTCCCTTCATTGTATGAGGTTTTAATAAACAGAAGTGTGTTATAATATTTGCAGCATCCAGGCATTGAGATTGAGCCTCAAAATAAGGCCTGAGTTCACATTTAAGTAAATTCAGAAGTAAAAAGCAAAGAGGAAAATAAAGTTTAATGCTGTGTCATATAATCTAAAACGTGAAAATGAACTTAGAAGTTATATACTCCATCCTCTTGCTTCAGAGTCCCTAACAGGTGTCTCTCACTTGAACACACCCTGTGATGGAGAGCTCACTGCCTTGCAAATGCAGCCTTGATTTCGTTGTGGCTCCAAATGTTGGAAAGTTATTCCTTAGGAAATAATTGCATGTTTTGGAGGTTCCCTCACCACACAAACACACACACACACACAGAAGAAATGTTCTCCCCTGTAGTAATTAAATATATCTTGATATTACTCCACAAATATCCATTAAGTATCTCCTATGGCCCCAAAATTGGGCTAAATTGGAGATAGGGAATATTGTTGTTTTTCATTTTGCCTGTGAGAAAATGAGTTTTCAAAGGCTAGATAACTTATCCAAGGAAACGACTGAGCAGAGATTTGAACTTAAGCTGTCTGGCCCTGGAATTTAAGCTGTGTAACCCTAGGACGAGGCCTTCATTCCCTGCATGATTTCAGAATTCATGATTTCATGAATCATGTAGGGAACCCAGATATAAATCAACTGATAATAACAGAATGTGACAAGTATGAACAGAACTGTACTTTAGGAAGCTAGGAAAGAACAACTAATTCTGCCTGTCCAGATTGCAAATTGTAAGTTTGAAGACAGATACCATCCATGCCAAAGTATTGGTACTGTAATGTTGTTTCAACTATTTTAATGAAAGTCTGTTTCTCCTACCTGTGACATGAACTTACATTTCAGTGTCCCCCACCTTACCTTGCCATCAGTTTTGGAATGTGCTAAATTCTCAATACTACTTAGAAATGCCCTTATTACCCATCTTGCAAACATTTCTGGGGCTGCTTAATAACGCTTTGTACCTTCTGTTCAGAGAACATTCATTTTATTCTCCTCCCAAATTCTCTGTTGAGTAAATTTAATACTACATAGTATCAAGAGGAAAGTGACCATTTATTTTAGATCTCTGTCTATCTGTCTTAGATGATGTACTTTTCATGGAATGGTGAGTGAGATTAGATACTTGAGTCAAGTGATGTTTGAACTAGGAGTATCTAAAAAGAAACTACATGGAATAAATTAAACAGAGGAAAACTCCTGCTATGCCACAATTAAACTTTTTTAAAAATGTGGTCTTTATTTAACATTTCTGAGTATGGCAACCCATTCCTTAGAAATAAAGAATGTGACTTCTAATACATGCATTTCCCCCTCCCTCCCCACACTTTCCCTCCCCTCCCCTCCCCTCCCCTCCCCTCCCCTCCCCTCCCTCCCCTCCCCTCCCCTTCCTTCCTCTCCCCTTCTTCCCCTCCCCTCCCCTTCCCTCCCCTCCCCTCCCCTTCCTTCTCCTCCCCTCCCCTCCCCTTCCCTCTCCTTCTCTCCTCTCCCCTCCCCTCCCCTCCCTCCCGTCCCCTTCCCTCCCCTCCCCTCTCCTTCCCTCCCCTCCCCTCTCCTTCCCTACCTTGCCTTACCTTCCCCACTCTTCCTTCCCCTTCCCATTTTTTTCCTTTCCTCTCTTTCCCTTTCTTTCCCTTCTCTTACCTTCCCCGTTCCTGTCTCCTTTTTTCCTCTTCCCTCCCTGCCTCTTTCTTCCCCTTACCTTCCCTTCTTTCCCTTCCCTTCCCTCCTCCCTTTCCTCCCTTCCTCTTCCCTTCCCTTCCCTTCCCTTCTCCTGCCTTGCTTTGCCTTTCTTTATCCCATGGAATACCTACCTTTTTCATTGAAAGAAAAAGTTGACCCATTTTGGAGCTCTTCAGGCTTTAACAGTTTAAGTGGCAAGTGAACGCTGGGCTGGTTTGCCTCCTTTAGGAAGCCCCCTGTGGATGATTGCACCTCTCATTAATAATCTCCTTACTTTACACTCCCCTTTTTAAAATCATTCAAGACAAGTTCATCATAATAGTGAACCTCCATTTACAATGCTCTTTTCAAAGATGACTTCTTTTCAAACCCTCAAAACTATTCCATGAGGTAGAGATTATTCATTGTAAAACAGTTGAGGAAACAGGCTCCAAAAGTTTAAGGTTACTTGTTTAAGGTCACATAGCCAGTGAACCCAGGATTTGAACTCTAGTCTTTTAATGCTCAGTTCACAGGTTACCTTGTCCATGAATCCTTCCTGATTTTCTCCTTGCTATAGATGAATTCCATTCTCTATTCCTCTATGTGCTTTGTTTATACCTTTATTCTAGATCTTATCACATTGTATTTGGGAAGCTATATATTTAAATGGATTTATGGCTGGTCTAATTTGGTTTAAGGTGTCTTCTTTCTATTTTTTCCTGTTAGATTATTTACTTCCTAAGGCCTAAAATTTCTTCATTATTTGGCCTGCTGGACTTCTCCCAGTGCTTTGCCCATAGTATATATAGATTTAGTGTCCATGAAGTAAATGAATCAATGCACCAAAGTGAAGGACAGGGGCTGCAGTTTCTCTCTATCCTGAGTAGAACGTAATTCAGAGGTATAGTCACAATAACTTTAAAAAAAAGTTTAATAATAATAATATACTACATAAATCCAATGGAAATTCTTAAAATATTTAGAAGGCATGTTTTCCAGGGAGAAGGCTAATTGTTAGAATGTATGTTTTATTCTAGAGAAGAAAGAGAGAAAATAAAGAAGTAAAGAAATAGGAAAGAGAAGTCACCAGAGAGCCCTTTCATATCCCAAAGCAGACTTGGATCTTGAGAGTTCTACCCTGTCCTGGCAAATAATTACTTATCAAACGATGCTGAGTTTTCATAGCCTGCGTGACCTGGTTCTGGGACCAATCATGAGCTTCATTGTTTTGGAGCTGGCTTGGAAGATATTTGTAAGAAGAGTGTGATGAAGTTGCCCCTTCTTCTGCAGAAGATGGGCAAAGAGAATCCCATGAGTTGAGTAACATGTGGGACAGATTTTGCATTCTGTGTTTTGAAATTACAGGTGGGGGCCAGCACAATAGTTCACACCTATAATCCCAGCCCTTTGGGAGGCTGAAGCAGGCCGATCGTGAGGTCAGGAGTTTGAGACCAGCCCGGCCAACATAGTGAAACACCGTCTCTACTAAAAATACAAAAAATTAACCAGGTGTGGTGGTGGGTGACTGTAATCCCAGCTACTCAGGAGGCTGAGGCAGGAGAATCTCTTGAACCCCGGAGGTGGAGGTTGCAGTGAATAGAAATTGCGCCATTGCACTCCAGCCCAGGTGACAGTGCGAGACTCTGTCTCAAAAAAAAAAGAAAAGAAATTATGGGTGGAAGGAAGGGTGTTTACTCACTGCCCTGGAGATTTGTATAAATAAGAAAAGAAGACTATTTTCTTGTTTAGTCTTCTAAACTAAAGACTTTTCTCTCATCTGGAGAAAAAATAATAGTAATAATAAAATAATAACTATTATTATTGCTCATTTTTGTGTGTCAGGTACTATTTCTAGACAATTTACATGTATTAACTTTAAACCTGACAACAAACCTATTAGATAGATGGCATGATTACTCCCATTTCACAGATAAAGAAGCTAAACTACAAAGAGGCTAAGATCTTGACTACATTTTCACAGCGGCTAACAAGCAGAATCAGGATTTGAACTTAGGCTGTGTAGTACCGGGGCCTGATCTAAATCTGTATGCACTCTCAAAATGTCCTCCAGGGTGGTGGGCCCATTCTCTCTCTCCCAGACTGCAAGATCCTTTGCAGTGGTCCCTATACGTATTGCAATGATTCTCAATAAAGTCTTCTTTACCAAAAAAATAAAAATAAAATGTCTTCTCTAAATCTTTAATATTTGGTCCTGTAAACAAACAAATGAGATTCCTTCTTTTATTGTGATACCATATTATGATAACTCATTTCATTTGATTCCTTAAAACTGGATAGAGATTTCCATGATGCAGAGGATACCAAGTTTAGACCTTTGAAAATCTGATCTAAGCTTAGTGGAGATCTGATATCCAATGGGAGCTTAGTGAAGACTAACAGGTTGTAAATGCCCAAATCTCTTTATGAGAAACTAATTAAGCCCTGTCTTTGAGTGAAAGAGAGAAAAAAATGTTTCTATATTAAAATAACTTCGTTTGGAGTTCAAAGGAAGCTAAATAAGGTTTCACAGGAAGATTTCATATTTTTTAAGCCTTAAAGAAATGTGTATACATTTCAATGAAGTAAATGTCCCAGCTACCTTATTCAAACTCAAGAGATTAAAAAAAAAATTTTCCAACATTCCAAACTCCTGATATCCCTATTTCAGCCACAAGGAGGACAAGGAAATAACTCTGGATATTTATTAGAAGGATAAATTAAAGAGGCAGAAGCAGTATATACATTCTCTAAACTATAAATTTACACAAGGATGCCATTGTCTTTTTTTAATCAAATACTCATAGAAGTGATGTCTAAAAGAATAAAGCTTCTCTTTTATGCCTCCAAATAGAAAACATAATCAAAATCTGCTTTTTATGTAGGATGGCTTTTTTAAATAAATGAGCAGAAGGATGAATTATGTGGCTATAAATAAATCTACTGACATATAATAAAGCAAAGTTGAACTGTTTTATGGTGTCACTGAAACCCTTGGATATATTTATAGCCATGTTAACAGTTCCCAGTATTTTTTCAGGACTTTTATTTCATTTCACATTATGAGAGTTTAGTTGTCTCTCTCTCTCTCTCTCTCTCTCTCTCTCTCTCTCTCTCTCTCTCTCTCTCTCTTTCTCTCTCTCTTTCTCTCTTTCTCTCTCTCTAAATTGCCTTCTGGAGGCCTTTGTGTAGAGATAGAAAGTAAGGATCTCTACTCTTCATATTTGGAAAAACAGGGTCCTCACCTAAAAGCTTAGGGCTCACACAGAAATGGGCGGCTCTGATGCTTTCTGGCCTTCCTGTTTCTATGCAGTTCATATGAGATGTGCCTGCAATGAACAACTTGACAGGTGTCTCCTGCTGGCAGCAAAGTGGCAAGTCAGAGTCTATACAAGTGAGGAGAGGCCTGTGCAGAGATGAAATGTACAGTACTGTGGAAAATAAGCTGATGGACACAGCAACTTTGCGTTAGATTCCTGGTGCCTGACACATTTAAATACAATCCCAAGGCTTATTTTAGAAGCCAAAGACTCTCCAAACTGTCGCATAGCTGAGGCACAGACCAAAACAAGACAAAGGGTCTGATGGGTAAAGCTGCTCCTACCTTACCCTGGAACATTCTCTTGCAGGGTAAGGATGATGTCGGGGGAGAAAGTCTATCATACCACTTCTAAAGCCTGAAGTCATAGAGGGGTTTTTAAAAATTGTATTCCATTTAGAAATTTCAGGATCCAGAGAGTATGGTCAGGATTTCGTGGGGGGTTTATTCAAGTGGAGCTGAGCGTGGTTGTTCCTGTGAAATTATTTATATTTTCAACTTGAAATCTGGGTGAGCGTAGTGTTTCTAAATCTACTTCTCTTCTTTTCTGTCTTAAAAGTGGACTCTCGTTTTCATCCTGTAGCTGTACACTTGATTCCCAAGTGTTGTCACTCAAAGGACCCACTAGAAAAGACAACTCAAGAGGAAGAGGAGAGCTTTTGATGGTAGGACAAGGGATGACAAATCCTTCAGCTGAACTCTAGCTACAGGTGGTATTTAGAAAGTATCACTGGAGCTAAAAATCTTTAAAAATGTATTTTGTATGTTAGATTAACATTAGCTCTAAAAGACCTAAGAAGAATAGGATTCAGAAAAGAAGTCTAAATAGGAATGTGTTAACTAGCGGGAGGGCCACGAGGGGTAAGAAACACATGAAAAAATGAACGGTGTGGTAAATTGGAGAAGGGAATGCATTTTATTAGGATAATTGGGGGTTATCTCTTTGTAGTGGAAGAAGTAAAATAGACCCGTCTTACATTTGTCCTCTGAAGCATCTTCTCAGTATAAATACTGTGTCCCCAAATGGAATCAGCCTTACTGAAATTCACGATGACTTCTTCTGACATTTTGCAAAAAGTAAATAAATAAGTTATAAGTATGACAAGTGAAATGAATGGTTCCAGCTGTGACGCACCAGCAGCATTTCCAGATTTTGTACCGCATTAAGGATTTATTTTCCCCTTATCGCCTAGCAGAGAATTAATTGGAAGGTCCATATGAACTTCCCACACATCCTTAGAATGAAGTCAAAGCAGTGTCCAATGCTTAGTGCCAATTTAGAAAAGAAGAAAAACAGTAAGTGGGTAGGTGGTCGGCGTCCCAACTCTGAAAAAGCTTGTCTCTGGGGATTGACATTGCTAAAGCCGGACAAACACATCAGCACAATTAATGGTATAAGGAAAATGTGAGTATGAGACTGCAGTTGATTCACTGAGTTCATTCATTCAGCAAGTATTTACTGAGCTTCTATTATGTGCTACTCGTCGTTCCACACACAGAGAATACAGGGGAGAACATGAAAAAGACTCAGCCTTCAGAGAGCTTATGACCTTTTTAAAAAGATAGACTATGAACAAATACATAGATAAAATAATTTCAGAAAATAGAGAGTGCTGTCAAGGAAATAAAGCAAGGTAATGGGAGGGGATGCCTTTCAGGGGTGGAGGTCCACTTTAGATGAGGACCCGAGAGGATCTCTGAGGAGGTGACATTTGAAATGCAACCATCACATGAAAATCTTGGAGAAAAGCCTTCCAAATAAGAGGGGCCACCAACACTATAAAGGCCTTGGGGTGAGAAAGAACTTCCCACGTTCAAAGGAGAAAGACCTGGGGAACTAGGGAATAGCAAGGAATGGGGCATCTGGTTGGAAACAGCTGAAGAATTAGGGGTAAGCAGAATCATCTAGGCTGCCTTAAGGCCAAAAGTGCAGTGGAAATCCATCTGGGGGAGTAAATTAAGGAGTAGTTGAATGGAGTGGAAATTATCATGGATATTTAGAATGTTAAGAATTTGTTTTGGCTTTTCAAGCAATGATAGTAGCATAAGACCCTAAATATGTACTTAATCTGTACTTCACCTTTTTAGAGCTTCAAGCTTATTTTTCTTGTGAACAGAGACTACTGCCAGGTACTGGGTGTTTTCTCATTTTAAACCCCCAACAACCTGGAGGAGGCATGATCCTCATTTTATGGAGGAGGCATGATCCTCATTTTTTAGAGGAGGAAACTGAGGTTTCAATGGAATGTCCACAAACCATCCCTTCCCCTTGCTGTGGTGTTGCTGAGCGCATGCTGCTGGTTTAAGACACTGTGTATGCGGGCACACCCAAAGGTATGGAAAACCTTGTCAGAGGGCCATTTCCTGGGAGGCTGTGGATCCTGGATCACCCTTGCAACTGAGAGCCAGGGCAGTTAGGGTGACTCTGTAGTATCATTTACTCTGGGTAGCTCAGAGCTTTTAGATAACACCAATTTCAGAACTAGAATACCAACTCACTACCATCAATTCTGAAATGGACTTGATGGATGACCTTGAAGGCAACTCATCTGTAGGTTTGGTATCTTTATCTGTTAGAGAGACATAATGCTGTTTCCTCAACATCTCCTTGGGGTGTCTCAAGGATAAATAGGACTGTCTTAATCCCTGTTCTTTATCCTCAGGGGGTTTAAAATGAGAGTGGAGTATATAATAGGTGCTGTAAGCTCCTTTAAAAAAAAAAAAAAAAAGCCTCCTAAGTACAACATATATATGCTTTAACCAGCAAGTATTGTTCACTCACGTTCCCTTCCTCCCTGCTAATCTAATGGGCTTTTTAACCAAGGTGAGCGGTAGGAGGGAGTCAAAGCTAGCAAGACCTGTGTGGACAACGGCTTGTCCTGCGAGGGCAGCCTGTTGGGTTTGTCCTTCCTGCATATCAGACATGGTGCAGGGGTGATGCCGCCTGGTCCACAGGGTCACTGTGTCCTGGCAGAGCCTTGGGTCAGGCCCCTCCTGGAGTCACAGATGGCCACGACAGAGGACAGGTGCCACCACTCTGGCTCTCCCCTGAGTGTTCAGTCTTGGGGTAAACACCGTGTTGTCTTCGATGCCCAGTGCCCAGGGGACTTCACCCACGTGGGGCAGCCCTTTTGCAGCCGGTTCCGGACAGGCCGGTCACTTCTCTCTGAGCCAGCCGATGTGGCCCTCTCCCCTTCTGAAGTTTTTTTTTTTTTTTTTTATCAGGACCACAGGCATGGACAATAACCTCTGGATTTGGAATCCCAACAGCATCCTTCACCGGGGGTGGCAGCCACCTTCTGGAAGGGCTGCCAGACACCCAGCCCTTCGCCCTTCGGAGTCCGCAGGCCACCGCTCCACCTTCACTTTTGAGAGTCTGGACTCACATTCCCATCATTTGCCCTGCGGGTGGGGCCCTGGGCATCTTAACCCCTGGAGACACAGGCGCCTGGAGAGTGGCCGCCAGGCGGGGAGGAGCGCGCGTGCGGCTCCACAGCGTGCAGCAGCTCCAGCGCGCACGCTGATTCAAGGGGTTTATTTTCGTTTCTGTTTGGAGCCACGTCGGCCCTGGCCGCCGCGGTTAGTTTTCCTCCCAAATTGTGAAAAGGTGCCTTCATGGCCCGGGTGAATCAGAAGGCGCAGTGTCGGTCTGTCGTTGTCACACGCGCGCGCGCACACGCCCAGCGGGAGCCAAGCAAGCGAGGGGAGTGAGGGTGGGCGGTGTGTGCCGGAGGCTTGCGCGGGTGTAGACTAGCCTGTGCCTGAATGGGGAGGGCCGGGATTCCTGGTCGCTCTGGCCCCTCCTTCCGCCGGAGCCAGCCAGTCCCTCGGCAGAGCGCTGGGGCTGCACTGATTTGCTCTCCGGAGTGCGCTATTTGCATATGACTTGCCCATTTGTGAATTTGGCTCCTCAACTCCTCGCTTCACTTCACCTGTGCCTCTCCGGCCCGCGCACTTCGCAGGCGCCCGCCCGCCTCTCGGCCCCTTCTGCCGCCTGCCGGGCACCTCCTCTTGCGCTCTCCCTGATTTCGCCCACCCGCCTCCCTCCGCCCAGTGCCACGTTGGTTTGGGTCGCTGCTCCGCGCCGGGTTCCTCCTCCTCTCCTCTTTCCCTCCAGTCCTTCTTGTTCTCTTCCTCTGGCTGCGGTGGCTGCTGCTGCTTTTCATCCAGTTGGGAAACCAAGGAAGCCGGCGGCAGCTCCGCGGAGCTAGTCCAGCACGCGCAGGGTTAACAGCCTCGCGCTCCCGCGGAGACTCCCTGGAACACCCGAAGAACTCTTCCACCTGCAGCCCCCTTTTGCCTGGCAGTTCTGCATTGCATCGCATGGAAGTGGAAACAGGAAAATAAAAATGTTCAAACTCCTTGGATGTTGGGATAAACTCACCTGAACCCACTCGGGGCTCCTGCTGCCTCCTTCTCTTCCTTCATTGACGCCTTTCCTCTGTGTGGCTCCCCGGAGTGTGCAGTTAAGTCATCAGACTCGAGATGCCTAGAGATCTGGAGGAAGCCGCGCCGGTCTTCCCCTGACATGCGTGGCATGCCGGGGCTCCCTAGGAGGTTTGCTATACCTGAGAGGACACTGGCATCCTAAATTTCAGCCCTGGGAAAGAGAAGGGGCTTTGCTTTTTATCACTTTTTTTTCCTTTAGTATCTTTTTTTTTTTTTTTTTTTTTTTTTTTTAACTGATTCATCATTGTCTTGAAAGCGCATATTGCTTCCCTCTTCCCCAAATTCTGGCAACTCTTCCTCCTGCTACGATGGGCCCTTGGGCATCATGAACTTCATTACTCCTCACTGGCTGGAATTCAAACTGCCCATCTGTAGTGGTCCCGTGCGTTGACCATGCACCTGAGAATCCACGCGAGGCGGAGCCCTCCTCGCCGGCCGGCCTGGACGCTTGGGATCTGGTCCCTGTTCTGGGGATGCATCGTCAGCTCTGTGTGGAGTTCTTCTAATGTAGCTTCCTCCTCCTCCACCTCTTCCTCGCCGGGGTCTCACTCTCAGCACGAGCACCATTTCCATGGCAGCAAGCATCACTCAGTGCCTATTTCTATCTATCGCTCCCCTGTTTCCCTTCGAGGAGGGCACGGTGGGTCTCTCTGCTCTTTATCCTTTTAATGGGGCATAGCAATTCCTTAACTCTCTCGCCTTGTAGGTAGTGTCAAGGGTGGGAAGAGAATTTTCTAAAAAATGAATTTTAAAATGATGAAAAGCATCGCATGTCCATGAGGGAAGCGAATTTCTACTTTCTCTTAAAGGTTAGTGTTTTCTGCCCTAGACCCCGTCCCCCACCTCCACTTTTCTCTAAAGGGTTCTTCTCTCCTTGGCTCCCTTATTCACAGCTGCAGACACCACACTCTCTCTTTTGCAACCTTCTACTCTCCCCACCCCCATGGTGGCAGGCAACTTACAGATGAGTCCCAATGCTGTACTTGGAGAAATAGTCGTTCACCTTGCCTTCACCCTTCTTTGCTCTGGTCTTGCTTGGGAGCTAGTCGGGGTGGGGTGGGGGCAGGGTAGGAAAAGCAGACAACAGGAATCAGGTTTTCAGCCAGAAGCTGATTGAATCGTTATAAAGTAGCCCGTGTGGTAAAGGTCAGCCAAGAGTAGCTGAATTTAAGAAGGCAGAAAATATAATTAACAACCCGTGGCCATTTGTGTTGATTTTGGCAGCTTTATGTTTGCCCACATGTCTGTCTAGAGATTGAAAGAGCAGCTATCTCTCAAACTACACATCTAATATCACTATCAGAGAGGAACCAATATGTAAGATAAGCCTAAGTTCATTTATAATTTACCCAAGTGTAAATGATAGTAACTTCAATTCCACCATGTATGCAAATGTTATTTCATATCTAGGGAGCAGAGATGGGCTTGTTCACATAATACAGGTATGATGTGTTTTACTCCCAGTGACTCTCCTTGCATGGCTATTGAAGGAAGAGATCTATGGCTTTTAAAATTATATGCAGCTCCTAGCTGGCTGCCTCTAAAAGGGCGATGTCTGTAGCTAAGGTAGGAGCTTGCTGTAGTAAACTGTTCTAAAGAAAGGAGCTTCCTTATTTGTTTACTATGCACTCCTCTCTGATGGTAAGGAGAGTAGGACACACAGAAACGAAGACTGGCTGCAGAAACAGCCCTCCAGGGAACAGGAGCCTGAACCATATTAGGGGGTCCCTACCCTTGTTTGTATTTTAAAGACTGATAACATGCAGACCCCATTTGGAAAGTTGATTCTTCCTGCTGCCTCTGAGCCCTGGGCTTCGGCTTTATGCCATCTGTAGTGTAAGTGTCAGCACATTGAGAAAATGCCAGCACATACTCGGGCTCTTTTGGACTCTTTAAGTTTTATTTGATCGTGTTGTCAAGCAGCTCAAAGCCTGTAAGGTTGGTGGAGGAGGATGGTGAAAAGAAGGGACTGCTTGATCTTGATCTGGTGGCTGTTTTCTCTGTGACTCCTGCTTGGTCTGGTGTTGGTTCCCAAAACAAACAAACAAACAAAAAAAAAAAAAAAAGAGGAGCAAACCAACCTAGGAGAAGAAAGAGCCACAACCACCAAAAAAGCAATTTCATTGACACGGAAACTTAGCTCTTACGGGGGAAAGGGACTGGAGGGAGTGGGTAAGAAAGAAAAAAAAAAGTGGGGGGGGGAGTGGGAGAAAGGGGAAGCCAGACAGACTGTTACTAATAGCCATAATTAAATATGGAAATCCTCAGAGATAATTAGCTAAATTTTGCTAATTACTGTAACTGATCAGCAGGGAGAGGAAGATTATGCATCAGTTAGAGGTTAGGGGCGGCAGGGTCTTTGATGTCTTTTGTTCAGGATGCAAACAGTTAAAGCAGATACTATTAAGTGATGGAATTTGCAGAGCAGTGCTTACCTGGGGTCCCTAAGTCAGTCTCTCTCTTTCTCTCTCTGTCTCTCTCTCTCTGTCTCTGTCTCTCTCTCTCTCTCTCTCTCTCTCTCTCTCTCTCTCTCTCTCTCTCTCTTTCTCTCATAGAGGGTTTGAACCTTGCACAGTTTAAACATGACTCTTTTTTTCATTTATTTCCTCAAGGATTGGTTGCACAGTCTCCTTTAAATCTTTTTGACTGATCCCCAGTCTGGTTTCTCATTAACCTACATCTGATAAGATTCAGCATGATGGGAAATAAGAAGAAAGTAAGTAAATGGATAGAGACCCCAGAAAAGGCCCTCATACACACCAGAGCTGTAGAGTACAGTGAACTCCAGGGTCTGGCATGGCTGAGATAAGAAAACTCATGAATTCAACTCTTCACAATCCTCTTACAATCCTGAAGTCTCAATTCATTGATTTGGGGCTTGGAGGAATGCATCTATATTAAGTAGGCTCCTTGCATATTTAATTGATGTTTTTGAGGATAAAGTCAAGAGAAGCAGCAATCAACAAACTATCCCTACATCTGGCTCTCATTCTGCATCCAAGCTGCGACCCTTTGCATCTCTAACTAAAAGGACCAGAAGACCCCACAGAGCTTTGCTAATGCACCTCTCATTCTTATTTGGTACATACTTGTTTTTTTTTTTCCCTAGTCCAAGGGAAAGATCTAGCTAACAGCAATTGTTTTAAAAATCTTTTGGGTGAAGGTGGTAGGAGGCATGGCACCAAGAAACTGATGGTTGTTGCTGATGATTTACTGCCAATCTTGTTCCAGAGTTAAAGGCAGCCCTCTCCTCTCTATTGTCTGTGCAGAAGTAAATGCCCTTAATTTTGGTGTGAAACAAAACTAGAGCCTTGGGTCCAAGAATCTCCTTTGGACTTAAGAGGTTTGTTTTTGTTTTTTGTTTTTTTTTTCTAACTACACCTTTGCCCATTTTCTGAGAAGCCAAAGTCCTCAAAGCTGCTGCTCATCAGTTGGTGCCCCAACCCCCTTTCCCCACTATCCAGCGCTATAGAGGGATTCATGCTAAGATAGATGGAAGAAACAGAAATCCTCCAAATAGCTGATATTTTACCTACACTTTTGCCTGTGCTTGGTTCCAATCTTTAGAAAATTGGTTATGTTATAAATTTGCTTAAAGTCTTTATCCCAGTGCAGCCTAGAGGATGCTGGGATTCTTTGTCAATGAGGAGACCAAGGCCACACTTATCTGGGATATCCCAAACTGCCTTACGTTAGGATTGTGTTTCAGGATGGGATCTGCTTTCTTCTTCAAGGGAATCTGGTAGATCCTTCCCCATTCCCTTAGAGTCTTCACCTGACTTTCATGCTGTCTTCTGTTCACCAGTCATTCAGTCAATACTCATTACGCACTTACTATGTGCCAGGTTGAGTGCTACTGCTGAAGATACAGAACCAAATAAGACACTGTGGTATTCAGCTAGGAATAATTGCAAAACTTTATATATATGCTTCCGTAGTTTTAAAAGTGCAGGGAGTGGGTGGAAATCCAAATATCAAGTGAAATTAATATAAAATCTAAATATCCTTTATAAAATGGAGGACTTACAGTATCCTGTTATTTAAAATATCCCTCCAGGTTCCTTTTCATCCTTGGCTTTATTTCCATATGTAAATATCATTTTTTATCAAAGCACAAGGTAGTTTAGTGATTACAGATCTATAAATAGTAAAATATATTTGTTTAGCAAGCTTTAGTTACATAAGAGAGTTTTGTATATTTTTTCCTTGTTTTTTTTCCTCTTTCTCACCTTTAAGAAATCCAATGTGGCCAGGCACGATAGCTCATGCCTGTAATCCTAGCTCTTTGGGAGGCCAAGGCAGGCAGATCACCTGAGATCAAGAGTTTGAATCAAGACCCACCTGGCCAACATGGGGAAACCCAGTCTCTACTAAAAATAGCAACAGCAACAACAAGAAAAGAACTCCAATGTACATCTACCTAAGAAATGCTTCAGTATTTGTAGTTTAAAGACAGTTTTCTTCAAGGATCAATTGCTCAGTCTCCTTTAAATAAATCTTTTTGACTGGTCCCCAGTCTGGGTTTTCACTAACCTACATCTGATAAAATTCAGTGTTATGGAAAATAAAAAAGAAAGTAAGTAAATGGCTAGAGACCCTAGAAAAGGCCCTCAGACCCACCAGAACTGTAGAGTACAGTGGTTTTATGTTTACCTTAAATGTTATTCTCCACAAAATAGCATACTTTCCTGGCTCTGCAGACATTTGTGGGGACTAGTTAAGGACATAGAACTCTTGGAAAGCTCAGTTTTAAAAGGGAACACACTACAATATATTTGCAGGAAGATCTCTTGCTCAGAAACCAGAGTGTGTGTAAAAGCGAGGGGTATGTAAGTCCTATTCAGACCATCTTAGCCCATCTGGTGGTTGTGGTGGTGGGCCCCCTGTGACACATGATCCCGGAGTCTTTCTTGGACTCATTTCTTGTCCCAGACACCCACCCCCAAGTTTTTACAGCCCTGGGGCTTGTTTTGCTTTGATCTGTTGAGTGCATTCTTCTGCTCAGCCAGCTGCTTTCTAACCACTTTCTTGATGCCTTCCTTGTTGAGATTCGGGGAGTTGAATAATTCATTGTGTTGGTTGACAGATCAAATGATAAGATTTATATATCTTTGGCCTTAGTGATGAATTAATTAAATTGGTTTCTCCTTTGTCTCCTCTAGATGCCTTGTTTTTCTTCTCTAAAATTCACTGGCAACTAGTAGGTCTGGAGATAAACTTGTTCTTGAGAGACCATCATGGGATGATTACAATATTCTGGTGTAAATTTCTTCAGGACTTTCAACATGGATCATTGGGTGGTGTGGAGTAGGGGCAGCTGTGTCATAGAGAGGAGAAATAAGATAATTAGAACAATTCTCTTCAGGGAGAAAAGACACACACACACACACACACACACACCTTGCCCATACTGGCTGTGGGATGAAATTTTATAGTAAGAACTTGATTCCTTTCACCTCAGATTTTGAATCTAAAAAAGGAATGTATTCCATTTTACATTTCAGTAAATGAACTTATCAGCCCTGCGAAAGTTTGCTTTACTAGAACTCTAGATGACCAGAGAGGGAGGCAAATCTCTGAAGATTAATTTTGAACTTTTCATACTTTCCTTCTCATATTAGTTTGCTAGGGCTACCATAACGAAGTACTATAGACAGGGTGGTTTAAATAATAGCAGTTTGTTTGCTCAAGGCTATGGAGGCTTGGGTCCAAGATCAAGGTGTCAGGAGGTTCGGTTCCTTCTGATATCTCTCTCCTTGGCTTGCAGATGGCGGTTTTCTCCCCATGTCTTCATAGGGTCTGGCCATCATCTACATGCATGCTTCCCTGGTGTCTCTGTGTGTGTCCAAATTCTCCCTTCTTGTGAAAACATCTATCACATTGGATTAGGGTCTACCCTAAAGGTCTCATTTTAACTTAATAATCTCTTTAAAGGCCCTGTCCTCAAACATTCTGAGGCACCAAGAATAAAGCTTTGATGTATGAATTTTGAAGGCACACACTTCAGCCCGTAAGGGCCTTTCTCCTCACCGCCTCCCTTCCCCCACCCCCGACCCAGTTACTGGGAAAGAAGTAAAGCTGTATTGTTTAGTGAATCCCCATTGGACTCAAACTTTCACAGCAGAAAAATCAAACTTCAGTGACACTGGTAGCTACTTACAAAATTGATAAGATAGTGCCCCAAGACATAATGTCATGTTTACACATGTGGGGAAAACAGCACTGGTTCAGTGAAGACTTGTGTTTGCCTTCTTCTCAGTTTATCTTCTGTGACTGAGTCCAGATCTTAATGTGCATGTGGACTAATTCTGTCTGACTGCAGACACATGCTCTCATGTCCACACATTAAAGCGTTCTCCACCTAGACCTGCTGCCCTTCTGAGCCAGACCTTCCGCCCCTGCCATTGACTCCTTTTCGGAACTACAGTTGCTCACTCTTTGCCTTTCCTGAGACACAAACCACCACTTTCACATGTCAGCCTTCAGTGCAAAGAAAAAAAAAAAATAGGTGAATTAAGTATAAATTTCTTGTTTTTTAATTTTCAAATTTCTTCATTTCTCAGTTGAAAAATACATTACTTAAAAAGGCATGAATTTCATTATTTTTCTAAAGTTCATCTGAAAATATAAATATGAGGTAAATTATCTACTTCATGACATGGTTATGTGAAGCTTGGTGAGATGATTGAAAGACCATGTCATTTATAAAACACTGGTTGTTCTAAATCCTAAGCAAGGCATTCAGTTCTTTGGGGAAAGGGAATACCTTTATTTGTTTCTTTGTTTCTGTGCTCAGAATGTGTGCTAATTATGATAATAGGTAAATAATAATGGAGTTCTAGTGGACAGTGTGGTGTTAGGTGAGGTCGGAACAACTGTGGTTGGAGGAAATAGCCTTCAACCTTTGGTTCTAAGAGACTTTGCCTCTAAAAAACTATATCACTAAGAAACTTTGTGAACCTGAATAAGTCACTTGGTTTCACTGAGACTGAATCTCTTTATCTTTAAAGTGAGCAATGATAATAGTTCCCGTACTTACCTCATAGAAATTGAATGAGAGATTAAACAAGTTGTGCTTATACATTGTAAATCAATGTGTACAGGTTACATATTTTATGAGAAATATTTTCATGATAAGGCTGCCCTCTTCGAATTCCTTGCACAAAGAGGAGCTTCAGCGCTGATCATTTGCTGGTTGGTAGATTGTTGTTAAAGAATGTGCATCTGCTGGTTCTCCTCACTTTCCTATCTATACACACAGACTCTTTTGCTTCCAAGAGATTATTTCATTTACATCATACTCTGAGTAAATGTAGATGAGAGAACCTTTTTTGTATTTTCCTGTTTATGGCACTAGAACATAGCATGGGACAAAAGTCAGCTTGTGATGTTTGGTAATGGTGTTCTTAGGTAGAAGTTCATGCCAGGCAAATTTTAGCATGGGCCAACACAGTATAGCAAATCATTTAGAAGCTCAGAGATTTAGTAAAGTGAAAAGAGAGGACTCCAAGGAATACTCGGAGACCATTTTGGAAATTCAGAATTGGATCCCATTTGTAGTAAACCTGTGCAGAATTCGAACATTCCTACAGGATTCTCGGTGTTCATTGTAAACTACAATTTTTAATCTGGTTTATACTAGGAAGAAGCAGGTGTTTTTAAGCACAACGATCTTTAGATCTGGAAGTGGAGAACGTCTTTTAATGCAATGTCTTACGCTTACCAGGGCTCAAAGGTTGCAGAGCAGATAGGAGCACATTATTATGCCAGAACTCTTAGAACTGACTTTGTGAAGCCTGAATTTAAAACAGAATTCTTACTGAGAGGACATGGTGCTGATATATATATATTTTGCCCCCGATTTTCTTCCTGACCAGTTCTGTAACTTTGGATTATAACATCATATTTTTAGATTATGTGAATCTTTTTAACTTTTAGACATTCCATGAGGTATCTTGATTTCCCAACCTATATTCTTTGCTTTACCTGTAGTTTTCTGCATGGCATGTAGTGTGAAAGTACCTTAATACCATAGCTGGGGGAAACTTTCCTTTTCATGTCTTCCTGGTTGGTACAATGAGAGATTTGAGCGAGATGATCTCTCCAAATGTTTTCCAGCACTAGGACTGCATGAGTCCCTGCTTTGTATGTCTTCAAAGATGCCACTCTGCATCTTAAACCTATCTGAGTTCCACAAGTCTGCCAGCATTTTATAGGTCTATTTTCTTGACAATCATAATAACTTATGCCAAAGCCATGAGCCCAGTTTTCTCTTTTCCCCTCAGACAGAAGAAGCATAATGTACCAGAGTGGCACACTGTGATGTTATAAAGCCCGCAATCCAACTTGAGTGCAGTCACGCTGAGATGGGAAGAATGCAGCTTTCGTTTAAACACACCTTAATAATACTAGGAAGGAGCTATATGTTATGTTTAAAATGTTCTGCTGTGTTGAGCCATATCAGAGCAGGGGGCAGACTAGCAACTGGGTTTATAAAGAGGAAACGGTTTATTTCTACTTACAGTTAGGATTTTTAGAGAGATTGCTTGAATCATACACAAGCACATAATGTACGCCCACTGTGTGACAGGTACTCTTCCAAATGCTTTACATATATGACTTCATTTAATCTTCACTAGCTTTTGAACCTAATAAAGTGACTATTTTACAGTTAAAAACACTGAGACTCAGAGAGATTAAGTGGGATAATTAATATGGTGGTAACCCCAGGATTCAAACCTGGTGGTGACCACAAAATTCTTGGTCTTTCTGCTGTACCACACAGTCTGTCAACTCAAGGAACAGACTACACAAACACATCAAGCTCCTTTGTCATGAATAAAGTGCACAGTTTAATGAACCACTTTGATTAACGCAGCTAACATGCCTTTCCAAAGCGTCTATAAGACTGTCCAATTCCTGATAAGTATTGGAATGTTTTCCAGTCTGCCTGAACCCATTTCAACCTAAAGAGATAGCAATTAAAAGGAGCAGACTGACAAAACATTCATACCTGATATGTGTGTTTTTTTGAATGAATGAATGAATGAATCATTCATTGGTTGATTGAATGGCTGAGACCAATCAATCATTTGATCCACATGATACTAGGAGAGGAGAGATGATAGTTTATAAAAGAAGCAAAGGGCACAGGAAGTTATGCACCCTTCAAAAGCACACCAGTGGGTTCATAGAACTGAGAGAGATAAGAGAGCTCAATGTTCCAGGTGGGCAGGATGAGGTCTCAACTAAGAGCATCCAGTTAGTGTCAGAACTGGTTAGGAGCTCAGGCAGCATGACTCTGAGTCCATTGCCATTTCTTTCCTCTACTTCTCTGTCCTTCAAGACACTTTCTTAAATTGCAACCTTGTTCCCCACCTCTTTTTCTTCAGAGGGATCTCCTCTTATCTAGATTATGCCCTGCAGGCGTATATTCTGCCAGCGTTGGACTTTCCAGGCCTTCCATTAAAATTAATTCTTGACCAGGTGCAGTGGCTCACATCTGTAATCTCAGCACTTTGGGAGGCTGAGGTGGGCAGATAACCTGAGGTCAGGAGTTTGAGACCAGCCTGGCCAACGTGGTGAAACTCCATCTCTACTAAAAATACAAAAATAAGCTGGGAATGGTGGCACGTGGCTCCATCCCAGCTACTCAGGAGGCTGAGGCAGGAGAATTGCTTGAACCAGGGAGGAGGAGGTTGCAGTGAGGTGAGATCACACCATTGCACTCCAGTCTGGGTGACAAGAGTGAAACTCCATCTCAAAAAAAAATTATTCATGAGAATCCTTCTAATAGGTGCCTGGCTTTGTGTGCCAAGGTACAGTTTCTTAGGGTGTTCTGAAGGCCTCCTTTGTACAGGAGACCTCAGTGTGAAAAAGTACTCAGAGGCAGGGTTCTGTAAAAGTCTGTCCTGGTTCTCACCAGAAAGCAGGAAGGAAATGGCCTGTCTGCTCACCTGTTACTGCTCTTCATCTAGAAGCGGTGACCAAGATCACAGCTTTGAAGACCTGTCCCCAGCCCCAGTCCTGATCTCTTGCTTATCAGCTATTGAGTGGCTATGAAAACATAAAGCCCCTGGAAACCAGCAAGCCACATTTTCTGAGAGACTGTCCTGCCCTCCCTTTTTTATTGTTTTGAAATATTCCTCTCACCCCCCACGTTAAAACATAACCATGTATATTCACTCCTGAGTGACTTTCCCCCAAACTATGAATTTCAACTATTTCCGAGGCAGTCGTTCAGAATTTGAATATAATTACACTCTTTGGGTGAAAATTGTGGTTTTTGCTACATAAGAAACTAATGGAAATGATCTGCCTGTTCCTGTAGTTTACAGATTATATGCTTCAGAACTGACGATATCTATTTAGGCTGCTTTTCTGTGTGGCACATTGAAATGAAAATGAACTCGGGGTGAGCCACCATGGTTGCTAGGCAGTAGAGCGAGTTGACAGAGCACAGGATTAAACTGAACCCACGTCGGTGTTTTACTTAACATCTATTTGCTTTGCACCTTAGTCATGTGTGGTATCAGAGAAGGGAAAGGAAGAGGAGACAGGAAGAGTCTGGTTATTTGCAGAGACTCAAACAAGTAGGAAGAAATAATCACCCCAAACACCAAAGTGAAATAAGCATTTTTGAAAATTTAAAGTTGCAGCACAATCAACTCATTTAATGAAGAACATGCAAGACCTGAAGAAATGCATAAGTATATTGGACCTATTCAGGGATGTGGTAGCAAGAGGAACTAAATAGATTCCCCAGGCTGGGTTTTGCTTTGGTAGTTCCAGAAAAAAAAAAAATAGCCATCAGTCTAGTTGAAAATTTAAAAAAAAAATGCTTCTACAGTTCATTTAATTTCCTGGCCTCGAATCCCAGATTTATTATGAGCAAGTGGTGATAGTCAGCAAAGGCACTGCGGATTCTTTAGAACTGGTAACTAACAGAGGACCTCCAGTTGCTTTGAAACCCTGGTTTTAATAAAAGCCAGAAGTCCCTTATGAGAAAACAGCTGGATCACAGCTAAAGCAAAACCTCTTCGGACTTTTCAGGTCCATTCTAGACACGTTCCAAGAAATTTAAAAGTTTGTAAAGATGATTAAAGAGTTAAAGCTCCACTCTCAGGAGAATTTGGTCTCATGAATAATTTGGGGGGGAGAGAGGATCCTGTGAGTTGGATGGCCAGAGTTTTATTCTATATTTTTTCCAGGAGCCAATTATTATATATCTTTTTCTGTGACTCAATATATCTGCATAATGGAATGGGCATTTTTGAATGTTCTCTTTTGTTAAATCAAACTTCTTAGATAAATTAAACACAAGATAGGAAATCTCTATCTTCATAAGAATGACAGTAATATCTACTTTGGGTTTTATTGTGGCAACTGATCACTTTTTATTACCCCTGACATCTTTGCCTTTCAATATGCCTGACATTTCTCTAAATGTTATAGTTCACTTAATTGTCCCATGAAGTAGGTAGAGTTGTTTTCCCATTTTTAAAGTTTTATTTTAGCAGAGATGGGGTCTTACAGTGTTGTCCAGACTAGTCTCAAACTCTTGGGCTCAAGTGATCCTTTCGCCTTGGCCTCTCAAAGTGCTGAGATTACCAGCATGAGCCACCATGCCCAGCCCGTTTTCCCATTTTAAAGAGGCAGACTCTGAGGCACGGAAAGTTTGAGTTGCTTGCCTAAGGTCTTATAGATAATATATGACACAACCAGGTTGGGTATTTAAGCAGTTTGAACCTGTCATGTGCTCTTAAGATTTCAGTATTTATGAAATGTTACCTGAATGGTGGGAATAAAATTTCAAAGTGTGATTCTTAAATGGGATACTGGGTCATTTTTAAAAGGACCTTTTAGGGCCTGCCTTGATACAGGATAAATTATGAAGACTGAATATTTTCTGAACTAACAGCTAACAGTAAACACTGACCTCATGTCAAGTATTCAACCAAATACTCTAGCTTACTGCATTTATTCTTTACTGACCGTCCTTCAGGGTAGGCACTATTATTATCATGAATTTGCAGGAACGGAAACTGAGCCACAGAGGGTTAGCAGCTCACTCAAGTTCTTCCACTTACTAACCAGTTAGCTAGCCCAAAGTGTCTGTGGGACTCTTAGGTCAGGTAATCTGTGCAAATAAAGAACTGATCCTGAATACTGAAAGCAACTAATCAGAACACTTCCCTAGATTCACAAATTCTATTACATTATAGAAGAGGCTTTACAAAACAGCCTTTGGAAACTCACACCAGTCCCAGAATCTGCTGGCAGTGAATAGTTACAGCTTCAATCAAGCATCCAAGAGTGAGGGACATCCTCTCTTATGACAAGGAAGCCCATTGGTGGCTCGTGTTTAATTCACTCTACAATCTCTTTTTTCAGGAAGTTTCGCTTCAGGCGCGGTGGCTCACACCTATAATCCCAGCACTTTGGGAGGCCAAGGCAGGCAGATCACAAGGTCAAGAGATTGAGACCATCCTGGCCAACATGGTGAAACCCTGTCTCTACTAAAAATACAAAAATTAGCTGGGCGTGTTGGCAAGTGCCTGTAGTCCCAGCTACTCTGGAGGCTGAGGCTGGAGAATTCCTTGAACCCGGGAGGTGGAGGGTGCAGTGAGCCAAGATTGCGCCACTGCACTCCAGCCTGGCGATGAAGCAAGACTCTATCTCAAAAAAGAAAAAAAGAAAGAAAGGGAATTGTGAGTAATGATTGTGGGGTGGCCTGTCAACTTTACCTTCGCAAGTGTGGCATTCACTTTTCATTAATGCCAATAGGCAAAATTCCAGTGATTTCTAAAATACTTCTTCACCCTTATTAGATCTTATTAGATCACCTTGGATCTACTTTTACTCCTGGTCCTTCATACATATGGCCACAGTTCTTTAAGTGTGAGGGTAAAACTAATGAATGTGTCAAGGAGGCAGTGAGTTTCCAACTTGAGTGAATATGTGTGTGTTTGCGTGCACATGCAGGTAAATGTGTGAGCCAGAAAAAAATGATGCAACAGAAAACCTTCATAGCAGCCCAATTAGCTCCTGGCCTAGAATGTAAGGATCAGACATGAGAGCTAAGTTTGCCATGCATTACAGATGCAGGGATGTTTCAGTACCTGCTTCTTACTGCTCTGGCATCAATTATCTGTGCAGTGTTGTCACAGGCTCATGTCAACATGCTAATAACACTCTCAGGAGTGGACAGCTTTGATGTGAAATAGGAAGGCAAACCTAGAGTCTTGACCTTACATAGGCAACCCCTTCTGTGGGATAACTCATGTTTTCGGGTTCTTGTTTTTTTCATGCCAGAGAGCCATTTTATGTGTATGTATCGGTAACCTCATCATCTGTCAGCTATTAAAGACTGGTTAAACTACTTATTATTAAGAACTCTCTTTCAGAAACTTCTGAGACAGTTCCTTTTATTTCCCTTCCCAAGTCACTTGATATTGGTCCCTGAGAAATAGACCCACAACCTCATCACCAAGTTCCCCAGGCCCCGGGGAACAATGATGCCCCGAAAATAACATTCTGATGAAGGACTTTCTTTGACTCAAAATCTGCTTTCTATTTGTGGAATCATCAAGTGCTAAACCTGCAAGAGGTGTTTAGAGACCCTTTTCAATCAAGTTATTTTTCAGGTGAAAAAAGCTAATAGACCAGAAGTTTGTGAATAGTTTTCCCAAATCACACTTTTCAAATTAGAGGCAAGGTGAGAGTAACGTGCAAGCTCTCGGCCTCTCTATTTAGTCTCTTTCTATTATATCACGATGTTAGCACTCAAGCTCTCCAGGTGTCATCTGTTTTGCTATGGACTGGGAGACTGGGATTGTCTCCAGCATAACTCAAGTAACAAATGAACACAGAAGGAGCAGAGAGCAGCATGACAACCAAGATACTGCCAACACTCACTATTTCCTGTAATTGCCATCCAGAGTGCAGCTCTCACTCCGTCTCAGGAATGCTCCCCGCCCCCGACAGGGTCCCCTGCTTTCTCTCTGCCCCAGCAGCCTAGAAAGGATATTCAGCATACTGCAGTTCAATCAAACTGTTTGATGAGAGCTTTTGAGCCTAATTACATGCAAGGTTTTATCCAGTGAAAGGAAAGAGGAAAGAGAAAGGGAGAAATTAAATTGAAGCGTAAATCAGTCAAGGGCTTAGATCCCGCACTTTCTTTCTTTCTTTCTAATCAAGAGTAAAATGAGAGGAGAGGTTTAAGCATCATCACAAGACACCATTAACTACCCAAGGAGCTCTTGACTGAAGATGGTTTGTCATAAAAAGAAAAGCGTACAGTCTGTCCATAAAAAGGAAGTATCGAGGGTCATGCTGCAGTTTAGGAGCATGACACTAAAAGAGAGAACGGTTGGTTTTTCTGTGATTATTTTAATTCCCCTACATGCCTAGCACATTTTCTCGCACACATTAGGTGTTCTGTAAGTATCTTAAATCAACGGCTTGGTAAATAACGTAGTGCGTAACTTGAGTCATTATCATGTAGGAAAGGGTATGTTATCAACTCATTCAATATTGGACACTACACGTGAAATCAGTATTCAAAATTTTGGCCAGTTTCCCTTTGTGGTTGATGTAGTTTGGGGATATCCCTCTAATATTACTGCTATTTATAGAATGCTTTGCAGTGGAGAAAATTCTCAGTATTTTTTTGATCCACAGCACAGTCCTGTGTGGTAGGAGGACAAGTGGTATGATTGTTATTTGTTCCATTTTTTTTTTAGCTGATGTAATCAAAACCAAAGAAGCATAAATGACTTGACCAGAGTCATTCAAGTATTAAGTGATGGAGCAAAAACTACCTAGCTTCTGTCTATTACATCACCCTGCATGACCTAGAATCTTGTATAGAATTTCTGGGTTCTTCAGTTTATAAGAAGGATAGGAAAACAGAGAGAGGAGTGTTTGCAAAAGAAATGATTTGGAATTCATACTTTATTATTGACCACTTATGATGAGCAATGCAAGGCAGTGGTTCGTGCTCCAAAGTGGAACGTGAAACATGAGCTTCGCCCTCAAAGGCTTACATTGTAGTTACAATTTATTAAAATGATGCTTAGATCTATTCTTTCCATCTCTATTGCATTTTCAACCATATCATCCAAACAGTTGCGACAACCTCCCTTAACAGACCTTCCTTAGCTTCTGTTTTTCCCCCATGTCCATGTTTCACTCACCAATGGAGCCATCCATCTGACACACCAGTCTGATCATGCCACTCTTCCATGGGCTCTTCATGGCCTGAAGGATGCCATCTGATTAGATCATGTCATTTCCTCTGTACGCAGAACAAAAGCTAGCCCCTTACCTTTATGATCTGGCCCAGGCTTATCTCCAACTTCATCTCCTAACATGATCTTTGACCACCTTGGCATTCATCTTTTTCTTTTTCCTTTTTTCCCTCCTTGAATATATCAATCTTGCTACCACTATAGGGCCTTTATATGATCAGTTGCTTTTCTCAGGGATATTTTCATCCAGATTGCCATGTGGCCACTCCTTATTATTATACATCAGTCTTCGACTTCAATGTTATCCTCTCATGAGCCCTTTTCCTTAATCTAAAAAGTACTCTTAGAAGGTACAAGATTATATGAAAAATAAAAACTAAAAAATACTCTTTCAAGTGTCTCTCCAGTATACCATCTTGTTTTGTTTTTACTGTAGCTTGAATATCTCTCTTACGGTATCTTATGTGTGTATTGCTTCCATTAACCCACTAGAAGGAAAGCTCTGAGAGCAGAGACTGTGTTGACCTTGTTCGTGGTTATACTCCCAGTACCTAAGGCAGTGACTAGCGAAGGCTGAGTTTTCATAAACATTGCTGAATAAAGGGATGGATGAATAAATGGCATAGCTGCTTCACAAATATGGGCTCCCTTCTAGCATTTTAACCTCAATACTCACTAGGCCTTTAAAAACATCACAGCACTAGGTCGTACTTTTCCCTTGATTGAGAATCTCTCCTATTTAGTAGACTGCTACTAATTTCTTACATTACAGCTCACTCCATATTATCTGTTCTGCAAAGTTTTCCCTACTTCCCACTGCACAGAGAGTTTTTCAGTCTTCTGTTTTCTTTTTTCTCTATAGCAGTTTTCTCTTGAATAATAAAAATTATTAAACATGTATGAAGTCTTCTACTGTTTTCCAGGCACTGTCCTGCGTCAGATTCTTAAATATAAATAAGATTTGGGCCTTGCCTACAAGAGGTTCGTGCCTTGGTAGAAGAGCTCGCTTTCATTTTATTAAACATATAACATTGCGTTGCTATCATTTGTTGATGGTGGTTGTTTTCTCCCCTAGCCTCTGCTTTTCTTAAGGGTAAGGAATGAGTCATTCATTTCTATATTTTGACTAACGTAGTTTTCCTTTTACAAAAGGTGCTTAATGATACTCATAAATGAAAGAATAGAATGAGTGGGTTGAAAAGGTAAGAACATACGGTATTTTAATGCACGTTGTAGTGTGACAAACATCATGAGATAAGTACAAACTACCCTCGGGACTTAGAGGGGGAAGATATCACAACCAATGAGGTCATTAAAAAGTGCTTCATAGGAGAAATCAACTTCGTATCATGTTTTGAAGAATGATTTCCACAGGCATGCAGGAGATGGGGTGAAATATACTTGGGAAAAAAAATTAGGTGTTCCGGAATCGGTGACTCCATTTACTGAGTTTTGGGCTTGTGGGGCTCCATTGTGAGAGGGGCTGAGGATGAAGGTTGGGGCTCTTTGATGGAGGGCCTTGAGTTGGATATCGTCGGCATATACAGTTTACAAATTGGTAATATAAATATTGTATGATTTGTCCCTTTCAATCTCCCCATAATTCTTTTATTATTAGCACTATTTACAAGAGGAAAAAAAGGGTCAAGGCTGAGAAGTTGATGCTTACATGTTATAGGAGGTTGCTGTATCTTTTCAAAATGTGAAACTGGAAGACAAAACAAAAGCAAATAAATAAAACACAAAAGTCTCTTTCTTCACTGTTTCCAGTGCCCTCCAAATCAAGATAAAAATGTTGAATGTGGCCTAGCAGTTCCTGCATGATCTGGCATCACTAGCATAGCACGTTCAGCCTCATAACCCAAGGTCCTTCTGCCTTCTCTATTCCAGGACTCTGGGCTTCTCCCTTCTTTATTCCAGGCCTCTGGGCTTCTCCCAGCCACTCCTATTCACTGCTGCGGACTTGCTTTTGCTCATTCTATTTAAACAGCATCCTCACTTCTTCTGGACAGTCACCTACTCGGAACTAAGATCTCTTCTTTAGTATAGCACCTCCTCAAGGAAGTCCCCCTGCCACTCCTTTGAGAAATTCGAATTCCCAAAGCATAGGTTCTCATACCTTCTGGAACTCTCCCCTCTTGCTCATTTCAAGATTCATTTTTATACACTGGGCTGTGAGATTATCTGATTAATATCTGTTTCCTAAGAAGATTCCATTGGGATTAGATAGCATTGTTAGATTTATTTAGAAAATAAAAATGCAAGACACCCACTTAACTTTGTATTCAGATAAATAACTGACTTTTTTTTTTTTTCTGGAGACAGAGTTCCTTGTTACCCAGGCTGGAGTGCAATGGCGCGATCTTGGATCACTGCAACCTCCACCTCCTGGGTTCAAGCAATTCTCCTGCCTCAGCCTCCTGAGTAGCTGGGATTACAGGCATGGGCCACCATGCCCGGCTAATTTTGTATTTTTATTAGAGATGGGGTTTCTTCCTGTTGGTCAGTCTGGTCTTGAACTCCCGATCTCAGGTGATCCGCCTGCCTTGAGCTCCCAAAGTGCTGGATTACAGGCATGAGCCATGGCACCTGACTATATATAACTGACTTTTTTAAAGTACAGGTATATCCCATGCAATATTTGGAATATACTCATAATTTTAAAATGTTGTTGTTTATTTGAAATTCAAATTTAACTGGACATCCGATATTTTATCTGGCAACCTATATTTTATCTCGTTAGAGACCACATCTGTTTTCTTCTTCTGGCATAATCACTGCAGTTGTAACAAACAGGTAATCATCTAATGTCGGATGAATAAATAAAACGAGTTTAAAAATGTTCTGGGAGCATCATGTAGGCTAAATTGGAATGACAAGAGACTGAATTCGTAAGGACTCATTAGCAAACTCTGAAAATCAATAAAGGGAAAGTTAAGGACAGGGTGGTGGCTTTGAGACTGGAATGATGGAGACGTATAGGAGGAATATTTCCAGGTGGGGCTCAGAATTTGCACAGGTGTGAGTGGGTAGCAAACCAGCGCTGCAGGCCATTTCCAATTACTAGTGATCAGGACCAAAACCAGTAAGGAAGAGAAAAATAAATATAACGCCTCTCATTTACATAGTGCTTCACAACTTTTAAAGTGCCGTTTCATGTTCTCCATTATGCCCCTTTGTAGGAGAGTATTGTTTCTAAAAAGATGGCCATTTAATTATCACTTTTCCTTGTAAATTCAATAACATTTCCCAGTCAGTGTACTTTATCAGTTCAGAGCTGTTTGTCTTCATATCTGTGTATATTTTAACAGGTTTCTTTTATTTCAGTTCCACATTGCTCAGCGCCGAATCGTTTATTTCTGAAGCACCAGGTAATTTTGTATTTTGCATAACAAATCCGAAATTTATTTGCACGAGCAGGTTGATTTTATATCCATCAGATTTTCTAAAAATGGGCTATAACTGGCTTATAATGACATGACCAGCCAGAGGCTAATTTCTATGGTATTTCTTCCTGATGCCAGAATAGGTAGACAAATCACAAGCACCCACTTCAGATAATAAAGATATAATTCCAGTCATTCAAATTTGTGTTGAAAGCAAATCTTTTCACTTCTTATTTTTCAATTAGTGCCAAGTGTGGCTCCATGGCTTGTAGCTACAGAAGGCCAGGTGATCGAGCATTCTTAACCAGATACATGAATAGGGAGACCATGGTTCTGCAATTGACATTTCTTCCGCTGCTCTTTCAGAGGACTCAACACATTTTTTCTCACCACGCGCTTGCCTGTGAGCTGCTATTTGAAAGATAAGGTGGGATGAATAAATGATTAAGCAAGTGAGACAATAAGAAGCAACATAGTGTAGAGCACCAAATGTGAGCTTTTAACTCCACATATCTGAGTGTGACTGATCACTCTCTCAGTAAGTCACCCAGAGGTTAGCAAACTTTTCCTGTGAAGGACAAGACGGTAAGCATTTTCAGCTTTGCAAGCAATATAGTCTCTGCCTCCACAACTACTCAACACTACCATTATAATGTAAATGCAACCACAGACTATATGCAAACAAATGAGTGTGGCTATATCACAGTGAAACTTTATTTGCAAAAACAGGAGCTAGTTTGCTGACCCCTGTCCCTAGATTTAAGCTTCCTGATCAGAAAATGGCCATAATAAAACCTATATAGCAAAATTGTTGTGATTAAACATTTTTATATACCCAAAAAACTTAGTAAAGATTCAGGCACATTAATGAGTATTCCATAAATGCTAACCTGTGTCATGATTATAACATGTTTTAGGACTGCAAGGAATCTTAGGTGTTACAATTTTCTCCTTTCAAAAGATACCTAAATGGAGGGTTCAAGAATTATAGGGACTTAACCAGGGTTACAGCATCCATTTCCCTGCAATCCTGTTTGCATACCACTTCCAGAAATCCCAATAAATATGACAACATGAAGCCAAGCTATATATTGGGGGATATTTGAGCATCGATTCAATATGTATGCATCGAATGTCAGCCATATAAGACATTGTGCAATATATTACAAGTGACACAAAGATCAATAAAGTTCCCACGTTGGACAATCTGACAGCTTAAGTCACCTAAGTAACCATAATGAAGTGGAAAGTGGCAAGTATCAAAAGAGTGAGTGTCCCCTGCATGCCAAGCACTATGCTGAAGTGCTTATGTGTGTTGTCCCCTATGGTCCCCCCAACAGGTGATTTTTAGCATTTCATCCTCGATGACATTCAAATGTTAAGTGATCTGCCCTAGGTCAAAAGTTACTAAGTGGTAGAACAAAGATTTAAACTTGTTTCTCTAATTGAACAATGTGTTTTCTACCAGCCACTGGGGAAGTCCTTATAGCTGAGGAGTAGTTTAGTTAGCTATTTCTACAAAACAAACTACACTAAAAAGTTATGTTTAAAGTGGACGTGTTATCTGCTTATGATTCTGTGGGTCAGCAGGTTAGACTTGACTCAGCTGGGTAGCTTAGATGATCTCACATGAGGTCCCTCATGTAGCTGCAGTTATCTGGCAGATAAGCAGGGGCTGATGGTCTAATATGGTCTCACACATATCTCTAGCAATTGGTTCTGGTTATTAGGCTGAGGAGCCTTAGGTGATATCTCTGTACCACATGACCTCTCATCTTGGTTAGTGTCAGCTCCTCTTAAGAGCTTGGCAACCATATAAGAAGACTTTCATTGCATTCTATTGGTCAAAGCAAGTCTCAGGGCCAGGCCAGATTCAGTGCATAGGGAAACAGATGACATGTCTTAGTGGGAGGAACAGCAAAATCATATTACAAAAGGGTTAGCATGCAAGGATGGGAGGGTTTCTTGCTGTGTTTGCAAATAATCTACCGTAAAGTGATAATTGAGTTGGACCTTCACGGAAAATGAAGATTTGGAAAATACAGACTTTGCCAGAGCAGGGATTATAAAGAGAATTACTTCAGATTAGCTGAGAATGAGGCCACATGACTTACTGCATCATTGAGGAAATTTCCTCTTGTCTTTGCTCCACAAGAGCACTGCTATTGCCAGTTGTAAGGACATAATTGCCAATTTCATATATATGATACTTCTAACTTTTCAGAGGATTTTTATTTTTGCTATATCACATTAAATATGCTATATAGTTCTGTTGCATTTTTTAATTCAGAGAAAGATGACACATCTGCTCATTTCTTTCCTCTCTGCAAGTTGGCATTGCCATTGCAAAAAAGCCCAGGATCCCAGCTCACTTTCCAAAAGACAATCATGTGGACTATCTGCTGTGATTGACTGTGGCTGAGTGTTTGCCCTGGCAGCTGTTTTGTTGCTGAAGATGAAAGCTTGATGGACTTTAAGACGAAAAGGAAGGAAGAGGAGAAATTTGATTTCATCAGCAGCTGTCTTACCCATCTTCATTAAGATGGGTTGTGGACACTTCAAGGCCATTCTGAACCAGTGGTCATAAAACTAATAGGTGCCACTCAACCTGGGCTGCTTGTATTATTGCCTGGGACCTGTCATCTCGGTAGTTATTGCAAAAGGAGAAGGAATCTACTGTAGGGAACACAGTGGTCCTTGTGTGACAGAAGTAAAACTGAAAGAAATAGATTTTTCTATTAGCTGCAAATCAAACCCTTGCACATCATCCCTTGGAGGTGACAGTGCCTGCTTCTCTGAGGCAGGGTTTAAACAAATCATTTGGGCTTGCAGAAGATAATATAAGATTAATACCCATGTGTGTTTATATGTATTTGTGGGGTGTGTGTGTGTGTATGTGTGCATATATGACAAAAAACTACATGGCTCCTCATTTGAAGTTTTGGAATTCGCTATTAATAGATGTGTATGATTAAGGGATCCATTTATGGATTTGAAGTTGAAATAGGGGAACTGAGATGTATTCTGAAGAGGGAAGGAGAAGAGGGAATCCAGACCTGATTAGGGGAATATTGAAATAAGTGGGTGAATAATATTCGGTCTCCCAGGTTTCTGGCTATGAAACTCTTTTCTTCCAGAAATATTTGCTGAAGGGAGGCAAGAAAACATTCCTTTTCTTCTGACAATCAAACATTTCAAATGTCAGCCTGCATGGGTGTTTCTCTCTATTCTTGAGGCTCCTTTGTGTTTCAGCCTAACACCTCACATCCTGTGGGTTGTAATAATAATGGTAGCAGTTACCGTTTATTGAGCCCTTGTCATATGCCAGGTGTTTTACATATATTACAGTGTCTGTAATCCATACAAGAATTCGTACAAGATAGCTATCACTATGCCCAGGTGTGTTAGTCCGTTTGTGTTGCTATAAAGGAATACAAGAGGCTGGGTAATTTATTAAATAAAGAGGTTTATTTGGCTCATGGTTTTGCAGACTGTACAAGCATGGCAGCAGCATCTGCTTGGCTTCTGGAGAGGCCCCAGGAAGCTTTTACTCACTGTAGAAGGTAAAGAAAGGGCAGATAGGTCATATGGCAAGAGAGGAAGCAAGAGAGATAAGGGAGGAACTGTCAGGATCTTTTTAACAATCAGATCTCATGA
The DNA here is from genome assembly GCF_049354715.1 of Callithrix jacchus. Classification (NCBI taxonomy): domain Eukaryota; kingdom Metazoa; phylum Chordata; class Mammalia; order Primates; family Cebidae; genus Callithrix; species Callithrix jacchus. Next base: position 114,288,957 of record NC_133509.1, read on the forward strand.
TAACTAACAGAGTGAGAACTCATTCATTATTTCAAAGAGGGTATGATATGGTTTGGCTCTGAGTCCCCACCCAAATCTCATCTTGAATTGCAATCCCTGTGTGCTGAGGGAGAGACCTAGTAGTGGGTGATTAGATCATGAGGGTGGTTTCCCCCATCCTATTCTCATGATGACGAGTTCTCAGGAGGTTTGATTGTTTAAAAGTGTGGCCCTTCCCCTCTCTCTCTCTCTCTCCCGCTGCCGTGTAAGACATGCCTTTCTTCTCTCTCACCTTCCGCCATTATTGTGAGTTTCCTGAGGGCTCCCCAGCCATATGGAACTGTGAGTCAATTATACCTCATTTCTTTATAAATTACCCAGTCTCAGGTAGTTCTTTATAGCAGTGTGAAAACAGACCATACAGGACACCAAGCCATTCATGAGGAATCTGTCCTGCTGATCCAAACACTTCCCTCCAGGCCCCATCTCCAGTATTGGAGGATTACATTTCAACATGAAGGGGAGGGGATAAATATCCAAACTGTATCATCAGGAAACTATAGCTCTGGGAGATTAAGTAACTTACAATGCACAGCTTATATGTTTCAATGTAGGAATCCAAACTCCCAAAGCTCGTGCCCTCCTACTATACTACCCTGACTCTTCCAGGCTTGGGACTTTAGGAAATGACCTTTATGAGTAGTGTAAAGATGCATTAAGGAATTTTCAATCAGCTCTTGTCTAGATCTTCTTTGGAAAGTCTTCTTAGCTACTGACAAGTCAAAATACCAGCTACTTGATCTAATAGTGTTATTAGCAAAAAAACTAAAAACATGAAGCAGTGCAGTCTTTTGAAATCAGGAAGGACTTACTAAGCCATCTCATGGTTCGAATCTAACATCTTGTCTGGCCACTCTTTCTGCCTTGTGCAGGAAATGAAGTCCGGCTAGGCCAAGGGGCACGACTAGAGCACTGGAGTTAATGGGAATGGGGAACGCCTTCTCTGCTTTGTGCCATTTCTCCTCTACAACACTGCACATGCCTTGTGGAATTATTTACTGTTTT